>NW_025814874.1:17500-605000 GCF_022079265.1 Lynx rufus
TCTTAGATCTGACAGCAAAGCACAACCAAGGAAAGAAAAAATAGATAAATTTAATTTCCTCAAAGTTCAAAACCTTTAATACATAAAAGATTCTATCCTGAAAAAGAAAATGCAGCCCCCGGAATGGAAGGAAACATTTGCACATTATTTATCTGATAAGAATCTGTTATACAGAATATGTAAAGAACTTGTACAACTCATCAACAAAAAGACAACCCAATTTTTAAAATGGACAAAGGACTTGGATATACCCTTCTGCAGAGAAATCATACAAATGGTGAATAGCACATGAAAAGATGTTAAACATCATTAGTCCTTATGGAAATGAAGATTTAAATCACAGTTAAAGGGGCACATGGGTGGCTCAGTAGGTTAAGCATCTGAGTCTTGATTTCCGCTCAGGCCATGATCTCACGGTTCATGACTTTCACCCTGGAATGGGCTCTGCACTGACAGAGTGGAGCCTGGTTGGGATTCTCTCTCTTCCTCTCTCTCTCTCTCTCTCTCTCTCTCTCTCTCTCTGCCCCTGCCCTGTTTTTTCTCTCTAGCTCTCTCTCAAAAATAAACTAAAAAATAATAAAACATAGTTAGATACCTTTTTACACACACTAAAATTGCTATAATCAGGAAAACTACAAAATAACAAATGTTGGCAAAGATGTTGAGAAATTGGAAACTTCAAACCTTGCTTGTGGAAATGTAAATTGGTACAGCCTCTGTGTAAAACACTTTGGCATTTCATCAAAAAGAAAAAAGAAAAAGAAAAAACAGAATTACCGTATGGCTCAACAATTCTACTCCTAGATGTATATCCCAAAGAATTGACAACAGTTATTTAAAAAAAAAATAGCATGTTCACAACCATACATGGAAGCACTAATCACAGTAGCCAAAAGGTAGAAACCATGCAAATGTCCCTTGGTGAGTGAATGGATAAACAAAATGGGGTTGATCCACAAACAGCAATATTGTTCTTCCATATAAAAGAATAAAATGGTACAGCTGTAGAAAACAGTACAGTGGCTCCTCAAAAATTAACACAGATTTCCCACTTCTGCATATAGACCCTAAAAAAATTGAAAGCAAACCCTAGAGCAGGCATTCATGTTCCCATATTCATAGCAGCATTCTTCACAACAGCCAAAAGATGGAAGCAACCCAAGTGACCGCTGACAGATGAGTAAATAAAATGTGGTGTATACACAATAGAATACAATTCAGCCTTAAAAAGGACAGCAACTCTGACACACGTTACAACATGGATTGGACCTTATGCTGAGTGCATATGTTATTATGCTGAGTGAAATGAGCCAGCCACAGAGGGACAAGTACTATAAGGTTCCACTTATGTGAGGTCCAGCGAAATCAAACTCAGGGACACCAAGTAGAATGTGGCTACAGGGGTGAAGGGAAAAGGGTCAGGGGGAGTTAGGGTTCATTAGATACAGAGTTTCCCTCCAGGAACATGAAAAAGTTCTGGAGAATGATATACAACAGTGTGAACGTAGTTATGGCCATAGACCTGTATACCTGAAACGTTTGAAACTGTAAATGTTATTTGTGTCTAATCATGGTGAAAAACTGAATGAAGAATTGATACATGTCACAGCATGGATGAACACAGAAAACATCCTAAGTGACAGAAGCCTTCCGGAAAGGCCACTCAGATTGGAACCATCTTGCTCTTTAAATCCATCCAGGTTACTGGGGCTCCTGGGTGGCTCAGTCAGTTGAGCGTCTGACTGCAGCTCAGGTCATGATCTGACAAGTTTGCAGTTGACAAGTTTGAGCCCCGCATCAGGCTCTGTGCTGACAGGTCGAATTCTGTGTCTCCCTCTCTCTCTCTGCCTCTCCCCCGCTCATGCTCTGTCTGTCTCTGTCTGAAAAATAAAGATAAATATTAAAAGAAAACTTTTTTTTTTAATTTTTTTTTCAACGTTTTTTATTTATTTTTTGGACAGAGCGAGACAGAGCATGAACGGGGGAGGGGCAGAGAGAGAGGGAGACACAGAATCAGAAACAGGCTCCAGGCCCTGGGCCATCAGCCCAGAGCCCGACGCGGGGCTCGAACCCACGGACCGTGAGATCGTGACCTGGCTGAAGTCGGACGCTTAACCGACTGCGCCACCCAGGCGCCCCTAAAAGAAAACTTTTTTAATCCATCCAGGTTACACAAATAAGGGAAAGTTCCAGAAAAATAAAATGGATCAGGATGTAAAACACCTTTCAGACCGTGGGGCAGGTGGAGACAGTTGACTAGGTTACAATGTGGAGACCGCAAGGATTTCTTCATTTGGGGTTCTGTGGTGGTTTCTCAGGAGAGTGTCCCTGTTTGGGGGTAAAACGCACCCAAGTATTGTGTGAAGTGGCAAATGTGGTAAAGAAACAAGGACTGGGGAATCTCAGTGCGCAGATAACAAGCATTTGTGCTGCTGTGACGCGTTCACTGCACGTTTGAAATCACAGAGTAGCTTACTCCTGCGAACAACCTGGTCAGCCCCACACCACAGAAGCGGAGATGACGTCAACCCTGTGATGGAGGCCGAGCCCTGCCCAAACCCAGATCACCCACGGTGGAGGCCACGTGCCCTGCAGGAGGCAGCACGTGAGCCACAGGCACGTGAGAGGGTTCTATCGTGGCCACGTGTCTTGGGTGCAGCGCAAGCAGTGGGATTTGGAATTCCGATTTTCCACAAGACTCCACTAATAAGCTGTTAGAACTGCGAAAATCAGTGAAGGGACATCTCACCGAAGTGGACCCGGGAGGCGGGGAGGGGAGGCTGGAAGGGGGAGCCCACCACCCAGGGTCAGGCTCGGGAACAACCCACGGCTACAGACCCAAGATTAGAACCCTCCGCAGGGAGAACCCCCAGGCTCAGGCCCCACCAGGGGAAGCCGTGCCCTGCGGCCCCTACAGGAAACCCACCGCGCCTGCAGCTGGGCCCGGGAGGCGCCTGCTCGCCCTGCAGCCCTGCTCTCCTCCTGCGGACCTCGCTTCAAAACCACCCTCCCAACTTCCTCTTCTCCGCGAAACAGCGTTCCTCTCCGTGTGCTCCCCACTCGGCCGTGGTTTTGCCACAGCTTGCTGGGCCCGGATGGCAATTCTCCGCTACTCCTGAACAAACCCACTTTTGCTGGTAACGTAACTGGCGGCGTTATTTCCAAGGGCAACGGAAGGATAAACGAGGACACTCGCAGGATAGGAGATCAGCACACACACACCACGTGCACGTCTGCACGCTCCTGACGACCCGTCGGAAAGAGAAAGGAAGAGACGGTCCCATTTACAACCGCAGCAGAAGGAACGACGTGCCCCAGAGGAAATCTAAGCAAGGAGGTGGCAGGCCTGCTGTCCCAGGACAGGGCACTGGGGACAGAAACGGAGGAAGACGCACGGGGGCGGAAAGCTACTCTGTGCTCCTGGACGCGGAGAAACCGACCCTGTGACCATGTCCGTCCTGCCCGGGACGATCTGCAGATCCGGGGCCGTCGCACCGAACTCCCCACGACGCCGTCGCAGACGCGGGACGGACACCCCGACCCGCACGCGGAGGCGGGAGGGACCCCGCGCGGCCAGAGCGGCGGGAGCGGGAGCGCGAGCACCGCCCGGGCACCTGTTCCGGTACCGCGAACCGCGTGAGGACGCGGCGGGAACCGAGTGGGCGCGGAGCAGGAACACGGACGCGCGGCCCCGCGGCCCCGGAGCCCGGAGCCCGGAGCGGGAAGGCCCGGAGCGGGAAAAGCCGCGCGCACAGCCCCGCGGGGGACACAGGGTCACCTAGCACGAAGCCGCACCGGGCCCTTCCCCGCCGGGTCCCCTGAACACCGCCCCCCTCAGCGTCCCCGCTCCGGAAGCTCCTCCTCCCCCCGCCTCCCTTTCTCCTCACCTGCTCCTCCCGCGGCGGGTCCTGAGGAGACCGGTTTGTTGTCCGCGTGGACGCGGGCCCTCGTCCTCCCGAAGTCTCCACAGCGGGTCCTGAGGAGGCCGGGTTCTTGTCCCTGTGGACGCGGCACCACGTCCCCCGGATTCCCAGACAGCGGGTCCTGAGGAGGCCGGGCTCCTCCCACCACAGGTAAAAGAGGCCGGCAGAGCACGCAAGCCCCGCCCGTGTCAGGGAGGCGGGCTGGGGCGCCCCCTGCGGGCGGTGGAGGTGGTGCAGGATGTTGTGCGCTTCGTTCAGTGGGGGCACCTGCCCTCTCCCAGGGCTCCAGCTGAACCCAGCAAATTTTGGAGATTTCTAACTGAAATGGAGGTCCAATATCCCGGCTTTTGCAGAAATACTTAAGGAACAATTAATTGGAAAGCATATACAATGAAATGAAATACACAGAAAAACTACAACTTACACCAAAATCTGCTCAAAATTGTACATAATTTTAAAATACACAACTATCAGGGGCACCTGGGTAGCTCAGTCAGTTAAGCATTGGACTTCAGCTCGGGTCATGGTCTCACCGTTGGTGGATTGAAGCCCCAAGTCAGGGTCTGTGCTGACAGCTCAGAGCCTGGAGCCTGCTTCAGATTCTGTGTCTCCCTCTCTGTCTCTGACCCTGCCCCATTCTCTCTCTCTCTCTCTCTCTCTCAAAAATAAGTAAACACTTAAAATGTCTTAAATAAATAAAATTCACAACTCTCAATATAGAAAAAAGAACACATAAAAGAAAGTGAACACAATCTTGGGTTTGGTGATGAGTTTTAACACCACACCAAAACCAATCCACAAAAGAAAAAACTTGATAATGTGAACTTTATGAAATTAAAACTTCTACTCTGTGAAAGAGAACTAAAAGACAATCCACAAACTGTGAGAACATATTTGCAAATTCAACTATACAAAAAAAAACCTCTCAGAGCTTAACCATAAGAAAACAACCTAATTGACTATGGGAAATATCTGAAGACACTGGACAAAGAAGATGTATAGATAGTAAACAAGCATACACAAATATCCTCAACATCCTCTATCATTAGGAAATTACAAATTTAAACAACAGTGAGGTAGACTGCACACCTTTTAGAAATGCAAAACTCAAAAAAAAAAAAAGAGAGGATACAAGTTGCTGGAGAGTGAGGAATGACAGGAACACTACACTGGGGATGCATGTATAGCCACTCTGGAAGACAGTTTGGCTTTTTCAAAGCTAAGTAAATCTCACCTTAGTATCCAACAATCACAATTCTAGTATTTTGACAACTGCTTTAAAGAACTGTTTCCAGACAAAAACTAGCACGCAGTTATGCCTAGCAGCTCTATTTATAGTGGCTGGCTAAAAACTTAAAGAAATCAGGATGTGCTTCAAAAGATGAATCCATAAGCAAACTGGGGTGCATCCTAGTGAAGAGTGCCAGGAAGGCCCCACCAACCTGCAAGAAGGGTGCACATGGGACTGATGGACGCCTGCACCCAATCCTGTATAAATCCACACATATCTACTGAATGCCCTCATGGGTCAGTTCTGTGCCAGCACCTGGGGCTGCCCAGGAAGAATGGGGCCAGAAGCACTTCCCAGATGGGAGAGTGGAAAGAACAATACGTGACCACTGACGCCCCCCACAACGCTTGACTGGGGTTGAGTTGGATTTGAAGCAGTCAGTGACCATGTAGACATTTCACTCTTCTATTAGAGCCCGGGAGTGAAGGGCAGAAAATCAATACTCCAGCTCAACACCTGACTAATATGTGGCCCTGGGCAAATCCTGTGCACCCTGGAGACCCAGGGGGGTGGAGGAGGGGGAAAGGGCTAGTTATGTTTAAACTTGACCCTGACCCTGCCCCTGCCCCCAAACCCCTAACCCCAGACTCTGACCCTAAGCCTAAACCTGAATCTACACCGTAATTCCTAACCACACACCAGAACCATCCGATCTGCACTCTTCCACTATGCCATAAACTGAGCATGTAGCCGTGACAAGCTTTCTTATTTTCTCTACCTGTGGAAGATACCTAGTTCTTGGATGTTGACCTTTTTACCCCCTTCTTCTTTCTGTCTTCAATTAAAAGCTCAAATCACATATATGTTCAGCAGTTCTGAGAACAAAAACCTTCTAAGGTGTTTTGGGATCTTGTTTATTTCTTACTGTTCCTCCTTTATCTTAAATGGAGGTAAGAAACTATTGAAAATTTGAACACATTTCTGAATTTATATGCAAATATTAATAATTATGTTTATTTTTAAAACTAAATATGACATTTCTGACATGCAAAAGCATAGAGTACAATTTAATAAACACATATTTCACATATTTCATCATCTTGTTTAGAGTTAAGGTTAGCTTATACCAAAAGTTAACCTCTGTCATTTGGGGGGTTTATTGATGTCTGTTAATTGCATGATAAATAGTATTTCCTATGTCACAAAACATTCTACATCACATATGTACTATTATGTTATGAAATTTTAAAGTGATATATATGGCATCATAATCTAAACCTTACATTTAATGTCTAAAATGTTTCATAAATTGACAATAACTTAAGTATAGCTCTTCAGATTGTTAACTCACTACAATGGGGACTATAAAAGTACCTCATGTCAACTCTTAAATGCAGAGAACAAACTGAGGGTGGATAGGGGATGGGAAGAGGGGAAAATGGGCTATGGGCATTGAGAGGGCACTTGTTGGGATGAGCACTGGGTGTTGTATGTAAGCCGATTTGACAATAAATTATATTCATTTTTAAAAGTACCTTGGGGCACCCAGGTGGCTCAGTCGGTTAAGTGTCTGACTTTGGTTCAGGTCATGGTCTCACGGTCCGTGAGTTAGAGCCCCACATCAGGCTCTGTGCTGTCAGTTCAGAGCCTGGATCTTCCTTCTGACTCTCTGTCTCCCTCTCTCTCTGTCTCTACCCCACTCACACTCTGTCTCTGTGTCTCAAAAAATGAGTAAACATTAAAAAAAATTTGTTTAAGTACCTCATATCATTGATAAGCATGTTACTCTGTACTCATACAAATGACTCCTATGGTGCAGAAGAGTGCTAAGGAGTATTCATATAATCAATTTTTTCTTTAGGAAGAAAAAATTCTGATTCTTGTTTTCATGACACGTATTCCAGAAATTCTATTTTCATTTTTAATCAGAAAGAAAGAACAGATGGTCGGGTAACATGAGGAAAAAAAGTTACTAAATTTCTCCAGTTGATAGTTTTTCTTAGCTAAATAAACTAAATAAACAGTAAAAAAGGTGTTGGTCCAGTTAAAGAAAACAAAGCAGCTCACCAATATGAGAATAACATGGGTAGCTTTGTTTTCAGGAGAGCTTTGTGAAGACTGGATGGTACTGCGAATGTGCTGAGCTTTTCTGTGGTGTCTGAAAAGGATATTCACCATGTAGATACTATTACATGTCATCAGGGAGAGGCAGAACAAATCTCGAATGAATACAGTACTTAGAAATATTGATGACATCTGTCGATCATATGCACTGCTTTTACAAGAAGCAGTATAATACCCAATTCCACCTTCAGTGGTATTCCTGCTGGCCACAGTTTTTAAAATGATCACGGAATAGATGGCCATGTTGATCGTCCAGAAGAAAATTAAAGAAGGTTGAATGAATGTAGAGATTTTCTTCTTGAGCCAGGCCCATTTATGATCACTTGGAGTGATAGTCACTGCCTGAAAGGTACTCTGAAGGGCGGTTGTGCACAGAGAAATACTCCTGGTAACTCTCTGAATATAGAGCACTGTTTTACATCCAGTATCACTCATCTCCAGCTTAATTCCAAAGGATGACATTATATTTGGAACCCCTCTGAATATAAGTGTCAGGGCATTAGCCAAAGTTAAGTGGGCTAGAATCACATCTACAGGCTTCTTCTTATGAGGAAGAATTAAGAAAATGTACATATATAATGTAAATAACAAAGAATTCCCCATGAGACCAATACAAGTTTGAAAGATAAAGAAGATCCCAAAAATTCTGTCACTGGAAATCATTGTCGTTCAGTCTCTCTTAGATCTTCAAACCAAGTCCAGCACATCCTATAGACAAATAATTTGATTATGAATGTAAATATTAAAAGTAACTTTGACTGAGAAGTATATTATCAAGTTTCAGGGAGTTTTCCTGCAGGATCGGCAAATGTTCAGCTACACCAAACCAAGGAATCACTGAGATTCTTAAAGAACAGAATTGAATGTTTATGAAGGTAGGGAATATCATATATTCTGTGGAAATTAATAAAAATAAACTTTGTTTAAAATGGAGTCAAGAGGCCAAAAGGGAGAGCTCTGAGAGCTTTACCATTCTACATCATTTGCAGACCCAATAGGAAGAGAAGCACCTTACAACTTGATGCTACTGTACCTACTCCTTTACTATCCCAGCGGGAGGAAGGATGGTCTCCTCCTGCCCACACAACAACATCCCAGCCAATGAGAGACTATTTGGCCTATTCTGAAGACTTTTTTTTTATTGTTTATGTTTATTGATTTATTTTTGAGAGCGAGAGAGAGAGAGAGAGAGAGATTGAGAGAGAGCAGGGGAGGGGCAGAGAGAGAGGGAGACAGAATGCCAAGCAGGCTCAGTGCTGCCAGCAGAGCCCAATGCGGGGCTCAAACCCACGAACCATGAGACCATGAACTCGGCCGAAACCAAGAATCCCTTGCTTAATCAATTGAGCCCCCCAGGCGCCCCTAAAGACTGTTTTTATATATTATGAGAAATTTTATTTTAAATAATTAATTCTTAATCTATATATTTTAAGATTTCTGTCTTTCTACGCACATTGAATACCAGTAGCATCTGTCCAATTATATTCTTCCCAAAAGTTTATTGTATTATATAGCTCATATTTACAAATTATAGTTTTTGTAGCATATATAAATACGTCACACAAATTCTGCTACACAAAACCTATCTCACACTAGTTATATTTTGTCGTTATGTTTGTTATAAGATTGACTAACGTAAGAAACATTAAGGTAGATACGGTCAAATTCAAAATATCAAAACCAACAGCCAAGTTATATATTACCTCCATCATGTTCTCAATCTCTTACCTCCAGCAGGTGGACCCAGTGCTCTACTGAAACTGGAAAACTTAGAATTACCATAATCCTCACTCCATATTCAGTTCACTTACACTGAAATGTGTCTAATACTGCCTACCTATGTGTCTCAAGACTTCCTTATCCCTCCACTTGACTTCTTCCTGAAATCATCTGTCAAGACTGGAGACGCCACAGACAGATCAAGAAATAGAAAGAGGGTTATTACTCACATAATGAGGCTCTGAGGAGAGCAGGACAAACCTCCAGAGATGATCCAAAACGACTAGGGAATGAATGAATGTAAAGGAAAACGGCCTGATTTCTTTTTTATTATTATTATGGGTAGGGATGTGGCTGGGGTGAGGGTTTACACATGAGAACAGGGGTCCCATGCTTTGAATCTCCTCCTGGTGCCAAAGGAAGGAAAACTTGGGATTTCTTATCACTTTGCCCAAAGTTGAGACACAGGGGGAAGAATGAGGAGAGAAGCCTAAAAGCTGAGAGCAAACATCAAAAAAAAAAAAAGGGGGGGGGCCAGGCTGATTATTACAACTACCAACCATCAGAATAACTAAAATTTTAAAAATGACAACGCCAAATGTTGGCAAGGATGCCAACAAATTTCATAAGAAACGTATCAGTCAAATATAACTAGTTGTAATGTAAAATGAAACAGTCACTCTTGGAAAAAAGTTTGGCAATTCTTCAAAAAGCCCTTAAAATACAATTACCACATAATTCAGGAGTAGCACTCCTGGGAATTTATCTGAGAGAAATGAAAAATTATTTTCACACAGAAATCTATATGCTGTTATAGATAACATTATGTCCACCAAATGATTAATGGATAAAGAAGATACACACACACACACACACACACACACACACACACATATATACACATACACACACACACACACACACACACACACACACTGGAATATTACTCAGCCACACAACAAAAGAACAAAATCTTGCCATTTGCAATGACATAGACGGAGCTAGAGAGTATTAAGCTAAGTGAAATAAGTCAGTCAGAGAAAAACAAATCCCATATGATTTCACTGATATGTGGAATTTAAGAAACAAAACAGACGAGCAAAGAGGAGAAAAAAGAGAACAAAGCAAACCAAGAAACAGATTCTTAAGTATGGAGAACATACTGATGGTTACTGGAGGGGAGGTGGGTAGGGGGATGGGTTAAATAAATGGTGGGGATTAAGGAGTGCACTTATTGTTACAATCACCATTTGTTTTTGTTTTTTTTTTATCACCATTTGTTTTATGGAAGTGTTGAATCACTACATTGTACACCTGAAACTAATTTTACGCAGTATGTTAACTAACTGGAATTTATTTATTTATTTGTTTATTTATTTTGAGACAGAGCGCATGCTAGTGGGGGGAGGGGCAGAGAGAGAGGACAGAGAGAATCCCAAGGGGGCTCTGAGACATGAGGCTTGATCTCACGACCATGAGATCGTGACCTAAGCCAAAATCAAGAGTCAGTCGCTTAACCGACTGAGCCATGCAGGCACCCCATGGAATTTAAATAAAAATTTTAAAATGAAACTAGACAAAAAAAGGAAACTACAGGCGTCTATCTGAACACAGACACAAAAATCTCAAGCTAAACATTAGCAAATTAAATCCAGCAATATAAAAAGGGGGGAGGAGCCATCATGGTGAAGTTGGATTCACTCCTGGGATAAAAGATTGGTCTACATTTGAAAATCAAACAATCACATATGAACAAAATAAGGAAAATTAAATGGCTGTCTCTATAGATTAAGAAAAATATTTGGGGTGATCCAATGTCCATTCAAGATAAAAACCGTCAGGGGTTGTGGGAGGGGGGATGGGCTAAATGGGTAAGGGGCATTAAGGAATCTACTCCTGAAATCATTGTTTCACTATATGCTAACTAATTTGGATGTAGACTTAAAACAATAATTAATTAATTAATTAATTAATTATTGTCTGTGGTACCGAGAAAAAAAAAGATAAAAACTGTCAGTAAAGTAGGAACAAAAAGTAGGTCCCTTAAACTCAATAAAGGACAGCTAAGAAAGCATATAGCTAACATCATACTTAATGGTACTGGATGTTTCCTCCTACCATGATTTTTTAAATATCGATTTAAACTTTTCATTTTGAGATCATTGTGTATTGTAGTTGTAAGAAATGATAGTAACCTCTTGCAAAAATATAGTATAATGTCACAAGTGGGATGTTGACATTGATACAGCCAAGGTATGGAACATTTAGTCAAAACAAGGATGCCTCATGTTGCCATTTTATAGACATACCATCTCCCTTTTAGCCTCTTATCCCCCCTTAACCTCTAAAAGTCACTAGCCTGTTTTCCATTTCTATATTTTGTCATTGTGAGAATGTAATAAATACAATCAGATTATGTAACTTTTGGGGATTGGCTTTCTTCACTCAGCATAACTTCCTGGAAAAATAAAATTTGCTGTGTATGCCAATAGTTTGCAGAAAATTTGCAGAAAATTTTTTTATTTGCAGAAAATATTCCATTGTATGGACATACCAAATGTTTAAGCTATTCATCTATTGAAACATGTCTCTGTTAGGGTGCCTGGGTGCCTCAGTCTGTTGAGCGTCCAACTCTTGGTTCTGCTGAGGTCATAATTTCACGGTTTTGTGGGTTCAAACCCCACAAGAGGCTCTGTGCTGACAGCACAGAGCCTGCTTGGGATTCCCTCTCTCCTTCCCTCTCTGCCCCTCCCTCACTTGCACTGTCTCTGTCTCTCTCAAAATAAATAAATAAACTTAAAAAAGAAAAAAAGGAAAGAAAGATGTCTGTGTTGTTTCCAGTTTGGAGCTATTATGAAGGACACTGCCATTGACATTAGCATATAGGGTTTTTTGTGGTTTTTGTTTTGCTTCTACACATAAGTTTATTATTTTTTTTAATTTTTATTTAAATTCCAGTTAGTTAACACACAGTGTTATATTCGTCTCATGTCTACAATATATTGATTCAACACTTCCATATAACACCCAGTGATCATCACAACAAGTGCATTCCTTAATCCCCATCACCTATTTCACCCATCCCCACCCACCCACCTCCCCTCTGGTAACCATCAATTTGCTAACAGAGTACATTGACCATAATAAGAACTGAGTAATGATGTAAAGAATTGTTGAATCACTATATTGTACACCTGAAAGTAATATAACACTAAATGTTAACTATACTGGAATTAATATTTAAAAATTTTTAAGAGACTCTGTCTCTAGGTTTGCCTCTCTCTCTCTCTTTTATCCCTTTGCTCGTTTGTTTGGTGTCTTAAATTCCAGATATGAGTGAAATCACATGGTATTTGTGTTTCTCTGACTGACTTACTTCACTTAACATAATACTCTCTTAGCTCCATCATGTTGTTGCAAATGGCAATATTTCATTTTTATGGCTGAGTAATATTCTATTGTATATATATACCACATCTTTATCCACTCATCATTCAGTGGACACTTGGACTGTGAATTGTGAGGTAGTTCTATTTTTAACTTCTTGAGGCTGGGCCACTTTCTTACACCATACACAAAAATAAATTCAAAATGGATTAAAAACCTAAATGTGAGACATGAAACCATAAAAATCCTAGAGGAGAACACAGGCAATAACCTCTTTGACATCAACCATAGCAACTTCTTTCTAGATATGTCTCCTGAGGTAAGGTAAACAAAAGCAAAAATAAACTATTGGGACTTCATCAAAATAAAAAGCTTCTGCACAGTGAAGGACACAATCAATGGAGCTAAAAGGCAACCTACAGAATGGAAGAAGATATCTGCCAATGACATATCTGATAAAGGGTTAGTATTCAAAATATACAAAGAGCTTATCAAACTCAATACCCCCAAAATGAATAATCCAGTTAAAAAAATGGGCAGAAGACATGAACAGACATGTTTCCAAAGAAGACATACGGACAGCCAACAGACACATGAAAAGATGCTCAACATCATTTATCATCAGGTAAATACCAATCAAAACCACAATGAGATATCACCTCACATCTGTCAGAATGGCTAGAATCAACAACACAGGAAACAGGTGAGGATGTGGAGAAAGGGGAACCCTGTGCACTGTTGGTGGGAATGCAAACTGGTGCAGTCACTCTAGAAAACAGTATGGAGGTTTTTCTTGTCTAGGATTGTACTAAGCAAAATAAGTCAGTGAGATAGAGATAAATACCATACGACTTGTGATGAGTACCAAGTGTTGTGTAGAAGTGTTGAATCACTAGATTGTACACCTGAAACTAATATTACATTGTATGCTAAATGCACTGGAATTAATGAAATGAAATGGGAAAAAAAGTGAGTTGGAAGGTGTTCCTGTTCCTTCCATTTGGTGGCAAATGGTGCATAACTGGTATTTTTTGATAAATATACAGGAGGTTTTAAACCATAACTTCAATTGTTAAAATAGATATAGGGCTATTCAGGCTATCTAGTTCTTCTTGAATGACTTTTTGTAGTTTAAAAGTAATTGGTCTATTTCATCTAAGTTATCAAATTTAGAGGCTTAGAATTGTTTGTAGCATTCCATTGTTAATATGTAAATGCCTTTGGGATCATTAGTTATGTTCTCTCTTTCATTCCTGTTGTTTCTAATTTGTGTCTTCTCTTTTTTTCTTGGTCAAACTATCCAGAAGCTCATCAATTGTATTGATCTTAGATTTTCTCTATTATTTTCCCATTTTCAAATTCATTGATTTCTGCTCTAATCTTTAGTATTTCCTACCTTATACTTGCTTTATGTTTAATTTCCTCTCCTTTCTCTAGTTGTGTATGATGGAGGCTTAGGTATGAACTCCTTGGCAGCCCAGGTGACTTTTCCAAACAATATGCTGAGACTTAACCAAACTTGGCATCTTTATACTAATATTAATGGTCATATTTTGGTCTCTTAAGTGTATTTACATCTTTATGGGACCATTGTCCTGCTGCCAACAATATTGCTAAATGTCTTTGATCATCCCATCTACCACTCTGAGCACACAGTCATTGGGAGCAAAGGTTGGACCTTTCTCAAGGACTTTAAAGTGTTGCAATTATGTTTGTTCTATGAGAAAAAAATCTAACCTTTCTCTTGAACAGGAGAAGGGACGTTTGTGAATTCCCATTCGGCACAAATGACATCTGCAAACATTTTTCTAAGGGACTTGACCAAACTACGGCCTGGCATCCACCTGCACCAGGCTGTGTCCCTAATGGACCCCAGCCCTCATGCTGAGTCTTCGCTCAAGAAAACGTCATGCAGCCAAACCACAAAATGTACACTGTCCACCCACCTTGCCAGAACATCTTCACCCATTCTTTGTGCAATTTTCCATTCCATAAAGTCCCCAGTCCCTTTCTTTTCCCCTCTGCTTCACTTCCCCAGAGTCCTTGTTTCTTCACTATCTGCTCTCCTTTAAAAACCTCAGTTCCCTTTGTTTTATTTGAAATTGAGCTTACTTTACACCGCAGTATCTCTCTCTTATTATAGTAGTCAGAATAAAATCCATTTTAACAAGTGTTCAGTTCTGTTTTTCTTAACATTTATTTATTTTTGAGATACAGAAAGAGACAGAGCATGAGCAGGGGAGGGGCAGAGAGAGAGAAGGAGACACAGAATCTGAAGCAGGCTCCAGGCTCTGAGCAAGCTGTCAGCACAGAGCCTGGTGCGGGGCTCGAACCCACAAACTGTGAGATCATGACCTGAGCTGAAGTAGGATGCTCAACTGACTGAGCCACCCAGGCGCCCCTCAGTTCTGTTTTTCTTTGACATAACTTACTGATTTTTAAAATCTTTCTTCCTTTGGGGCACCTGGGTGGCTCAGTAGGTTAAGCATCTGACTCTTGCTTTTGGCTCAGGTCATGACACACTTCAGGAGATCGAGCCCTGCGTCGGGCTCTGCGATGACAGCGTGGAGCCTGCTTGGGATTCTCTCTCTCCCTCACTCTGCCCCCCGCCACTCATGCACCACTCCCCCAAAATAAACTTTAAAAAATAAAATAAAATAATATCTTTCTTCTTTTCCAATATAGGAAATTAATGCTCTAAATTTCCAAGTAAGTATATCCCATAAATCTTGCTAAAGCCTAAATCTTGGTATGTTGTGTTTTCATATTTTCAAAATATTAAAAAATTTTCTTTGAGACATCCTCTATGACCCATGGATTGTATAGAAATTGGTTGTTTAATTACAAACATTTTTTCCCTAAAGCTATCTTTCTGTTAATGCTTCCTAATTAAATTATATTATAGTCCAAGAACATGATTCAGATGATTTCTATATAGCATACTTGGGTGGATGTTCCGTGTGGAATTTTTTTTTTTACTTATTGTCTCAGGGTTTAAATATACATTTTAAAACAATCTGAATGCATCTTCAAATATTATACCTCTTCACTTGTAGTGTAAGAAAATTATAGCAGTATATTCTCACTCATCCCTCCAATTCCATGTCCAATATTTATCATATATTTTACTTTTACTTATGCTATAACGACACACATTGTTGCTATTATTACTTTATATGACTTACTATTTTGGAGCACTTAGAAATAAAACGCTACATTTTATTTTCATTTGTTCCATTTCCTATGCTTTATATAGATCCAAGTTTCTGCTGGCACTGAATCCTCTGGGGATTTGGGGGGTGTGGTGGTGCTGGAAAGTCTTTGCTTCTCATTAAAGGTATAAAAATAAAGATATTCTTGCTAATTAGAGAATCTGGATTGACATTTCTCCCCAGAGCTTTAAAGATGTCATTTCATTGTTTTCTTCCTTTTATGGTTCATGATCAGAAATCTGCTAGACTTCTTATCCTTGTTCCTTTTTGTGAAATGTGCTGTTTGTTATTTGACTGACTTTAGGATTTCTGACTTTCTCTAGATTTCATGTTAGTTATATCCCCTGCAACCTCAGTTTTCAAATGGATTCAATAAAGTCTTTAATTCTGGGGTGCCTGGTGGCTCACTCAGTTAAGCGTCCGGCTTCAGCTCAGGTCATGATCTCACAGTTCAAGAGTTTGAGCCCCAAATCAGGTTGTCTGACTGGCTGCTCTCAGCACAGAGCCTGCTTCAGATCCTCTGTCCTCCTCTCCCTCAGCCCCTCCCCTGCCCATGTTTTCTCTTTTTCTCAAAAATAAATAAAACACTTTTTTAAAAGTCATTAATTCTAAGTTAATCCTGCTTTTCTCTTGTCATGGTAGGAGTGAAATTCTTTCCAGCTTCCTACATCTCTGAGCTGAAACTAACAGCTCCTTAGTGTCTCTCAAATAGGCTAGTCCATAATTAATTACCTTAGATAATTTTAGTCTCTATTTACAATATCTGTTGCTGCATGACAACAGAAAATGTTGGCTACTTTCCAGCATATCTTGCAGGATAAGGAAGACTTCATAAAGTGTCACAAGAATGCCTGCATGTCACTATTATCAGTGCCACTTTCACCTCTGTCTTCAGCTCAGATACCTTAGGGTCCCATCCAGGCCACACCTGGTATCACACCAAGCTGTCCCTATTATTGACATAGCCTGTCTGGAGCTGAGGTTTTCCATTCCTATCTCCACCTCATGGTGGGGTGTGCAGGACGGATCAGAACTTGAGCAAGGTCAGAGCCACAAAGTGGTTTTACCCTCTATGTCTCAGTAACAAACATAGGGCCCAGGGTCTGCATGAATGTCCCTGTCTACAGACCACCAGCTAGCCCTTAGTCTCTTTTTACACCATCTTTGAGGAGGGGTAGGATGGTTTCCAACACTGTTCCAAGTGGATGAAGCCTGATACCCTGTAGATCTATACACATGGTATATGTGAGCTCTCATCTTCCTTCAGTCTCTTAGCAGGCATTGATCTCTGGTTTGGTGTGTACTCGTCAGTGACCAGCCAGCCCAGCTGCAGCAAGCTTTCTGGTGAGGTACATTAAGGTTACTATTAAACAATGTAATTTGTCAAAATAGGGGACTAAACTAGAAAACTTACAGAATTCTTACAACTAGTGAAAAATTTAATAGAATTCAACACCCACTCATGCTAAAAACTTCCAGCAAACCAGGAAATATTAGCTCATAAAGGTATCTCAGAAAAAAACTCTAGTTGATACCATACTTAATGAGAAATATTGAACACTACCCTCCTAAGACTGGGAACAAGCAGTGTACTACGCAGTATGTAAGGCAAGATTAAAAATCATAAAATGTGAGATTAAAACTAACTTTATTCATTGATGACATGAGAAATCATACAAAGTATCTTCACTAACCACAATGGAATGAAACTAGAAATCACAGAGTGAAAGTAGGAAAACTGGAAAATTCAAGATTATGAAGAAAATAAACAAAATATTCTAAAATAACCAATGGGTCAAAGATGGGATTCTAAACAGTCTCAGAGTTAGAACTGATCGATGAATTCATCAAGGCAGCAGGATACAAACTCAACACACAAAAATTAGTTGCATTACTATACAATGAACAATCTAAAAGGAAATTAGGAAAACAATTCCATTTACAATAGCATCAACAAGAGTAAGATACCTAGGGATTAACTTAACCAAGGAGGTGAAAGACTTGTACAGTGGGAAAATACAGAACACTGCTGAAAGAAGTTAAAGAGGACACTAATAAATGGATGACACATACTATGTTCATGACTGGAAGACAATACTGTTCAGTTGCCAATGATACCCAAAACAATCGACAGATTCAATGCACCCCCTATCGAAATACCAATGACATTTTCTGCAGAGATAGAAAAGCCCAACCAAAATTCACATGAGATCTGAAAGTACCCCAAATAGCCAAAATAATTTCAAAAAAGAATATAGCTGAAGATCTTACACTTGCTGATTTCAAATTTTACTACAAAGCAACAGCAATCAAAACAATGTGGTACTGGTATAAAGACAGATACATAAACCAATGGAATAGAATAGAAAGCCCAGGGGCACCTGGGTGGCTCAGTCAGTTGAGCTTCCGACTTCGGTTCAGGTCATGATCTCACAGCTCGTGAGTTCAAGCCCCGCGTGGGGCTCTGTGCTGACAGCTCAGAGCCTGGAGCCTGCTTCAGATTCTGTGTCTCCCTCTCTCTCTGCCCCTAACCCACTTGCATTCTGTCTCTGTCTCTCTAAAAAATAAGTAAACATTTTTTAAAAACTAAATTGTAGAAAGCCCAGAAAGAATGGGCAAACTGGTCAAATGGTTTTGACAAAGGCGACAAGACTATTCAATAGGTAAAGAGCCTTTGCAACACATGGTGTTGGGAAAACGGGATATCCACATGCAAAAGCATGAAATGGGACACTTACCTAACACCACATACAAAATTTTACTCAGAATAGATGAAACGCCTAAATGGAAGAAATAAAAATATAAAACTCTAAAAGGGAAACAGGGCAAAACTTCACAGCATTGGATTTGGCAATGATTTCTTAAATACAACAACAAAGGTACAGGCAACAAAAGAAAAAATAGACAAATGGGACTTGATGAAAATTAAAAACTGCTGTACATCAAAAAACACAATAGTAGCACCTGGGTGGCTCAGTCAGTTAGGCATCTGACTCTTGATTTTGGATCTGGTCATAATCTCATGGTTTGTCAGATCAAGCCCTGCATCAGGGTCTATGCTGATAGCTTAGAGCCTGCTTGGCATTCTGTCTCTCCCTCTCTCTGCCCCTCACCTGCTCATGCATGCTCACTTTCTCTGTCTCTCAAAATAAATAAATAAACTTAAAAAAAAAAGATACTATCAACAGAGTCAAAGGCAACCCACAAAATGGAAGAAAATATTAGCCAACAATATATCTGATAAGAGATTAATATCCATAATATAAAGAGAACTCCTACAACTCAAAAACCAAAAAATAAAAAACTGGACTGAAAATGGGCAAAGAACTTGAATAGACATTTGTCCAAAGAAGATATACAATAACTACTGTGCACATGAAAAAAAAAAAAAGTTCAACATCATTAACCATTAGGGAAATGGAACTCAAAACTACAAGATACCACTTCGCACCCGTAAGGATGACAACTATCAAAAAATAAAAAAAAAATAAAAAAATAACAGGTGTTAGCAAGGATGTTGAGAAATTGGAACCCTTGTGCACTGTTGGAGGGAATGTAAAATGAATTGTATATCCACTGCAAAAAACAGGATGGCAGTTTCTAAAAAAAAAATAAATATAGAAATAACATACAATCCAGCAACTTCACTTCTGGGTATGTATATTTAACCAAAAGAATTGATAGCAGTATGTGTACACTTATGTTATGGCGGCATAATTCATAATAGCTAAAATGTGGAAGCAATCCACATGTCCATCAATGGATGAATGGATAAGCAAAATGTGGCATATCCATATGATGGGATATTATTCGGTCTTAAAAAGGAAGGAAATTCTTGCATATACTACAATATGGATGAATTATGAAGACATGATGCTAAATAAAATCAACCAGTCACAAAAAGACAAATACTTTATGTTTCCACTTAAATCAGGTACTTATATTAGTCAAAATTATATAGAGACAGAAAGTAGAATAGCTGTTTCCAGTCCAGGGCCTGGGAGGATAGAGAAATAGAATGTTACTGTTTAATGGGTAGAAAGTTTTAGTTTTATAAGGTAGAAAGGGTTGGAGATGGATAGTCCTGATGATAACACATTATGAATGCACTAATACCATTAAACTCTATGTTTAAAAATTATTAAGATGGTAAATTTTGTGTTATGCATATTTTACCAAAAATTTAAACACAGAAAAAGATAAAATAGAGAAAAAACGCAAATGAGAACACAACATGCCAATATTTGCACGACAGTGAAGCAGCGTTCAAAGAGAAATTTATCACTATAAATGTCTATATTTAAAAGGGAGATAGAACTCAGTTCAGTAATATCACTTTTCATTTTAAGGAAATAGAAAAAGAAGAGCAAACTTAACCTGAGGTAGCAGAAGGAAGGAGATAACAAAGATTAGATCAGAAAATCAAAATAGAGAATAGAAAAACAAGAAACTCCATAAAACAAAAAATTTGTTCCTTGCAAAGATTAACAAAATTGACAAACCTTAGCTAGATTGATTAAGAAAAAAGAAAGAAGATTCAAACTACCAAAATCAGAAAAGCAAGTGGGAACATTACTACCAATCTTACAAAAACAAAAAAGATTATACAAGAATATTATGAACAGTTTTACACCAACAAACTAGATAACCTAGATGAAATTGACAGATTCCTAAAACATACAATTTACTGAAATCTACTCAAGAAGACATAGAAAATAAATCCTAAACAAGTAAAGAGGTTGAATTAGTAATCAAGAACCCCCCACCCCCACGCTTCTAGTGGGAGATTGACTGGATGGGTGATGGGTATTAAGGAGGGTACTTGTGATGAGCATTGGGTGTTGTATGTAAGTGATGAGCCTTCCCTTCTAAAGAGCTCAGGACCAGAGCTCTTTGCTAGTGAGTTTCCAACAAAAAATTAAAAAAAAAATTATCCTAATGCCTCTCAAATTCTTCCAAAGAGCAGAATAGGAGGGAACATTTCCTAGCTCTTTCTATGAAGTCAGCATCCTTCTGATATCATAGCCAAATAAAGGCATCACAAGAAAAAAAAAGGAACAAAGTCCTTTATGAACATAGATGCATAATTCCCCAACAAAATACTAGCACACTGAATCCAGTACCAACCACATTAAAAGGATGACATATTATGATCAAGTGGAATTTATCCCAGGAATGCAATGGTGGTTCAACAATATGAAAAACAACTAATGTAAAACACCATATTAATGGAATGAGTGGAAAATCCACATGATTATTTCAATGCTGCTTTAAAAAGCATTTGTAAAAATATCAGAATCTTTTCATGATAAAAAATACTCAATAATATAGGAATAGAGGGTTTAAAGTAGCACCATACTAAATGGTAAAAGGCTGAAAGATCCCTCCTAAGAGCAAGAACAAGACAGGGTGACTGCTTTCACCGCTTCCCTTCAATATTATCCTAGAGTTTTCAGGCATAGCAATTAGTCAATAAAAAGAAATAAAAGTCCTCAAAATTGGAAAGGAAAAAGCAAAACTATCTCTATTCATAAATGGCATGATTTTATGTGTAAAAAATCCTTTAAAAATTTACCAATAACACTGTTAAAACATACATGACTTTGGCAAAGTTTTGGGATACAAAATGCAGCTGTATTTCTATACACTAGCAATGAAAAATCCAAAAATAATTTTAGGCCAATTGAATTTACAATAACATTAGAAAAAAACATGATACTTAGGAATAAATTTAACCAAGGAGGTAAAACATTCATACACTAAAACTAAAAAACATAGTAGTAAGAAATTAAAGAAAACACAAATGAATGGAAACATATCCTATGCTCATGGATTGGAAGACGTAATATTGTTACAATGGCAATACTCCCTGAAGCGATCTACAGGTTCAGTTTAGTCCCTCACAAAACCCCAATGGCCATTCTTGCAGAAATGGAAAAGCTGGCCTAAAATTTCTATGGAATTTCAAAGAACCTCCAATTGCCAAAGTAATCTTAAAAAGAACAAAGTTGGAAGACTCATACTCCCTGATTTCAAAACTTTCTGCATAGCTAAATCAAAACACTGTGGTACTGGGATAAAAGCAGATAGAGATGAATGGAACAGAATACAGAGTCCAGAAATAAGCCCATATATCTGTGGTCAAATGATTTTTGACAAGGGTTCTGAAACAATTCAATGGGGAAAAACCAGTGTCCAGCGTTGGACAGCTGAATATCTGCATGCAAACAAGTGATGTAGAACCCTTATCTTACATCATATACAAAAATTAACCCAAAAGAGATCAAAGAATTAAATTTAAGAGGTATAAAACTCTTAGAAGAAACATAAGGCTAATCTTCATGTCCTTGAGTTTGGCAATGATACATTTTTTAAATGTTTTTATTTATTTTTTGAGAGAGAAAGAGCATGAGCAGGGGAGAGGCAGAGAGAGAGGGAGACACAGAATCTGAAGCAGGCTCCAGGCTCTGAGCTGTCAGCGCAGAGCCCAGCGGGGCTTGAACCCACAGACCGCGAGATCATGACCTGAGCTGAAGATGCTTAACTGACTCAGCCGCCCAGGCGCCCCTAGTTTGGCAATGATATCTTAAATATGACACCAAAAGCATAAAGCAACAAAAGAAAAAAATAAGTAAGTTCGAACTCACAAAATCAAAAGTTGGAGTACATCGGGACACCTAGGTGGCTCAGTTAGTTAAGCATCTGACTTCAGCTCAGGTCATGATCTCACAGTTTGTGAGTTTAAGCCCCTGTCAGGCTCTGTGCTGACAGCTCAGAGCCTGGAGTCTGCTTTGGATTCTGTGTCTCCCTCTCTCTACCCTCCCCTGCTCGTACTCTGTCTCTGTCTCTGTCTCTGCCTCTGTCTCTCCCTCAAAAAAAAAAATAAATAAATAAACATTTAAAAAATTTTTTTTTAATTTTTGGTACATCAAAGGACACTATCAAGCAAGTGAAGAGACTTCACAAAGATTGGGAGAAAGTATTACCAGACACAAAAAGCCCATATTGTATGATTCTATTTATATGAAATATAAATTTGCATAAATATAAATATCCGGAATAGGTAAACCCACAGTGATGATGAGCAGATAGGTGGTTGCCAGAGGCTGGGGAGGGAATGAGGAATAACTGCCTAAATAGCACGAGGTCTTCGTTTGGAATAATGAAAATGTTCTGAAACTAGGTGGTGGTAATGGTCACCTAACACTGTGAATATACATAAGGCCACTGAACTGTAGCCTTTAAAATGGTCAGAAAGATAAATTGTATGTTATAGGTATTTTATCACAGTAAAAAACATGAAGAAAAAATAATAGAATTTAGCTCAAAGTTGAAACAGATTATCATGCTTAAGAGTGCTTCAACACTTCTAATGGAAATCACAGAGAACAGATTTATATATTTAATTAAAGTGATAAAAAAATAATTCCCTTCCTAAAAACTAAACACCAATTAAAATGTTATGAGTAGGGGCGCCTGGGTGGCGCAGTCGGTTAAGCGTCCGACTTCAGCCAGGTCACGATCTCGCGGTCCGTGAGTTCGAGCCCCGCGTCAGGCTCTGGGCTGATGGCTCGGAGCCTGGAGCCTGTTTCTGATTCTGTGTCTCCCTCTCTCTCTGCCCCTCCCCTGTTCATGCTCTGTCTCTCTCTGTCCCAAAAATAAATAAATGTTGAAAAAAATTAAAAAAAAATGTTGAGTAAAGATATATTGAAGATATTTTCATACACACATGCACATACATGCAAACACACACTCATGCACACACACACACACACACACACACACACCCCAAAACTACCCCAGTCACTACAAAAGGAAATTCTAAAGAATGTTTTTCAGGCAGAAGAAAGGTTATCCCTGAAGGACCTTGTCCTCAGTCGGGTTCTTGAGAAGCAGCCCCTACAGCGCACCTGCCAAAACCTTTCCGCCAGTAAACTCTAGAACCAGAAAATATCATGGTGAACTCTACCAAATGGTCAAGGTACAAGTAATCCCACACTTACATTTTGGCAAATAGTTAAAAATTGCAAGCATTCCACAATTCATTTCTTACACTAGCATAACTTTAAAATAAAACCAAGAAATGAAAATATATAACAAAAGACATATCAATATTATTCATGAAGATGTAATCCTGAACAAAATCAATTAGTTAATCCAACAATATACAAAAATAATAGTTTCCATGAATGAGTTAGGTTTGCCTCAAGAAAACAGATTTACCTTAATATTAAAAAGAAAGTAGTCAATAAAATTAACTATATGCACAAGTTAAAGTGATCATCTCAATACTTGTATCAAAATTCCTTGATAAAATTCAGAATACATTCAAAATTAAAACAAATGATAGAAAATTATGAATAAAGTGCTACATACTTAACCTAGGAAAGTAATTATAACCTGGGCCCATAATCATCCTGCAAAATAATTAAATACTGTGAACTCTGTGTAAATGGGAAAATACTCAGAATTACTCTTTTCATCATTTTTATACCAGAGGAGCTGATCTAAAAACTAAGGCAAGAAAATGACTAGTACATGTTTTGGAAAGGAAAAAAAACCCCAAAATTTTCTTGTTAGATATTATTTTCTGTGTATAAATTACAAAGAATCTAGAGCTTAAAATTTTTAAATAAGAGAGTATTACAAGGTAAATGGATAGAATTATAACTATACAATAATAATTTTCATGTATATATCAGAAACAAATTCTATTTCTTTTTTTTAAGTTTTTATTTATTTATTTTGAGAGAGAGAGAGAAAGCACGAGCAGGGGAGGGGCAGAGAAAGAGGAGAGAGAGAATCCCAATAAGGCTCTGCTCTGTCAGCACAGAGCTCAGTGCAGGGTTCGATCTCACCAACCATGAGATCATGACCTGAGAAGAAATCTAGAGTCGGACACTTAACCAACTGAGTCACCCAGGCACCCCAACAAACTTTATTTCTATAAAATAAATTTTAAAGTTGAGATATCTAAACAGTATAAAAATATCAGGGCACCAGCATGGCTCTGTCATTTAAGTGACCAACTCTTGATTTTGGCTCAGGTCATGATCTCATGTTTGTGAGGTCAAGTCACATATCAAGCCCCGCATGGGGCTCTGTGCTGAGCATGGAGCCTGCTTGGGATTCTCTTTCTGCTCCCCTCTCTGTCCTTCCCCTGCTTTCATGCTCTCTCTCTCTTTCAAAATAAATAAACTTTACAAAAATAAACAGTAGAAAAATATCAAGTAGCTAAATAAAAACATGTGAAAGCAGTAAGAGAAAATCATCTAAATTTTCATGTTCAAAGACTCAGAGATGTAATATGTTAATGCTGTCAACATTTCCAGAATGATATATAAATACTATAGAATCCAAATCTAATTCGTAAAATGATTTGCCCACCTGTAAAATGTCTATGACATGCACAATGTCAAGAATAGTCAAAGCAATTTTAAATGAAGAAAAATGTGTAAATAATTGTTCCAGGAAGTATCAAGGAAAATCATTATAAAGCCACATCATCAAGATATAATGGTTTTGGTGCCAGGAGCCACCTATGAAACTATTAGAGTTCTCAGCAGTCAACCAACATGTTTTTCTAGTCCTGATACATGATGAAGAAAAAAAGAGAAGTAGGCAATGAAGAGTATTTTACAAAAATGGTGTTAGGTCTTTTCTAAGTATGACCTTAGATATTTCTGACATAATGTCATACAAAATATCGGTTTCATAGGCATTGAATACCTAACTGTAAAAGCAAATCTATTGAATATTTTAGAATTCATATAGAGAATATCTTTAAGAGGTTAGAGTAGATACATTTTTCTTTAATTTTTATAAATCACAAATGTAAATAAAGATATTAAAATACTGGACTACATTAAAATTAGGAATATAAAATGAATGTACTAACCAGCCCTAGGGAGGAGGAGATATTGCCACAAACATAACTATAAATTCAAGTATGCAGAATGCATTTGGGTATGCACAGTGTATTCAAGCTAGAAGGGAAGATACTTGAGTATAAAAGAAACAAAGGAAAGGGGAAAGAAATACAAAAGGACAACAAATATACCTCTGGAAATAGGATATAGTAGTGAAGATCTTGGAAACAGCAGAAATACTGTAATTATTACCAGAAAGGGAAAGAGTGATAGGAGTTTCAGAAGTAAATAAATGGAAGAAAGAGAAAAATTACTTAAAATACTAATTTGTAGGGGGAAATTATTAGGTGGATAGTTAAAAGAAATAAAAGACTATAAAGTATTAAAAACAATGCCTTAAAAGCAACACGTAAAAGCTGAAGAGGAAGTACAACCAATAAAAGAATGCAAGGAATGGAAATAGAATGGGTAGTCGGTTAGACAAGCGCTTAAAGTGTGAAGGACCGGGAAGGAATGATAAGGAGGAAAGGCAAAGAATAGGTTCTGTAATCAATACGTGGTGTATTTCAATCTATCGTCAAGTATATGTGAGTAAGACAAAAAACTAATAAAGTCATCTTAATTAAATACAAAGAGATTTTTTAATGCAATTAAAGAAGGAATATGGATATGAGCAGGAAAGCCAAGGGAGAAATTGAGGAAAATAATTTAGTAAATGGGAGATTAATAGAACAGAAAAAGATCAACATAACACATTTGTAAAGTTGGCATAGTAAAACCAAAATATAATTGTACCATAAAAAATTAATGCAAAGAAGAAATCTGAAATATAGGGGCAATTTTAGGAGATAGAAGATTAAGTTTAGATTTGGAAAGAAGAGAATACTCGAGGAGCAGAATTCTGGAAATGACTTAATATCTCATTTGCAGCACTGAGACCCCGTCGCAGCAGCATCCTTACCAAAGCCAGTCTCTGTGGCCCCAGAGCAGGAGGATAACTCTCATAGGCTGTGCTGAAAGGCAATGGCAGGATGTCAAGGTTATGTGTGACTTCATCTCCCCCTGGGCATGAACTACTTTGTTATCCAAAATGGAAATGGCCTTGTGTACAATGACTCACCTGCCAAGTACACAAGAGACTAAACTGCCCTCCCTGATGCTGTGTGTCTCCTGTTAGGGTCATTAAGATCACTTGTGTTACAAGTGCACAATTACCTTCTGACATAACAGATTGCTCCTGAGTTGAACTAAGTGCTAAATTATTCCTTGGGGCTTCAGAACAATAATGGGACAGTAATCAGAAGTTTAGTTCTCTCAGCAAAAATTATTGCCGATATTTAGTGTGACACTGGCCACAGTGCAGCATCCCTGAAGCTGGGGTGGTGATTACTCAGAGTTGAATTTCAAGTTTCTAAAATTGCCATATAAAACTAGCAAATTGCTTTGTCTTGTTCAATGACCAAGTCCTAGTTTCTATTTGAATTCTCAATACATACACAGTGACATACCTTACACAACTTTGAATACAGGGAATATCTGTTTTTTAATTTAAATGTTTTATTTTGAAATAATGATAGATTCAAGGAAGTCTTCAAGGTAATATAGAAAAGTGGCATTAACCCTTCACCAATTTTCCCCAGTGGTTACATCTTTCATAATTATAGTACAATACAGAGCAATTTGATATTGATGCAGTGTGTATATATGTGTATGCAGTGTGTATAGCTATTTTATCACACATGTAGATTCATGTGACCACTACCTCCATCAAGATAAAAAACTATTCCATTCACACAAACATTCCCTCATGCTACTTCTTTATACTCACATCTTCCCCCCACCACAAATCTGTTTTCCATCACTCTAATTTTGTTATTTCAAAAATGTTATGGGGCGCCTGGGTGGCTCAGTCGGTTAAGCCTCTGACTTCGGCTCAGGTCATGATCTCACAGTCCGTGAGTTCGAGCCCCGCGTCGGGCTCTGTGCTGACAGCTCAGAGCCCGGAGCCTGCTTCAGATTCTGTGTCTCCCTCTCTCTCCGACCCTCCCTTGTTCATGCTCTGTCTCTCTCTGTCTCAAAAATAAATAAACATTAAAAAAATTTTTTTAAAAATGTTATATACATGAATAGACACTTCTCTAAAGAAGACATCCAGATGGCCAACAGGCACATGAAAAGATGTTCAGCGTCGCTCCTTATCAGGGAAATACAAATCAAAACCACACTCAGGTATCACCTCACGCCAGTCAGAGTGGCCAAAATGAACAAATCAGGAGACTATAGATGCTGGAGAGGATGTGGAGAAACGGGAACCCTCTTGCACTGTTGGTGGGAATGCAAATTGGGGCAGCCGCTCTGGAAAGCAGTGTGGAGGTTCCTCAGAAAATTAAAAATAGACCTACCCTATGACCCAGCAATAGCACTGCTAGGAATCTACCCAAGGGATACAGGAGTACTGATGCATAGGGGCACTTGTACCCCAATGTTCATAGCAGCACTCTCAACAATAGCCAAATGATGGAAAGAGCCTAAATGTCCATCCACTGATGAATCGATAAAGAAATTGTGGTTTATATACACAATGGAGTACTACGTGGCAATAAGAAAGAATGAAATATGGCCCTTTGTAGCAACGTGGATGGAACTGGAGAGTGTGATGCTAAGTGAAATAAGCCATACAGAGAAAGACAGATACCATATGGTTTCACTCTTATGTGGATCCTGAGAAACTTAACAGAAACCCATGGGGGAGGGGAAGGAAAAAAAAAAAAAGAGGTTAGAGTGGGAGAGAGCCAAAGCATAAGAGACTGTTAAAAACTGAGAACAAACTGAGGGTTGATGGGGGGTGGGAGGGAGGGGCGGGTGGGTGATGGGTAGTGAGGAGGGCACCTTTTGGGATGAGCACTGGGTGTTGTATGGAAACCAATTTGTCAATAAACTTCATATAAAAAAAAAAAGAAAACAAAAAAAAATAAAAATAAAAAAATAAAAAAGAGGAAAAAAAATGTTATATAAATATAATAATGTAATTATACAGCATATAGTCTTCTGGGATTTGGCCTTTATCCCGGAGCATTGGTCTCTGGATCCACCCAAGTTGTGCATGTGTCCGTAGCTAAACCCCTCTTATTGTTGAGTAAGATTCCTGCTCTCCATGTCCCAACGTTTGTTTACCTTTTGCCTACTAAGGGACATTATAGTCGTTTTGCAGTTTGGCTATCACAAACAAAGAGCATTTTTGTGTTACTATGAACAACCGTGTACAAGCTTTTGCATAAGTACAAGTTTTCGTTTCTCTGCAATAAACACCCAGGAGTACAACTGGTGGACTGTATCAGTGTATATTCAATTTTTTAAAAAGGGACTGCAAAACCCTTTTCAGAGTGTTTGTACCATTTCACATTCCTGCCAGCAGTGTAGGAGCGATCCAGTTGCTCTGCGTCCTCTCCAATATTTAGTATTGTAATGATCTTTTTTAAAACTTGTGATAAATTACACGTAACATAAAATCTACCATCTTATCTACTTATAAACATACAGCTCAGAGGTGTTAAGTATATTCATGTTGTTGTGCAATAGATCTCCAGAACCTTTCCATCTTTTTAATCTGAAATTCTATACCCATTAAACAACACCCCCCTCCTTTTCCCCTTTCCCCCAACTTCTGGTACCCACCATTCGACCTAAGACTTCAGACAAACAGAGCATAATAACATGGGAACAGGAAGAAAAATTTTGCTAGTGGGTATCTAGGGGTAGTGGTGAGTGGTGCCAGTCTCTTCTCTACCCCCTAGATTCCTGAATCCATAAATCCCGGTTACAGGAGAGAAAGCATCATATATTGGGTACTATTTTACAGCATATACAACCTCCCAAAGAATATAGTCCCAGCCATGCCAGATATTGTCACCTAGCTTACTCTGTAAGAGTCTCCAAAAGGACATTCCACCCTTCTATCAAACCAGCTGCTTCAGGATAATGGAGAACATGGTAAAATGTGTGCATTCCATGAACATAGGCCCATTTCTAGAAATCATTTGCTGTGATGTGAGTTTCTTGATCAGATACAATGCTGTTTGAAATGTAATTATGGTGGACAAGGCATTATGTAAGTCCACAGGCAGTAGTTTTTATAGTAGCATGCAAGCATACAGACATATATGTACCCAAATGTCTATTCCAGTAAGAACAAAGTGCTGTCCCTTCCATGATGGAAGAAGTCCAATGTAACCAGCCTTGATGAATGGAAGTTCATGTTTCCGAGATTATACATAACCACCATCTCTGCTTCCATGCATTTTGTTCATGAGCCCATTTGACAATGACAGGAATGGCAGGTAAAAAATGCTGACTGGTATCCACAGAACTAGTCATTCTATCCACTTGATTATTGAAAATCCCCCTTTAGTGAGATCACCTTTTATTGAGAATTCACATCGGACAAAAATAACGTCATATTTATTGAATACTCAGAGGTCTATCCACATTTCTCTTCCCCACACCTCCTTATCACCAATTTTCTAATAATGTTCAAGTGCCTAACCATCCAGCAAACTCATTAGCCACAGCCAAAAAAAAAAAAAAAAAAAACACGGTGTACACTCATGCCTCTGACCACTTCTTCCAAGCAAAATGAACAATTAGCTGCATCTAATTCTGCCCACTCAGAGGATTTCCGTTCAGCATTGTCCTTCGTGAACATCCCAAAAAGGGGCTGTAGTGCTCCAATTGTCCACTTTTGAATGGTGCGTGCATAACATTCCTAGGCAACTGCTAATACAGATCTCCCTTACAGGCCATAGATGCAGGCTGGGAGAGAGAATGTAATGTAGCAGGAGTGAGGCCCATGGGCATTTGGGTTACGTCCTCATGTAATTTCCCTGTGCCCTCATGACATGCACAAGCCTAATCTTGGATGGACCACCTCCATTTGACAATGGAATACTGCGGTGCATGCCCAACTTGATGGCTTCATTGGTGAAACAATACCTTTTTTTTTTCTTAATATGTATTTATTTTTGAGAGTGAAAGGATGAGCAGAGGAGGGGCAGAGGAGGGGGGACAGAGGATCCCAAGGGGACTTTGTAATGACAGCAGTGAGCCTGATGCAGGGCTCGAACTCACAAACTGCAAGATCATAACCTGAGCAGAAGTCGGAAGCTTAACCAACTGAGCCAACCAGCTGCCCCAGGCAATACCTAGTTTAATATTGGAAGCTCAGGTTTCATAGAAACTTGGTGGCCCATGAAAGCATTCTGTCTCTACCAAGTTCCAGTAGCAAGCCAAAAGCTGTTTCCTAAAGACAGATAGTAGGACTTTCAGAAGATAATAGGGCTTTCATCCCAAATACTAGGTGTTCACACTGTGATTCACATCCAAGGGGTTTTCAAAGCCCCCCAAACAGCATCTCTACATACCACTTCCACTTTAAGAACTATTGGATCTGTTGGATCATATAACCCAAGTAGCAGAGCAGCTTGCATGGCAGCCTGGACCTACTGCAGAGCCTTCTCTCATTCCAGATCCTGCTCAAAACTAGAAGTTTTTGGAGGTCACTCAGTAAGTGAGCTGGAGTACCACACCCAAATGGTAAATATGTTGCCTCCAAAATCCAAAGAGGGCCACTAGGCATTGTGCCCTTTTTTGGCCTGTAGAAGGAATATCCTGACATGCCTGATGCCAGTGACCTCTAAAAATTTCACTAAGGAGAAAGGCCTTTGAATTTTTGTCATACTTATTTCTCACCCTCTGACACGCAAACGTGTTACTAATAACTCTAAAGTAATTGCTACTTCTTGCTCATTAGGTAAATCAGCATAATGCCATCAATACCCATGTGGCATCCTGAGGAAGGGAAAGGCAGTCAAGATCCCTCTGGACTAACTTATGATGTATGGTTGGAGAGTGGATATATCCCTGAGGTAGGAGAGTGAATGTGTACTTCTGGTCTTGCCAGCTGAAAGAAAATTGCTCTGTTTGTGTTTAATAATAGATATCGAGAGAAAAAAAAAAGCATTTTCCAAATCAATAGCTGCATACCCAGGTACAGCGGGTGCGTTAATTTACTCAAGCAATAAAACCACATCTGGAACAACACTTACAGTTGGAGATACCATCTGGTTAATCTTACTAGAATTTAATATCATTTTCCAATATCCATCTGTTTTCTGGACAGGTCAGATATGTGAATTGAATGGGTAATGTGAGAGATACATCACTCAGCCCTGTATCTTTCAAGTCCTTTCAAGTTCTTCATGGGGGCACGAACCTCTCCCAGGAATGTAGGATTCCTGCTGATTTACTATTTTCTTACACATAACTAGTTCCAGTGAATTCCACTTGTTCTTTCCTACAAGTATAGCACTATTCCACCAGCCAGAGAAACCACACAGGAATTCTTCCAGTTGCTGAATGTGTCTATTCAATAAATGCAATTCAATTAAATAGGATTGGTCTAGGAACTTACTGAATGTACTGTGAGAGGGACCTGGCCCAAAACTTCATTGATCACCTGGCCTCCATAAGACTCTACACAGACTGGAGGACCACAGTGACATTTTAGGTGTTCTGGAATTAGTGACAGTTCAGAGACAGTGTCCAATAATCTCCAGATAGGAAATTTTGTGAAACAAAGAACAGATGGAACAAATTTTTTAAATGCAAGCAAGATGGGAGATCTTAACCCAAGAATATCAAGGATTACGTTAACTATGAAAAGTCTTAGAGTGATGTTAGAAAAGATGGAAGAGTGGGAGGCTTCAGGAAAACATCTCCTACCCTAGACAAAAATTTTACTTGAAGAATATGTCTGACGTAAATATTTTGAAACTCTGGAGTCTTTTCAAAGCCTTGCAGCTTCCAGGGGAAAGACTAGATATATTGTAGTTTCTTTCCACTCTTAGCATGGTGGTAGCTATTCAATTCCCATTTTCAGCCATGTGGCAGGCAACCATGCCCATATCCCTGAAGTGTCTTGAATGTGGCTTGTGGGGGCTAAGGTAGGTAATATGGATCTTTTCCTACAGATATCAAGGATTCGTGTTATGATTTCTGATTGTTGCTTCTGCTCTTGGAGGTACAGGCAGAGGTAGGCTATCATTGTTGAGACCCTACTAGCTGAAGAAACTTCCAGGGAAATCAAGAGACAGAGTTTCATTCCAACCTCTTTATTTTTCTCTTTTCCCTCCTTGGGAACTGGACACTGAAGGATTAGGACATTCAGAATGAATTGCATATATGATGGAATTTAGAAAGCCACCACACATTCCCAGTGAAAGACACTGGATCAGAAAAGACCTAAAGGGACTCTAACTTTTTGCCTCAGGTTGAGTTGTAGTACAAAGAAGCCATACAACAATAAAAATTTTAAATGTGCAAAATCCAGGGAAGGGGGAGAATCTGGTTTCTGCAATAACCACACTATAAGATTTAAAAGTCATTTAAAACAAAAAAAAAATCACAAGACAAAAAGAAATAAGGTAGTATGGCTCATTCAAAGAAAAAAATAAGTAGAAAGTGTCTCTCAGGAAGACCAGATGGCAGGCTTACTAAAAAAGTACCTTAAGGGGCGCCTGGGTGGCTCAGTTGGTTAAGCGTCTGACTTTGGCTTAGGTCATGATCTCGTGGTTCATGAGTTTGGTCCCTGCATCAGGCTCTGTGCTGACAGCTTTCAGTCTGGAACCTGCTTCTGATTCTGTGCCCCTCTCTCTGCCCCTCCCCCGCTCATGCTGTCTCTCTCTGTCTCTCAAAAATAAATAAGCATTAAAAATTTTTTTAAATACCTTAAATCAGCTATTTTAAAGATGCTCAAAGAGCTAAAGGAAAACATGTACAAAGTCAAGAAAATTAAGTATGAACAAAATGAAAATATTAATAAAGAGGAAGGACACATTAAAAGAACACATCAAAAAGAAATTCTGGAATGAAAAGTATGATAACTGAAATGAACAATCACTACAGTAATTCAAGAACATATTTGATTAGTCTGGAGAAAGAACAAGTGAATGTGAAGAAAGAATAATTGAAATCATTGAGACTGAGTGCCTTTCCTTTCCAGAAAGGAAAAAGAGTGAAGAAAAGATAATATATTCTAAGGTTCCTATGGGACACCAAGCATATCAATACACACATTTGTAGGAGTTCCAGAAGGAGAACAGAAAAAAAGGAAGAAAGATTGTTTGAAGAAATAATAACCCAAAACTTCCCAAATTTGATGCAAGATGTGAATCTACAAATCCAGCACATTCAATAAACTCAAAGTAGAATAAACTCAAGATACACATTGGGACACATTATAATCAAACAGTTGAAAGAAAAATACTAAGAATCAGAAAGTGGTTAGAAAAAAATGACTCACATACAAGGGATCCTCTATAAGATTATTAACAATATCTCTCATGAAAACCTGTGATGCCAAAAAGAAAACCAGACTTCAAGCTATACTACAAAGCTGTAATCATCAAGACAGTATGGTACTGGCACAAGAACAGACACTCAGATCAATGGAATAGAATAGAGAACCCAGAAATGGACCCACAAACGTATGGGCAACTAATCTTTGACAAAGCAGGAAAGAATATCCAATGGGATAAAGACAGTCTCTTCAGCAAGTGGTGCTGGGAAAACTGGACAGCGACATGCAGAAGAATGAACTGGACCACCTTCTTACACCATACACAAAAATAAACTCAAAGTGGATGAAAGACCTCAATGTAAGACAGGAAACCATCAAAATCCTCGAGGAGAAAGCAGGCAAAAATCTCTTTGATCTTGCCCACAGCAATTTCTTACTCAACACATCTCCGGAGGCAAGGGAAACAAAAGCAGAAATGAACTACTGGGACCACATCAAAAAAAAAAAAAAAAAAAAAAAACTTCTGCACAGCGAAGGAAACCATCAGCAAAACTAAAAGGCAACCAATGGAATGGGAGAAGATATTCGTAAATGACAGATCAGATAAAGGGTTAGTATCCAAAATCTACAAAGAACTTATCAAACTCAACACCCAAAAAACAAATAACCCAGTGAAGAAATGGGTAAAAGACACGAATAGGCACTTCTCCAAAGAAGACATCCGTGGCCAACCGACACATGAAAAAATGCTCCACATCACTCATCATCAGGGAAATACAAATCAAAACCACAATGAGATACCACCTCACACCTGTCAAAATGGCTAACATTAACAACACAAGCAACAACAGATGTTGGTGAAGATGCAGAAAAAGAGGATCTCTTTTGCATTGTTGGTGGGAATGCAAGCTGGTGCAGCCACTCTGGAAAAAGTATGGAGGTTTCTCAAAAAACTAAAAATAGAACTACCCTACAACCCAGCAATTGCACTACTAGGCATTTATCCATGGGATACAGGTGTGCTGCTTCAAAGAGACACATGCACCCCCATGTTTATAGCAGCACTATCAACAATAGCCAAAGTATGGAAAGAGCCCAAATGTCCATCGATGGATGAATGGATAAAGAAAATGTGGTGTGTGTGTGTGTGTGTGTGTATGTATATATATATATATATATATATATATATATATATATATGTAACACAATGGAGTATTACTCGGCAATCAAAAAGAATGAAATCTTGCCATTTACAACTACGTGGATGGAACTGGAGGGTATTATGCTAAGTGAAATTAGTCAGTCAGAGAAAGACAAAAATCCCTATGAGTTCACTCATATGAGGACTTTAAGAGACAAAATAGATGAACATAGGGGAAGGGAAACAAAAATAATATAAAAACAGGGAGAGGGACAAAACAAAAGAGACTCATAAATATGGAGAACAAACTGGGGGTTGCTGGAGGGGTTGTGGGAGGGGAGAATGGGTTAAATGGGTAAGGAGCATTAAGAAATCTACTGAAATCATTGCTTCACTATATACTAACTAATTTGGGTGTAAATCTTAAAAAATAAAAAATAAAGTTACATAAGAAAAAAAAACTCTGTGATGCCAGAAAGAAGTGGATTGATATATTCAAACAGATGAAAGGGAAAAACAACCTCTCCACTATATCCAGAAAAAATGTCCTTCGAAAATGAGGGGGAGGTTGAGACATTCTCAGATAAACAAAATCTGAGGGAGTCTGTTCCCAGTAGATCTGCTCTGCAAGAAATGATAAAGGATGTCTCTCAGAATGAAATGAAAGGACACAAGAAGAAAAAAAGATGTTCAATAAAGATAAATGCATGAGCAGTTAAAAAAGCTAGTATTAGTGTACTTTGGGGTTATAACTCTAATTTTTATTTTCTATATGACTTAAAGAACAAATTCATAAAAAATATTAGTCTATTTTGGGGGGCACACGATGTATAAAGCTGTAAATGTGACATCAGTAACTGAAGGGGGGCAAACTGTATAGGAGCAGAGTTTTTGTATTTTATTAAAGTTAGGCTGGTACAAATTCAAGTTAGATTTTTATGACTTTAGGATGTTAAAATAATCCCCATGGTAAACACAACAGAAATATTTATAGAATATACACAAAATAATATGAAAAGGGAATTAAAACCTTTTACTACAAAATTAACTGAATGCAAAAGAAGATAGTAATGCAGAAAATGAGGTACAGAAAAGCTCTAAGTCATACAGAAAATAAATAGAGAATGTCAGAAATCCCTTCATATCAGTAATTACCTTAAGTGAATGGATAAACTCTCCAGTCAAAAGAGATAATCCACTTTCATCAATAGATAGATCATCAGACATAAAATCAATAAGGAAACATTGGCTTGAAACAACACATTAGTGGAGATAGGACAGGACACTCAATCTCCATATAACAGTATATATATTCTCCTTAAGCACATATGGAACATTCTCCAGAACAGATCATATGTTAGGCCACAAATCTTAATACATTTAAGATGACTGAAATATCAGACATCTTTTCTCACCACAAAAGTATGAAATTAGAAGTTAATTAAAAGAAGAAAACCAAACAACATGCTAGTGAACAACTGGAATAGAAGGAGAGATAAAGAGTTTCCCAGACTGGAGTACCCAGAAGGTTCAGTCGGTTAAGTGTCAGACTTCAGCTTAGGTCATGATCTTGCAGTTCGTGGGTTCAAGCCCTACGTTGGGCTCTGTGCTGACAGCTCAGAGACTGGAGCCTACTTCGGATTGTGTCTCTTCTCTCTGCCCCTCCGCCACTCTCTCTCTCTCTCTCTCTCTCTCTCTCTCTCTCTCTCTTTCTCTCTCTCTCTCTCTCTCTCTCTCTCTCTCTTTCAAAAATAAACATTAAAATTTTTTTTTAATATTCTAATCAAAAGACATGGGGTGTCAGAGTGGATAAAAAACCAAGACCATCTATATGCTGCCTACAAAAGAGACTCATTTTAGATTTAAAGTGAGGGGATGGAAAACCATTTATGATGCTAAGAGACATCAAAAGAAAGACGGGAGGGGGGAGTTAAGATGACAGAGGAGTAGGGAGACCCTAAGTTTGTCTCATCCCTCGAACACAGCTAGATAGTTATCAAATCATTCTGAACACCCAAGAAATCAATTGGAGGTCTGAGAGAGCAAAAACTGCAGGTCTAGGATCTAGTTTTGTTTTTGTTTTGGGGGTTTTGGGGTTTTGGTGGGGGGTTGTTTTGTTGTTGTTGTTTTTCTTTTTTCATTCCTTTTCTAGACAAAATGATGAGATGGAGAAATTCACCCTAAAAGAAAGAACAGGAAATAGAAATCATGGCCAGGGATTTAATCAATACAGATATAAGTAAGATGTTTGAACTAGAATTTAAAACAACAATTATAAGGATACTAGCTGGGCTTGAAAAAAGCATAGAAGAGAGAAGAGAACCCCTTTCTGCAGAGATAAAAGAAATAAATCTAGTCAGGCTGAAATTAAAAATGCTATAACCAAGAAACAAACCCAAATGGATGCCATGACAAGGAGAATGCATGAGGCAGAGGAGTGAATTCATGGTAAAAAAGATAAAAATATGGAAAATAATGAAGCTGAAAGGAAGAGAGAAACAAAGGTCATGGATCACAAAAGCAGACTTAGGGAACTCAGTGACTTATTAAAATGTAATAACATTCATATCATAGGAGTCCCAGAAGATGAAAATGGAGAAAAGGGAGAATAAGGATTATTTGAACAAATTATAGCTGAAAACTTCCCTAAACTGGGGAAGTACACAAAAATCTGAGAAGCACAGAAAACTCCCATTAATTCAAGAAAGGTATCAACCATATCATAGTGAAATTCACAGGCAAATAAATACACAGGCAAGGAAAGAATCATGAAAGCAGCAAGTGAAAATAGGTCTGTAACTTACAAGGGAAGACAGATCAGGTTTGCAGCAGATCTGTACACAGAAACTTGGCAGGCCAGAAAAGTGTAGCAGGATATATGCAAAGTGCTGAGTGGGAAAAATATGCATCCAAGAATTCTTTATCCAGCAAGGCTGAAATTCAGAATAGAAGGAGAGATAAAGAGTTTCCCAAACAAAAACTAAAGGAATTTGTGACCACTAAACCAGCCCTGTAAGAAATTTTAAGGGGGACTCTTTGAGTGAAGAAGAAAAAAAAAAAAAGACCAAAAGCAGCAAAGACTAGAAAGAACCAGAGAATTACCAGAAATACCAACTCTATAGGTAACACGCGGCACTAAGTTCATATCATTCAATAATCATACTGAATGTAAATGGACTAAATGCTCCAAGATATCGGAATGGATGGAAAAACAAGATCCATATATATATATATATGATGCCTACAAGAGACTTACTTTATTTTTGAATGTTTTTTTTTTTTTTTGAGAGAGAGAGACAGACAGAGCATTAGTGGGGGAGGGGCAGAGAGAGAAGGAGACCCAGAATCCGAAGCAGGCTCCAGACTCTGACATGTCACCACAGAGCTCAATGCAGGGCTCAAACCCATGAATGATGATCATGACCTGAGCCAAATTTGGACGCTTAACTGACTGAGCCACCCAGGCGCCCCAAGAGACTCATTTTAGACCTAAAGCCTCCTGCAGATTGAAATTGAGGGGATGGAGAACCATCTCTCATGCTAATGGATGTCAAAAGAAAGCCATAGTACCATACTTATATTAGACAAACTAGATTTTAAAACAAAGACTGTAACCAGAGGTGAAGAAGGGCACTATATCATAATTAACGGGTCTATCCATCAAGAATATCAACAATTGTAAATATTTATGCCCCCAACTTGAAGACCCCCAAATATATAAATCGATTAATAACAAACATAAAGTAACTCATTGATAATAATAAAATATTAGTAGAGGACTTTAGCACCCCACTTACAGCAATAGACAGATCATCTAAGCAGAAAATCAACAAGGAAACAATGGCTTTGAATGACACACTGGACCAGACGGATTTAACAGATATCAGAACATTTCATCCTAAGGCAGCAGAATACACATTATTCTCCAGTGCACATGGAACATTCTCTAGAATACATCACATACTGGGTCACAAACCAGCCCTCAACAAATACAGAAAGATGGAGATAATACCATGCACATTTTCAGATCACAATGCTGTGAAGCTTGAAGTCAATCATAAGAAAAAAATTGGAAAGTCCTCAAATACATGGAGGTTAAAGAACCATATACTAAAGAATGAATGGGTTAACCAGGAAATTAAAGAAGAAATTTAAAAATACATGGAAGCAAATGAAAATGAAAATGAAAATATGACAGTTCAAAACCTTTGGGATGCATCAAAGGCAGTCCTGAGAGGGAAGTTGCAATTTAGGCCTAGATCAAGAAGCACGAAAAGTACCAAATACACAACCTAACCTTACACTTAAAGCAGCTATAAAAAAGAACATCAAATAAAGCCCAAAGCGTGCAGAAGAAGGGAAATAATAAAGGGTAAAGCAGAAATAAATGATCTAGAAACAAACAAACAAACAAACAAAAACCCACAGTAAACAGATCAATGAAACTAACAGCTGGTTCTTTGAAAGAATTAACAAAATTAACAAAACCCTAGCCAGACTTATCAAAAAGAAAAGACAAAGGACCCAAATAGATTAAATCATGAATGAAAGAAGAGACATCACAACCAATACCACAGAAACACAAACAATTATAAAAGAATACTGTGAAAAATTATAACTGGACAATATGGAAGAAATGGACAAATTCCTAGACACACACTACCAAAACGCAAGTGGGAGGAAATAGAAAATTTGAACAGACCCATAACCAGCAAAGAAATTGAATCAGTTATCAAAAATCTCCCAACAAATAAGAGTCTGGGGCCAGATGGCTTCCTAGGAGAATTCTACCAGGCATTTAAAGCAGAGTTGAGAAGACAGGAATCCAACATGGCAGAGAAGTAGGGGGACCTGAAGTTCCCTCCTCCCTCAAACATAGTGGTGTTGAGGCCAGAGGACTTGGAATTCCGAGAGTCCAGGCTGCAGAGTGACAGAGACGTCTCCAGGGACCCACGGGGACAACTTGGAGGGCTACAAGTGCATGATTTCGAACTGGAAGAGATAAAATGGGCGGCATAGGGATTCCCTTATGCAGAGAAACAAAAGGAAGAGAACGACAGGCTGTGGAAGTGTAGGATTGTATTTGGACAAGAGAAAAACCACAGACCAAAGATCAGAAAAAAAATGGAGAAAGATCCAATTTCTAACTGTGGAGCTTCCTCCAGACTGGGGCCAGCTGCCCCTGTGCACATACCTGGGGTGCCAGCCCTGGGCTAGGCAACTAGCTCAGATGTGCAGTCCACAATGGGAGAAAGCAATCCCCTCCCTGAGTGCTGTGGGAAAAATGTATACAGCTGTTCCAAGGACAAAGGACCTTGACTGCGCCTGACAGCCAGAGACCCTTTATCAGCAGGACAGAGTGGCACCTCCCTGGCACTGGGGTATGCAGAGTGGGATCCTTTAAGACATCGGGGTTTGAGTCCCAGACAAATGCCACGGAGGCACAGGAGACAGTGGAGTGGGAAAAACAAAACAAAACAAAACAAAAAACAAACAGCCCACTCACACCCATGCAGCGCTGTGAGGATGACCTGAACAGAATGGTTTGGGACACCCAGTCCGGGGAGGAGAGACTGGGGTGTCGCCATTTTTCTCCCCATCACCAACAAGGTGGGGCTTCAGGGAACAGACAAGGGGCCACAGTGGAGGCAGGACCTGCCTACACCAAACCACGCCCCTTCTTGCCTGGTAACTGTGTATCTACTGGAGCAAGATTGACACTGACCACCCAGACAGCCCCTCCTCCAAACCAGCACAGCCACTAGTTCCAAGGCCCCCAGTGGTTTTGCATTTTCTGATTTAATTCCTGGACAATTCTTATTATATATATACCTATATTTTCTTCCTTTTCATCTTCTTATTTCCTCCCTTCTCTAGTCTGGTGATTCTGGTTGTTGGTTTGTTTAAGCACACATATTTAATCTATTATCTTTATACCTGTTCTATATCTCCTTCTTTATTTTCCTCTCTCTGGATCAAGCTGTATAGTTTCTCTGACTGGTCAATTTTCTTTTCTTTTCTTTTCTTTTTCCCCCTGCGTCTGTCATTTCTCTCTTTGAGAGAGATAAAAGGCCTCTTCCATCACCACCACCGTTTTTTTTTTTCCCCAGGGTTACTTTAATGAACAAATCAAAGCACATCTGGTGGAGGGTCCAAACCATCACTACAAGTAGGAAGATAAAGCAACCAGAGTCACAACAACGGAGAGCACGTAACACATGCCAAAAACACCTCCTGAAGGGCCAGGCCCTGGATAATGCATGACCCCTCTTTAATATAGTAGTACTCACAGGTGCAGGATTCATAACAAGCTATTAAAACACAGAAGGGACAGAAAACTAGCCAAAATGATGAAACGGAAGAATTCTCCTCAAAATAAATTCCAGGAAGAAGTGACAGCTAAAGAATTGAGCAAAACAGATGTAAACAATATATCTGATCAAGAATTTAGAATAATAGTCATAAGATTAATCATTGGGCTTGAAAAAAGCATAGAGGGCAGCAGAGAATCTATTGCTGCAGAGATCAAGGAACTAAAAAATAGCCATGATGGAATTAAAAAATGTTGTAAATGAGGTGCAAAATAAAATAGATGTGGTGACAGTGAGGATGGAAGAGGCAGAGGGGAGAATAAGTGAAATAGAAGATAAAATTATGGAAAATGATGAAGCTGAGAAAAAGAGAGATAAAAAAACTCAAGACCATGAGGGGAGAATTAGAGAACTAAGTGATTCCATGAAACGTAATAATATCCATATCATAGGAGTTCCAGAAGGAGAGAGAGAGAGAAAGGGGAAGAAGTTTACTTGAATAAATAGCTGAGAACTTCCCCGGTGTGGGGAAGCAAGCAGACATTCAAATCCAGGAGGCACAGACAACTCTCTTCAGACATAAGAGGAATCAATCTTCTCCTTGACAAATCATAATGAAACTGGCAAAATACAAAGATAAAGAGAGAATTCTGAAAGCAACTAGGGACAAACAGGCCTTAACCTACAAGGGTAGACACATAAGGGTAGTAGCAGACCTGTCCACTGAAACTTGGCAGGCCAGAAGGGAGTAGCATGAAATATTCAATGTGCTGAACAGGAAAAATATGCAGCCAAGAATCCTTTATCCAGCAAGGCTGTCATTCAGAATAGAAGGAGAGATAAATGTTTTCCCAGACAAAACAAAAACAAAAACGAAAAAACAAAACACAAAAACTGAAAGAGTTCATGACCACTGAACCAGCCCTGCAAGTGATCCTAAGGGGTACTCTGTGAGTGGAATGTTGCAAAGACTACAAAGGACATCACTGCAAGCATGAAACATACAATGACACGAAATCCATATCTTTCAACAATAACGCTGAATGGAAATGGACTAAATGCTCCAAACAAAAGACATAGAGTATCAGAATGGATAAAAAAAAAAACAAGATCCATCTATATGCCATTTTTTAATTAATTTATTTTTTTTAATTTACATCCAAGGGCACCTGGGTGGCTCAGTTGGTTGAGTGCCCGACTTCGGCTCAGGTCATAATCTCACAGTTTGTGAGTTCAAGCCCCACATCAGGCTCTGTGCTGACAGCTCAGAGCCTGGAGCCTGCTTCAGATGGATTCTGTGTCTCCCTCTCTCTCTGCCCCTCCCCCATTCATTCTCTCTCTCTCTCTCTCTCTCTCTCTCTCTCTCTCTCTCTGTCTGTCTCAGAAATAAATAAACATTTAAAAAAATTTTACATCCAAGTTAGTTAGCATATAGTGCAACAATGATTTCAGGAGTAGATTCCTTAATGCCCTTTACCCATTTAGCCCATCCCCCCTCCCACAGCCCCTCTCATAATCCTGTTTGTTCTCCATATTTAAGAGTCTCTTCTGTTTTGTCCCCCTCCCTGTTTTTATATTATTTTTGTTTCCCTTCCCTTATGTTCATCTGTTTTGTCTCTTAAAGTCCTCATATGAGTGAAGTCATATGATTTTTGTCTTTCTCTGACTAATTTCACTTAGCATAATACCCTCCAGTTCCATCCACGTAGTTGCAAATGGCAAGATTTCATTCTTTTTGATTGCCAAGTAATGCTCCATTGTATATATGTATATACCACATCTTCTTTATCCATTCATCCATTGATGGACATTTGGGCTCTTTCCATACTTTGGCTATTGTTAATAGTGCTGCTATAAACATGGAGAGTGCATGTGCCCCTTTGAAACAGCATACCTGTATCCTTTGGATAAATACCTAGTAGTGCAATTGCTGGGTCGTAGGGTAGTTCTATTTTTTATTTTTTTAAGGAATCTCCATACTGTTTTCCAGAGTGGCTACACCAGTTTACATTCCCACCAGCAGTAATATGCCATTTCAGACCTGAGGACACCTTCAGACTGACAGTGAGGGGATGGAGAACCATCTATCATGCTACTGGAAGTCTAAAGAAAGCTGGAGTAGCCACACTCATATCAGCCAAACTAGATTTTAAACTAAAGACTGTAACAAGAGATGAAGAAGGGCATTGTATCATAATTACGGGGCCTTTCCATCAAGAAAAGCTAACAATTATAAATGCTTATGCACCCAGTTTGGGATAACCCAAATATATAAATCAATGAATCACTAACATAAGCAATTTTACTGATAAGAATACGGTAATTGCAGGTGACTTTAATACTCCACTTACAACAATGGACAAATCATCTAGGCAGAAAATCAATAAAGAAACAATGGCCCTGAATGATACATTGGACCAGATGGACTTGACAGACACATTCAGAACTTTTCATCCAAAAGCAACAGAATACGCATTCTTCTTGAATGCACATGGAACATTCTCCAAGACAGATCACATACTGGGCTACAAAACAGCCTTCAATAAATATAAAAGAATTGAGTTCATGCCATGCATATTTTCAGATCACAATGCTATGAAACTTGAAATCAACCACAAGAAAAAGTTTGGAAAACCTCCAAATGCATGGAGGTTAAAGAACATCCTACTAAAGAATGAAGGGTCAACCAGGCATTTAAAAAAGAAATTTAAAAAAACGTATGGAAGCAAATGAAAATGAAAACACGACAGTCCAAACTCTTTGGGATGCAGCAAAGGTAGACCTGAGAGAAAAATACATGGCAATCCAGACCTATCTCAAGAAACAAGAAAAATCCCAAATACAAAATCTAACAGCAAACCTAAAGAAACTAGAAGCAGAACAGCAAAGAAACCCCAAAGCCAGCAGAAGAGAAATAATAAAGATTAGAGCAGAAATAAACAATATAGAATTCCAAAACAAAACAAAACAAAACAAAAAAACAACAGTAGAACAGATCAATGAATCTAAGAGCTGTTTTTTTGAAAAAAATAAACAAAATCGATAAACCCCTAGCCAGACTTCTCTAAAAGAAAAGAGAGAGTACCCAAATGATAAAATCACGAATGGAAAAGGACAGATCACAATCAACATCACAGAAATGCAAACAATTATCAGAGAATACTATGAAAAATTATATGCCAACAAACCCAACAACCTGGAAGAAATGGACAAATTCCTAGACACCCACACACTACCACAACTCAAACAGGAAGACATAGAAAATTTGAACACACCCATAGCCAGTGAGTAAATTGAATCAGTTTTCAAAAATCTCCAAACAAATAAGAGTCCTGGGCCAGATGGCTTCCCAGGGGAATTCTACCAGACATTTAAAGCAGAGTTAATACCTATCTTTCTCAAGCTGCTCCAAAAAATAGAAATGGAAGGAAAGCTTCTGGACTCATTCTCTGAAGCCAGCATTACCTTGATTCCCAAACCAGACAGAGACCCCACAAAAAAGGAGAATTACAGGCCAATATCCCTGATTAATATGGATGCAAAAATTCTCAACAAGATACCAGCAAATCAAATTCAATAGTATATTAAAAGAATTATGGGGAATGCAAGCTGGTGCAACCACTCTGGAAAACAGTATGGAGGTTCCTCAAAAAACTAAAAATAGAACTACCCTATGACCCAGCAATTGCACTACTGGGCATTTATCCATGGGATACAGGTGTGCTGTTTCAAAGGAACACAAGCACCCCTATGTTTATAGCAGGACTATCAACAATAGCCAAAGTATGGAAAGAGCCCAAATGTCCATCGATGGATGAATGGATAAAGAAGATGTGGTGTCTGTGTGTGTACACACACACACACACACACACACACACACAATGGAGTATTACTCGGCAATAAAAAAGAATGAAATCTTGCCATTTGCAACTACGTGGATGGAACTGGAGGGTATTATGCTAAGTGAAATTAGTCAGTGAGAGAAAGACAAAAATCATATGACTTCACTCATATGAGGACTTTAAGAGACAAAACAGATGAACATAAGGGAAGGGAAACAAAAATAACATAAAAACAGGGAGGGGGACAAAACAGAAGAGACTCATAAATATGGAGAACAAACTGAGGCTTATGGGAGGGCTTGTGGGAGAAGGGATGGGATAAATGGGTAAGGGGCACTAAGGAATCTACTCCTGAAATCATTGTTGCACTATATGCTAACTAATTTGGATGTAAATTTAAAAAAACAAAAAAGAAAATTAAAAAAAGAAAAAAAACATGCCAAGTGTTTGCAAACACAAAGGAACACACATTTACTTTGTGGGTGCAAACTGCATTTTAAAATTCTAACTCTGAAGCTGACAAAAGGAATAGATCATGTTAATGCTGAGAAAATTGTGATACCATCACTGCAGGATCATTTAAGATTAGGCTTTCAACATCTTGCTTTAATCTACCCCCTCAAGATGTTCTCCCCTTTCTCTTCATATTTCCAATAAATAATACCTTACATCTGAAGAACTTCCTACTTTCACATATATTGTCATGGTAAATGAGATGCCAGCAAAGAGCCTTCCAAACACACTGCTTGGTTCCCATGAGGCACTCAGCAAATGTCTGTCAGTTCCCTTTTCCCTTTTATGATTTATAACATTTGGGAGCTGCCCTAAAGTCCCACAGCTAATAGTAAATGGCTGAAGAGGGGCTCAATTGTAAGTTGTGAGATGTTAAACTTTAGCACAACATTCGATAGTGTTGCCATTGCTTCACACTGCTTTCTGCCAGTTGCATCAGAAAAAAAAAATGTTGCCTTTCTTGTGGCCCACCCCTCGACAACATTCCTTTAGTAGTGTGCAACAATCCTAAATGCAGATTCCTTAAAAAGCCTTTCCTCCTTGGTTTCTGTTTAATTCCTGTACTGATAATCCTCATGCTTCTCTGGATTTTTCCATCTGTATCTCTTTCTCTAATTCACATACCTTAGCCAGATGCCAAAATGTAGACAATATCCCCAAAGTTCTGTCCTCACTTCTCTCATTCCCCTTCATGATTCAGCAATAATCTTCAAACAGATGATTCCTAATGTGATAGATTTTTCTTTGAGCATAAGTGGAGACCTATATTTCAAGCCACCCTCAAGTTTCTTTAGAGATAAATAAATTCCAAGATTAATCAGCATCTACTCTGTTCAAATCTGCTCTTCCCTCTCTCTCTTTCCTTGCTATTCAGGGCTAAAGTTTAAGAATCATTTTGGACTGTTTTCCCCTCCTTCCCTGTATAGTAATAAATTATGAATTTCTGTGCTTTCAACCTCTACAACTTTATTTAACTATCCATCCATGGTGTGCTAGAGCCAGCAGAAGCCAATTGTTAAATTCTCAAACATTTTGCATAAATGTATTAAAAATAAAGGTTATACTTAAAACACACACACATACATACACACACACACACGCAAAAGAATTAGTCCCTATGATCAAGTGGGATTTATTCCTGACTGCAGGGCTGGTTCAGTAGTCACAAATCAATGCAATACATCACATTAAGAGAAGAAAGGGATAAGAACCATATGATCCTGTTCAATAGATGCAGAAAAAGTATTTGACAAAATACAGCATCCTTCCTTAATAAAAACCCTCAATAAAGTCAGGACAGAAGGAACATACCTTAACATCACAAAAGCCATATATGAAGAGCCCATAGCTAATATTATCCTCAATAGGGAAAAACTGAGAGCTTTCCCCCTGAGATCAGGAACACGACAGGGATGTCCACTCTCACCACTGTTGTTTAACATAGTGTTGTAAGTCTGTGCCTCAGCAATCAGACAACAAAATGAAACAATAGGCATCCAAATTGGCAAAGAAGAAGTCAAACTTTCACTTTTCGCAATGACATGATACCCTACATGGAAAACCCAAAAGACTCCACCAAAAAGATGCTAGGACTGATCCATGAATTCAGCAAAATCACAGGATACAAATCGATGTACAGAAATTGATTGCATTTCTATACACCAATAATGAAGCAACAAAAAGAGAAATCAAGAAATTGATCCCATTTACAATTGCACCAAGAACCATAAAATACCTAGGAATAAACCTAACCAAAGATGTAAAAGTTTTGTATGCTGCAAACTATAGAAAACTTATGAAAGGAATTGAATAAGACACAAAGAAATGGAAAAACATTCCATGCTCATGGATTGCAAGAACAAATATTGTTAAAATGTCAATACTACCCAAAGCAATCTACACATTCAATGCAATCCCAATCAAAATTGCACTGGCATTCTTCTAAAAACTAGAACAAATAAACCTAAAATTTGTATGGAACCACAAAAGACCCCAAATAGCTAACATAATGTTGAAAAAGAAAACCAAAGCAGGAGACATCACAATCCCACACTTTAGCCTCTACTACAAAGCTATAATCATCAAGACAGCGTGATATTGGCACAAAAACAGACACATAGACCAATGGAACAGAATAGAGAACCCAGAATGTACCCACAAATGTATGGCCAACTAATCTTTGACAAAGCAGAAAAGAATATCCAATGGAATAGAGAGTCTCTTCAGCAAGTGGTGCTGGGAAAACTGGACAGCGACATGCAGAAGAATGAACCCGGACCACTTTCTTACACCAGACACAAAAATAAACTCAAAATGGATGAAAGACCTCAATGTGAGACAGGAAACCATCAAAACCCTAGAGGAGAAAGCAGGCAAAAACCTCTTTGACCTCAGCCGCAGCAATTTCTTGCTTGACACGTCTCCAAAGGCAAGGGAAATAAAATCAAAAAATGAACTTATTTGGGATTTCTTCAAGATAAAAAGCTTCTGCACTGCAAAGGAAACAATCAACAAGACTACAAGGCAACCAATGGAATGGGAGAAGATATTTGCAAATGACATATCGGATAAAGGGTTAGGATCCAAAATCTATAAAAAACTTACCAAACTCAATACCTGAAAAACAAATAATCCAGGGGAAAGTGGGAAGAAGACATGAATAGGCACTTTTCCAAAGAAGACATCCAGATGGCCAACAGACACATGAAAAGATGCTCAATGTCACTCATCATCAGGGAAGTAAAAATCAAAACCACATTGAGATACCACCTCACACCAGTCAGAGTGGCTAAAATTAACAACTCAGGAAACAACAGACGCTGGCGAGGATGTGGAGAAACAGGAACCCTCTTGCACTGTTGGTGGGAATGAACACTGGTGCAGCCGCTCTGGAAAACAGTGTGGAGGTTCCTCAAAAAATTAAAAATAGAACTACCCTATGACCCAGCAATAGCACTACTAGGAATTTATGCAAAGGATACATAAGTGCTCATTCATAGGGGCACAGGTGCCCCAATGTTTATAACAACTCTTTCAACAAGAGCCAAATTATGGAAAGAGCCTAAATGTCCATTGACTGATGAATGGATAAAGAAGATGTGGTTTACATCTACAATGGAATACTACTTGGCAATGAAAAAGAATGAAATCCTGCCATTTGCATGGATAGAACTGGAGGGTATTATGCTGAGTGAAATATGTCAGTCAGAGAAAGACAGATGTCATATGTTTCACTTATATGTGGAACTTGAGAAACTTAACAGAAGACCACAGGAGAAGGAAAGGGGAAAAAATAGTTTCAAACAGAGAGGGAGGCAAACCATAAGAGACTCTTAAATAGAGAGCACAAACTGAGGGTTGATGGGGGGGGAGGGGAAGAGGGGAATATGGGTGATGGGCATTGAGAAGGGCACTTGTTGGAATGAGCACTGGGTGAGGTATTAAGCTGTGAATCATGGGAATCTACCCCCAAAACCAAGAGCACACTGTATACACTGTATGTTAGCCAACTTGACAATAAATTATATCACAAAAATTGTTTAAGAAAATAAAAATAAATAAAATAAAATAAAGCAGAGTTGATACCTATTCTTCTCAAACTGTTCCCAAAAAATAGAAATGGAAGGAAAACTTCCAAACTCATTCTATAAGGCCATCGCTACCTTGATTCCAAAACCAAAAAAGACCCCACCAAAAAGGAGAATTACAGGCCAATATCCCTGATGGTCATGGATGTAAAAATTCTCAATAAAATATTAGCAAATCAATTTCAACAGCACATTAAAAGAATTATTCACCACGATCAAGTGGGATTTATTCTTGGACTGCAGGGCTGGTTCAATATTCGCAAATCAATCGACGTGATATGCCACATTAACAAAAGAAAGGATAAGACCATATGATCCTGTCAATAGATACAGAAAAGCACTTGACAAAATACAGAATCCTTTCTGGATAAAAACTCTCAACAAAATAGGGATAGATGGAACAGATTTCAACATCATGTTGGCCATATATAAAGACCCACAGCTAATATCATCCTCAATGGGGAAAAACTGAGAGCCTTTCCGCTATGGTCAGGAACAAGACAAGGATGCCCCCTCTCACCACTGCTATTGAATATAGTACTGGCAGTCCTAGTCTCAGCAATCGGACAACAAAAAGACATAAAAGGCATCCAAATTGGCAAAGAAGAAATCAAACTTTCACTATTTGCAGATGACATGATACTCTATGTAGAAAAACTGAAAGACTCAAGCAAAAAATTGCTAGAACTAATACATGAATTCAGCAAAGTCACAGGATATAAAATCAACATGCAGAAATCTGTTGCATTTCTATACACCAATAATTAAGCAGCAGAAAAAGATATCAAGGAATTGATCCTATTTGCAGTTGTACCAAAAACAATAAAATACCTAATAATAAGCCTAACTAAAGAGGTACAAGACTGTACTCTGAAAACTCTTATGAAAGAAATTGAAGAAGACACAACGAAATGGAAAATCACTCTATTCTCACAGATTGGAAGAACACTGTTAAAATGTCTCTAGTACCCAAAGCAATCTATACATCCAAAGCAATCCCTTTCAAAGTGCCACCAGCATTTTTTGCAGAACTAGAACAAACAATCCTAAAATGTGTATGGAATTAGAAAGGATCCTGAATAACCAAAGCAATCCCAAAAAAGAAAGACAGAACTGGAGGCACCACAATTCCAGATTTCAAGCTATATTACAAAGCTGTAGTCATCAAGAAAGTATGGTACTGGCACAACAACAGACACACAGATCAATGAAACAGAATAGAGAACCCAGAAGTGGATCCGGAGCTATATGGTCCACATCTTCAACAAAATAGAAAAGAATATCCAATGGAAAAAAAGACAGTCTCTTCAGCAAATGGTGTTGGGAAAACTGGACAACAACATGCAGAAAAATGAAACTGAACCACTTTCTTACACCATACACAAATATAAATTCCAAATGGATGAAAGACCTAAGTGTGAGACAGGAAACCATCAAAATCTTAGAGGAGAACACAAGCAGCAACTTCTTTGACCTCAGCCAGAGCAACTTCTTACTAGACACATCTCCAGAGGCAAGGGAAACAAAAGCAAAAATGAACTATTGGGACCTCATCAAGATAAAAAGCTTCTGCACAGTGAAGAAAAAAAAATCAACAAAACTAAAAGGCAGTCTACAGAATGGGAGAAGATATTTACAAATGACATATCTGATAAAGGCTAGTTCCAAAAATCTATAAAGAACTTATCAAACTCAACACCCAAAAAACAAATAACCCAGTTAAGAAATGGGAAGAAGATATGAATAGACGCTTTTCCATAGAAGACATCCAGATGGCCAACAGACACATTGAAAGTTGTTCAACATTACCCATCATCAGGGAAATACGAATCAAAACTACAATGAGATATTACCTCACACCTGTCAAAATTGCTAAAATTAACAACTCAGGAAACAACAGAAGTTGGGGAGGATGGGGAGAAAGGGGAAAGCTTTTATACTATTGGTGGGAATGCACACCGGTGCAGCCATTCTGGAGAACAGTATGGAGGTTCCTCAAAAAGTTAAAAATAGAGCTACCCTACGACTCGGCAACTGTACTCCTAGGCATTTACCCAAAGAATAAAAAAATACTGATTTGAAGGGGCACTTGCACCTCGATGTTTATAGCAGCACTATCAACAGTAGCCAAATTATGTAAAGAGCCCAAATGTCAATCAGCTGGTGAATGGATAAAGAAGATGTGGTATATATATACAATGGAATATTACTCATCCATAAAAAGGAATGAAAATGCCTCCATTTGCAATGACATGGATGACACTAGAGTGTATTATGCTAAGCAAAATAAGCCAGAGAAAGATAAATACCATATGATGTTACTCATGTGAAACTTATTAAACAAAAAATAGATGAACATAGTGGGGAGAAAAAGAGAGAGGTAAACCATAAAACAGACTCCTAACTAGAGGCCAAACTGAGAGTAGCTGGAGGGGGGTGGGGTGGGGGATGGGCTAAATGGATGATGGGTATTATGGAGGGCACTTGTGATAGGCATTGGGTGTTATATATGTAAGTGATGGACCACTAAATTCTCCTCCTGAAACAAATTACAAAACCGGGAAAATATTTAAAATGGGGTTTTTTTTTATTTTAAAAACCAATAAGTCATTTTTTTAAATTTTTTTTAATTTTTTTTTAATGTTTATTTATTTTTGAGACAGAGACAGAGCATGAATGGGGGAGGGTCAGAGAGAGGGAGACACAGAATCTGAAGCAGGCTCCAGGCTCTGAGCTGTCAGCACAGAGCCCGACGTGGGGCTTGAACTCACAGACCGTGAGATCATGACCTGAGCCGAAGTTGGACGCTTAACCGACTGAGCCACCCAGGCGCCCCAATAAGTCATTTTTTTTTAAATGCCCAACCAGTTTTCCTCATTACTGCTAAGGTCATCTAAACAAGGAAAAGTTTGAGAAACTGTCACAGCAAAGAAAAGCCCAAAACGACATGCTGACTACATGTCATGGAGCAGGAAAAGGTAGAACAGAGGGAACATGGATAAATTATAGACCTCAGTTAAAATAACACATTAATATTGGCTCATTAATTGTGACAATTATGAAGAAAACTAGAAAGAGAGGAGACATTAAAGGTCAAATAAGAGAAACCTATTGCATCAGACTGGAAACCTAGAGGAGATGAGAGCTTTCATCATCCCAGCCATGGCCCACCCAGTGAGGACAGTGTGCACAGAGGGGCTCAGGGATTATTGATCCTGATGTGTCAGCTATGACTGTTTGAATTGCAAGCAAATGAACATACTTACTGAGGTAAAATAACTTAGTATTTTTTAATGGTAGAAATAAAGTAATACTTGCCAGAAGCACGTTAGGAATGGGTTTGGATCTGGCAGGCCCAGGGGGTCAGACTCTCCCAGGGTGACCTGGACCCTCTCCAAACCTCCATCCTGCCAAATGCCTTTGGGGAGGCTCCATTCAGAGGTTTCTCTCACTGTGTCTGGGGCCTCCAGCAACTCCAGGCTGACACCCACTCACTGTCCATTCTACTGGGAAAGGTTTCTATTTCCCTTAGGATCCCTGAAAAGTCATGGGGTTAAGTATCTTTGGCCTGGCTTGGGTCACATTCTCATCCTTGAAGTCATCAGAGCACCCAGAGGATGGAGATGGGGTTGGCTAGACTTGGATCATGCGCCCAACACTGAGGCAGGTGGGAGGTGGGGGCTGCCCTCTGGAACTGTTTGCATGGGAGACAAGCGAGATGTAGTTCCCAAAGGCAAGCTAAGTTACTGGACTTGGGCATGACAATGGATGCCAGGTTGGGAAAGCAGCAAACTCCACATCACTGATGGCCAACTGCACAGCACTGTAATCTGCTGTGCCCAAGAAAGGAAGGGGTTCACTTAGGGCCAGGGACTGCAGTGGTCCATCCAGTGCTCTTGCTGTCCTCCCACGATGGCAAAACACTCTTCCAGCTACAGAAAAACTAACTTTGCTGTTGGTGGTAAACTCAAGGCTCCTGCTTTGGGCATTGGGTCCTCAAGTCTCAGAGACTAGAAGACACACAGACCTCACTCGTGTCCCTGGAAGGAGGGAGCCCAGGAGTAACACCTGCCCCCTGACCACATTAATCACCCATTCTCAACGGTTATTTATTTTTGGGACAGAGAGAGACAGAGCATGAACGGGGGAGGGGCAGAGAGAGAGGGAGACACAGAATCAGAAACAGGCTCCAGGCTCTGAGCCATCAGCCCAGAGCCCGACGCGGGGCTCGAACTCCCAGACCGCGAGATCGTGACCTGGCTGAAGTCGGACGCTTAACCGACTGCGCCACCCAGGCGCCCCAATCACCCATTCTCAACGAACAAACTGGTCCATATTACAGTCTCCTCTCTCTCCTTTACAAAGAGCAGAGACCAAACGTATAGTAAGGAAATTATTGCTCAGTGAAGCAGTAGGAGACCCAAGGATTACTCCACAGCATGAAATCCCCAGTTGGCAGGCTTTCTGGAGGCCACGGTCCCTGGGTCATGCATGTGGTTCTCTGAGACCCCACAGCCTCAGTGAGAAACTACTCACTAGGAGACACAGTTGTTCCTATTTCCTTGATTCTTAACAAGTATGCATTTCAAAGGTTTATACTACAATCTGGAGGCCAAAGGACTGCAGAGCCAGTCTGCTGTATGCCCGTTGTAGCCAGGGCCACATTCTGTATTTGGAGGTTTATTACCACTCTTGGCAGGCTAAGAGTGAGGGAGGAGGTGCTTGTCTCAACCACACAGATGCTGGGAATGAAAACATACATTGGAACTGTCTACACTGCCTATGAACCTGTTAAGTTGCCCAGCAGCACAGTCAGCGCAGTAATGGGCCACGAGGGTTGTCAGGAGCCAGGCTGCCCTGAGCTGAAGGACCACAGATGCCTGCCTGGATGGTTGTCCTGTCTGAGACCTGATTATCTACTGGTGATCACTCAGATGGGACGAAGGATCCACCCAGTGCCAGGAGGGCCCCACCAGCCCACAAGAAGGGGGCTGGTAAGTCACCACACCTCATCCTATATAAAACCACATATGTCTACTGAGTGCCCTCATGGGTCAGAGCTGTGCTGGAACCTGGGAACCCCCAGGCAGAGTGGAGCCAGCAGCACCCTTCCCAGGAGGGACAGTGGAAGGATCCTGCATGATCTCTGAGGCTATTCACAATCCATGATCAGAGTCGAGTTGAATTTGAAACAGTCAGTGACCAGGTGGATATTTCACTCTTTTTAGAGCCCAAGACTGAGAGGCAAGAAACCAGTGCTCCCCAGATCAACTCCGAATGTGTGAGAGTCCTGTCCATCCTAGAGGCTCAGAAAGAGGAGAAACAGAGAAGAGACATAAGATAGGGAAGGGGGCCACTTATGATAAAGCCAAACCCTGACCCTGACACAGAACAAGGCCTTGTCCCAAATATCAACCTTGACACTGACCCAGAATGTAAGGCTGACCTAGACCCAGACCAAGACCAAGACCCTGACCTTGACCCTGACCCAGTCCCTAGCCCCTGACTCTGCCCAACAAATAAGGAATATCAAGTGAGAATAATGAGAAACTAGACTCCAAAAGACAGGTCCAATGTGGATTGTGGAGATTCAAATGTCTGGCTGCGTATTCGGGGCTGTGATGGCTGTGCAAAACCACTAAAGGCCCTAAACAAAGGTGAGGATGTCAAATATGCCAATTCTTTGTCCAGAGTTGAGTAGAGACTTGGTTCAAAGAGTCCTCGTTCTTGGTGGCTTCCAAAGGACAAACTAGCCATTCCCACCAATAATACACAGTGAGAGACTGTCCTGCAGTTGTGACCTAGGGGCAGTTCTTCTGCTAAGCCTCATTTTCTCCTCAGTGTTTTAGGAAAACACCTTTTGCTCTTTATAGACCTAAAATTATTAAGTGGTCCTTGTAAATTCCCTTCTGTAGGTGGAAGAGTCTAGTGTCTAGGTGATCTGAGGCCAATGGCGGGCAGTGTGGGAGCATGTGTGTTCAGCAGCAAAATGACTCATACTCACCAGGGCTCATTCAATGCAGATATTCTGCAATATTGGCAACATGTAAGATTTGAACTGCTGGCTTGCTCCTTTTACTTGGGGGTAATGAAGTGAGTCACAGGGAACGTCATCTGAACCTTAGCAAAATAAAGACTCATAAAAAAAAAAAAAGCAACATTGCCTTGAGATGACAGTTTGGGAGATGCTAGATCACATCCAGGGGGAGGTGTGTACCTCAACAGAGGGGTAGGAAGGGGGCATGAGAACCAAAAAGATCACATTGGAGAACATCCACTCAGAGACCTAGGAAGACAGAGGAGTAAAGGTCGTATCAATCCCTGAAATGAAAGTTGATGTTTTCAGATCCATTGTAATAAAGACAGAAACTAAAGCTGAACCATAGACTACAAGCATTCTGACAGTAATTCAGGGTAAAGAGGGCACAGATTTGAACATCTGTCCACTAAAAATATGCTAGAATTCACAATAAATTGATTCCAAGTTAAATGTTTTCAGTAATTAATAATAAAAAAACAGAGGTGTCTACAGTAGGAACTGAAACAGATCTCACAAATGGGTTTCAGTTTTGAAGAAGTGTCTCTGGCATTACCCCATCTTCATATGCTTGAATTGTATGTATGACAAACTTGTGGTGTGAAAAGTCACGGGATTCCCTAAAAGGCCTGGGACTCCACTGCTGGAAAGAAAAGTTTGCTAAGAACAGTTGAGTTGGAGCAGGTTGTCACTGGCATGAAGCAAACCGTTACTCAACAATCTGCTTTTACATATCCTGTACTGTGGACCTAACCAGAAGTCAAAGCTACCTTACCCATGAGCGGGGCTCTCACTCTTCCCTAGCCTCAATGGACAGAGAATAGACTAGCTCTTCTCCCTCACAATTCAATTCATATCTACAAATACCCAATCTTAGAAGGGATGTTGCTTACTCAATTTCAAGATTGCAGTTTTTAAAAATAAACATTCTCATATTGTTTTTCCTTTCAGTAAAACAGAACTTAATTATTTGCTTAAGAATCCAAGAATGATTAAGATGTGCTTCTGAAAACAAAATAACACTAAAGAGGTAACACTAAGATGAAAGAATGTTATGTTTCATGGTTGTTTGGTGGCTTTAGTGGTTTTTGTTTTAGAGAGAGAGAGAGAGAGCAGACAGGGGAAGAGCAGAGGGAGAGGGAGAGAGAATCTTAAGCAAGCTCAATGCTCAGCTCAAAGCTGGATGAGGGGCTCCATTCCATGACCCTGGGATCATGGCCTGAGCTGAAATCAAGAGTTGGAGGCTTAACCGACTGAGCCACCCAGGCACCCCATTATATGTTTTAACTCTATAAAGTTTAAATAAAATTAAAGAAACTTGTTTTCAAAAGAAAGGAAATGTTAGATGTAATTTTGCTATAAAATAGGTACTAGAAATAGAAGCATCTGGGCCATAGCTGAATCCCACCTCATTCGCTCATGCCTCCTTGAGATTTAAACAAGAAACAGCCAATAAAATCCTCATGGCGACAGGAGAAGGGGCCCAGGATAATGGGATGGCCAGGCGTTAGCCCCACACGGGCAGGTTTTGGGGTTTGGCCCACAGGCAGCTCCCAGTGTCAGCTGCCACGTGCAGGTGGCAGGCTGCTGCAAGAAAAGGAGTAGGGACAGTAGCTCCATGGTCCTTTTCACTTTTGTAGATTGCAGTTTCAGACTTGTTGCATTTCTAGTTGAATTTTTATTGTAAACTTTTACTTAAAAAAATAAAACTCTCAGTGTTTGAAGTGGCAATGGCCGACAAGTCCAAAGAGCAGGGCAGAGGAAAAAAACAAAACCAAGGACACAGTTGAAATACTTGAACCAGCTGGTGAACATGCACACACCTCCTCTTGGCTCATTAGGATAAATTCCTAACCCTAACCCTAACCCCTAAACCCTAAAAGCTACCCCCACCCTCACGTCACGGGACCGGAAATTAGGGTCGCACCGAGCGTGCTTACATCGGGCTATTTCCTTAGTCCCGCCTCCTCTCCCTTGTTACCCAATCGCTTCTGACTCGCCGTTCTGCGCGCCTTCCGGTGGCCAACTTCCGCCTTCCGGCCGGACAGTCCGAGCGTGCGAGTGGCCGGTCTTGCCAGCTGCATGGCGGTGGCCAGCGCGGGGCCGGCTGAGCTGGGCTTCGTGGAAGCAGCGCCGGCGTGGCGGCTGCGCAGCGAGCAGTTCCCAAGCAAGGTGGGCGGGCGGCCGGCGTGGCTGGGCGCTGCCGGGCTGCCGGGGCCAGAGGAGCTGGCCTGCGCGCTGTGCGGCCGCCCGCTGGCCTTCTTACTGCAGCTCTACGCGCCGCTGCCCGACCGAGCCGACGCCTTCCACCGCTGCCTCTTCCTCTTCTGCTGCCGGTTGCCGCCGTGCTGCGCCGGTTTGCGCGGTGAGCGGCCGCTGCTCCCGAGCCAGGGCCCGGGTCAAGTATGCGAAGGGCAGCGCCTGGGGGCGGCGGCGGGGGGGAGGCGGGGGGGCGGCGGAGAGTCCACCGCAGCGCCTGGCCCCCACCCCCCGCCCGGCTCAGCTTCCTCACGCATTCTGGGCCCCAGCTTTTGAGTTTAATCGGTTGGTACGAAGTAGGCGTTGTTATACTGCAATAATGAAAATTGTTTTTTAGAAAGCTGGGCCCAATAACGTTTCCATATTTGTGTAGAATCAATGTAACTTAACTGTTAGTCTCATTATTTAATTATATTGAATAAGCCCAAAGATCCAATTCAAATTGCTGTGGGTACCAAACTGGTTTCTTGTTCTTTTGCACTTTTTTTTCCCTTTTCTCCCCTTTCGGAAAATAAGATCACTGAAATCAAAACCTGTGATCTTTTCAGTCCTGTGTGGACCAGAGTCCCCAATATTTGGATTGCTATATTGTTTTACTTACGGTATTTACAACATCTCTTCTCATTTTCTTATAGTTTTTAGAAATCAGCTACCCAGGAAAAATGACTTTTACTCATATGAACCACCTTCTGAGAATCCTCCTCCAGAGACAGGAGAGTCTGTGTGCCTCCAGCTCAAGTCTGGTGCTCATCTCTGCAGAGTTTGTGGCTGTTTAGGCCCCAAAACATGCTCCAGATGTCACAAGGCACATTACTGCAGTAAGGAGCATCAGACTCTAGACTGGAAATTGGGACATAAGCAGGCTTGTACACAATCAGGTGAGTCAGTTCTTGTAAGTTTCAGCTCCCTTTCATAGCATCTGTCAACCCAGGTTTTTTGTTTTGAGGATAAAAGTTAAGATTAAAGAAAGTATGATACTTTTCCAAAATTTTGGTAACTGGTGATATGAACAGCTCTATGAAAGGAACTGTGACGTCCCACCTACTCAGTTATGTCCCACACTTGCCTCAATACAGGCATTTAATTTATGACCCATAACCTGAAATGCTGGAACTACATGTATTTATTTGGCAAAAATGTTAACTACATGGAATATGCCTTAGAAATGGGAAATTATTGGACCCTCTATAAAACTAAATGACTAGTAATTATGCTAGTTACCTTTTCTTGTTTCAGAATATTTGGACAGAACAATTCCAGACCACAACTTCCTTTTTCCAGAATTTGAAATTGTAATAGAAACAGAAGATGAGATTACACCTGAAGTTGTTGAAAAAGAAAATGAATCAGAAATTATAGGAAGCATGGGTAAGGGATCAGTTTTAGAACCTTTATTCATTAAGTGATTAAATATAATGCTTGAAAGAAAAGGCTCAGTATGTCAAGAAAAGAGGTAGGTACTGATAGGAAAAGTTAACCCACTTTGGAGTATGTAGCCTATACTATTCAAATATTATATCATTTGAAAATATACTTCCTGTACCTCCCCTCCTTGGCATATGTATCAGATATATTCTAGTTCTGATAAAGACATGTCAGGGCAAGTATCCACGTGGTCATTTGGGTAGGGCTCCACAAGATGCTTGAAACTTGGTACGTTCCTCTGGATCCAAGATATGTTTCTCAGATCGAGATCAAATAAGTGAGAGTGCTTAGTGTTTGGCAGGTGACCAGGGTCGTTTAAATGTTTCTCTTTCGTGTGGCCGGTTTCAGATTCGCAGTTTTACAGGTTATCTAGAGATGAACACACTCTAGGTGTAGTGCCTAGGCCAAAGCAAATACCTAAGAGACAGATTAGTAGCCAACATTTATCCAACACTTAGTCTGTATCAAGGGCTGTTTGTGTGTGATCTCATTAAAATCCTGAAGGCAGTAGAGTTAGAAACTGTACTTCATTTTGCAGTGAGGAATTTGAGGTTTTCCATGTAATTTGTTTGGTCATGTAACCGAAGCTGTTAAAGTTTTAGAGCTGTAGTTTGAGCTCACATGATATTGACTCCAGAATTTGAGCCCTTAGGCACTACAAAAGGAGGTTTTAGAATCTAAATAGACTTTAGAATATCAGCTTACTGGTTTATAGTTCATATTCAGGTGATACCAAAAATATTCTTTGGTACATGTAACACAGACTAAATTCTGTTGAGGACAGCAGTGGTTCCGATAGCTGGGATTCCAGGAGAGGAGTGTGAGGAACAAGTGGGTAGGTCAACAGGGAGCTTGTGATGGCTGAATGAGTATAACAGCTGCGAAAAATGCATGAAACACGAAGAGATAGGGAGAGTCCAGATGCCTAAAGGGCAGTAGTGAAAATAAAAGGGTCAATATCTGTTGGGTGTCCTGTCATCTCTGCTGGACACAAGTCCTAAACCCAGGACTTGGGTCTGTTCTTTTCATTTGAAGCTTTAAAGAGAGGTACTTACTAGGAACCTACACAGTAAAGTGGAGTGCCTGGAAAGTCAGATGGTCTTGAAGCACCAACTTCAATGAATTAAAAGTTCAGGGAAAGCCTGTGGGAACATCTGGCCTTCACTCCAATTTAACACTAAGTTGGTTGTTTGAAATTTCCTTTCCTCGGCATGTGGAAGATGTCAGGCCATGGGGATTATTCCTATTGTCCTAACAGTTACATTGATGATTTTTCAGGTGAAGTACCTGAGGAGGAATTGGATTCCATGGCGAAACATGAATCCAGGGAAGATAAAATTTTCCAGAAGTTTAAAACTAAAATAGCCCTTGAGCCAGAACAGGTAAACTAGAATTCATACAACTCTTTCTTGTGTTCTTTTCAGGTGGTGTTTTCAGGGTAAAATCCCTGAGAAGAGATAACTACAATAAAGCTAGGGTCTTGTTACAGGAATCCTTCACACAGATGGTCTGCTGATCCTTTCAGTAGTTACTGAAAGACTACAGGTTGTACTGTTTATCATGTAGGGTCTATAGTCTAAAGAAAGGATCAGAGATAGCAGATGAATAAGATACTGCCTGTGATGCAAGAAGTTTGCACCAGTGGCAGAAAGAAAAAAATATTTTTGCCCATGTGTCCAACAGGGAACTCTTGCTTATGAAACCAACATGACATGAAACACAAACCCTGGTTTTGTGAAAAGAAAAATGCGCTTTGGTGTTGGCCAGAGTCCTGGATCCTTGAGTTACACTATAAGCTCTGATGTAACTCCATCTCCAGTGTGAAAAAAACAGGGTGGTTGTGCGGATGAAGGGAGGGTATAGGCACATAGCAAGTGCTCAGCAGACGTTTCTCTTCTTCATCTCTGTTCTTCCATTAACATCATTCTTAAAGACATTCGCCATAAACCTAAATCACTGAAGGAAACTCAGCTAAACTCCTATAAAGCAGTCACTGAATCAAGTACCCAGGGGAAGAAGATCATGGGAAGAACAGACCCGGGTCCTAAACACTGAGAAGGTAGTTTTTAGCAATGTATATGCTTGTGACAAAACAGGAAGGCCACTCCGTTGATGTATAACACCTAATGAAATTTATCTCTATATATTTATCTAAACAAGTGTTTCACTTGGCATTTGTCCCTTTAAAATTTTTAACTGAGTTTAAAACAGGTTCCTTTTATCTGTGTGAAAGTAAGCACAAACTCTGGGCTACATTTTGGATTCAGAAACTACACAAAATACTCTTAGGATTCCGATTCTAACCGTATTATCTTTTATGAAATACGATTTTGATAACCCAAGTCAGATAAGCTAAAATGATGACACTGAGAAAGCATTAATGGTGCCAGGTCTGAGGTGAGGGAACCTCACTGTGTTTCAGATGAGTGAGGGGAACTCATGTGTAGGAGCATGTGCAGAGTTTCTCCAGATAATCAAAGCACATGTTACCAAGGGAGACTTAGGTGAGTGATTTGAACATGATCCTGATTGATTTTAGGTTCTCAGATATGGCAGAGGGATTGCACCCATCTGGATCTCTGGTGAAAATATCCCTCAAGAAAAGGATATTCCAGATTGCCCCTGTGGTGCCAAGAGAATATTTGAATTCCAGGTATGACCTCAAAAAGTATTCTAATATACAGTCACCCTGGGTTATGTAGTTAAATGCTATAAAACTTCACTGAAGTAACATATGCACATGGGTCTTGTTATTTACAGCAAGTGCCTTGTCTCACCTAAGGCACTAAACCTACTCAGTTTAGGGTTTTTGGATCTGGTAGGGAAAAAATGGATATAATCATGAAGATGGGTTTTCAAAAGGAACTGTTATCACAATCCATTTGGGTTGGGTAGAAATGCTCTTGTACTGTGGATTTACTAACCTTACAAAGTGGTAGGTGATAACTTGTTTCTTGAGTAAAAAAATGAATTGTGAAAACTATATCCAAAATTAATTTAGTGTCAAAGCCGGAGACTGAAACACCCAAGATCCCTATCACCCTGGCAAGGAAGGTATGTTGAAAACAGACCTAATTGTGTCATCCTCTCCTCAGGTCATGCCTCAGCTGCTCAACTACCTGAAGGCCGACACTCTGGGCAGGAGTGTCGATTGGGGTGTTGTGGCTGTCTTCACCTGTGCTGAAAGCTGCAGACTGGGGATTGGCTACACAGAGGAATTTGTCTGGAAGCAAGATATAACAGATACACCCTAAAGACAACATCATAAAGCCTTACAAATGCTCATACTGTCTTAGGCCTTGCAATTCCATTACTAGGACTTTATCCTAAGGAAATAATTATACCAGAGACAAAGATGTTGTTTTTGGTGACTTTACAATGTGTAAATATTAGTGAAACAAAAATGTCCAGTGACAAGTAAATAAATTTTGGTGTATTCCTACAGCAGAAGGTAATGCAGTCTTAATGATACAGACCTATATGCACATCAAATAAGATACAGGTTTAAAGGGACACCAAGATACTCATAGTATGTTCATATCCTTTATAAAAGTATTTTTATATGTTTCTGTTCACAGAAATCTGGAAGGGTACATACTTGGTGTGAACTAATTAACTATGAATGGTAAGACTAAGTGAAGTGATTGGTTTACCTGTGTTTGTTTCTTTCTACTTGAATAAAAGTGGGTTAATTGCCTAATTAAGACAATCTATTAGAGTGTTTTTCCTCCTAAAATTTGCAGTGTTAAAACCAAGAGAAAATTATTTGGGTAAAACCTGAAGAGATTTGTCTGGTAATCAGACAGGCTCTAGTATACATAGAGGTCCAGAACAATGAGAAAAATAGGCTGGTGCGTGTGAGGACTTCAACTGAATTTGAAGAGAAGCTCTACCTCAAAACAACCTTGATCAGCCAGCAGCACTGCTCAAAAGAGACTGCGAGGCAAGAATGATGGTCTTCCCCTCTATCTCAGTACCACATGGGAAGTAAACCCGAGGAACAAGGTAGGAATGAGGCGCTGGAATTTCCGTAGGGAAATCTAGCCCAGGACACAGCACCCTGAGGGAAGGCCCTGAGGTCAGCCAATCTGTTAACCATGCTAAGGCTCCTAGCCCCGAGTGCTTTACAGTGACGTCTTTGAACAGGAGTGATGCCAGCCCAGGACTAAAGCAAGCATGAAGGACATTGCTGTTGGTCAGTGCTTGAAGACCGACAGCTAATCTACATTGGTTCATATTCTCCCACACCTATCCCCGCTGGCCTGGAAATGGCACTGCCGCCCTAAGTACATCTTGGATGTTACACCATCTGTTAATGTCACCGACTGCTTGGCTATTTGACTGTAATTTTAGTTGAGCAAGTCCTGGCTTGTTAGCCCATGTTATACGTGTACCTATATTTAAAAAAGATTTGTGTATAAAATATAGTGAAATGGAGCACATGGGTGGCTCAGTCGGTGAAGTGTCTGACTTTGGCTCAGGTCATGATATCCCGGCTCATGGGTTCGAGTTCACGTTGGGCTCTGGGCTGACAGCTCGGAGCCTGGAGCCTGCTTCCAATTCTGTGTCTCCCTCTCTTTCTGCCCCTCCCCTGCTCATGCTCTGTCTCTCAAAAATAAACAAATGTTAAAAGAGAGAAGAGAGAACACCAGAGACTTGACTCCTAACAAAAGAACATGGCACTTCTGTAGTCTTTACAAAGGTATCAAGCCTCTGTCTGGATGCAGCTACTCATTTGCAGGAAATACAGAGAACAGAAGAACAGGCTGAATAACACCATGAATTTGAAAATAGCAAAACATATACTGAAAGAAACTACCAGCTAAATGGTCTGTAAATTTTAAGGAAAAGAGATGGAAGAGGAATATAAGGAATACGTGCATAAAAACACCAAATTTTTTTTAATGGAAGACTGCCCTATATTAGTAATTTAGGTGATGACTACAAAATTCGAGATAACATCTATTGGTGGGTGGCGCTGTGGCTGGGCAGGAGCAGAAGGAGGGGTTTCAGGGACACAGGCAAGGTTCCAGGTGGTGGCTGCAGGGGTGTCTACTGAGGAGTACACTGTGCTGGACATATTTGTTAGGCTATCTGTGTGTGCGGTGTTTCACAGGTAGAAGTTTCAGAATTCAGAAGAGTGATTAGGAAGAAGATATGTCAACAAGAACTAAAATGTAATGAAAATTTTCATTAATAGGAACCAGAGAATACTTAGGAATTAATTTTTATGAAATGTAGAAGCCCTATATGAAAAAATTATAAAACTTTACTGAAGAATCTAAGAGAAGATCTACACGTGGAGAGAGATTTCTTTCTTGGATAGATGTCTTTCCAAATAATCCTTAACATTACTGATATCAATGGCCATAATTAAGGAAACAGGTAAATACATAATGGTACCTAAGAGATGTCATACATTTGTGATGCCATTGGACTCCCTATCATGGAAATGTGTTTATGACCTACTGATGGGGAAAAAAAGGCAAAGCTATATAAAACTGAACATATGCTTTAGTATTTTCTAAATATGGGATCAAAAGCACCCCAAAAGGAAAGGACCTGTACAGAATGGGGCTTGGGAGATACCCCGGGGCAGTAAGCAGAAGAACTTTTTCCTTTCTGATTATATGCCTCTGAACTGTTTGAAAATATACTTTTACAATTAACTCCAGCAAGAACACCCAAGAACTTACAAATTTCCAGCTAATGTTCATGAGAAAAAACACCTCACTAGGCTGTACACATACCCCAGCTTTAATACTGAAGGGCTTTGCCCTGGAGCCTGATTTTGCCACTCACTGGCTATGTAACCTGGGACAAATGCCTCATCCCTCAGCTGAGGCCAGAGTTTCCTCACCTAAGAAAGAGGAACAAAACCTAGTTACAGGTTTTGTGAGAATTACAGGCAATGTATCTGGGAAACAGGAAGTGCTCAATTTATGGAACATCATAAATACATGTTTCGTGACCAACCTTAAATTTTCAGGTAGTTCTTCCATTAAAACTGCAACATACAATGAAATGTTGACTGAAACAAACAAGCAAGCAAGCACACACTGAAATGGTTTCAGGCAATTATATCTAAAATACAAACTTTACCAGTATGGTCACATGAATCTTACAAGGTATCATTTATAACATCAATCTAACACTTTTATAAACAGCATTTATTGTACAGAGTACTCCGAAGGAAGAAAAATATGTACAGCCATTTGTTTTCCTTAATACATCTATTCTGTCCTGCAATACTGAAAAGGCGGAATGTGTCTGGCACAAAAATAACCCCTAGGAGTCACGAATTAGAAAAACAACGCTTTTAAAAAAGATTTTTACTTTTCTGGTAGAAATATAAAAACTGGTTTATGGGGAAGAAATTAAAAGAAAAAGTCCAATCAACTGCAGAGGTGGCTTTAACATTTGAAGTTCTGTACCTCAAACCAACTTGTCAACAGCAGTATGTGTTTAAAATCTAAATATAAATAAACAGGCAGCACAACTCAAACAGCAGCACAGTACGAGCAACTTACATAATGCTGCAGTGTTCTCTGCGCAGAAGACCACTTCCCAGCATCGCCACGGGGAGTGCACGCCGGAGAGCTTCACCTGGTGCTGCAACCCACAGAACGCCCATCTTCTCACCAAACTGGGACCCTCCACAACACCACCATTTAAATGTACCAAAACTGATTTGTTTTTTAAAAAAAGAACAAGTGGGTGCAGAGGCAGGAGTACATTAACAGCCATTATGTCGTCTTCCTGAAACCCTTTAGAATAGGGTAGATATTTTCAAATGCTTCATAAATTTCTGCTCTGACTTTAGCACCTATGAAGACAAGTCAGAGAAGAGAGGAGTCTGAAATAGCTGTTCTTAACATGTTTAAAAGGTAAAATTACTTTAAAACCACAAGCACAATTCTCTCCATTCCCAGTTAGACTGACAGATGCAGACATTAGAACACTAATGAGGGAATCCCTTGATACAACCGTTTTTGTTTTTAAAGTACTATTTTCTTAAAATGGCTTTTTAAGCCACAAAACAGTGCCCTAGATGACTCCAGCCTCCTGCCCTGCAGTCCACCACATGTGACCAGTGTTAGTCCCTGCACCAGCTTGTGACCTGAGCAGCTCATGACCCAAGCAGTGCAGAAGGAATGACCAAATCTTATTCTCCCACTTGCTGCCTTTAAGCAAGCTCTTCTAAACTTCCCTCTGTTGTCTCCAAACGACACAGATGAATCTCAAAGCTTTACAGGAGGATTTCCAGCTTAACATGCCATCTCTTAAGCAATGTAACGGCCATCTTCCCTGCTCTCACCCCCTTGGTGCGTATGTTTCCCATCACAGTGTTAGGGTGAGGAGAAGAAAGGGCCAAAGGTGTCTTCACCACTTGCCAGCCAACTGAAATTACTTCTCAGCACTGAGAAAATGCTGTTCTTGAAACTCTTGCAAACCTCTGGATACTACTTCCTGTTACAACTTACCTGTTAAAACAACTTTTCCAGAAACAAAAATAAGAAGAACAATTCTGGGTTTGATCATTCTGTAGATTAAACCAGGAAATAACTCTGGCTCGTAACTAGGAGGAAAATGACAAAAACAGTTTAGAAATTAAAAGCTGTCCATGCTTCGGGTAAAATAAGGACCTGTGCAGGGAAAATACTGACTAAACGGCAAATTCACTGCGAGGCCAACCCACAGGAAAGAGAACTTAAGGCCAGTGAGGGCGACCTGTCACGGGCACTTGAAGACCAACGAACTCTATTTCTAATGAGTCTAGATTTTCTGATGTCGTAGCAGCCTCATGCTCCCAGTTCAGACAGACTGAAAACAGTAACGATGTGTGTGGTTAACCTACTGGGAAATGCAGGACAGGCTTCTCTGAGGAAGAGACACTTGGGTGGATATCTGAAGTGCCAGTGGGAGTTTCCTAGGTGAAAAGTATAACAAGAAGGTGCCAAGAATAAAACTTGGACCAAGAGCCCTGGTCCAAGAAGGGCAGGGCAAGTCTAAGCGGTGCTGGGAGCAGAGAGGCTGGAGAAGTGGGCAGTGGCCTTGTAGGTGGCAGGGAAAGTAAGAGGAAATAATAATCATTTCACTCAAGTTTATACTTTACTGGTACAGCTCGTATAATGTTCACTAGAGAAATTCAAACAACTGGGGACAAAAGTTGACATAACAGGTTGTGGATTTAATTCATGCATTTAAAATGCATTTATTGAGCAATAAAATAACAGGGAGCCAATTTCATCCCAGTCAAGGGGAGTTGTGGATGTCAATAAGTGAAATGGGAGGTAGGAGAATGGTGAGAAAAATGTATTTTCCAAGACAGAAAGAAGAAACTTCAACATTCAATACATCTATCAGTACATCCCTTGTTCTTACATACCGACTGTTCTGCGTATGTTTTATCATGAATAATGTTTACACAGATTATAAGTGAATTGTTGCCAAAGGCAATCACAATACATTTCAGACTCACCTACTAAATTGTTGGTGGGTCAGCACGAGGCCTTCTAACCTTATAGGGAATTTCACATCACAGCTCCCCACCATATTCTGAATCTTGAAGTCCAAGAACTTTGCTGGAAAACCTAATTTCTGTACAACTCTGGCATATTTTCTTGCTGCTAGTCGGGACTGCTCTTCACTAGGGAGAAGAAAAAGTGAGATAGTCATAGTCAAAGCCAGCTAAAATAAAATTTTATTCGAAATTCAAAATTACTGAATTCAAAATTCAATTCATCAGACTACTGATATGCCTAGATTTTACAGATGTGGAACATCTCATCATCACCATGATCATTACGATTACTGTATTTTAGCCTACAAATTCCTAAGGTGAAAATTAACAATTTCATTTTAATAGGAAAATATTAATGAGATTTATACTTAGAGAATGCATACTCTAATTGTATCTTCTTTTATATTAAATCTCTCTTTATCCATTCCTATAACTCATCTGTTGGATAAAATTATGGCTTAGTAATGTACGGCCTATGTAAGAAAAGCAAAATAAAAGCAATAATACTATCATAAGCAAAAGACTCTCAAGTGCAAGGGTTAGGGATAACAGAAATTAAACATACATACTTGCAATGCTTTTTTTTCTTGAGGAAAAAAAATTTATTTGTGGATTCCTATCTTGATAAAATAATCATGCAACTAGATACCCACTATTCAGTGTGTAGCAAATGGATAAAGACAGCTAAACAGTGAATGAATAGCATGTCTGGGAAAGAAAAAAACACCAGCATTTATTGATAAGCCAGAAGCTTTTGATGACCCATCCAGGAAAAAACAAGCAAGACTCCGAAATGAAGACTTATGTGGAAGCCAGGGAGAGACCCACACCTTGCCTTCTGAAAAAGGTAACACAGGAGATCAGGAACCACTGTGTCTACACCAATGGCCTTCCCCTCATTAAAGACAACTTCAGGGGCGCGTGGGTGGCTCAGTGGGTTAAGCATCCGACTTCAGCTCAGGTCATGATCTCGCTGTTTCACAAGTCCGAGCCCCACTTCCGGCTCTGTGCTGACAGCTTGGAGCCTGGAACCTGCTTCCGATTCTGTGTCTCCCTAGCTCTCTGCCCCTCCCCCACTTGCACTGTTTCTCTCTCTCAAAACTAAACAAACATTAAAAAAAAAAAAAAAAGACAACTTCAAAGTTCAGAATAAGCAAAAACATCTGCAGCCCTCTTGGTGTGTAGACAACTCCAAGTCATATTAATTTTTATTTTAAGAGCTTAATTTCCTTCACTTATTCAAGCTCTATGAAGCTGATGCCACTAATCTTCCTCCAACCTTCGCCTTCTACCAATTACGTGGACTCTGTAAGACAAGGTTTACAGCCAAGGCCCCAGAGCACTAACCTTCACAGACAGGATCACTTCAAACAGACGCAGAATATAGGCAATAGCATTTATGAAAGGGGTAGACATCTTAAGACCTGAATAAACCCTAACTCTCATGATGAAGCCTATTTACAACAAGGAGCAGCGGGCATCTATGACCAACACGCGTGGTCTGTCCCACTGCCAGTACCAAGCAGATCTATACACTCTCACACCATCTGCTCGGAAATTTTGTGATTCATGACCAATTTGTTTTCACTTGGGGATGAATTTGTGTTATACATAAAATTTGTTACATAAAGGGATTCTTAGTAACAGCTTGGATGTTCCATTTTATCAAAGACACATAAAATGCAACTGAGTAACCATGGTAACGTACAACCACGAGAATAAACTCCTTAAACCTACCTCTTGGCTCCTGTGCACACCATTTTCCCAGAACTGAATATTAGTGCAGTGGTTCGGGGCTCTCTTATTCTCATGATAACAGCAGCAAACCGCTAAAATGGTCAGAGACAACTGTTAATGAGGTCACGCCAGACTGACTTCCTTTAGGAGAGTAAGACAATGAACGTCACGACTGGTAAAACGGAGAGTTCTCAAAATCCCTGGCACATGTTCCTATACATGGGTCTCTTACATCACCGGGCAGCACGCATGCTTTTCTTTGCACAGGGAGCAGAATACAGTGACTACTGAGTACGTTGAACCAAGATCTGTGTATTCTTCCACACCATTGCAACAACAACTAATCTTTGCAAAAAATCTTACTTTAATTACGTCCTTAATAAATATCAGTGCCTCTGTTTCTACCTTATATTTGCTAGCTTCTAGAACTGTTAACTTACTGATTTTTTTTGGCAAATCGATTGATAAACCTTTTCTACCTCCAGAGGGAGTAAATCAAATTACAAACATATCAATATGTAGTGGAGTGACCTTCTGTTTCCAACTAGCTTTTAGAAGCAGTATTAAAGTATCAACACATAAAATTGCAAATTAAGAAAAAAATCAAACTTTTTATTTTTAATTTCGACTTTTTAACAATGTTTTTACTGCTAACATCTTAACTCGAGGGGAACATATTTCAGCTGTGGGTTGAATGAATGGCCTCCATTACTAGTTTGCAAATAACTCTAAAATTTTAATATCTGATGATTACATAAGAAATATTCATGTATTTCTAATCAGGATAGCTCTTTAACAAATTAGATTCCTTTTGCAATTTTAGTTTTAAAACTGCTCTGTCTTCCTGCAGATTTTACCACCATGCAAAAATACAAGCACTACATTTTAGTTTGTACAAGTCCCAGAAAAGCCTAACCTTGCATTTCCTAAATTCCCTCTACTGATTTTATTGATCAAATAATATCATTTCATTAGAGACTATAACATTGTAGAATTATGTATCCAAAATAAAATAATAGATAAAAGATTAATTATTATAATGCTACATACACCCTGTATACTGGCTTACCACAGTGCATAAATGGTTACTTCCAGATCTTAGCTACCTTGGGATTTTAGAAAAATACTTTAAAAATGTCTAATATTTACATAATTTCTTAAGATAAAGATAAAAACCTGGCCAATAAACAGTTTTTATTTAGCCTTTACTTTCATTTTTATATGCTATATAAGAGCCATTCTATTACTTGGTGGAAGGACAAATGGAGATATACATGTTTATTTTACCACTTCAAACGATTAAAAAAGGGACATATGACGTGTACCGATGAACAGACAGCAAGACATTTCTTGGTTATCTACCTGCTAGTTTTCCTTATGTCCGTAGGACACAACATTGAATCGCTCTGGCTGAAGATAACTAATAGAAATGGTTGAGACTATAGGAGGCACAACAGATAATAAATATACACTTTATCTTCTTATTAAGGAAATTGTTACAGTTTATCACAAATTCAACCTTACAAATTCAGGTTTGTGTGTTAACCTTCAAAAATTCAACATTAGATATGTACTGTCTAACTTAATATGCTGATATTACATTTCAAAGTCAAAGGTAAAATGCTTTAAATGATGAAAGAAGTTCAACAGTTCTGGCTTTTCTGTTTTCTTTCTTAAATTCTCACTCTAAATAAAATAAAATTAAAAAAAAAAAGAACTGTTTTTACATTGAAGTATCTTTGTGGTTTCCTCAATGGCTACTGGGCAACCATAAAGATTTATTCTTACTGTAAAAAGAAAGCGTTCTAAAATAATTAGCCATATTTGATGTCCTCCAAATTTTAATTAGCTCAACCAAGCAGACCAAAAGTCTCAATAACTAAAGGAGTCATTTTCTTTCTTAGACAGTTATTACAGCAACTTTTATTTTGGACATTTCTACCTAGGCTACATCTTTCTCACTTGTATATAAAAGACAGAGATTTAGAAACTCACTCCAAGACCATCACTTAACTTTTTTCTCAATGTACAGCTAACATATATTTATCCAACTTACCTGGTTCAGCTGACAAACATACCCCTACACTTCTACAAAATTATTTTGTCTGCTTTCTATGTAACTCTTAAATACTACTCCAACCTAAACCCAACCACTTTATTTCCCTTTCCTTAAAAAAACGTATTTTAGTAAACTATGAAAATAAATCTAAAACTACTTCATTCTGTTTTGTTCTGATGATACATCCTAGAATAAGTCATTCAATAACGACTCATATATTTAAAATAATCAAGGTATATTTTACATTAATATTTTTACATTGATACAGCATAACTTTTAAATGTTGTTATAAGATATATTCTGTTACAAAAGCTCATTCTACTAAAACAGTTATCTTACTAGAGGTTCATGAGTAAATATTAACATTCAATAAGATTTGGGTTTATGTTATTAGGACAATAAGAGTTGTCTATTTTCTTTGGTTATCTCCAATTAAAACATTAAAAATAAATTAATGACTTATTACAGAAATCAGACTTCTGATTTCTGATTTCTGTACAGATTTCTGATTGTACAGCCTACTCTAAGGAAAATGGCTTCTCTAACTCATGCAGTTCTTACTAGGGTTAGCTGCCAATGATGACACAATGATATATATAGTTTTTCTGGTTGAGGAGGGAGGCAGAAACTTGGTCATTGTCTTTCTCTTTGTTTTATTTAAATATCTCAAAATAGTTGGGTGTCAAAGTCATCCTCAAGTTTTAATACTTATGCATATGCACACACACACAAAAAGCCACGCTAAAAAAAAAAAAAAAAGACAAATACGTACATTGATTCAAATTTTACAAAAATATTGGGGATATTCAACTTGAGAAGTTCAAAAGGCTGCTGAGAAATGCCATATTTTCAGTTCTCACATAATAGAGGGCAAGGCTCTGAACTTCCTCTTAGATTTGATTGAGTGCCCAAAGTTTAGATACACCGTTTAATAGTATGTACATAGTTCTCTTGTTGACTGAAGTTTTCCCTTGTTAAAAGGCAAGTGCTAAAACAGTCCAAGTTTCCAAAAAGAGTTTTATTTTTCTTGGCCTACAATCCTAGCCCTAATGACAGGGTGTTACACCCCAAAATCCCTGCAAATTCTCACCCTATGACACTGTTCCTGAAAGATGCATGAAAACTGGCCTGGCTCCCACTAACTGTCCCAACCTTGATATATCCGGTCTTGTCAAAAACAGGTTTCCCCTGCTACTGAAAAGTAGAGTGTTCCTGTGAAACCTTTCATAAACCCAAATGGAGTAAAGTGAGGAACAATCACCATTTTGTAAAGGCAGAAATTCTCTTCAGGTTTCTTTCCGTTGGCAAAAACAGGCACTAACGTAGGTCTTCAATGAAAGCAAAGTGACTTAATGCAAACTTTTGGATAGCATAGGAAACCTGCCCTGGTCAAACCAATGTCAGTCGTATACACAGTCGCATGCCCCATTATGGGTAAGCCACGTTTCTAAAGAAAACATCATCGCACACATCTCTAGGTGATGTACAGGCAGCAGACAGAAACATGAAAGCGATTATCAGTGAAAGTCAGCTTCAAACTGCGTAGAAGAAAACATTTGAGACTCTAACTGAAATACCATTCTCAAGCACCAGGATTAGACACATGGATAACTTCCCCGGTTTGCATGTACTCAGAATCCAACTGGGCATGGGTTCTGCCTGAAGATTGACCCCGAATCGACTAAAAGACCTCCAGAAAGTGATGACTCCTGAAAATACAGCTTCCTCCCAAGAGCTTGGAATCAAGGATAGGACAACACACTTGGTATATATACTGCCTGTTCTTTCTCACTTCTTCCCCTTGTGTTTAATCATTTTGTGCTGTTGACAAAATGTGGTACAAGAACATGATTTCACCCAGTGTATGAGATCTCTACCCTGACCAGGAGTTCCCAAACTAAAACAGAAGTTTCTGGATTGTGGCTCAAACAACAAATGAAACCACTCACCTAACAAATGCTTTATCATAACTTCACTGGCTAAAACAGAGCCAGATAATAAAAGTGTCCTCAACTATTTATTGGCCGGCCAAGTAGTATTGGCACAATTGTTAACAAATGGGATAAATACTTGGGGGGCGCAGGGAGGGACAGAACAGAACAATCAATAAGTTGAGAAAAAAGACTTTCCGTTCCTAAAATTGACCAAGCTGATTCTTGGGGAGTTAATCCTTCTGGTTAGGTGTAAGCAAACTAAAAAATACTGGATGTATGAAGTGAATTTCACTTATTTCTTATGATATTTCTCCACTGTCTAACATCCAGGTAAGCTTACATGCTGCCACTTGGACACTATTTCAAGATGACATTCAAATAATGACACCACATAAGAAAAGGAGTCAAATCCGCATGGGCAACCTGGACTGGGAGTTTCACCATAGGGGGAACAAGGGACATCAGTAAAGGATATGGCGGTAATCTGGAAAAACTGAGAGGCACAGACACTGACACAGATAGCCTGTCAAATAGAATACTCAGATTCTCAAGTGTGTCCTTCTGCCTTCTCTTTTTTTCTTATATAAAATCTTATTTTTCCTTTGTTAAACGAAACCAGTTTAATAGTGGTTCCCCATGCATGAAAGTAAACAGCACGCTAATAGATTCTCCCACTTTAGGGGAACTGTCTTCTACAGGGCCCTACCCGAGAGCTCTTCTTCAATCCGATCATCTCCACTCAGAGGCCTGGTCTGTCTAGTCCTTGAAGAATGTCCGTCCGTTTGTGAATGCAAATATTTACTATTTTTTTAAAAAACAACTTATCTACCAATGCAGAGACAAAAGCCTTACCATGTACTCAGGCTGCTTATGTTAATGTAAAAAGTATCATAGGTATTTTTACCCCATAATATTTTTATTATAAAGTTTAAAAGTTATACATAGAAAAATATAATAAACTCCCTGTACTTATTACCCAACCCTGACAATTATTAACTTCTGGCCTATCTTGTTTCCCCCATGTGCCCTTCCCCAATTCTCTAATTGTTTTATTTTCAAGTAAATTCCAGACAGCGTATCATTCCATTCTATATGGTTTTCAAAACATAAATGAGATCATACCACATATTTTGTTTTTTAATGTCACAGGATCCCCATCACAATGGGTAAATAAATTTAGTACTTTATCTTGTAGACTGCTGTGATTCTAGGGTCTCTCAATAAAAAACAATACACAATTTTCTTTAATTCCTCATTTTGTTGGTATCAACAAACTTATGCATAACACGTTTTGATCTAGGGACCTTTAACAACAAATTCCTGTATTATTATAGTTTGAAATACATTGTAATTGCTCTGACCTTGGGATTATATTCAGCATTTCGGGCACGAAGTGCAATGGTCTTTAGGTCAAGCTTACAGCCAAGATTCACCGTAGATACAATATTTCTGCAAGAAATTTGAAAAGAAAGCATGATCATTTAACTTTTACAGGATGAAGTGTTAATTATCTAGAAATCTGATTCTTTTACTAGAACAATGTAATTAGGTCAGTTTAAATTTTAATTAAAAAAATTTTACATTGGGGCACCTGGGTGGCTCAGTCAGTTGAGCGTCCGGCTTCAGCTCAGGTCATGATCTCACGGTTCGTGAGTTCGAGCCCCGCGTCGGGCTTTGTGCTGACAGCTCAGAGCCTGGAGCCTGTTTCGGATTCTGTGTCTCCCTCTCTCTCTGCTCCTCCCCCGCTCATGCTCTGTCTCTCTTTCTCCCTCTCTCTCCCTCCCTCTCTCTCTCAAAAATAAATAAACATTAAAAAGTTTTTTAAATAAAAATTAAAATTAAAAAAAATTTACATTTTGACATTTATTATGTTTACCACACACCATGGTGAGCATTTTACATGGGTTACCCCACTTGATACTTACAATGCACTATGAAGTAATATCTATTAATATTCACATTTTCAATATTAATTTGTGAATGTATGAAGTTATTAAGCTGAGGCTTAAATGGCATGGTTGCTCCAGATAAAATGGGATCCTTGCTCCAGATAAACACGGCTCCTAAGTGGTAGCCAGGCTTTGAGTCCATCTATCTGCAGAGCCATGCCTTAGCCTTCTGAATGAAGCCCTTATTTGCCCTTTGAATGACACTAATTGCCCATAAACTATCATGCACGGGCACGGGACATCACTGTCGTATGAATACCGATTCCAGACTGCAAATACATCTCCAGCTGTTTCCAGCTCATTGCTGCTTTTGGTTCCTGTCCTGTCAAAATGCAACAGTTTGAAAACTTGATGGCTCACAACTGGGTTGGATAAGAGGATAGCTGTGTTTCTCTTTTAACTTTTTTTTAATGTTTATTTACTTTTGAGACAGAGACAGAGCATGAGCAGGGGAGGGGCAGAGAGAGAGGGAGACACGGAATCTGAAGCAGGTTCCAGGCTCTGAGCTGTCAGCACAGAGCCCAACATGGGGCTCAAACTCACAGACTATGAGATCATGACCTGAGCTGAAGTCGGATGCCAGACCGACTGAGCCACACAGGTGCCCCAAGCTGTGTTCTTTAATAGACAATTGTAAGGCCAATTGGAATAATCAACCCAAGGGGTGCCTGCATGGTTCAGTCAGTTGAGTGTCTGACTCTTTTTTTTTTTTTTTAATATTTTTTTTCAACGTTTATTTATTTTTTGGGACAGAGAGAGACAGAGCATGAACGGGGGAGGGGCAGAGAGAGAGGGAGTGAGTGTCTGACTCTTGATTTTGGCTCAGGTCATGGTCTCACGGTACGTGAGATCGAGTGCAGCATGGAGCCTGTTTGGGATTCTCTCTCACTCAATAAACAAATGAGCATTAGAAAAAAAAAATGATCAACCCAATGAATGTTTTCATTTCTACCTCACCTATTTCCTTCCAATTAATTTTATATACACACCTGCCTTTAGCATTTCTCTACTTAAGAAATAATCAAGTTGTGGTACATCTACCACAAATTTAGTCACATATTTGCTACATGTATTTTTTTCTTCTTAAGCAACAGTGCATAAGGGTTCAAATTTCTCCATATCCCCAACATTTGTTATACTATTTTTGATAATAGCCATCCTAATGGGTATGAGGTGGTCTCATTGTAGTTTTGACTTGCATTTACATAATGTTTAGTGACGTTGAGCATCCTTTCATGTGCTTATTGGCTATTTGTGTATTTTCTTTGGCAAAATGTCTATTCAAGTCCTTTGCCCATTTTTGGAATCAGGCTCTTTGGTTTTCATTGTTGAGTTTTAGTAGTTCTCTAAGCATCTAGATAATAATCCTTTATGGGATGCATTTTCTCCCTTCCTGTTGGTTGCATTTTTACTCTGTGAACAGTGTCTTTTGGTATACAAGTTTTCTTTTTAAAAAAATTTTTTACAAGTTTTAAAATTGTCATGTAGTCTACTTTATGTTTTTTCTGTTGTTACCCATGCCTTTGTTACACATCTGAGAAAACATTGTGAAGTCCAATGTCACAAAGCTTTTGTCCTATGTTTTCTTCACCGAGTTTTATTGTTTTAGGTCTTACACTTAGGTCTTTGATCTATTTTAAGTTAGTTTTTTATTTGGTGTTAGCTAAGGGTCCAACTTCATTCTTTTGCATGTGGATATCCAGTTGTCCCAGCACCATTAGTTGAAAACACTATCTTTTCTCCACTGAACAGTCTTGGGACCCTTGACAAGTATCATTTGACCATATATGCAAAGGTTATTTCTGGGCTCTCTATCCTACTGCATTGGTCTATATGTCTGTGTTTATGCCAATACCACAGTTTTGATTGCTGAAACTTCGTAGTAAGTTCTGAAATTAGGAAGTGAGAGCCCTCTGGTTTGCTCTTCCTTTTCAGGATTGTTTTTGGCCAAAGTTCCTTGGGATTCCATTTGAATTTTAGCATGATTTTTTCTACTTCTGCAAAAAATATCATTGGGATTTTGATAGGGATGGCACTGCACCTATAGATCATTTTGGGCAATATTAAAATTTTGACAATATTAAATCTTCTAATCCATGAACCTGAGATGTGTTTCCACTTTTCATGTCTTTTTTAAAGTTCTTTCAGCAATGTTTTATAGTTCTCATCATACGTCTTTCACATCCTTGGTTAATTCCTAAGTACAGCAAAACCTTGGTTTGAGAGCATAATTCAATCCAGAAACATGCTTGTAATCCAAAGCACTTGTGTATCAAAGCAAATTTCAAGAACCACTGGCTAGGTTGTGATCATGTGACATCCAGCATCACGTGCTACTCGTACTGCAAGACACTGCTCATTTGTCAAGTTAAAATTTATTAGAAATGTTTGCTCATCTTGCAAAACATGCAGAGAACAAGTCACCCACAGTTCAAGGTTTTAGTGTATTTTATCCTTTTTGATCTTAATAGAATTGTTTTTGTAATTTGCTTTTCAAAAAAAATTTTTAATGTTTATTTTTAAGAGAGATAGAGTGTGAGCAGGGAAGGGGCATAGAGAGAGAGAGACACACACAGAATCCAAAGTGGGCTCCAGGCTCTAAGCTGTCAGCACAGAGCCCAACACTGGGTTCGAACCCACGAATCGTGAGATCACGATCTGAGCTGAAGTCGGGCACTTAACCGACTGAGCTACCCAAGGACGACTGAGCTACCCAGGGACACCTGTAATTTCCTTTTCATATTGTTCACTGTCTATATACAGAAATGCAACTGATTTTCAAGTGTTAACTTTGTATCCTGCTACTTTGCTAAATAAACTCACTTATTATAGCTAACAGGTTTTTTTGTGGACTCATTACGATTTTCTACATATAAGATCATAACATCTGCCAACAGATAATTTTATCTCTTCCTTTCTACTCTAGATACCCTTTTTTTGTCTTGCTCTGGTACTATGTTGAATAGAAATGGAGAAAGAGCGGGGTGCCTGGGTGGCTCAGCCAGTTGAGCATCCGACTTCAGCTCAGGTCATGATCTCACAGTTTGTGGGTTCAAGCCCCGCGTTAGGATCTGTGCTGACAGCTCAGAGCATGGAGCCTGCTTCGGATTCTGTCTCCTTCTCTCTCTGCCCCTCCCCAATGTGTGCTCTGTCTCTCTCTGTCTCTCTCTCAAAAATAAATAAATGTAAATAAAAAAGAAAAAAGAAAAAAAGAAAGAGATGGAGAAAGAGGTTGTCCCTGCCTTGTTCCTGATCATAGAGGAAAAGCATTAAGTCTTTCAATGTTAAGTATTAGGTTTGCTATGGTTTTCTAAATATGGCTTTTACTATGTTAAGTCAGTTTCCATCTTTTCCTATTTTGTTGAGTGTTCTTACCATGAAAGGGTGTTGAATTTTGTCCATTCTTTTTCTGCATCAATTGAGATATCAGTTTTCTTTTCATTTTATTGTTGTGGTATATTACAGTGGTTGATTTTTTAAGGTTATTTACTTTGGGGGGGGGGGGGAGAGAGCGAGTGAGCATGAGCAGGGAAGGAGCAGAGAGAGAGGAAGAGAGAGGATCCCAAGAAGGGTCCATGCTGTCAGCACAGAGCCCAATGAGGGGCTCAAACTCACAGTGAGATCATGACCTGAGTCAAAATTGAATTGAATGCTTAACTGACTGAGCCACCCAGGTGCCCCCAATGGTTGATTTTTGTATGTTGATCTACCCTTTCATTCTAAGAATAAATCCCACTTGGTCATGGTGAATAATCTTACACCATGCTGCTTAATGATGTTTCCTAGTATTTTTTTGAGGATTTTTGTATCAATGATCAATGGGGATACCGGTCTGTAGACTTTTTAGTGTCTTTGGCTTTGGTGTCAGCGTACTGCTGGCCTCACTGAATGGGTTAAAAAATGTTCCCTCAATTTTTTAGAAAAGTTTGAGAAGGACTGGTATTAGTCCTTCTTTAAATGTCTGGTAGAGTTCACCGAAGCCATTCGGTCCAGGGATTTTCTTGGCTCTGCCACCTCCCCAGAATTCTTCTTAAAAATGTATGATTTTCTTTAAGTTTACTAATTTAAATAATCTATACACCCAACATGGGGCTCAAACTCACAACCCCAAGATCAAGAGTCGCATGCTCTTCCAACTGAGCCAGCCAAGCGCCCCTTAAAAATGTGTTCTTATATATTTTCACTGATTATCTATCCCAAGTCTTCATAAGCTTGTAGGATTTAGAGGCCACTGAATTCCCAACCTACCAGGGTTCTTAATGGATATGGAAACTCAGTAACGTGTCTGACTAGATGCTTTGGGGAATACCAGAAGGGTTAAGGTGCCAAGAGGAAACAAACACCCCATCACAACTGGTTATAACTTATGATCTAAACAAGAGGTAAAAACTTAAATGGCCATAAAAGCCAGACAAGCAAGACACCAGGGAATGTTGCTGACAAACGTGAACTAACAAGGGATTCTCTCTCTAAAGTATTAAAATGAAAATCATCTGATTTTTAAAATCACATCAGATCAAAAATCTGAGGCAAGATTTGGATAACAGGATCTACGATGAAATATTACTTAGTGACAAAAATGACCAGCGATGGCTGGTGAACTAATTATTGCAAATGACCCTTCACTTTGGCCATGCTTCCTAAGAGCAAAAGCTATGTACTTCACACTGATAGATACAAGAGAATATTGGTGTATTTTTCAGGACTTTTTTCCTACCTCCACCCTGCGTCCAATTCTGATACATATAGGACCCATTTAATTTATACAGAAAAATCCACTGAGGGCAAGAACAGACATTCTCAGCTTGTGGAAAGGACACAGCTCTCCAAAGAGTTATATGCAGCCCTTATAATAACCAATGAAGACAAACAAGGACCATTGTGAACTAAGTAACTAGTCTTCCCTTCCCAAAGAAAACATCAAAGGGAAAGAGACCGTGTAAGGCTTGATTCAGCAAATCAGCCGCAGGGAAATGTCTACAACAACTTGATAGCTTGGCCCAAGGACATAAACGCGAGCTACCCAATCTACCCAAAATGCGGCGATGTTAGGAGAGCCTTTTACTAAGGGGACTGACTCACTGAGGCAACTTCGCATCCTTTCTCCTGTGGGAGACAGAGCAGGAGCAAATTTAGACATACGACGACCACTCGTGCCACCCCCTCAACAACTCAATCCGTCTGAAACAAAGAAGAGCAGCACCCGCCGCAAGGGGCCCTTCTGGGTTGAGGGAAAGACACAAAGTACTCACTGCAGCTGCGGCACGATCCCAGAGCTCTCAGAGGCTGGCGTGGCGGGGGTAATGGGGGTCATGGGGGTCATGGGGGAGGGATACAGGGGAGTGGTGCCCGGCAAGGGTGCAGTGGTAAGAGTCTGTGAGTGGAAGAGCTGTGGTGTCTGGCCCGAGGCCGCCTGCGTCGCCTGCTGGGACGCTGACTGCTGAACGGCCGCCACTGCCTGCTGCTGCTGCTGCTGCTGAGCCGCCTGCTGCTGCTGCTGCTGCTGCTGCTGCTGCTGCTGCGCCTGCTGCTGCTGCTGCGCCTGCTGCTGCTGCTGCCTCTGCTGCTCCTCCAAGATGGACAGACTGTTGGTGCTCTGAATAGGCTGTGGAGTCAGTCCTGTGCCGTAAGGCATCATCGGACTGAAGATGGGGATTCCGGGAGTCATGGCACCCTGTGGAAGGTCAGGAGGACAGTAAGTCAGGCCAGCTGGTATTGTTTCCAGCACCTGTCTGGTAGAAGAGGAGGTGAGACGTACAAAGACAGATGCTTTCCGAATATAAATGGAGTCATGACGCATAACAGAAAGGCATTTGCTGTCCTTACACACATCACTTTCTTCTTCACCATAGCACAGTAGGTAAGGGCCTGGTATTTAGAATTATACCCGGGCGTGAAATCCAACCCTGCCACTTATTACATGTGAACACTCAAGGAAGTTGCTTAACCGTTCAGGCACATCAACAGGATAACAATGTTCTAACACTGCTAGAAAGTATAAAGGACATAATTGGAGCGACTGCCCATGCTTTTAACCTATTATCCTGGCATACTACCTGGGTAGTTCCCCGTTTCACTCGCAATGTATCTGTCCAAGTTTGCCTAATAAATTATATAGTTACCCCAGAGATGCCACTGAACCCATTCAACACGATGACAGGCACGCAGAAGATACTGAAGTGTTAGCAACAATAATGACGACAATTATTAGAATACTATTCAAAAACGTGGATCATTTGCTCTCCAAAAAGTTTATATTGTGCTCGCTTCGGCAGCACATATACAAAAAGTTTATATCAAGAAAATCCAATGCATCTATCAGAATAATATCAATTTATTTTTCTGAATGCTTCTTAACTTCCAGATACTGTCACATTTATTAATTTAATTTAATAATATATTTATTAATATATAATTTATGATATAATTAATTTATCTCATCACAGCCCTCTGGGAAAGGAAAAACTCGATGTTCTTCCCACATTAAGGACAAGAAAACTGACACCAGGAGAAGCTAAAGGACTTCCCCAAGACCACAGGTCTCACCAGCAGAGAAGCCACAATGATAGCCAAGTTTTTCTGGGAGCCAGTCTAATGCCCTCACCCAGCACCAACTCTACAGAGCCCATAGAGCCTGCAGAGTTTGCAGTGACTCTGTGAACCTCTTCAAAGTATACCTAGTATTTCTGCATCAAGGAATCCATAGTTTTCATCAGATGCTCAAATGCGTGCAAAATCCAAAAAGGAGCCACAATCCTCTCCCACTTCCACCACTTTATTTGGCAGAAAGCATAAACCAAAATTGTCTAAGGTTTATGTTAAATTGTTTCATCAACATAGTGGCAGAAAGAGTATGAGAGGAGGAGGGTCAAACATACACCGCAGCCCTAATAGTATAGGTACAATCATACTGTGTTGATCACTCACATCTGTAAAATACTGGCTAGAAAAAATTCAGGTTATGTGACTTTAAAAAGAGTGAGGTTTTGAAAGGTCTGCCTTTCTTTATGTCACGTATACAAGTGAACTCAAAATGGATCACAGGCACACATGTAAAAGCTAAAACTTTACCAGAAAGAGAAAATCCTTAAGACTTTGGGTTAACCAAGATTTCTTAGGACACAGAAGCACTGACGCTGAAATAAAATTGATAAATGGACTTCAGAGAAAAATTAAGACCTTCTACTCTTTGAAAGATATCATTAAGAAATTAAAAAGTAAGCCACACCACAGACTGAGAGAAAATATCTACAATACCTACATCTCAGAAAGGACCTGTATCCAGAATACACAAAGAACAATTACAATTCAATAAAAGACAAACAAATAAGCCAGTTAAAAAAATGGGCGAAAGATGTGAAGGACATTCTACAAATGAAAATAATGCAGTTGGCCAATAAGCATTGACAGGATGCTCAAGATTGTTAGTCATCAGGACAATGCAAATTAAAATCACAAAGAAACAGCACTAAGCAACCACTAGAATGGCTAAAAGTTAGAATGTCAGTGAGGATGTAGAGCAAGCGGAACTCTCACATTGCTGCTGGTGGACCTAGAGTATGGTCTGGCAGTTTCTTATAAAGTGAAACACACACTTACCACAGACCTAGCAATCCCACTCATAAGTATTTACCCAAGAGAGACAGAAACAGTCTACACAAAGCCTGTTCACAAATGTTTACAGCAACTTTATTCATAATATCCCCAACCTGAAAACACCCACAATGTCAGCAACTAGAGAGTAGATACACAAGATGTGGTACATCCATACAATCGAGTACTACTCGGCAATAAAAAGGGATCTGCTGATATACAGATGTTATATTGGGCAAAGAAGAGAGATACACAAAAAAAGCACATACTGGTATGGTTCCATTGGTATGACTTTCTAGGCTGAGCAAAACTATCTTTAGCTCTCGATCAGCAGAGCAGTTGTATACACACAGGTGTACACAATTATCAAAACACATCTAAAGTGGGTGTTCTTATCATGAGTTAATTTTTTAAAAGTAGATGTTATTTGGAACCTTAAACATAAAAAAGAAATGCTAAAAACAGAAAATAACTTGGCAAAAGTTACTTTCAAAATCAAAGGCCCAATAGTCACATGGAACACTTTCATAAACATTTATCAAAAGATTAAGATTTACAGACAAATACACATTTTAACTTCCAAATAAACTCCTCAAATTTAACACTATCAAGCCTACTCAAAGCCTAATACAATGTTTCAACAAAGTAAGAGGCTTAAAATCAGATAAATCAATTTCAACGACAGATGGTTAAATTCCCTTCCTTTCTTTTTCTACTGCCTCTAACAGTGTAGACTCTGTCCCATCTACACCCTCCCTCCAGTTGTATTACCTGAGGGGAGGCCAGGCCCTGAGCATAAGGTGGCAGGCTGTTGTTCTGATCCATGATGTTCACTTTCTTCTTGGTAAATTAAACACCTTTGGACTGGAACTCGCCTCGGCATTCAGTCTCTTCCTAAAGCATCCCCAGTACACACTTCTTAGCAATTTCCTCAACTGCTTGCGTTGTCTTCGTGCACACCAAGAAACGGTAACGCCACTTTGAAAAAAGTTTGAGGTTTAATGTAAGAATACAAGCTGTACAGTCTTTTATGAACCAGTTTCATAATTACACAAAAAACTAGAAAAAAGCAACGAAGCTATTTTGGAATATACTTTTTTAACCTTATAATGCTGAAATCCTATTCCCTCCCATGTTTATTGTGACCGCATGCAAAACTACCACTAGAACAAAAAGTGTTTTATTACATGTTTAATTTAAATGCTCTTAGAATGTTCAGCGGTGCTTGGGTGGCTCAGTCCAACTTCAGCTCAAGTCAGGATCTCACAGTTCAGGAATTCAAGCCCCACATGGGGCTCTGTGCTGACAGCTCAGAGCCTGGAGCCTACTTCAGAATCTATGACTCCCTCTCTCTCTGCCCCTCCCCTGCCCACACTCTTGTCTCTCTGTCTCTCGAAAAATAAACATTAAAAACTTAGTTTTTAATACTTAGAATGTTCAAAAATAAGGTGCCATAATCAATATTTAAAAACTTTTGGGAAATCGAGGCGCCTGAGTGGCTCAGTCGGTTAAGCGGCCAACTTCAGCTCAAGTCATGATCTCAAGGCTTGTGGGTTCGAGCCCCGAGTTGGGCTCTGTGCTGATACCTTGGAGCCTGGAGCCTGCTTCAGATTCTGTGTGTGTGTCTCTCTGTACCTCCCCCGCTCACACTCTATGTCTCTCTCTCCAATAAATAAACACTAAAACAAACAAACAAAGAAACAAAAAAAACTTTTGGGAAAAAACACTCAGAGAAAACACATTCCTAAGGAAACTGTCAAATCAGAGTAGAAACATTTATTTTTTATGTTTATTTTTGCAAGAGAAAGAGACAGAGCGGGGGGGGGGGGGGGGGGGGGAGAGGAAGACACAGAATCTGAAGCAGGCTCCAGGCTCTGTCAGCACAGAGCCCGATGTGAGGCTCAAACTCACCAACGACGAGATCATGACCTGAGCTGAAATCAGACACTCAACCGACTGAGCCACCCAGACGCCCCTGAGTAGAAAAATGTATTAAGCACTGTGTAGAGTGCTATTGGGCCAAGTTGAGGTTTTTAAATATTCCAGTCAGTTTTATATCCTCCACAATGTCTTAGGTGTTAATTTCAATAAACAGTGAATTGGATCCAACATACTTTAACGTGATATTTATTGATCTACTAAGTTATTTATTTTTTTTTAAATACTGCTTCATTCTTGCCTTGTTTTATTCTTTTTTAAGTTTATTTATTTACTGGGGGGCAGGGGGTGAGGGATGGCAGAGGGAGAGAATCCCAAGCAGGTTCTGCACCATCAGCACAGAGCCAAATATGGGGCTCAAACCCACAAACCATGAGATCATGACCTGAGTCAAAGTTGGACACTTAACTGACTGAGCCATCCAGGTGCCCCAATCTAACTGAATACAACACTGTGATAGAAGATGTACAGACACAAAAATAAATAAAACGTGTTTTTATACATGCAATAACTTGACCTCTTTAGAACACATAAATACAAACTATGCCTCTATCTAAGCTTTCCTTAACACATCATTTCTTTACTGGCTACACATTTTTTATTTCTTTTAGAAAAAAGAATCAAGTGACTACTGAAAGAACTTTTGTAGAGTTTAGTTCAGATGGCTCCTTACCTTGATTAGAGTTGCTTTGAGAACTAGAGTCAAACAGTACTGGCTCATCAACATATCAAGAACAGCATCTAGTTATCACTTAGTAAGCCCAAGATAAATGTTAGCTATTAGTAGATTTCAGTTTAAACATTAAAATCTAAGAAGATATTGGCACATATAGAACTTGCTGGTCTGAAAGTTACAAATTATATACCAAAGACACACACGAGCTTCAAACATGTACTGGTACAAAGTAAGCACTCAGATATTTGTTGAATGAATGAAAGAATCAATCACTTTGACAGGACAAAGGACCAAAGACTATATATCCTACATACTCATCACTGAAAAAGGGGGGAAAAAAACCAAAAAACTCTGGTTCAGAAAATGTCAGATATAATAAAATTATATTTTTTAAATTGTTATCCTATAATAACAATAGAAGTGATGCAAATATGAAGAGGAAATAGTCATTAGCATCAAAGAGTTCCATGTGAAGGGTATACAAATAATTACTCCAAAACTTAAGTGCTGTAACAGAGGTGTACTATGCCAAGTTCCTGGAGTGCAGAATCTCGCCAATGTCTTAGCACCATTCCCGGCATACAGTAGGTCATCAAGAACAAATGCACACATGCTGTGGACGATAAGACACAGCAACTGCCAAGTGTCCTGAAGGGGAATGTGTTCACAAAGCACGATCACTGGACTTGGGTCTAGCAGGGTAAGCAGGAATTTACAAATCAGCACTGCAGGCAAAAGACCAAGCACAAGGAGACAAAGACTGCAAAAGCATGCAATATGCAAGCAACAAGCTCTGGAGAGGAGGTAGCAAATGTAAGTGGGGTCACACTGTCTACCAGTTTTACATATCACATAGGCAAAAGAGCAGCGACAAGATTTTGAAGTGCAGCATGAGTAGGTCTACTTTGGCAAGTGTGGATGAATTCAAAGAGATAAAACTAGAGGCTGGAAGTTCACCTTAAGGCAGTCACTGCTATGGTTAAAGCAAGAAATAATGAGAGCAGGATTTCAAGCACTCGTAAACATGACAAGAGCTTTCTCCAAAATTGGTGGCTCCTAACCCCTTAGTGCAACTCAGAGTCTACATAAGAAATCTGCAGCACTAGGTCCGGGCCGATGTTACGATTGTTCAGAGGTCATCCCTCATTGCCAGTGATGGCACCCACCATTTTTACTCACCTGTGCCATTAAAACCACAGTTATTACTTCTAACTTAATCCTACTTAGTTACTACTATCGTTAGCTATTACTTATAACTTACCCTATAATACTAACTTATCCTTTGAAAAGAAGGCTGTTTGCAGAGTGTGTTCATATTTTGGAAATTGAAGCATCAAATTTGATCTTTTTAAAAGGCAATCACAGATAAGGGAAAAGAATCAGTTAATTTTGCATTGCCCCCCAGTGTCTGCATAAACCACTCAAGCGTATTATTTTTCACACAGAAGCCTACCTAGAATTTTAAATTAGAAAAGCACACGGCCTGGGGCCTAGACAGCTAGGCCTTGTAAACCAAGCGCTGTGTATTTACAGCTTACGCTCTATCGTGCCGGAAATCTCTAGCCTCTGACAAAACGTTAAAGTCTCAAGCACAACTTTATAACAAAGCCATTCCTGCTGATAGCAAAAAAAGGAGGACAAAGGCCAGGTTGAATCTGCCCTCCAACATCAACAGGAGAAAAGGATGGCAGGATAGGAACTCCGGGTCTTGGATGTGCCGGACTGTTGTGTCCCGGGCACTCCCGGAGCCCTGCACCCGAACTCGCACGATGAAAGCCGTTGTTAAAGCACAGCAGATGAGGGCACCGGGCGGGACAGGCGGCCGGGGAGGGTGGGCGGCCGGTACAGGCCGGAGCGGCGTCGGCACGAGCGGGGAGGAGCGGCCCCCGCGCGGCCTGCGTGCCCACTCAGCGTCTCCCTCACTATCGCCCCAGGGCCTCGCTGCAGTGGTCGCCTCTGCACCAATCCTCAGAGAAGAGGAAAAGCTAAAGGGGCTGTTACCTGGAGTCCCTGCAGAGACCACTGCGGGGCCGCGAAAACGAAGTTAAGCCACAGGCGGCCCAGGCGCCCGCCACGGCGACCCTTCCCGACCCTACTAAACTTCTGGCGCGCGTTGATAATGTCACTTCCGCCAGTTCTTCCATCCTAGGCTTCAGCCAATTGTCCAACTAGAGTGGCGGCCATGGGAAGTGTGGGCACTCCGTCACTTCCGCTGTTTCCGCAACAGTTCCGCTGGGTATTTGGCTTAAGGGAAAGAAGGGGCGGGCTGAGCTCCCCAGGAGGTCTAGGGGGTGAGCCGCCGGACCAGAACGTTTTCTGATTGGTCCTTGCCGAGGGGAGGCAAGATAATGATTTTCAAATGTTGACTTTTTGAAGTCTAGCGGTGTGACCTGCGGCAAGTTACCCGACCTCAGCGCCTCAGTTAGTAGAATGGAATAATAGTAACAGTCACCCTCTAAGGAAGTTGTGAGATGGATTAAGGAAATGCAGGAGCAATGCCAGGCACATGGTAAACTCTCCGCGCATGTTAGCTATTTTCAAACTTGGAGAATGAAAAGAAAAAAAACAGCCTGGTTTACAGGTTCAATTCTATTTTGTTTCTGCTACTACCATTTTATGCACTCTTGTCACACTTGCCACAAAGAGACTGTTACTGAACCCCAAATTCTGCTGCCCCTGGCTTGAAAAGGCAATACTCAAGAGATGATTTTGACTGAAAAGGAATATGAGCTTTGTTCAAGAGGCCGGCACCTGGGGAGAAGGTGGACTCTTATCCAAAGCCAGCTTAGAGGTTTCTGCCTGGCCAGGGAATTTTTTTTTTTTTTAATTTTTTTTTTTCAACGTTTATTTATTTTTGGGACAGAGAGAGACAGAGCATGAACGGGGGAGGGGCAGAGAGAGAGGGAGACACAGAATCGGAAACAGGCTCCAGGCTCTGAGCCATCAGCCCAGAGCCTGACGCGGGGCTCGAACTCACGGACCGCGAGATCGTGACCTGGCTGAAGTCGGACGCTTAACCGACTGCGCCACCCAGGCGCCCCTTTTTTTTTTTTTTTTTTAATGTTCATCTTAGAGCACGCGATCGCGCTCGCGTGGGGCCGGGGGGGGGGGGGGGGGTGGTGCCGAAGATCTCAAGCTGACTCTGCGCTGACAGCAGAGAACCCAATCATGAGCCCTGAGATTGGGCTGTTGGATACTTAACCAACAGCCACACAGGCGTCCCCTGGCCCAGGGATTTTTAAAGGAGTTTAGGGCAGTTAATCAGTAAAAGGACTGCAGTGGTCCATAATATTTCTTGTTGCAAGCAGAATGGATGGTGCCAGCTACAGATGTTATCGCAGTGCTCAGAGGTTGTGCAAGGGGTGTGGTTCCCCAGTGCCCAGGGTTGTCCAAGAGGGTCTGGTCTCTGTTTTGTGACATGCAGAGGTGCTCTGTTCTTCCTAGGAAAGAATGCATGATGGATAGATTAAGAAAGGTCAATCACTTGGGCTAAGGGTTCTTGTCAAAGCTCAAAGACTAGTAGGTTGGTGGGAAGGGCTTGAAGGGGCTTTAGTTTCCCACTGTCCATTTCATCATTCCATATCTATGAGATTAAGGGTGAAGGTCCATCTTCTGTAGCTACTTCCTGCTGACTGGGGACCACCTAGGGATTTTGGAATAAAGCCTTTTACAGGATGGGAGAATCTTGTTTCTGGCATTTCCACTGAGGGGGACGCTAAAGACATCTCCAAGTTTGTATGAATAGCATGAGCTCCTGCTTGATGGATGCAAAAAGTCAAACAACAGAAGAGAAAGAGAACAGGAAATATAGCAATGTTTAATAGGGTATATTTCCATCTGGAAGGAATTAAATCTAGCCAACTGCTAAAAGGATCTAGAGCTAGGGCATCTATAGTGGTAATGTGTTTAAATCTTTCATGACTTCAGTTACATTTTTTGAGTATATACACAACACTCTATTTTAATGAGAGCCTCCTTAAGCTCTCCTTAAGGTGCCTTCTTGTACTGCAGTCAGGATACCAAAGGCCATTCGGTTTTGGAGAGCCACATTTCAAATTTGTGGGTGACTGCACGTTGGGTTTGGTTAAAGGTGGCTGCTGTATGCTTGGCTAAAGCCTCTACTTGCAATTTTATATCAATAAAGGTAGCTCCTGGGACAAATATGGTAAGGCATAAAACCATCAAAAGGCCTTCTTTACTTGATGTGCCAGGAATCGCTGTCAAGTGGGAGATGACTTGTCCCAGGAGATAAGGGCATCCCCAAGTGCATCATCCAATCCAGTCATAAGAAAAAGCAAGGCCACCCACTACTTCCACAAGTACACAGTTAACCCCATGGAATGGGGTGAGCTCCAGCTTCAAAAGAATGGTTTTGTCATCCCAGCCACATAGAATTGGTCAAGGTGATAGTTGAGTTAACTGTTGTTGAAGAGTCCATCCCAATGTCCAGCTGTTCAAATTATATGCCCATGGGGCTTGTTATTATCCTCACAGAGCAACAAGCACAAAGACTGTCTATACGTGAGCTGTTGTGACAATCTCTCTGAAGTTTACCTCAAGTTGTCTAGCTTAGGCAAACAACAAACACTCAAAGACAATCAGACTAGAATTTAACATCCACAAAGGTGTGTTATTGAAACATAATTTTTCTTCCTAAAGTCACCCTCATTTCCTGCCGGAGTCCCAGCAGGTCCAGGGGTTCCCGAAGGATGAGCGGCGTTAGCGAAAAAGTGGAAATAAAACAAAACGAAAATAAAAATGGACACAGACAACAGCAGTGTGTTGAACTGGCCGATTTATTGCAGTAAACGTGGCATTATATATGCTAGTGATTTCCTTGTAGCATACGTCATCTATGTTTTTCTAACATTATCTAATTTTGAAAACGTTCCTTTGTATAATTACCCCATAAGGAATAACATGATTGTTTTGTCATACGTTCCCTCCTGCCCTTTGCTTATTGATTAATTTCTTTTATTGTTTTTATTATGTATCTATGTTTATCTATAATTTATGAAGTATTTGCTTTGCTGTTTTCACGAAAGGTCATCTATCTCTCAACACCTCAAGTGGAACAGCTACAGGGACACGACCTCTTAGTTGTTTCCCTGAATCATTCGTGGTTTTGAAGAACAAAAGTGTTCGCCTGGGTCCGAGGTGCCAGGAAGGGGGCCAAGAGGGCCTTAGAAACCCATGTCTTATACATTCTCAGAGACACAGTGGAACCAATGAACCATTCTATACTTTAACCGACTAGGTTCAATCATCATCTGGAATGCCTCCTGGGGGCCAAGTGGGCCCAGGGGTCAGAGTGACCTGTGTCCATAGATACACTCCTTAGTTACCGGAGTGGGGCTTTCGGATCCATATGTCTCTCCTTCGTTGGCCATCTTTGCTGGCAAATGAATGAGGCTATCCTTCCTGCAAGTAGAGGAGCCTCCATGGGGAATGGCAAGGGCTAAACGCAAGGTCACACAATTTCTTGCGGAACCTTATTTTCTTCCCTAATGGTTTTTTTTTTTTTCCCCAGGGGGTCTGCCAAGGGCAATTCCCCAACAGACAATACCCCAGGTACTTTTAAGGCCAAATTACCTAAAAGCGGGAGTACAAGAAGCTTCACTGTCAGTGGGCCGCCCTGCAGTCACCAATCCATCCACAGCCCAGGCTTTGCCACTCAGGCTGGGTAGCTCGGCTTCCAGCAATTTCCAAAGATAGCCAAATTGAGACTAATTCATTTGAAAAACAAGTCTAGTTTTAACAGACTTGGTCTGATTATTTACATAAGCTCAGCAAGAATAGTGATTGACCATATAAATTCTTTAAAACTTGCTTTGCAGGGCGCCTGGTTGGTTCAGTCATTTGAGCACCCAACTCTTGACTTTGGCTCAGGTCGTGATCTCATGGTTCCACGGAGCCTGTGCTGACAGCACAGAACCTGCTTGGGATTCTCTCTCCTCTCTCTCTGCCCCTCCCCTGCTCTCTATCTCTCTCTCTCAAAATAAATGAAAGGAAAACTTTTTAAAATATTTTTAAAAATTTTAAAAACTTGCTTGCCAAAACAAACAAATGAACAAAACAAAAAACACAAAATTGCTTTGCTAGAACTTTTCATAAGGAATCTCTAGATTGAACTTTTAATAAGACTTGAGGCCAGATACCAAGCCAATAACTTGCCATCAGATTTGCCTGTCATACCTGTAGATTTGGGTGAATTCCTCTTCTTGAGATACCCCAAATATTCTAAGGTTTCCTCCACCTTCCAGGAAGTGACATTCTTTACTCACCTAGTAAGGCTGCTGAGAACTCTGTAAGCAAGGTATCCCATGAATATCTCCAAGGAGCTTTATTGATTCTATAAACTCAATCTTAGTTCCTTAAAGCTCCCTGGTCATATCTGAATCTATTCATGTCTTTCTCAAATATGACATTCTACTCAAAACCTTGGTAATATAACCAATATTTCCCACGGTGTCCTGTTACAGGGAGAACAGATTTTTATTGAACTTATGCAAATAATTATAATTGCCATGAAAGAAAGAATACTCACTGAGAGTTTCTGGATTCAGGAAGGTTCATATAGGGAGAAAAGTTAAATGTTTCAATATGTTCACAAATGAATATTTTATCATATTTCTATAAGGCATAGATACCTTAAGAGAAAATTTCTTTAAATGTGGAAAAGCAAACATTAGAGAATCAGCAATGTTTCAAGCAAGGTTTATCATCATTTGTTTGACAGTGTTTCCCAAGTCGCTTAACATACCAAATAAACAATCCTAATTAATGAGAAAAACTTATTTAGAGGCACCTGAGTGGCTCACTCAGTTGAACATACGCCTCTTGATTTCAGCTTGGGTCATGATCTCACAGTTAGGTTCATGAGATCAAACCCCACATTGGGCTCTGAGCTGACATCAAGATGCCTGCTTAGAATTCTCTCTCTCCCTCTTTCTCTGCCCCTCCCCTGCTCATGTGCTGGTGCTCTCTCTCTATCTCTGACTCTCAAAATAAACATAACAAAAAAACCCTCAAAGTTCTAAAGCACATGCCTAAATAGGATCATTATCATAACACTCAATATATAATTATCTTTTAAAAAAATTATTTTTTAAGTAATCTCTACACCCATTGTGGGGCCAGAACTTACAACCTGGAGATCAAGAGTCACAAACTCTACTGACTGAGGCAGGCAAGCACCCTTTATTACCTATTTAGCCAAGATGGCAATAAGAGATTCTACACAGAAGTTATATAGTTGTTAGCAAAACTTACCTCCTTTAATATTGGGAAGTTTTAGTTCTCTTAAGTAATCAAAGACCTGATAAAGGCAAACATAGAAACTTTCTGTGCAGATAAAGAAAAAAAAAACTTTGTTTATACTTTCTTATCAAGAACAGACTGACAATCGAAGAAAATGTCTTTTTTTAAATTTTATTTGAGAGAGAGAGAGAGAGAGAGAGAGAGAGAATCTTAAACAAGCTGCACCATCAGCACAGAGCTTGACATGGGTCTTGATCCCACAACCTCTGGATCATGACCTGAGCTGAAATAAAAAGTCTGACATTCAACCAAGTGAGCCACTTGGGTGCCCCAGAATCCATTCATTTCAATCTTAGTTTTGACCACAAATAAAATTCTTTACCAAAGTTTTCCCTTCACAAACCTTCTACAATTTTTCTTTTTCACTCAGATTTTGTCCTAAGCCTTTTCTGTCTAAATAACCAGTCTCATTTTAGGACAAAATTACTTTTACCTCAACAAAAATGTAATCTCATTTCTTATATCTTTCTTACACATCTCTTACTTTCCTACATACAGAGTTGCTTTCCTTATTTCCATCGGTCTTACTGACATTTAGAAGAATTTTAACTCTTAGAAACCTTAGTCTCCAGTGAAAATTAAGTAGGAACCAATTGTGAACTGTCTGTTACACTAAGATTCTTTAGATGGCAAATTTATGAACACCTTCATAATTTCTAAAAACATGTTTTTTGTACACTCTTTCAATTAAGTATGAACTGTGTTTGTTAGCAGACCCAAGTACCTTTAGTTTCTCTGTATGAGGGAGCCAGAAACAGATAAGCCTATGTTTAGTAAATATTTCAGTACTTTATCTCATTTGGAAAAGAATTAGATATCTAATGAGTTCAACCCAATTTATCGTTTAACTTAGAAAAACTTTAAAGTTTTGGGTTGCCAAAGATTTTGAAAGGTATAAACTTTTTTATTTATTCAGACTACTTGTTCTTAACAATTAGGAAAACTTTGAGACAGACAAAATCAACCATCATTTTAAGTCATTTTTGTTGACAAATTGCAACTGATACAACATGATTTTAACTAATAAATTCAGGTAGAATAAAAGCTGATTATCTGTGTCATATTCCATGTTGATAACTCCAAAAGCATGTCTATTTTAATTAAACCAAAAACCTTGAATTAGCTTTTATTATTTTTAAATTTTTTTTTCAATTTTATTTATTTATTTTGAGAAAGAGAGAGAGAGAATCCCAAGCAGGGCTCCAACTCACGAACTGTGAGATCATGACCTGAGCCGAAGTCGCACGCTTAACCAACTGAGCCACCCAGGCGCCCCACCCTTGAATTAGCTTTAATACCAAATGTGTTGTGCCTGTGTCCACTAAAATTCAATTAATTTGTTCCCCACTGTCACTTTTTACTTGAGGCATCTGTGGGGAAATCTGAGGTAAGTGGTTTAAGTTTGGGGAGTCCCTGGATCCCTCCATGGGAATTTGGGAGGTGCTTTAGCTTGAACCTCACAGGAAGGGCCCAACAGCTCAGGGTGCTTTTTGCTTCTTGATAATGAAAGGAGGAGGAGGAGCAGACGCTGACGATGCCCCAGGCACCAAGGATGCCAGCTATGTGAGCGGGTGCCCACAGAGGTACAGAAATAGGGGGAGGGGGAGGGGGAGGCGGAGGTGCGAAGGTGCCACCAGAAAGGCCAGAGGCAGATTCAAAGTTTAGAGTAACATCCCTTTTTCTCTGTCTCTTGTCTGTCTCTCCTGAAAAACAGGGTTTTGTCTGGTTGCTTTTCAGCTCTCTGTACCTTTTATTTAAATTACGTCCTAATGGACCTTCTTTGGGAAGAGAAGGTGTATTCCCAATCTTCCTGGGCAAAGGTTCAGAAAGAACACACAAGACACACAACTATGATTGAATGAAGCCCAGAGTATCTCCGTTAGCATTTGTTCTTTCCTAAAACTTGGGGGCTTCACCAATTGAACTGAACACTTCCTAGTTTCTGGTTCCGCCCCCAAAATTGGAGTTTCACTAACTGAACCAAATGGCTTCCTTTTTTTTTTTAATTTTTTATTTATATTTTAGAGAGAAAGAGAGACAGAGTGCGAGCAGGGGAGGGGCAGAGAGAGACACAGAGAATTTGAAGCAGCCCTAGGCTCTGAGCTGTCAGCACAGAGCCCGACGCGGGGCCCAAACACACAAACCGTGAGATCATGACCCAAGCCGAAGTCGGACGCTCAACTGACTGAGCCACCCAGGCGCTCCCAAATGGCTTCCTAAGAGAACCAAACCAAGACCCCTTGTTTGGAGGCAACTGAATGGGAGGAAGGAACCCAAGAGAGTCATTTAGTGGCCATCTCATCTCTAAATGGTACATGGACCACCAAGCTGTGTTACAGTAAAAGACCACCTTCTTCTTAGTCATAGGTTCCTGCCTATATTCCTTTCACTTATTCAAAATTCAGTCCAGTGGGTTATTTGGTGGGATAGAAATGGAATTTCCCATTATACACACATTTAACATAACACAACCCCCTCCCCCTGCACACACACCAAAACAGATCTGTTCCAAATTCCAAATCAATTGACCATTATTCAAGTCCCTTTCAGTTTCTCCTGAAAGCTGTGACTTTCTAACGGGAAACAAAAAAACATGGACAATGAAACAAAAGCACCCAATGCTTCACAAATGAGAAACTTGCATCAGCAGGCACTCCGATGGACTTATCCGGTCCAGAAGTTTGTCAAGTCCCCCAAATGCTCCTTTCCTTTCCAGTCAAACCAAAAAGCGAAATTGGCAGCTAGTGTCGTTCGGGAATCAGCAGGGAGTTTCCCGGAGACAAAAATAGTCTCATCAGCTGTACGGACAGATCCCTCAGATTTCCTCCTGGAGACCAACTAGCCCTGAGAAGCTAAACTCCTGCGGTCCTCTAAGCTACAAGCCCAGGAAACTAAAAGGAAGCCGTGGCCCTCTGCTCTGCCTTAGGATTCCCTGGGGGGGGGGGGGGGGGGGGGGTGGGGGGGGTGGGCGGGGACCGGATGCCACGGGGGCATTGGTTCCTGAATGGCTTGCCAAAATTTGTTAGTGAATCCCAAATTTGGCTGCCCAGGGCTTGAAAAGTCAATGCTCAAGTGGCACCTGGCGGGCTCAGTTGGTAGAGCATGCAACTCTTAATCTCGGGGTTGTGATTTCAACACTACAACACTAACATTGGGCCTGGAGGCTAGTTAAAATTTTAAAAAGGAAGGAGAAAAGAAAAGAGAAAAGGAAAGAAAAGAAAAGCCAATACTCAAGAGATGAGTTTTGATTGGAAAGGAATATGAGCTTTCTTCAGGAGGCCAGCCACCTGGGGAGAAGGTGAACTCTTGTCCAAAGGCCAGCTAAGAGGTTCTGCCAGGGATTTTTAAAGGAATTTAGGGCAAGTAATCAGTAAAAGGAGTGCAGTGGTCCATAATATTTCTTGATTACGAGCAGCCCCGATGGTGCCAGCTGCAGATATTATTGCAGTGCTCAGAGGTTGTGCAAGGGGGTCTGGTTTCTGTTTCCTCACATGCAGAAGTGCTCTGCTCTTTCTAGGAAAGAATGCATGACATACAGATAAAGAAAGGTTAATCAGTCAGGCTAAGGGTGCTTGACAAATTTCAAAGACTACTAGCTTGGCTGGAGGGGCCAAGGCAGTTTCAAGAGTATGGGTAGTTGTTTCTTAGTCTTTTCACTTCCGTATGCTTGGTTGGACCACAGAGTATCTTCATCTCTCCTATGGCTCATTTAGGCATAATCATATATTGTATTATAATTTGCTTCCTTTGTACTCTTAGCCCTTGAACAACGCAGGGGTTAGAAGCGCCAACCTACACATAGATGAAAATCCACACATAACTTTTGACTCTGTTCGGGCTACTGTTGACTGGAAGCTTTGCTGATAACATAAAAGTCAATTAACACATATCTTATATGTTATATGTATTATATGTTGTATTCTTATAATTATATGTTGTATTTCTTATAATTAAGAAAATGTTATTAAGAAAATCATAAGAGAAAATACATTTACAGTACTAAACTGTATCAAAAACAATCTGGGTATAAGTGGACCCATGCAGTTCAAACCTGTGTTGTTCAAGGGTTAGCTGTACTTTATATAATCAGTAAGGTTGTCGTTGCCATGAGGACGGGAAATGTATTATATAAGTTTTTGGATCCAGGACAGAATCTAAATAAGTATAATACTTTTATGTCCATAACCATCAAAGAAAATCCTGTTTTATCCTATGTTTACAATAAAACTTGGGGAAATTTTTATTTAACCAAGTGCTTTTCAAAAATCTTCTGTGGTTCCCAAACTGCACGCATATAACAGGTGGTCCATCCTAAAAGAACCAATTGCTTTTAAAAATATTTTAAAAAAATTAAAAATATTTAAAAAAATATTTTAAAACTGTAAAATGTAATATTCATATAAGGGAGTGCATAAACACATGTGAAGATTCACAAATGGTTACACATCAATAAGCCTGGTGTTGCCGGGGTGGAAACTCCATCCCATAGTCCAAACAGGTTCTTCCTACTCACTGTGTACTCATAAGTTATGTAACATATTTTCTTTTGCTCAACCTTCTAAGACTCATCCACGTTGCTGTATCTTTCCTCTCGTTGAAATTGGTTAGTTTTTTTGGTTTTTTGTTTGTTTCTTTGTTTTGTTGTGACATAACCCTCAATTGGTTTATGCACTCTGCTGTTTACGGACATTTGGCTCATTTCCAACTTGGAACCATGAAGAACACTGAATGCCACAAGAACATTTTTGTACTTGTCTTCTGGCGAGGACGATATACAGCTAAGCCGGGAGTTGCTGGGTCATAAGCCGTATGCATCTTCAAATCCGCCAAGCGATGCCACTCCCTTTTCGGGTGCACCGACTTACACTCCCATACAGCATTCGAGTTTCCGCTACTCCACAGTTTTGCCAACTTTTTTTGTATGGTAAGACTTTAAAATTTTTGTCCATCAGGCGCAAATTCTAATGTTTTCTTAGGAAAGAAACCTTTCTAAGGAAAACAACAAAAAATCTGTCCCGCCTCCTTGGGATAGGGGGCGCCCGGCTACCGACGGGAGCAACCAACGAGCGGCGCGAGATAGAGCGGCCAGAGCTGGCGCCGCGAGAAGCCGGAAGCGGCGGGACGTCCGGCTGGGCGCCATCTCGCCGTGAGACAGCAGCAGCCGGAGCAGCGCGATGTTGTCGACGGCCGCGGGGTGCTGGGGACCCGGCAGAGACCTGGCGGTGGAGCCCCACAGCGCCGCCGGCCCTTTGGAGATGCGCTTTTCGCCCTACGCTTTCAACGGAGGGTAAAGACCAGAGAGCCGACCTTTCAATCCCCACCGCCTTCGCGCCTGCTGAAGCCTTGGGAGTCGCGGCCGAGCCCGCGTTCCCCGCCGACCGCAGGCCTCCCTCTCCATGGGTTGCGGAGGGGCAGCTTTGGCCTTAAGTGCTTCACCTTGCAGGCCGGTCACTTGTGCATAGCCTGCTCTTTGTTGCAGTGAGACAGAAGATAGAAACTGAAACCTGGGCTCTGCTACGAAAGAGGTTTAAAAATGGGCCTAACCTTCTCTTACGGCCTAAATAGGTTTCGCATGTCAAAGGCGAGGCGACAGGTTTAGCGCCTGATGTTAAAAAGTTAGGATTGGTTGGCCACTGTCGTTGGATGCACGGTCGTGTCTGCAGTTGATGATTCTAATCAAACAGCTTAATCGTTTTCTGTTGTTTTAAATGGAAGGCAGCGTTGGTTGACTAGACTTAGTTTCGTAGATGAGAGCTTGGTAAGAACCTGTTTGGACTGTGGGATGGAGTTTCCAGCCCCGGCAACACCAGGCTTATTGATGTGTAACCATTTGTGAATCTTCACATGTGCTTATGCACTCCCTTATATGAATATTATATTTTACAGTTTTAAAATATTTTTTTAAGTTAAGTTTAAGCTTAAGTTCAGGGGAAAAAAAGTCAGAAGAGGGACCCTTTAATATGTGTACTCTTGCATGTTACCTTCAAGTTGTGTTTTTAAAATTGGCTTTATCTTTAGTACTTTTCCTTCATTGTATGCTAAAAGCGTTACTAGCAATGTGGAAGGACCCTGCATTTAGGACTTGTTAACAATGAAGAGGTGTAAATTGAGGCAGTGGTTGTAGGTTACCAACTAAACTTTGTACACACACCCGATTTAAACAAACAGACGGTTCTTGGACATAACCATGTTAATTAATCATGTCTTTATGGCTTTGAAACTTTAATGCAGACTTTTGAAATATGTTGGAAAGAGAGTGGAAGTCTCCAATTTTAGCCTCGTTTCTGCCACCGAAGGACAGTGTGGTGTTTGAACAGTGTGGTGTTTCGACTTCTTGAGCCCAGATTTCATTCTCTTTCTTAGCTCGTCATAGTTTAGAGGGAGAATCCGTAGAAAAGCATTTTGTATACTGCAGGCAGTTCCCTTTTTTAATTCTCAGGATAACGGAGTGTTAGGTGGTATTAGCTCCATTTTTACAAATGAGCCAGGGCTCTTGTCATTGCTCTGGTCATAAAGCTGGTGTGCAGTTGAGCCAGGACTTGAATCCATAGCTCGTCGTTGGCCACTGATTTTATGTATGCTTTTACCATTGCACTTCTAAACGTTTTCTGTGATAACGAAGTAGTTACGTCCCAAGATGGGAGGCATGAGGCAGTTGTAAGAATGAGTCTCCAGTGTAGAGTACTCATTACTCTTTAACCCCTTGTAATCCAAATTTCAGCCATTACTGCTTTACACATTAGTAACTTGTGACCTTGTGATTATTAAGTTACCTTTCTTCAGTCTTCTTTTTCTGTAGCGCCTGTTGCTGCTGGCTCATGGGCAGCCTTTGCTTTGGCAGAACAAGGCTTAGTTCCATGTCCTTTTTCTACTGTCTCGTTAAATGCAGTTCAATCCCATTATTAGCACTCACATCTCATTTGCAGAAGGATAATTCCCAAATCTGTTTCTCTAGGTTTACCTCTCATGAGTTCCTCCTTTCTGGCTTCTTAAATGAAACATTTCTACTTGAATTTTTTCCTGTTAACAAAACTCAAGATACTAAAACAAAAAGCTAGCTAATTATTCCTCTCAGTTACCTTTCCTTCTTTATGCTCATAATTGTCATTGTGCTGCTCCACCAAGTTTAAAATCTTGGATGTCACAATTGCTCTTCCCACTTCTGTCGCATATTGGTAGTTAGAAAAACCATGTACAATTTGTGTGTTTCCTCAGTATCCCCACTTCTTCCAGTACCACTGCTGCCTTTTTACTGCATTAGTCTTTTTTTTTTAACACGCACCATATCTTTTGTTTGTTTTATTTCGAGAGAGCTTGCATGAGAGAGAGCACGAGGGGGCGTGGGGCAGACAGAGAATCGCCAGCAGGCTCCGTGATGTCAGCACAGAGCCCGACTCGGGGCCCAAACTCACGAACCCGCACGAACCTGAGCCAAAATCAAAAGTCTGACACTCAATCAACTGAGCCACCAGGCGCCCTTCTATTGCTATTGCAGTAGTCTTATTGGAGCAGTACTTTCATCCCCTTTCACGTACTATGTTATTGTCACTGTTGCTTCTTTTTTTTATTAAAATTTTTTTTTTAATGTTTTACTTATTTTTGAGAGAGTGTGAGCAGGGGAAGGTCAGAGAGAGAGGGAGACACAGAATCTGAAGCAGGCTCCAGGCTCTCAGCTCTCAGCACAGAGCCTCATGTGGGGCTTGAACCCACTGATTGAGAGATCATGACCTGAGCTGAAGTCGCACGCTTCACCAGCTAAGCCACCAAGGCGCCCCTGTCACAGTGGCTTCTTAAAACTTCACTCCACTTTGCAAATGTAACTGTTCTCATTCCAAAATCTTTAGTTTGGCATTTGGGATTTTCTCAAGTCAGACCCATGTTCCTCACATAAGCCTTACGTTCCTCCACTAGTTCACACAGAACACCTTAGTAAGTTGTTTGGATGTTTATTTGTATTATTACCTGTTTCCCTTTATTCATTGTCCACGTTACCTGAAATGCCATCCTTTTGTACTTCAGAACTTCAGTGCAGATCCCACCTCAGTAAAAATAATGGATAACATTTTCTCAGTGCTTATGTTCTGTGAGGTACTGTGCTAGGTGCTTTATGTGATCTGTGTCATTTGACTCAGTCATCCTGTAACACAGGAACTGTTACTACCAACAACTCGAACTTGGATAATTTGTCTGAGGTCACAGAGCTAGGAAGTGGCAAGGACAGGTCTCCAGTAACTCCAGAGCCCAGGTTCTCAGTGGTCACAATCTACTGCCTCATATATCTATGCCATAGCGATCATAGCTAACACTAGAGGACCAGTTATGTTTCAGGTACTAGTAAAAGGGCTTTGTAATTATTAACTTAATTCTTGCGGAATCCTAGTTACTGTTACGATCTCTGATCTATATGAGGACATTGATGCCTTGGGAAGTTGAACAGCTTACCCACAGTCTCATATCTAATAAGTGAGAGATGCAGAATTAGAACTGGACAGACTGCTTTGGGAGTTCATGCTCTAGCCTCTTCAGTAAACTGAATCATAAATCATACAGCCACGAAAGAAAAGTTTGTTCTTTGTTCATTCATTTCTAACAGATATTTGGGTGTCCACTGAGTGGTAGATACTAAATAAGGACTTGGATAAAAAATGAAAAGCATTAAGTCCTTTGAGCTCAGAGAGCTTTTGGTGTGGCACCACTGTCTACACCTGATCCTCATGGCCCTGTTTTGTGATATCAGTACCTTGCACAAGTAGTTATTTAATTTTTTGATGATGTTATGATAATTCAGTGGTTTTTCTGTTACCTTCTGCGAAGTGACCTACGCTTTCACTTAGGCTTGTGTTGTTTTTTAGGGAGTACTTAAATTTTTTTTCCTAGACGACTTATAGCCAGGGATCCTTTCCCACTGATCTTTCAACTTTCTTCTGAGTCCTGCTCTTGCTCAAGTCTAGTGGGGTTTGTCCAATATGTGCTATGAAGAGCTCTCCTCTAGAGAGGTAGTATTACCATCCCAAAGTATTCACTAATTTTTGTGTCCCTCCCCCCAGGACTGTATTGGCAATCGCTGGAGAAGATTTTTCAATTGTGGCTTCTGACACTCGATTGAGTGAAGGATATTCAATTCACACCAGGGACAGCCCCAAGTGTTACAGACTGTAAGTAAATATTTCTAAGGACATACTTCCTGGCACCTTGTGATGATTTATTGCTGTAAGAGATTCCACTTCTAAACAGTTTGTTTCATGAGTTTTTAGATTGCCTGTTTGGAGCTTAGTTTGCATTTTTGTTAGAAAACAGTTTTCTAAATTAGTATTCCCTAATATGATATGCAGTGTTTTAAAAAAAATTTTTAATGTTTGTTTACTATTGAGAGAGAGACAGTATGAGCAGGGAGGAGCAGAAGGAGAGAGGGAGACACAGAAACTGAGGCAGGCTCCAGGCTATGAGCTGTCAGCACAGAGCCGGACGTGAGGCTCAAACTCACAGATTGCGAGATTATGACCTGAACCGATGTCGGACACTTAACCGACTAAGCCACCCGGGTGCCCCCACATCGCTTTTATTATTAGCATTTTACCATAATGCTTTATTTATTTATAAAATATCTATAAAATATTTATAATATTGTAAATATTTTATCACATAGCTTTGTATTTTTCTATCTGTTAATCCATTACATGTTTTTTAAATCTCCCACTTTTTTTTTAACCTGAAATGTTTAATTTAGCCATATCCTAAGCAGTTATATCTGAGCCACTGTCTTAAGGACCAGGTATATTTTTTCTAAAACATAAAAGTGAAGTCATATGCACTGATGACCAATAGTTTGTATTTGACATTTTTGGGAACTGTTACAGTTGGTTAATTCCTAAATTAGGCCACAAGAGCCTTTTAAACCTGAATTGTAACAGGAATGGATTGATGGGATTTGGGTACCTTGGACAGGGCCTTGTGCTATAAGAAGTAGGTAAAGAGGACTCTGGCTTCTTTCCTGGGTCCAGGGCTAGTGCACACCCTACCTAAAGAACAATCAATACCGGTTTTCATCTTCCCAGTTCTCTTCCTGTATTCTTCTTCCATCTTTTGATATTTAATTCATAGTGCATCCATGCTATCTTTTTTCTTCTAAGATGTTTTATAATTTGAAAGTAGTAAATGTCACAGATAAAATTTAAGAACATAACTTTACAAATACCATTCTCTTGCAAGGTTCTGTTCATCTTTGTAATGTTCTGTTTTAGTGTGTGTGCTACTGAAGGGAATACCTGGTTTGTTTGTTTTTTTTTTTCCTTTTTATGCAGTACTTTAGGTATATAGATAGATACAACATTAGTGATTTCATATGTCTCCCTGTCATCCGTCTTTAGCCTTAAATCATACATAGAGCTAAAACTGCGTGTCTGCACTTAATCCCATACCCTGTGGGCTGACTTAGAGCCAAACTTGCCTCTTGCCCACCTGTTTGAGACTCTACATTTAACTTTATTCTTTGCATGCAAACACCCCTTCCTTTGATATATGTGAAGATTTGGGAAAAGCATCTTGAAGCTCTAAGATTTTGTCCTACCCTATTGGTATTATTAACCCATCTTGTTAGTAAAGGCAGTATAGCTTTATGGGAGCTTGGAGCTCTTTAACTGAGTGCAGTGAGGTTGATTGTAGGGATAGATCAGGAAATGTTGATGCCCCCAGAGGTGTCATTGGTCCCTCTAGTTGGACAGATATGGTTTGTATGAATCCCTCATAAATATCTGAAAGGAAGAGTTTATCATGTGATTTCTTCTATGTTTCTTGATGAGACTGGTGTAGGTTTCCTTATAGATTGATATTAAGATTTAGGAATTTTTGAGACCTGGTTGAATTTGTATGGATAAACCAAAATTGAATCACTTCCCCAGTGGTGGGCATTAAATTGTTTTTTGTTTGTTTTGTTTTGGAGAGCCATTAACATAATATGTAACTTCACAAGAAAGCCTATACTTCACAAGTAAGCCTATAGTATATCTTTGCAAACTTATGTGAGTAGATTGATGGGATGAATTTATAGCAATGGAATTATTGCATAAAAGTGACGTTCACCTAAATTTTTACTGGATACTGCCAAATGGCCCTTCTAAAAAGTTAAATTGATGTATATTTTTGCCCAGTTATTAAGAGTACCCATTTTCGGTGCCTGGGTGGCTCAGTTGGTTGGGCATGCGACTTTGGCTCAGGTCATAATCTCACAGTTTGTGGGTTCAAGCTCCACATCCAGCTGTCTGCTGTCGGCACAGAGACTGCTTCAGATCCTCTGTCTCCCTCTTTCTCTGCCCCTTGCCTGCATTGTCTCTCTCTCAAAAATAAACATTAAAAACAGGGGGGAGTACCCATTTTCCACAACCCCTCACCAGCATTAGGCCTTATTAACAGGTTGAAATCATCACCTGTGTAGATTTGGATTTGTGAATGACATGAAGGCTCTTTTCATACATTTATGGTGACTTGCGTCTTTCTTTATATGACTCCTATAACTTTACCAATCTTTCCATTGCGAGGTTTTTTTTAAATTGAGATATAATTGACATGTAACAGTGGTTTCAGGTGTACAACATGATTACATATTTGTGTATGTTGCACCACCATAAGTCCAGTTAACATCTGTCCCCATATTTATTACAGAATCTTTTCTTGTCTTGAGAACTTTTAAGATCTATTCTCAGCAACTTTAAAATATTCAGTACAATGTTGGGCGCCTGGGTGGCTCAGTCAGTTAAGCATCTGACCCTTGATTTCTGCTCTGGTCATGATCTCACGATTTGTCAGTTTGAGCACTGACCGTGTGAAGCCTGCTTGGGATTCTCTTTCTTCTCCTCTCTCTGCTCTTCTCCTGATCTCTCTCTCTCTCAAAATAAATAAACTTTTAAAAAAGTTAAAAAAATTCAATGCAATGTTATTAACTATAGTCACCATGCTGTACATTATATCCCATGATGCACTGTGTTAATGCTTTTGATGTTTGTAGGAGCCATTTTATTTCATTTTTTAAGTGTTTATTTATTTTGAGAGAGCGAGAGAGCAAGTGCGCGCAAGCAGGGAAGAGGCAGAGGGAGGGAGAGAGAATCCCAGACACACTCCACACCGGCAGTGCAGAGCCCCATGTGGGGTTTCATCCAAACAACCGTGAAATCATGACCTGAGCTGAAATCAAGAGTTGAATGCTAACCGACTGAGCCACCTAGGTGCCCCTGTAGGAACCCTTTTAGATAAAGGAAGTTAATATAAGACTTTGGTCATATCTACTACAATTTTTTTTTTTTTTTTTACTTTATCATTGTTCTCTATAAAAGTTTTAATTTGACGAAATTTATGAAATTTTTCTGTGAAAGCATTGGGTTGTATCATATTTAAATAGGTGGCTGTCAACCCAAGATTGTATCACCTATGTCTTCTTTAGGCCATTCATACTTTAATTTTTCTGGAAGTCTTTGATTCACCTGTAATTTATTTAGGTATGAAATGATGACACTGCCCTCCCCGCGCAACAAAGGTCTAACTAGTCCTGTTACCATTTGGTGAATAACGGGAATAGGGGTTTTATATTTAAAATTGCTGAAGACATGTTTTACTTTACTATCTAACCAGCCCAGTTTCCTGAAATGTGCTCTTTACAGAACAGACAAAACAGTCATTGGATGCAGCGGGTTTCATGGAGACTGTCTTACCCTGACAAAGATTATTGAAGCAAGACTAAAGGTAGATACTTTTGTTACGTGTCTGCACTTTAGAAAGTTAGTAATGATTTATTAGATTGTCACTCAGAATAGCTGGAGAAGCTCTAAGTTAGCAGGTGAAACCATAACCTGTTCTAGAAGTGAAATGATACTGTTAATGAAATGATAGCCACATTAAAGTAGCGTATTGTGAAACTGCAGGGTATTTAAAATCTCTGTGCAGTATAAAGGCTTCTCTACCCTTATGGAGATAGCCTGGTCAGGGTTTCTTCTGAAGATAATCTTCCTTCAAAAACAAAAATTCTGTGGAGGAGTCAAGCTTTTAGACAGGTGCTTGGTTTGGAACACCATCAACTGACATGCTCTCCCTCGTTCAAGCATTGGACTCTTAGTTGACAGGATGCACGGGCAGGAATAGAAATAGATAAGTCAGGAGTTTGGATGAGAGGCACAACCTAAGCTGTCGCCACCTAACACCTTAGTAGGCTTTAGTTGACAGCCAGCTGAGGAAGTTTGGGCGTAGAATAGATGGGGGCGGAAGAGCTGAAAAGGGTGATGAGGAGGAAGTGAGGAATGAGGCAAACCAGCCTGTTCTGCAGTTTGTAAAGGGGCTGACACTGTCACTGCCTCCATGTCTTCTGTGCGAGATGGGGAGGTGTGAGGAATAGAGGAGTACTGACTCTTAATAAAAGTAAAGGCACGTCTTGATTTTTATTATGGCCCGTGTATATTAAACAGCATGTAACAAATAATTTCAAGGAGAGTAGGATAGGAGTAATTTAAACCATATTAAAATGGATTTTATCTGTAATAATAACCAGTAAATACAAACTCTTCTTAGCTGGCAAAAATGCAGGGCTGGTGTAGGATTTAATTTTTTAGGTTATGTGTCATAATTTTATGTAGTTGGTAAGGCCAACCTGGTACATGAAGAAGTTACCAGAGGTGGTCACGTTCTATGTTTGCCTATTAGTGAATAACACTTGAAATTGTATACGCTTATGAATGATGTCCTAGGTATTGGAGTATGTAGTAAATTTAACAGATACCTGTTTTGGAATAATTTCAAAATTGTTCAGTAAAATACAGAAATGATTTCATTTGGTATTGATCAATTGTTAATACTTATTTAAATTCTTTACATTGAAAGTTTTATTGATTTACATTTATTGACATATTTATTCGATTCCTGGTGCATATTTTGCAGATGGAACTTACAGTACAAAAGTACACAGACCAGCAGAATAGTGTTGTGTTAACAAAGTATAACAAGGAGTAGGGAATTCAACTTAATTACACAATCCTTGAAATTTCTCTTTCATGTGTTATTACATAAATGATGCAGTGATTATACTGTTGATGCTTGATTTTGAAATGAAGATTTTTTTTCTAATCTTCCGTATTTAGCTATTGTTATTTTGGTCTGTGTTCTTAGGTAAATCTTTGGAGATGTTTGCTATGTGGCTGATAAATTGGTGAACTCATTTTATGTTTGAAATTTTTGTAGAATTTCTCTATTGGATAATTTAGGATTCCCTAAGAGTAAATAAATCTAGGATTCAAAATCACTAAAAGGTTTGTTTTGGATACTTCTGGTCTCCACTATAGACGCTTTAAGGAGCAGGACCGCTTCCCTGTACTAGAATCATGCAGAGTAAGGGTCCTGCCCTCATGTCTTCTGTTCTCATAGATACCTCCTTTGCAAAGAGAAGGACTTCTATCTGGGTCTGATCAAAGGTCAGCGAATTTTACCTGTCAAGGGCCAGATAGTAATTATTTTCAGCTTTATGGGCCATTTGATATCTGTGGTAACTATCAGCTCTGCTGTTGTAATGCACGAGGATGTATAGATAATATGTAATGAAAAAATATGTTTTAATAGAGCTTTATTTGCAGAAACAGTTGTTGGGCTGGATTTTGTCCATGGACTATACAGTTTGCTGACCCTGGTCTAGAGGCAGAGTAAAGGAGAGCTGGATTTAAAACACCCTCCCAGGTCACTGTATAAACATATTATGTGTACATTTGCTCTTGAATTAGCAGTTCCTGAGATATGGATGGCATGGAGAATAGAGTCTTTAAATCAGACAACTGAGGAAAATTTAGCATTCTTTCCCTTAATTTTTATAGCCCCCAAAATGGCATGATACAATAAATTATTATTTTGTCTTAGTATGTTTGTGTGTTCTTGAAAGAAATAGACATCGTTTCACCAAGATTTGCATTCATCCTTTAATTTACAGTTCCTTGTTCACGTCTGTAATATATTCTGCCTCTCCGTGCCTGTTACTTTCATTAATAATTGCAGATGTATAAGCATTCCAATAACAAGACCATGACTACGGGGGCGATTGCTGCAATGTTGTCTACAATCCTCTATTCAAGGCGCTTCTTTCCATACTATGTTTACAACATCATCGGGGGACTGGATGAAGAAGGTAGAATTCTCGTTCTGGAAAATGAAGGGGGGTGGCATTTTTTAGATATGTATGTTTCCCTCTAGAGTTGAAAAGAATAATAAATAGCATCTTGCCCAACACTTTTATTTTCTGTTAATTAAAGCAATAAGGAACTGAAGCTTAAAGGGGAATAAAGAGATGATCCAAAGACACACCACAGGTTGTGTACTAAAACTCTAATAATGACTGTTAGGCATGCTGTTCCTTTACTGAATATCTTGCAGGAGTTCAGTAGTAGATAATTAGCATTTTAATCCTGTGGAAAAAATCTGACTTGGAGGAGCTTGACCTTATGATTCTACATAACAAATGTATTTGACTTAAGTTGTTAAAACTGATGCCTTAAAAGAAATGTATGCATTTCCAACAGTGTTTTCAGAACATTCTGAAACACCTCTTTGATTTTCTGTCAGTCAGACCAGGAGGGCCTAAGAAAATCAGTCTCGTTACTTGACACGTCCATCCTGTTTTTGATCTAAAGCTGTATTACGCAGCAGGGACACGGATGGTTTTCACCAGGTTTCATTTGGATTGACTTTCGGTTGCTTCCAACGACCAGATGCTATACTATCTCTCAGGACAGATCTGTGCCACCATTTACAGTAGTCCATTGAAGAAAGAAGTTCTAGAGATGTTTGGCTGAGAACAACGTATTGAAATCTCTCTACAGAGAGGAAAACTTTCTGGATAGTAGGGAGTTGGGCTCCTCTCCTACCCTCCCCACTTTTCCTCCTGTCCCTTCTGTTCCATGGGCTCTTCCTTTGTTTTCCCTCTGTCTTAACAGCTGCCCACATAAATGGCCCCCGAGAGCACTCTGGTCATTTTACCCACCATGGTTTAGATGTAGACAAATTAGGGTGACAATTTATTTCGAGTCTTTCAGCCTTCCTTGAAAGTAAGACAGAACATAAAGCATAGAAACAGCCAATAAAAATTCATTACCCTTAACAAGTTAAATTCTAGCCACAGATTAGCTTGCCTAGCCCAGCTTGCTGGACACTTTTTTTTCCACCTAAATTATGTCTGACTTGAATGTCAGATCAATAAATTCAGGTTTTAGCAACATTAGTCATAGCTATCATTGAATTTTAGCATGCCAGACAATGTCCTTTGAGTTTCACTGAGAGTCAGAGGCTAATTTGGGAACACTTACATCTACTGAAGGGCAAAGCTAAGGTTTGGGTTGGATCTGTTTCTCGAGTTCAAAGCCCTGTTCTCTGATGTTTTGGTCAGGCATTTCTGTCTTTTATAATCTTGTCTGCTTTGATTGTCCTTTAAATTTATTTTCACTTCTTAGAGGAATTTGTGTAGCAAAGCAGTCTTTTTTGTCTGTTCCCCCAAGACACTTCAGCTTTTACCGTGCTTTCCTGTTTTCTTGGTTTATTTCCTTGCTTTGGTGGTGTGTATCTCTCAAGAGATTTCTGGAAAAAGAAATCCGGAGAACTTGTTTTGAGACTTTGCTTTTATTCTGGTGTTCTGCAATTTTATAGTGATACCCTTTGTACAAGATCTTTTCCCTATTTGTGTCTTCTCCTGTTCACTTCCCCACTGTCTCGACAATCACCTGGATTGTGATCTTCTATTTTATTAGAATTCTTCCCTGGCATATTGTCCATCCCTTTGTCTTTTTCTTCTCGGAAGATTTCCTCAGGTTTAGATTTTATCCTGTACTACATTCTTACTTCTGCTGTCATTAATTTCCAAGAACTTTTCCAATTCTCTGGCTTCCTTATTTTTTTCCTCTAAGTATGTTCTCATTAGATGTACTCCCCTTGATATTTTCCTGTGATCTCCGCATTTTATCGGATTAATTTTTTTTCATTTTATTTTTGACTTCTGTTTTCTATGTTGGAGGCTTCCTTCAAATTTCCGTTGATTTTTGGCCATTCATTCTTATTGAAGAATGGTAGGCCAAAATCTGAGTAAAGGGTGGTATTGGCCTGACAGTTTTCCATTTACTGCCCTGTACCCAGACTGCACATGTGCCAGGTGTCCCCAAGTCCAGGGTATCTGGGACCTTGTTTCCAGTTTTTCTTTTTTGTGGAGGTGGAGACTTGGAGAGCAGTATTCTTTATTGAGACCTTTAGGGTAGTTGGGTCATTGGCTGTCCTTCAGGACACTGGGGTCAACGGCTAAATTAGGAAGGTGGGATCAATAGTTACCCTTCAGGACACTGGATCGAACAGCTGCCCTTCAGGATAGCCAGGTGAGTAGCTGTCTTCTTGGACCTCTGTGCCTTTAACTCTCTAGTTGCAGTCATACTTTAAAAAATTTTCCACCCAAAAGTAATAATGGCTTTAGTTTTTCTGTAACAAAAACAATAGTAGTTGCAGAAGTTTCAAATAGTACTGGAAGAGACAAAAATGAAAGTAGTTACCACCTCAAAGCCTATATTTAGAGTTAATTACAATTAAACTTCCAGTAAACCCGCTTACAGGTATCTTGGTAGTCATACATGTTTGTGCACTTTACAAGTAGAATATGGTGTAGCATAAAATGGAGATCATTTTATGCTAGTGAATAAAGATGCGTAATGACTCAGTGACTTACATAGGGTACAGCTACACTGCAGTTTGCCTCCCAGTCCTCTGCAGGTCATTTAGGTGGTTTCCAGTTTCCTTAATCTAAGCGATGTGATGAATGTCTTTGTACATACAGTTTTGTATACTTTTTTTTTCTTTTTTTTAAATTTTATTTTTTTAAACTTACATCCAAATTAGCATATATTTGTATACTTTTTCAACCATGCGTACTTCCCTGGAAAACATTCTCGGAAGTTGTGTGTCTGGGTCAGAGGATATATATTTTTGGCATTTTGATGCCATCACTAGTTTGCCCTTCGGAAAAGACCACCAGTGGACCCTCCTGGCAGCAGGGGCATGAGTACCTGGGGTTCTTTGGGCATCCTTACTACTCTTAAAGATCTTTACCCAATAAATATTTTATTATTTTAATTTATATGTCATTTTTGTGTGCTGAAGTTGGGCATTTATTTGTGTTGTTTGATCTTTGCTTTTCTTCTTTGGAGACTGACCTGTGTATTAACCTTTGCTTATTTCCTTATTTGCAGGTTAGTCTTTTTAAAAAATTATTTATAAGCATGCCATCTAACTGTGTCAACTCTGTAATATCCGTGGTGGTGGATGCCTCCCAAGAATGTTCTTCGTCTCTTACATTTTGGGGGTTGTCTACCTATGCAGCATTTTCTGAAGTTCGTATGGTCCAATCTGTTGGTCTTTTCTTTGTGGCATTGAGTGTCCTACTTTGTTAGACTCCCCCATCCAAGGTTTCCTTTCTAGCACTTGTTTTGACTTTATTTTTTTACATTGAAGCCATGGTGCTTTTTTAAAGAATTATTTTGCTGAGGAAAAGCACTCTACAGATAAGATTCATGCCATTCTGCTCTTGTGTCACAAAAGTCTCTTTTGCCTTTGCTAAGTGGGAAGGTCTTTGAAGCTCTGGTCTTCGACTTATTCTGCTCTTGTTTTTCTCAACTCCGTGGCGTATGGTTTTTCTGAAATTGGTTCTGCCTTTAGTTGAAATTTTTGGGCCTCGTTTTACTTGTGGCCTGTTGGCCTCCTGAGAGAGATTGTTGTTCTTTTTTGGCTTTGTATTTCCTGTCCCTTTCTTTGTGTGTTGAAGTTAGTGAACTGCCCACTGTGATCTCAATCTTGTCCCAAGCTTGCTTCCAACAAAAACACTTAACCTGGGGGTCTCCTGAGTGACTTCAGCACCTTACATGCTGCCTTCTCAGCAGAGAATTGTAAGTAATTGTGCAACAGAAAAACTACACAGAGCTACGGGTGGCAGACGTCCATGGGTAGGAAGAAGACTGTCCTTATCCCTCATCTCCCAGGTGAGCTACTGAGGTGCTTCAGTTCTGGCGTAATGTGTTTTAGAGATCAGTTATATCACTTTAAAGTCATACCTCGTCAAATGATCCATGATTTTTCACACCCAAAACACAGGGAATTTTTCGTTTTTTTTATTTGACAGAGTGTGCACTGGTGAGCAGGGGAGAGGAGAGGCAGAGAGAGAGGGAGGGAGGGAGGGAGGGAGGGAGGGAGGGAGAATCTCAAGCAGGCCGCACGATCATCATGGAGCCCGATGCAGGGCTTGATCCCATGAGCCTGGGATCATGACCTGAGAGCTGAAACCAAGAGTCAGACACTCAGCTAACTGAGCCACCCAGGCACCCCCCAAACACAGCTGTTTTTAAAAGGCCTTAAAAAAAATTACGGTGACACGTGTGCTTTGTAACAGATTCAGTACTTAAGCATATGAGTGATTCCCTTCTTTTCTTGCCTTCAGTCGCACGAAGATAACTACAGTTTTCAGTTTATCTTGCCATACTTGTTTGTGTGCTTATACAAATATGTTATATGCTTTTTTTTATTGCTTTTTTTATGCCTATAATAGGAAATAGGATTCTGTTATACACATTATAGAGTTATTCATTTTACATTGTCTTGTGGTTATGTCCCCAGTCCCATCTTCCTCTTCCATACCGGTTTTTGCTAATGGATTTTAGGTTGCTTAGAAATTTTTGCTCTTTTAAGAGAGACAGGATAAGCCTTCTTATGGGTATATCCTGTTCTACAAGTTAGATTGTTACTGGGTCATTGGGTGCATGCTTTATATTTTGATAGATTCTCTTGCCAGATTGCTCTTTAAAAAGGCATAGCAATGGGGCGCCTGGGTGGTGCAGTCGGTTGAGCGTCCGACTTCAGCCAGGTCACGATCTCGAGGTCCGTGAGTTCGAGCCCCGTGTCAGGCTCTGGGCTGACAGCTCAGAGCCTGGAGCCTGTTTCCGATTCTGTGTCTCCCTCTCTCTCTGCCCCTCCCCCGTTCATGCTCTGTCTCTCTCTGTCCCAAAAATAAATAAAAAACGTTGAAAAAAAAATTAAAAAAATAAAAATAAAAAGGCATAGCAATTTATGCACGCTTCAGGAGAGCCTGAGAGGCCCATTTATCCTTACACTGATAGTACTCTGCAACTGTTGTTAAGAATGGGTACATTCAGGGGCGCCTGGGTCCCTCAGTCGGTTAAGCATCCTACTTCAGCTCAAGTCATGATCTTGTGGTTTGTGAGTTCGAGCCCCGCATTGGGCTCAGAGCCTGGAACCTGCTTCGGATTCCGTGTCTCCCTCTCTGTCTGCCCCTCCCCCTCTTGCACTCTGTGTCTGTCTCTCAAAAATAAATATATATATATATATATAAAAAGAATGGGTACATTCAAACTCTGGTGTTGTGTTTTGTTTGCAAAAGCGATTCTTAACTCTGGTAGTACGAAGCAATGTTTATGTTTTAGGCAGAACTAACTTTTTGCATGTGGCATTTGTGTTTTTCTGAAAATTTTCCTGTATTAAATCAGTTTTTTTATGGTGTTGATGCTAAAGGTGCTTACTGTTTAAAAACACACGGTAAGTTTTCCTTGTGACTGTTCACATTCAACAGTAGTAGAATTTTAAACTCAGGTCTATGCTAGAACGACAATAGCATTTTTTAGGAATGTGGTGAGGAGCTTGGTGCAGAACTCAGAGCAGGACTGTGACTGCTAACCAGTGTGCCTGTGAGACCACATACATATTGGGATCCACTGGGTGGTAATTGGCGATGTCAGCTTGACGAGAGCCTGAAGCTCCAGGTGTCAAACACGCCATAAGGAGACCAGAGTGGGCAGGTGTACCTCTGACTCCCTTGTGAGTGGAGGCGAGCAGACTGCTGGGTTAACAGTGAATGTGGCTGAAATTTTAGCTAAGTTCATAGTCCGTTTTGTGTCCCACTTTGTGTCCCACTGGATCTATTTTTACCGTGATTTGGGATGGTAGTCAGGATGCATCCTTATGGAAACTGTCTTATTCTTTCAGGGAAGGGAGCTGTGTACAGCTTTGACCCAGTAGGGTCCTACCAGAGAGACTCCTTCAAGGCCGGAGGCTCAGCAAGTGCCATGCTACAGCCCCTGCTCGACAACCAGGTAAGGAGACTGCATCCATGTTGCTGTGACGTTAACACAAAGTGCCTTCCTCTGAGTTCTCCTATTCACCGGCTCAGGAGAGTGGAGAAATCAAGGGTTTCTTGTGCATCGCTGTTGTTTTCGGTGGGCTGATTTGCCCTACCCAGACCTTCTTGTCTCTCTGTGTTCTGCTGGCTCTCTTGTGGCCTCTCGCCTACTCTGTAGTGTCTTCCCCTGACACCGTGACTTCCAGGTCTCCTGTGTCTACAACGGTCGACCATGTTTTCAGTTCTCCTCTTGCCACCTTACCTGAAGCACTTGCAAATATCTTTTTCCCCATATTCACCATTTGTTTGTCACCTGATTTTATATTCTAACTTCCAAGTACATTTTTAATTTGCCCCCTTTCCTTTACCGCTGCCTGAAATCAGGCCTGCATTTCCCATCATCCTTTCTGCCGCCAAGCTTACTTCTTTGTGTTTCTGAAATATGTGTGTACAGTTACTCGTGCATATTACTTACCTTCCTCATCACCTGTCACTCCGCTTCCACCTAGACCTTTGGTGTGGTGTGTCTGTCCTGTCACCAGGCCTTTGGGCATAGCACACCCTGGATCTGGAGTGTTACTCCTCTCTGACTCTGGTTTATCCTTCACACTCTGTACCCAAGTGTGTCTTCTGACAAAGCCTCTCTCTTCAGGGAGACTTAGTTATGGCTGCTAGGGATTCTCGTGGCTCTTTTTTTTCTTAGTGGTAGCACATTGTAAAATGGTACTCTGGTTTCGTATGTCCACTTCTCTAGGTGATGCGTGCTTCTCAGGAGCAGCAGCTTTGTCTCAGTGAACATTTGTCAGGTTTTAGGAATGTATAATTTAGCCAGGTCTGGAAGCATTTCAGTTAAGAGATATTTTAAATGTATGTGATGTATTCATGATGAATCCTTAGATACGTGAAGGCACTGGGGAGGCTTGAACCACCTTTGTACTGTCACGTGATGCCTCATTCAAGTTTCCTGTCCCACCAGGTTGGTTTTAAGAACATGCAGAATGTGGAGCATGTCCCACTGTCCTTGGACAGAGCCATGCGGCTTGTGAAAGATGTCTTCATTTCAGCGGCAGAGAGGGACGTGTACACTGGGGATGCACTCAAAATCTGCATCGTGACCAAGGAGGGCATCAGGGAGGAGACCGTTCCCCTGAGGAAGGATTGATTTGTGTGCTGTTATCATTAATCACTTCACAACTGGTTAATTTTGTATCTTGGAACTATTGGACTGATGTATTAAATAAAACCTGAAGTAATTATTCTAAGCAGGACAGATCTAGAAAGCATAATTTCGTTTTCCTTTCCTTTTCTTCATTCTTCTCATATTTTTCTGTCTTCCAGAGCTATTTTTGTATTTTAATTATTTTTTTTTAATTAAAAAAAAAAAGTTTTTTAAGTAAGCTCTATGTCCAGCATGGGGCTTAAGCTCACAACCCCAAGATCAAGAGTTGTACGTTTCCCCGACTGAGCCAGACAGGTGCCCTTATTTTTGTATTTTAAAGATGAAAAAACAAACAGGTCATGTCACTTTTTCCTTATATTTATGAGCAAGAAATTAATCTGGAAAAGATGACTGTTTTGATCAGCTTATCATTGCGTGATGGCCAGCCTGTCTTATGCAGAGGGTTTTTGGAATTGATTATAAAGTCCACACAGCTTTCTTTAAAGGGTAGATTACCTTTAAACCACTGCTTTTGTCAGTTTTATTAATGAATGTAAAGGGAAATGGAAGAGCTTAAGATATTCCCTGGGGATGTTAAACGGTCTGAAATGACTGGGAGAAAAATCTGCAAATCAACCAGCATAGAAGAAAATTACAAAAGTAAATAGCCCCTTAAATGAGCTTTAGCCAGTAGTCAGGAAGAATTTTTATTAACACTTTAAGAATATTAAATCCGAAGGGCGCCTGGGTGGCTCTGTCGAGCCAGTTGAGCGTCTGACTCTTGGTTTGAGTTCAGGTCATGATCTCCCAGTTCCTGGGATTGAGCCCCACGTCGGGCTCTGTGCTGACAATGCGGAGCCTGCTTGTGATGCTCTCCCTCTTTCTGCCCCTGCCCTGCTTGTGCTGTCTCTCAAAATAAACATTTAAAAAATATGTTAAATCTGAGACCTAAATCTTGATAGAGCTAATATAAAATACATTTTATCTCCATTACATGTAATGCTGGAGCAGTTTCTTTGGTGTGAACAAGTCCGATGATATGGTGTAACCTAGGGGGTGTCATTGGTTTTGTGGCATATTAACAACAGGATTTTCCTGTTGGCCTCCTGTTCAGAACTGGACTCATCAAAAACTCCTATGAGATACATATTTTAACATTTGCTGAGAAGTCTGTTGATCTGCCACCTGCAAGCTGAAGACCCAGGAGAGGCGGTGGTGGGGCCCTGCCTCCAAGGACCGGGAAGACGGCTGTTCCAGCTCAGCGTTTGGGCAGAGAGCGGATTCTTGTACCTTTTCTGTTCATGGCTTCAGCAGATTGGATCACGTCCATGCTGGGAAGGGCAGCCGGCTGTACTCAGTGTACCAGTGTAAATGCTAATCTCACCCAAAAGTCCCCACAGACACCCCAAAATACTTAGCAGAATATCTGGCACCCTGTGATCTAGCCAAGTTAATATAACATTAATCATTACAATTATATAAACTAGTTGTATTTTATTTTTTGTTTCAAAGGATGTCCCATTGATATTGGGATTCAACTTTCCACTATTTAAAATTATATAGATTTGTGTGCCTGGAACTTTGTATAAGATCCTCACCTCCAAAGTTTTCTGGGGAAGTTTTCCAAATTCATGATGTCTTTTTCTCACCTTCCGGTATGAATTATTTTAACCTAGTGATTCGCTGCACCTTGAATGTGGTCTCCTTTGAAGGCCTGTGTTTGAAGGAGGCTGCAGTTAATACTACCTTGTCCAGAATATGCTGGCACGTGGGTCCTTCCAGAGCTAACTCTAGTTGTTTGGGTGGCTTTTATAGATCATTTAACCACAATACCTTGCCTGAAAAAGGCAGCCTTTTAGCACTTTGGTAGATTAGAGTTTAATTTATAGTTAGCCAGGCTTTAAGTTTCTGGTGAAAAAGCTGCCATTACGTCAAGACTTCCCTTCATACGTCAGGTTCGCATTTCTGCCTGCTGCACAGAATGAGAGGGGGTTGAGAATCAGAAAATGTTAGGAATTGTGGGAAAACAGTGCTTATTACTCTTTGTATGTGTTAACTGTGACTTGATTTACACACACTGAATTGGAATGTTGTGTACATGTTTTTTATTTAATGATGAGAAAGGGCAGAAATATTTTTCCAAAGTCTGCTCAACGGAACTGCCCAGTGGGGTTGTCCTGGCTCAGAGCTAAGCCTGTGACCAGCAGGTGCCACTCATGCCTTCATGTGTCATACACAAGCATGTTTTCTCGAATTGCAGAGATTAAAAACAGGCTATGAGGCCGACTGCAAGCCTACTTGAAAGGAATATGGACAATTAGTGGAAAGTGTCCTTATTACCAAAATGGCTCAACTATTACCCCGATGGGTTTTTTGTTTTTTGTTTTTTTTTTTCCCTTGCCTTTCTGTACCTAATACCTAGAAGAGCCTTTCATGGCCAAGAGCATTCATTAACTTGCTTTCTGACTCTAGATGTCCTTTCCCTCTACTTGTGCCTTTCAGAGGGTGGGATCTCCTATATCAGAATTATGTAGAACACTGGGTAAAAACTAATTCCTGGGTGCACCCGAGACATACTTTCTTAAAAAAAAATTTTTTTTAATGTTTATTTTTGAGAGACAGAGCATGAGCAGGGGGAGGGGCAGAGGGAGAGGGAGACACAATCCAAAGCAGGCTTCAGGCTCTGAGCTGTCAGCAGAGCCCGATGCGGGGCTCGAACTCACGAACTGTGAGAACATGACCTGAGTCGAAGTCAGACGCTCAGCCGACTAAGCCACCCAGGCACCCCATAAGACATTTTCCTAGTCTCAGAGCTGGACCTGTATTTTTAAGTTAAATACCCGCAATTTTAAAAAACTCCCTTAACTCCTCTTCAGACACTTTCAGTCAGAAACAATCATAGGAGACATAGTAGAGGATTTATTATAGTATTTGACCTGTAAGTGCAATTAAGAGGAGGTAGATCTGGGCTGTGTGAGGTGCCGGAGCCTAAAATCCACGGTGCGGGCTGTTGGGGAGGGACAATGAGTGTGAAGTGGGGGACACAGGAACAGACTGGAACCTGCAAAATGGGGCCATGAGGACACTTGTGTCAGTCTCACTACCTTCAGATGTCCAACTTCAGTGATGGGGACAAGGGACTGGGCTAAACGCTCACCTGGCCCAGCAGCTGGGGAAAGCTAGAATGAGTCAGACAAGAGCTGATGGTGCTGAGCCCAGGTGCTGCCCAGGCCCCCGGAGGTGGACACAAAGCAGGATGGCCATTGCCTTACATCTCTCACCTGCCAGCCCTCCAGAGTTCCCAGCAGCAGGCTGCAGCTAAACTGGGAAGGAGCTTCAGGTTCCTTCCCAAGTTGTTGCTTCTACAGAGGAGGTGGCAGCTGTGTCCATGGACAATCTGGACTGTTGGGGGAGGCTGAAGGCAAGGTGAGCTGGAGGTACAGAACCTCCTCACAGCCTTGTGTTCTGCTCATTAGCTTGATTTCCACCAGAACAGAGGTTATGAAATGGTTTGAAGGGAGTTTCACCCACAGGATCACTGGGGTTTGTCTGTTAACATCCTGGGGCTTATTTTCTCTCTTAGATGGGGAAGCGCTCACAGTGTGTACAGTTTGGAGGTGGTGAGTCTGGGATGTCCAAAGAAGGGAGAGGCCCTGACTGTGCAGGCCATGATCCCCCTCTGAATGGGTGCCTAGTGTCTTCGTCCTGAAGATGCTTCACAGACATGTGCTTTCTTTTACCCTCCAGGAGGAGATCAGCTGTCCGTGTGGCTCTCCCTGGTCTGAGTGGCTCCTTGGAGTATGTAATCAACTTTGAAAAGTATTTTTCTGTAATGGGAAAACCTCCATTCAAAGCACAACATGGGGTGTGGATTGATATCCATGGGCTGATTTAGGAAGTATAGGTGATCTAGAGTGTGATCTCCTACCACTTTGTCCTCAAGCAGACCCACAACCTGTGCCTTTTCTGCAGTAAAGTTGGCTGTTGCCTTTTCTGCAGGGAGTTGGCTGTGGTCCAGGGAAGAGGTCGGACCCAGGTTCTTCAACGGAGATCCGATCTGCATCAGTCACTGTCTCAGGGGCCGCCAGATGGCAGTGTTGGCTTGCCCAGTCTAAGCCACCCTGCCATAGAAGATCTGATCTGCAAAGAAGCAGGTTGCTGGCCTGTGCTCTGCCAGTGCACAGACTTTGCTGAGTCTGTGGGATGAACCCAGCAAAACTGGTAGGAGTCTACTAAAAGGGATAAACCAGAAGGTTGGTAGGTAGTAAACTCTGCCGGAGGTCTTGTGTGTATATGGGAGGGGGAGGAATGTTTCAGGGAGAGAGAAGCGGGGAGAAGGGTTGTGGTTTGGAGAGACAAAAATCAAAACACAGAATTCCTCTGGAAACAGATTTATGGGGTGACTGGTGAAATTTATTATGATGACCAGGTGACTGGCTGCAGAAATGAGATTAAGACTCGGTATTCATTTCATTCTACTGATTTCTCACTCTCTGGGTTTTCTTTGTTTTCTGCCACCAGCGAGTCCTCTTGTGTCTTGTACTTCAGCAAATTCCTTTCAAATGAACATTGATGTTATGATGATCTAAGGACTCAAGTCTATAAATGCCATTGAAATTCTTGGTTGAGGATTTTGTAAGGATGCTGATAATAGAATTTTTCTACAAATTTTTCCACTTTGTCCTCAAGCAGACTTACAAGCTTGAGGAAGCTTGATCTTTGATTAGCAAAGTTCTAAGTTCAAAGTTCTAAGTTGCTTGCTTTGAGTAGTGTTCAACCACATCCCAAGAAAATGCAAGAGAAGACTTGCTTTTCTCACATTTAACTTAACGCCTTTGACTTAAAAGGAGTTGGTCTGTACTGCTTTCATTTAGGAGTAAATGTATTTTTCTTGTGTCTCACAGGTAATCCTGCCTTTTTTCTCTTTTGTTCAGAATAGAAAATACGTAAGTCCAAGAGAGACCTGCCCTAGAGATAAAAGGAAAGTCTGTAATTATTTTATTTTTTAAAAAATTTTTAATGTTTATTTATTTTTGAGAGAGAGAGAGAGAGAGAGTGAGCAGGGGTGGGGGAGGGATAGAAAGAGAGGGAGACACAACTCAAAGCAGGCTCCAGGCTCCACACTCTGCACCGTGCCCGACGTGGGGCTTGAACTCACGAGCTATGGGATCATGACCTGAGCCGAAGGCAGACGCTTAACTGACTGAGCTGCCCAGGTGCCCCAGAAAGTCTGTAATTATAATGACTGTATTTCCTTAACCAAAGTTTGAATCATGCTATAATGTAGAATCTGACCAAAGATTTGAATTCAGGGCTGTCTTTGAAATATTAACAGTTGTAATAGACTTGTTAGGAGTCCCTATTTAATTTTGTTTTTCTTTCTAAATATTTCTTTTTAATTATTTATGTAAAAAAATTTTTAATGTTTATTCATTTTTGAGAGAGAGAGAGTGAGCATCAGCGGGGAAGGGGCAGAGAGAGAGGGAGACACAGATCTGAAGCAGGCTCCAGGCTCTGAGCTTGAACTCACGAACTGCTAGATCATGACCTGAGCCAAAGTCGGATGCTTAACTGACTGAGCCACCCAGGCACCCCTATTTTTAATTATTTCAAAAACGAAAACTGGATTCTGATTTTGTTTATGTCCTTGACTCTCTCATATTGGCAGTTTTCATTTACTATTACAGTTGGTGGTTGAGAACCACAGGAGTGGCCTAGGAGGTAAGGACACTGCTGACCATCTGTGTAGTGCTGCTGCTTTCCCTGTCACTTACAATGTTAAGAAAAGTCATCTACAAACACGAAGATGTTGGTTAGCTTCTCAGGAAGCCATCCTGTTGGGCCTTACCAGCTCTGTTCTTACTGCTTCCTGAGAGCATTGCTATTTACGAATTCTCTAGAACCTTGTCAGGCATGGGGAAGACCTCCAGAAGACCTGCCAGCCATCTTGCTCCTGGACTCTGAGGCTCTGAAACCCGTACATGTCATAAAGTATTCCCCATTTGGGGTTTCCCTGTGAAGCTCCTCAGAACTTTTCCTGAAAGCTAATTACAGTGACTCTCGTGAGGCCAGCATTTCTGAGGGGAAGATGTGGGCCTAGAGAAAGGCACAGAGGACAAGAACAGAGAGCCAGGGAGACCCTGGGTAGCGTTGAGGAGCCCATGTGATTTGCAACAATCCTTTGTGTAGGCTCTCAAAAGAATATAAATCAGCACGGGGCCAGTATTGATATATTATGAGAGCACAGACACCAAAATAGGATTTTTCTAAGAAGTCAGAATTGGCTTATTTATGTTGTTTATTTAGGGGTGGGGTTAGGATATTTGTTCAGACACTCACTGTGTTCAATTTATCCATTATTTCAGCAGTAGTTTTCAAGATCCTACCGTGTCCCAGGCACTTTCTGTGTCCCATGGGGACATAGCTGTGAATAGGGATATGAAGTCCCTGCTCTCTTAAGGTAGAGCTCTCTTAAGTGTCTATGAGGAACACCAAAAGTGTGACGTAACAGAGTAGGCAGGTGTCTACTTGAGAGGGTTGTGGAGAAGGTGACATGTGAGCTGAGACTTGATAACAAGAACAAGCCAGGGATTTGAGAGTCTTGGGATGAGCTTGCAACACACATTTGTTTCCTAAACGCCAGCTGAGCACCATCTCTGTGCCAGGCCCTGGGGTCTAGCCCTGAACAGAATAGACTCCAATCTTCCTCTCAAGAAGCTTGTGTTTTAATGGGGAAAATGAGACAACCAACACAATAGAAAGTGTATCTTGCAGAGTTATAGTGTGTTGCAGTTACAAGGTGATGAGTGCTGGGGAGAAAAACAAAACAGGCAAAGGTCTTGCGGGGTCAGGGGGCAGTGCAGGTATCCGGGAAGGAGCTTCCTCCAGCTAAACAGAAAGGACACTCTACTTCTGATTCTTTCTGAGAAAGAAGCCATAGCTTGGTGATTCTTGTGTTGTGCCTCAGAAGGAGACTGAAGCCTTGACACTGAAGCCACTCCTTGGCACTGAAACCACGGCTTCTTACTGTGCCGTGCTGATAGCTGTCTTTGAGGAAAGGGCTAGAAGACGGTCTGTGTGGGACTCATCAATTAGCAGCTCCATTGCTGGTGGTGACATGTGGCACATCTGGGTAAATAAAAACCTGGTACAAGAGAGGGTGTTTTAGTTTCAAATTCCTTAAATAAGTTGGGAAATGGTTAGACAACTTATGAAATACTCATTACATGGGATATTATCCTGTCAGTAAAAGTGGTACCTATGAAGTCCTTGTATGTAACATGGCAGAATATTAGGGCAGAACACTAACTGAAAATCAACAGAATACGACATTGTTTGTGTGCCACAATTAGGACTATGTGGAAAAATGAAATCGTAATGCAGTAGAGAAAGCACCCCGATTAATACAATGGGATAGCCCAATATGGGTGGGTATCTTTATAGACCTCTGTAATCGACTTTTATTATTTATTTTTAATTTTAGGACAAAGCTTTGTAATTTAGAATTCTAAATTTAACAACTCCTCTTCCCATTTTTTGCAAGTAATTTCCACACCCACCCAAGGGCTCAAACTCATGACCGAGACTAAGAGTCCCATGGTCCACCTACCGAGCCAGCCAAGCACCCCACTCCTCTTCCCTTTTTGCCAAACTTCTCAAAATATTTTATTTTAGTCGTAGATGCAGTATAGTAATCAACTTAATAGGAAAAAAAATCTAGGTGGTAGCTTGGTTTGAGTTGGTGAAAAATCAGGTTGTTTGACATAGTATCTCACTTTGAACCAGCGATAATGAAATCGATAGATATACCTGATCATCTCCTAAGCAGTAAGAAATAAAGACTTGTTTTCATGAGCTGTGCCTCCATAAGCCGCAAGTATTTTCAGGCAGTGTGTGGGGCAAGATTGGGAGGAGGGTTGCTCACTTGCTCACTGCAAAGGGCTGGTGCTGCCTACTGCATGGGAAGACTGTTGGACAGCTAGATGGGGGCTTGGGCAGAAGAACAGTCTGATTTATCTGTTGGATTGTGGAACTGAAACCCCAGGCTTTTTAGACAGATGCGCACAAAGCCTCTGGGTTGTCTGGAGAAAACCACAGAAAATTCTGACTTTCCTTGAGTTTCATGAAGGTGAACGGAGTTTTAACCTTTATGCACATTACAAAATTCTAACAAGGCAAGTAATACTGAAGGGTGTAGAATTTCCCTCAGAAAAGACTGGTGTTAGGGAAAAATGACCAATGCCTTTCTTACTCCATTGGAAGCTTGGAATAATGTCACATTCCTTCTTACAGTTTTCACGAATTGGAGGGAAGCAATTACCAGGCAAAACTTATCAGGAAGTTTGGTGTAGGTTTGGAGGTATTTTTACTTTCATCCCTTTAATAAATTTACACTGTTCCATGTCCCTCGTAATTCTATAAGAAACATAATTTTGGAATTTTGCAGTAGATAAAACCTAAGTGGCTTTTCAGTGGCTCAAAATGTACAGCCAGTTTGGAGCGAGGCCCTCCTGATACTTCAGCCCTCTTATTCTGACACTTCCCATTGCTGTGGGCATGGGTGCTGATGTGTTTGTCCTAAATTAAGTAATTTCCTAGAGGGCCAGATCTTATCTTTGTTGATCATCTGAAGTGACAGCATGCTTTGGTTTATTATGAAGTACAAGCTATTTTTTTCCTTGAATTCATCCTTTTTTCCATCCGTTCATCCATGTATTTTATTATGGAGCATTTCAAATGGACACAAAACAAGTTGAGAGACCAGTACAGTGAAACCCTATGTGCCCCTCACCCCCTTCAATAACTACTCATGGCCAGCCTTATTTCGTTCCCTCCCACCCCCTAGATTATTTCGAAGCAAATCCCAGAAATCCTGTAACTTCATCTGTAAATGTTTCAGCCCTCTAAAAGATAATGACCATATATTAAAGTACAATCACAGTATCGCAATCATACCTTTGAAAATGAACTATGATCTTTTAATCAAATACCCAGTCTATGTTCAAATTTCCTCGATTGTCTCACAAATTTCTATTTATAGTTCATTCAAGTCTGGAGCGAAAGAAAGCAATCTCTCTCTCTCTCTTTCCCTTGCGATTTCATTGTCAAACAGTCCAGGTGGTTTGTCCCACAGAGTTCCCTGCTTTCTGAACGTTACTGATTGCATTTCTGTAGTTTCTATAAATGTCTTTTCTTGTAAATTGGTGGACTTAGAGGCTTGATCAAATTCAGTTCAATTTTTCACTAACAGAGCAAGAGGTATTTATATGAGTCTTACTAATTTGCTTAGATGAGCAAATTAGACACATTTCTGTTAAACAGCAGTGTACTGTGATAGGTACTTTTTGTGATATGATGTATATCTCACCGTATTAATGATTTTTCAGATAGGCTTCAGTTTCTGAAGCCAAAAGCCTTCATTAGATCATAGGTTTCAGACTCAGATGGCCTCCCCCTCAGGCAGGAGGATGCCTCTTTCCACATGGGGGGTGGAGAGGGTCGCCTCTTGGCTTCTGCAAGGGCAGCTGGGGGGGAGGGAGGGATGGGGATCTCATCTGCCAGGCCACTCCCCTAGGCTACAAGGTCTCAGCTTCCTCTTCAGGGCCGAGCCTTTCTGCCAAGGTTTTTGTTTGTTTGTTTTTAAATGTTTATTCATTTTTGAGAGAGAGCATGAGTGAGGATAGGGCAGAGAAAGAGGGGGACAGAGGATCCGAAGTAGGCTCTTGCTGAAAACAGCAAGCCCAGTGCAGGGCTGGAACTCATGAACTGTGAGATCATGACCTGAGTCCATGTCAGATGCCCAATGGACTGAGCCACCCAGGCGCCCATTTTTTATTTTTTTTAATGTTTGTTCATTTTTGAGAGACAGAGTGCAAGTGGGGGTTGGGCAGAGAGAGAGGGAGACACAGAATCCAAAGCAGGCTCCAGGCTCTGAGCTGTCAGCACAGAGCCCGACGCGGGGCTCGAACCCATGACTTACAAATCATGGCCTGAGCCGACTGAGCCACCCAGGTGCCCCTGTTTTTGTTTTGAAAAGGCAGTCTACTCTATCTCATTTCCCTGCTCTGTGTTAGTAATACAAATGTCGCTTTCTTCCTCAAATAGCAAACATCCCAGCCTCTTTGACCCACTTGCCTGCTTTGTGAGCCCTCTTACAATTCAGCCCCTGCATTCAACACCTTTATTTACATGTTTTATTCATGGGGTGATAGTAATAATGCACTGTTAGTCTCATCTCCTCTCTGCCATTATCTCGATTCTCTCTGTGTTGGGACTATTTTTGGGAGAGTGCCTCAGTGACAGCTGTGGGACACATTTAACCTGCCAGCTGAAATGTCTTACAAAATGCCCTTCATGTTCCAGCTTATGTACATGGCTCGGCCCGGGCACAAATGGCACAGGGTAAGTGCGCCCGGTACCTCTTCTGGGAGGCTCAGGTGGTCCGGATTCCCTTTTAGAAACTTCAGAGTCAGGCTGTTCGTAGTGATGACTCCTCATGCCCCAGCTGCCACGCCTGCGCCCTGCTGGCAGCGCGGACTCCGATCCCTGACTCCTTAAAAGGAAAGGTCTTGAGAAATGCTGCCCTGAGTCAGACTGTGGGCCGCACAGGCAGGAGCTTCTCTCTGAGAGTGGTGCCAGGGGAACGGCTCGTGGGGGCAAGAGGGTGTCCTCCAAGAGCATGGCCTCAAAATAGCCTGGCTGTCCTGAGCTTCCCCTGATAGCCTGCCACGAATCAAATACCCACAATCTGTGCAAAGCTGTTGGAAACCTATTTATATTTTATGTTTGTGCCACATGAAGAGCAGTTGGATTGAAACTATCTTTCCCGAGGTGTTTTGTTCCCCCTTGTTTCCCTAAAACTGAAGTTGTGTCACCTCTGTGACCAGGGATCACATGGAACGTGACGAGTCACATCGATTTGTGAATGTGCCAGGGAAGGTGCAGCTAACATCGAGGGTGTTACGGACACCTTCCGTTGGTGTATTGTAGGGACCACAAGTTGCCTGTGAGACATCAATATGTGGGCAGAAACCAAACATCTTGCTTTTGGGAGTAGATTCCATCTCAAAGAATTGTCCAGAAAAGGAAAAGCTTGTTTATCCCAGTTTCCTTCATGACTACACTCCAAAATCAGCTTCTATAGGGATGATATTCCAGGCAAATGTGGCCGATGGCCTGAGCAAGGCTACAGCCACCCTCCCTTTCTCTCCTGGGCTACAGCTGTGACAAATGCATGTGCCAGGAGGTCAAATTAGGGAGGACTTCAGGAAAAGTTCTAGGTTGGAAGCGAATTTATATGGATTTCCATCCAGAAAGAGAGCTGGGCTAACTCAGCAGCCTGGCTGGGTCTGGCCCCCAAGAGGAACTCACAGTGTCCATTGAGCCCCTGGGTGTTTACAAGCTATCAGGTTAGAGTGGGCGTCCAGGCAATATTTGGGAAAATCTAACAGAAATTGGGCATTTACATGAAATAGGGCCCAAGGATTAAGGAGACTTGTATGTTCACAGGACAGTAGTGGGGTCAGTCCTGGAGCTCCTCCCAGGTTTGTACCTCCACCGGCCCCTCACGTGCTTGCCAGAGCAAGCCCTTGGAATTGTGGTCCAGCCACACGCACATTGTGGTGCCCTCTCCCACACTCACTTTTCTGGCAACACGTGCTGCTTATTGTTGCCCAGAGACACCTGCAGGTTGCCGGATGTAGGCTCTGGGGTCCAATCCCATTACTTCCAAGCCGTGTGTGTCCTCTGGAGAAGTATTCGACAAGGGGAAGCTGTGGTTTCCTCACCCGTGAAGGAGAGTACTATCAGTACTTCCTCCCAGTGCAGAGTAAATGTGTGTGGGTGCACAGCCCAGAGCCTGACACGTAGTACCTCCTCAGGAAATTGGCCTTGATGGTAGTCCTGCTCTTCAGAGGGGACTGCCACGCACTCTGCTCCCACCTGCCTGGAAACTCTTAATTACCCTTCAGAGCCTTCGATTTTTGGCTCAAGAGCACCTCAGGGAAGCCATCTCTGACTCCCACCTGCCCTCCACCCCCACCTCCTAATTCACTGTCCTCTCTCCTCTTGTGCAGATTCTCTGCCGAGGGTAACTCGTCACTTGCTGTCCACCATCATCCCAGAAGGCAGAGACTTCACCTGCTTTGCACTCCTGGCTCCAGACCCATGTTCACCATTATTGCTTAAAAAATATTGTTAAACTGGTTAATCATGTCAGTTGAGTAGTTTTTTTTTTCTTGATGTTTATTTATTTTTGAAAGACAAGAGTGTGAGCAGGGGAAGGGAGGAGAGAGAGGAAGACACAGAATCCGAAGCAGGCTCCAGACTCAGAGCCTGATGCCGGGCTTGAACTCACAAACGGTAAGATCATGACCTGAGCTGAATTGGGACGCTTCACCGACTGAGCCAGCCAAGTGCCCCTGGTGGTTTCTTGATCAAACTCTGGTTGGCAACTATAAATGTCTTTGATTCTTGAAAAATGTATTGTAACTAAATCTAGTTTGGTAGGAAAACCCTACCCAACACAGGGTGGATCAGTGGGGGTGGAGTGGAAAAGATGAAAAGAATTCTTGGTGGTAGAAAGTTTGAGGAACCACAGAGCTAGCATCTCCTCCCATCCCAGCGGGAGCTTGATCTCCAAATTAAGCATTTGTTTCTGAGCTTAGGAGGCAGCAGCTGCCACAGAAGTTTAGGATACAATGCTTTGCAGCTGACCAGTACCCTTCCTGAATTGGCTTCTCCCTCCACTAGGCCAGGCGTGCACCCCTGTTGGCTTTCTCTGGGCTGGCTTCCAGCCCCTGGCCACTCCCTAAGGTCCCTTGGGGTCACTTCGCTACCTACAGCCCTGCGATTTGGGACCAGCTCCTGTCACCTTCTGTTTAGCAGTTAAAATTCCATACGTGCAAAATTGAGGAAATGACCCAGTATGAAATGTTGGCTGTTTTCAGACCCCAAAACTTTCTTTTCAGTTAGTTGGTGTTTAATAACCTTGTATTTGAACTAAAATTATAAAATCCTAGTCCTGGATCCCTATCTTTCAGCATCTCATAAAATCAGTTTTCCCAAGCACATGGCTTTTAAAGTTTTATCTACTACGTGTAAATGACCATTTTGCCTACTAGTTCACTGGATAAGAAGATTCACACACACACTTCTATGAAAAAAATTCACTTGCTTGGAATCCATCTTTCTATTTCCAGTCCTAAAAGAGTCCAAGGAGTTATTGAAACCATTTTCTCTTCCCTGTCTCCATCGCTACTTAGTTCCTAGTGCAGGCTCTGCTTGTATTGAACCTGGATGACTCCAGTAATCTCCTCACCAATTTCCTGGCCTTCACGTCTTTGCCTCACCCCTCTGTGCCCCACAGGGCAACAGGTATGATCTTCCTAAAATGCAAATCTGACCATGCCACTTTCCTCCTTGAAATTCTTCATGGCTTTTGTTTTTACTCACTTAAAAACATTTACATACAATAAAATTAACTCTTTTTAGGTGCATTTGTATGTGTTTTGACAAATGCATGCCGTTAGTAGCCAGCACCACAACCAAGATCGACAAGAGTTGCTTCTCCTCACAAAAATCAACCCCCAGCCCTTGGCAACCACAGATCTATTTTCTGTTCTTTTAATTTCTCCCTTTCCAGCATATCTCTTAAACAGAATCATACAGTATGTACCCTTTTAAAAAATACCTTTTTATTTTGAGGTACTTGTAGATTGATAGGTAGTTGAAAGAAACAGCACAGAGAGATGCGTCACCCTATTTCCTTCAATGATGACAATTTGCAACCAGGATGTGCACTGATGCAGTCAAGAAACAGAAATTTCCATCACTACAAGGATCTCTCCTTTTGCCCTTTTATACCCTCCTCCTCCCCCTCTCCTTAAACCCCTGGAAACTGCTATTCTGTCCTTTATTTCTCTAATGTTGTAATTTCAAGAATGTTATATAGATGGAATCATACAGGATGTAAACTTTTGGAATTGACTTTTAAAAAAAAAATTATTTTATTTTTGAGAGAGAGTATGCACGTGAGCAGGGGACAGGGAGGGGCAGAGAGAGAGGGGGACAGAGGATTGGAGAGAGAGGGGAACAGAGGATCGGAAGCAGGCTCTGTGCTGATAGCAGACAGCCTGAAGTGGGGCTTGAACTCATGGACCATGAGATCATGACCTCAGCCAAAGCTGGACACTTAACCAACAGAGCCACGCAGGTGCCCCATGGGATTGACTTTTTTTACTCAGTCTAATTCTCTGGAGATTCATCCAAGTTATTGCATGTATCTATAGTTTGTTTCTTGTTATTGCTGAATAGGATTCCATGTTGTAGATGTTCACAAATGTGTCTGTCCCTCTGCCAACCCCACACAGTCTTGATTATTATAGCTATCTAATAAGTCTAAAATTGAGGAGGCTGATTTCACCTACTTTATTCCTCTTTTTCTGAGTTGTTTCAGTTATTTTAATTATTTTAGTTCCTCTGTCTTTCCATATAAAGTTTGGAATTTTCTCGTCTGTCTTCATTAGAAAATCTTGTTGGGATTTTGGTAGGAATTGTGTTAAAGCTGTATATCAGTTTGGGGAGTATTGACATCCTTACCATGTTGAATAGTAATCCAATCCGTGAACACGTATGTCTCTACTTAGACCATATTTGATTTCTTTCATCAGTGTGGTGTAGTTTTCAGCATACAAGCTCTGTACATGTTTTGTTAGATTTACACCTAAGTATATAATTTTTTAAAAGTGATTGTAAATGGTACCATATTTTTACTTTTGGTGTCCATGAATTCATAGCTAATGTATAGAACCATAATTGGTTTCTTTATATTTGTCTTGTATCTGGCAACCTTACTGAATTCCAAGAATAGTTTTAGGTGTTTCTTTTTGTAGCTTCCTTCGGACTTTCTGTGTCTGTAAGTACAGACAGTTTCATTTCTACCTTTTCAACCTGTATTCATTTCATTTCCTTTTCTGGCTTTATTGCACTGGCTAGAACTACCAGCACTATGTTGAGTTAGAGTAGTGAAAACAAATATTCTTGCCTTATTCCTAATCTTAGGGGGAAAGCATTTAGTCTTTCATCATGAAGTATAATGTTAACTGTAGGTTTTTTGTAGATGTTCTCTATAAAGTGGAGGAAGACCCCCTCTATTTTTATTTTTCTGAGACTTTTTTTTTTTTTAATTTTTTTTTTTCAACGTTTATTTATTTTTGGGACAGAGAGAGACAGAGCATGAACGGGGGAGGGGCAGAGAGAGAGGGAGACACAGAATCGGAAACAGGCTCCAGGCTCTGAGCCATCAGCCCAGAGCCTGACGCGGGGCTCGAACTCACGGACCGCGAGATCGTGACCTGGCTGAAGTCGGACGCTTAACCGACTGCGCCACCCAGGCGCCCCTTTCTGAGACTTTTTAATCATGAATGGATACTGGATGTTGTCAAATCTTTTTTCACATCAATTGATATGACCATATGACTTTTCTTCTTAACCTTTTAATTTTGTGAATTATTTCAAAATAAAATTAATATTGGGGTGCCTGGGTGGCTCAGTTGGTTAAGCGTCTGACTTTGGTCCAGGTCATGATCTCATGGTTTGTGAGTTCGAGCCCCGCGTCAGGCTCTGTGCTGACAGCTTGGAGCCTGGAGCCTGCTTCAGATTCTGTGTCTCCCTCTCTCTGCTCCTCCCCAGCTTGCACGCGCACGCTCTTTCTTTGTCAAAAATAAATAAAAAACTTAAAAAAAACAAATTAAAATTAATACAATTTCATATAATTGATATAATTTAAATTATATTTAGAAATTATTTTTTAAATTATTGCTGAGTAGGATTCCATGTTGTAGATGTTAACAGTTTGTGTCTATCCCTCTGCCAACCCCACAAAGTCTCTATTATTGTAGTATCTAATAAGTCTAAAAATGAGTATATTTAAAAATTATTTATTTTTGAATATTGAACAGCTTTACATTTCTGGAATAACCCCCACGTGGTCATGGTGTATAATTCGTTTTTTTGTATTGTGGAATTCTATTTGGTAATATTTTGTTAAGGATTTTTGCACCTATATTCATGAGGGATATTTGTCGACAAATTTCTTTCTTTCTTTCTTTCTTTCTTTCTTTCTTTCTTTCTTTCTTTCTTTCTTTCTACTGTCTTTGTTTTTGAATAAGGGAAATACTAGATTCATAAAATTAATTGGAAAGTGTTCCACCTCTCCTATTTTCTGGAAGAAATTTTATAGAATTTGTGTTAATTCTTCTTTAAACATTTGGTAGAATTATCCAATAAAACCATCTGAGCCTGGAGATTTCTTTGGGGAGTTTTAAAATTACAAATTCAATATTAAGAGTTATAGGACTGTTCAAATGATCTATTTCATATTGAATGAGTTGTGGGAGACTGGATTTTTTAAGAATTAGTCTATTTCATCTGAATTGTCATATTTATGTGTGCAGAGTTGTCCACAGTGTTCCCCTATGTTCCGTTTGATGTCTGATGTCTTTAGTGATATTTCCTGTTTCATTCTTGATATTGGTAATTTGTGTCTTCTCTCTCTTTGTCTCTCTGTCTCTCTCCCCCCCTCTCCATTTTGCTAGAGGTTTGGCAATTTTATTGATCTTTTCAAAGGAGTTTCTGTTTTTTTTCCCAATGTTTATTTATTTTTAAGAGACAGAGAGAGAGAGACAGAGCTTGAGTAGGGAGAGGCAGAGAGAGGGGGAGACACAGAATCCAAAGCAGGTTCCAGGCTCTGAGCTGTCAGCACAGAGCCTGAAGCGGGGCTTGAACCCACAAACCATGAGATCATGACCTGATCTGAAGTTGGAAGCTTAACCAACTGTGCCACCCATGTACCCCAAAGTAGTTTCTGTTTTAATTTTTTTCTAGTATTTTAAATTACGTTGATTTCTGCTCTTTATTATTATCTTCTTTCTGCTTTTCTTGCTTTGTGTTTCTTTTGCTCTTTTCTAGGTTCTTGGAGTGGAAGCTCAGGTTATTGATTTGAGACATACAGAATGTGTTCTCCAACCATAGTAGACTCAAACTAGAAGTCAATGACAGAAAACATAAAAATAACAGGAAAATCTCATCTATGAAGCCTCAAGGAAAATAAAACAAATACACTGAACTAAAGAAAAATGATGTATAGCATATCATATATTTGTGTATATTTCTAATTCTTTTAAATTTATTGAGGTCTTTTCTTTTCTTTCTTTCCCTTTTCCTCCAAGATATCTTGGTATATCTTTTGCGGGCACCTGAAAACATGTATTCTGTTGTTGTTGTTGTTAGGACTGCTATATAAATACTGATTAAAACTTATTGGTTGGTTTATCAGTTGCTGAGAGAGGGATGTTCTCATCTCCAACTCTAATTGTAGATTTGCCTATTTCTTTTTCAGTTCTAAAAGTTTTTGAATCACATATTTTGAAGCTGTGTTGTTTGGTGTGTGCAAATTTAGGATTGTTGTGTCTTCTTGGTGGACTTGTCCTGTTATCATTACATAATGACTTATTTGGTCTCTTGTAATTTTCTTTGCTCTAAAGTTTACTTTATTTGATAGTAATATAACCACTTCTGCTTTCCTTTGATTAATATTTGCACAATATCTATTTTTCCACCCTTTTACTTTCTGCCTATTTCATTATATTTGAAGTGGGTTTCTTCTAAAGAGCACAATGTTGGGTCACTGCTTTTTAATCCTCTTTACCAATCTTTCTTTTAATTGGAATGTTTAGACAATTTACAAGTAAATAAATTGTTGATGTTAGGGCATAAGTTGACATTTTATTTTTTATTTTCTGTTTGTTCTCTCTGTGCTTTGTCTCTGTTTTCTTTTTCTTACTTTTTTGTACATTACCTTTTTTTTTTTACAATTCGATTTTAATTACTCTATATTGTTTTAAATTAAGAGTGTCTCTTTGTATACTCTTTCTATATAATATATATATATATATATATATATATATATATATATATATATAGTGACCCAAGATTCCTTCTTTTCTTAGTTCCTACCTGTTTAGAGAACTTTCCTTAGCCATTATTTTAGGGTAGGTCAAGCTGGCAATGAGTTCTCTTACTGGTCCTTCATCCGAGCATGTCTTTATTTCTCCTTCATATTATCTCTGGATATGTGATTCTTGACTGACAGTTCTTTTCTTTCAGAAATTGAAAAATGTTGTGTCACTTCCTTGATGAGAGATGAGAAATCTACTGTCATTTGAACTGTTTTCCCCGATAGGTAAAGTCTCATTTCTCTTGCTGCTTTCTACATTTTTTCCTTGTTTTTAATTTTTAGAAGTTTAGCTATGATGTGTCTTGGCATGGATTTCTTTGGGTTTATCCTGTTTGGGGTTCACTTAACTTTTTGAATGTATAGATTTATATCTCTTGCTAAATTTGGGAAATAGTCATCATCCTCATCCTCATTCAATACTTTTATGTCCCATCCTCTTTCTTCTCCTTCTTTGAGACTCCAGTGACATGAATGTTAGATCTTTGGTTATGGTCCTGTAGGTCCCTAAGGCTCTGTTCCTTTTTTCTTTCTTTTTTCCTTATTTTCTTTCTGTTGTTCAGATTGGATAATTTCTATTTTTCTATCTTCTCATTCTTATTCTTTCCTCTCTCCCCTCCTTTCTGCTCTTGGGTCCATTCATTGAATTTTTTATTCCTTTAATGTATTTTTTCAGTTCTAAGATTTCCTTTTGATTCTTCTTATATATTCTTTTTTTGGCTGATATTTTGTATTTCTCCATTTATTTTCAGTGTGTTTATATTTCTTGTTGCAGCATTTTTAAAAAAATGTTCATTTATTTATTGGGGCGGGGGGTGCAGAGAGAGAGAGCGAGAGAATCCCAAGCATGCTCCACACTGTCAGTGCAAAGCCCAGTGTGGGGCTTGATCTCACAAACTGTGAGCTCATGACCTGAGCCAAAATCAAGAGTTGGGTTCTTAAGCCACCCAGATGCGCCTGCTGAAGGATTTTTATGATTTAAAATTGTTGCCAGATGATTCTAACATCTCTGTCAGTGTTAGAAACAAATCCTTGTTGTTTCACTATCTCACCAACATGTGACATTGTCACACTTTTTTTTTAAAGCCATTCTGCTAAGTGTGTAGTGGTATCACATTGTGGTTTTAATTCGCATTTTACTGATGACTAATAATGTTGGAAATCTTTTGCTCATTTTTTATAATGAGTTGGTTATTTTCTTGTCACTGCATCTTCATTAGTTTTTAAAAAGCTCCCTAGCATTTAGAACAATACTTGGCATGGCATATGGGGTCCTATTTAATATGACCCTGTTTGTATTTCCAACTTCGTCTTCCAATTTAGTATTGCTCTGATGGCCTCACTCATGATTGAAAAGAGTATAATATCACAGTAGACCTCCTTGTTATTCCCACTCCCAAATCTATAACCCTATCTACACCTGTCCTTCTTTATTCCATCCTAATGTAATTCAAGAAGTGTCTGTCCTCCTAACAAAGATCAATTCTTTTACAAGAGTGTTTGATCCCATCCCCTCTCACATTGTTTAGGACTTTCCTTCCATTGTTCCCTTTTCTATCATGTACTATTGATCTTTCATCAGCACCTAACTGACCATTCCTACCAGTAAACCAATGTGCTCTTGTATCCTCCATCATAAAGAAACAAGAGAACCTCTCTTGTCCCCTAATTCCCTTCCAGCTACTATTTCTTTGATCCTCTTTATACTCAAATTTCTCAAAAACATTTTCTATAAATGCTGGTCCCACTTCTTCCCTTCCTGTTCCCTCTCTCCTGCCCTCTGATCCACTGAAGTGCTCTTGTCAAGACACCACTGATCTACTTGGGCAAAATCTAGTGAAGAATTCTCCTACTTGACCACTGCCTTCTGTTTTGAAGCAGCCTCTTCTCTTAGCTTTGGTGATGCCGTATTTCCTAGTGTTTCCTCTTATTTCACTAGCTGCTCCTTGGATTCCTGTGTACTTTCTCCTTTTCTCTCTGTCTTCTGGTTGTGGATGTGTCTCAGAGCTCATAAGGCCACTCTTGAAGAAACTTGAAAACACTTGGCTTTTGTGATATAATTTTAAAAATGATATTACACTACATGATGTCTTTTCATTGAAAAGAAGTCCACACTTATATGATGAGTTAAAATTCTACTAACCACCCACATACAGCCCTATTCCCCCAGGACCTACTGTATCCCAGTATCTGCGGCCTCTCCAGTCATTCTGTGTCCCCAGGGGCCCTGGCTGCCCAGACTCCTCTCCCTTCCCAGATGAGACATTTCCATGCTGATAGAAAATCTCTCAGCTCTGCAGGTATCAGCTTTTACCTCTCTCAGCTACTTTGGGTGAATGTTCTTTTTCACAGCAAACAGATTATGTCGTTCCTAGTAATTAGCACCATCTGCAATCATTTGTTCATTCCACTTGAAGATAACCAGTCTCTGCCATTAGAGCAAACCCCTTGGAGGCAGCACCTCTGTCCCAGTGCTTGGAACAAACAGTGCACATGAGAGCAATGCAGTAACAACTCCCGTGAAGCCAGGAGTTGTGTGTATGCAAATTCAGATTTACATACACAGAGGCTAGATGTATACATACTCACGAATACAGGCAACCCTCAGTACTCATCGATGCTGTGTTTGTGTGTTTGCCTACTTGCTAAGCTTTATTTGTAGCCCCATAGCCAACACTTGCATGTTTTCGTGGCTGCAAGTGGATGTGAACAGAACTGGTGAGAGTGAGTCACCTGCACACACTCCCAGCTGGGAAGGAACCAGGCGATACTCTTCAACTCTCACTGGAAAGAGACATCCTTTTGCCACCTAGTTAGTCGCATGTTTTCATATTTTTGTGCTTTTTGTTGGCGATTATGCCATTTAAAGTGGCCCCCAAGCCTAGTGCTGAAGTGCTGTCTACGGTTCCTAAGTACAAAAAGGCTGTGATGTACCTCATGGAAAAAATACACTTGCTAGATGGTTTATCCAGGCCTGAGTTCGAGGTCTGCTGATTGTGAGCTCAACATTCACGAGTCAACAATAAATATTAAATAAGGTTTCTTGAACAGAAATGCACCTAAAACAGGGTTATGTATTGATTAGTTGTTGACAATGTGACCAGAGGCTCCCAGGAACCTAACCATGTATTTCCTCCAGGGACAATGACTTAGTCTTCAGTAACTCAGGGTTTGTTTTGACTTTATAGAACATAATTACTGCAAATAACAAGACTCGATGGGAAATATCTATCTATCTATCTATCTATCTATCTATCTCCAGTTTGCTTCCCTCAATTATCAGTTGAGGGGGATGTTGGAAAAAATGTATGTACTTGTGTATGTTTGTATTTTGTCTGTTTCTTATGAATTGACTGCTTATTTTCTTTGTTCATTTTTCTTTTGTCTTCTTCCTATCAATATAAATAATTTATATGTCATGCATATTAATTCTTTAAAAAAACTTTTTTTTAAACATTTATTTATTTTTCAGACAGAGAGAGACAGAGCATGAATGGGGGAGGGTCAGAGAGAGAGGGAGACACAGAATCTGAAACAGGCTCCAGGCTCTGAGCTGTCAGCACAGAGCCCGATGCGGGGCTCGAACTCATGGACCACGAGATCATGACCTGAGCTGAAGTCGGCCACTTAACCGACTGAGCCACCCAGGTGCCCCTTAATTCTTTATCTTGTACAAGATTTGCAAATATTGCATTCCCGTTGCCATTCTTTAAACTTCACTTTTGTGGTCTTTTCACAGAGGGAAGTTTTAAATGTTTAGATGATCAAATCTGCCCGTCTTTTCCTTTGTAGCTTCTGGGTTTGTTTTTTTCATAGAAAGGAGTTCTTCAATCTATACTAATAAAATAGAATTCTCTATTTTCTATGTTTTTAAAGGAAGGGAGCCTTCTACTTTATCGGGGATATTTTCAGCATTTTAAGGTGGGAAGCTGCTGAATTAGCAGCTGCTCAGACTCTTTTCTTCCTTCTTTTCCTAGACTTATTCTCAGTTCATGCCTCATGACCAGAATTGACTGATCGCCTCCCAAGTGAAGAGCCTCTGCCTGCACGTCTTACTGCACCCACTTCCTCTCTCAGCACTGCTCCCCCAAATGCTGGTCTGTCTCTGGTAGGTTCTGGCTCTGCCCCTCCCCACCTCAGTGCTCTGTTTCTCTGTCTCTCAAAACAAATAAACTTAAAAAAGTTATATATAAGTACAGACTAAAGACCATACTTTAAATAAGAACTTAATGGCCAGGCCTGACATGGGGCTTGAACTCAAACCATGAGATCATGACATGAGCCCAAGTCAGATGCCCAATGAACTGAGCCACCTAGGTGCCCCTGGCCAAAGCCTTTTTAAAAACCTCTGAAGAGAATGGAAGAATGGACAGTCCTGACTTCACCAAGATGGGTGTCTGCTTCTTTTCTACAGCTCCTGCTGTCCTTGAACTCCCTCACTGGCTGTGTGACAGTTCCTCACGCAGACACCAGGCTGTAGCCAACTGAGCAGCGGGAGCTTGGAGCCTGGCCCTATATCTTCAGGCGTCTGATCATTTCACATAAGAGAGGCACCCTGCCAATGTCTGCCAGGCTGGACATGTATGGCAGGATCATCCACTAGAGTGAGACAGAGCCTTTTCTGCCCCTTCTGCTGGCCAAGGGGCCTTGAGGCTGAAACAGGTCTCCTCACATTTGTGCTGGACTGACCCGCTGCCCTTGGGCCTTTGTTGGGTAGGCAGTTAATGTGTACAGGCTATCTCCTGCTTCCAACCCCTCGGCATTTTTGTCCTCTATCCCGGCAAATCTGAGGGCGGGTAGAAAAGAACTTGCAAACTCTTAGAAGAGTCTTTGTTTCAAGGGAGGAGCAGCTTAGAGATGTACGGCCCTGCAAAAATGAAACCAAGTGAGCAAAACTCAACCCAAAAGTCATCAACATTCAAAATAATACCAGAGCATGATAGTCTTTTTTTCCAGATATTAGCTGTGCTCTATTTTCTGTGGTGAAGACCCCCAAATCTCTCTCCAGTGGAAGAAACCTTCATTTCTTTCAGCCTCAACAGACCCTATATCCAGAACTGTTTGCCATTTTTCAGATTCTTTAAAAGACTTAATTTGTTTAAAGGGAAAAAGATTTTCCTAAAGAATCTGGCTGCTAAGGACCTAATTCAGTGCCATGATTTTCTGGCAATCCAGATATTCACAGACATGGTCATGGCGATGATGAAGGCAAAGAAAGGGCTTAAAGGTAAGAGGAGAGAGATGCTTTCTCCCTCTCCTTCTGGGAATCTCTGAGCCCTCACCCCTCACCCCTCCAGTAGGCTGTGGGTTTGGTGCTGCAGCCTAGGTGGTTTCACCACCTGGATGCTTCTGGAAGCTGACATGTTCTCTTTCTGTGGTGTGTGGGTTAGCCAACTATTTCCAAATACAGGTGGCCCTTGAACTAAGTGGGGTTAGGGTAGACCATGCCCTGTGTAATCAGATCTCTGTGTATCACTTTTGATTTCCCAAAAACTTAACTACTTAGTAGCCTACTGTTGACTGGAAGACTTGCTGATAATATAAAGAGTCAATTAACACATATTTTATATGTCATATGTATTATACACTGTATTCTTACAATAAAGTAAGCTAGAGAAAGGAAGATCTCATTAAAATCATAGGGAAGAAAAAATACATTTATAGTACTGTGTTGTATTGATCAACAAAAATTCATGTTTAAGGGACCTGTGCATTTCAAACCCGTGTTGCTCAATGGTCAGCTGTATTCAGTTTTGTGTTGAGCCTTCTGTCCGGAGCCCTTGCTGGTCTCCCAGGCTGCTGTGCCTCATATTGGGAAGACCCACACGCTTCTCCTTTGCTGTTGTCCGTAGTGAGGTCTCTGAGAGCCTGGGCTGAAAAGGCAGTGTGGCTCCCTCTCACCTGGCAGAGGGCTGTGTCTAGGGCCATCCCGGGAAGCAAGGCCCACTGAGAGCAGGCTGGAAACTGGGCATCCTCTCCCAGCAGGGACCCCATGGGCCTGTGGGACACTGTACATGTGTAGCTTGCTTAGAAGACAGGGAAAGAGGGGCATTGGCTTAGGTGTCCCAGGGACTCACTCCTCTATTAAGGTGCCACATTATGTGCTCCTCATTTCTTCTGGCCTCTGAAATACCATCTCCTCACTACCCTCATAGCTGGCTTGGTCAATACCTGGGCCATTATTCACATGTTTGTTGGTTATAATCTTGTCCCCTTACCAACTGTAACCAGGAGGGCAGGGCTTCATCTGTCTTGCTCGCTTATTGCCTGCCATTCAGGGTGTTTGGCAAATGCTTGTTGGTTTTTGAGTGGGTCCAGCTTCACCTGTTTGCACAGGGGGTCATCTGTACTACACAGCCTGTGACATGGACAGACTGCCTCAGCTCCTTACAAGGTAGGTTTTGAGGAGACTTTGTGATTCCATGTCATGAACATGAAACCACACTGGGAGCTAGTAGACAGGAAATATAGTCACCTGGCTGTCAGTGAGCCTCTAGGTGGAGAGTTGTCCTTGTCCAGAAATGGATGGGCAGGATGCCCTAGTAGACGAACGCCATCAGAAGCTAGAGGAAAACTCCTGCTCCAGGAGTAGTCTTCAGACTCCCTCCCTTATCAGCACCTGTGATATGATGATTTATGAAAAATCACTCAGATTACCAAAATATATTTCTCAGACACATTTGGTCTTCATCCACAGTTCCTTCAGAGCCAAAAGGGTGACACGGGTGTCTTGTTACTAATGAAGGGGGCTTTTGGACCCCATCTCAGGGCAGGGGCCCATGGCCCCAATGTCTCCCTCAACTTCCAGGGAGGGGACAGGGGCTGGAGATTGGATCACCCAATGGCCAATGAGTTAGTCAATCATGACTACATAATGAATCCTCCATAAAAACCCAAAGGACTGGGTTCAGAGAGCTTCGGGTTGGTGAACATGTGGAGATGTGGCAAAAGTGGTGCCCTGCAGAGGGCGTGGAAGTTCCATGCCCCTTCCCTGTACTTTGTGCTATGCATCCCTTCATCTGGCTGTTGATTCTTATCCTTTATCACACCCTTATATAAACTGGTAAATGTAAGCGTTTCCTTGAGTTCTATGAGTTGCTCTAGCAAATTAAAAGAGCCCAAGAAGGAGGTCCTGGGAACCTCTAATTTACAGCCATCTGGTCAAAAGCATAGGGAATGGCCTGGGCTTGTGACTGGCATCTGAATTGGGGGTGGAAGACTGTTTTGTAGGACTGAACCCTAACGTGTGAGATCTGATGTTGTCTCTGGGTAGACAGTGTCAGAACTAGATTGAATTCTTAGACACTATGGTGGTGTCTGAGAATAGCTTGCTATTGTGTGTAGGGGGACCCCCTCCCCCTTGTTTGAATTGGGTCTGGAAACCCTAAAAGGGGTAGTGTCAGGGGAGTACCTCATCCCATCCCAGACAGCTCCCCCTCAGTGTGGAGCTTTGGTTCTGATTGGGAGGGATGTCTTCTGTGCACATTGGCTCCATAACAGTCACTGAGAGAGCAATTAAGTCAGAAAACCAAACGGAATAGAGAAGACGGGTCCAGAAGAAATTCTAGACGGGTCTAGAAAGCCAGGGGGCTTTCTAGAGGACTGAGGGTCAGGGAAGGAGTCTTTGGGGTCATGTGGGGAAGGACCACCTTCCTGAGGGGTTGATGATCAGGCAGGATTTGGGGGAATGCCAGCAGGGGGGTCTTGGGTGGGCTGGGGTTCTCTCAGCTTCTTCACTGAGCACCCTATCCCCATACTGCCAACACCCTACCCCCACTTCTCCACGTCTGTCTCCTGTCAGCTCTCCCACAATGCCAAAGTGGCGGCCCAGCTCCACGGGAACTTCTCTCCAAGAAGCAGCGGTCTGACCCAGAGGGTGCCCTAACGCAGGGCTGTGGTTACTTTAAAAGCCTCTGAGCACCAAGTAACACATGTAGATACTCTGCCTGCTCAGGAGGGTAGAGCTTAAAAATATCCACTCAGAACATCCTGGCAGACAGCATCTCAGCCGGGAGAAGGCAACAAAATCCCACCACACGCCTGCCCCTGCAGCAGCACCAGAAGGTGCTCACACACCTGCTGAAGCCCACAGCATGTCTAGCCATGAGAAGATATCACGCAAGCCCAAATGGAGGGACTTTCGAGGGAAGACTGAGGAGCGGTCACAGGAGATGATGGGGACACTGGGCGTGTGCTGGAACAGGAGGGGGTGTGAGTGGAAGAAGCGAACGATGTCTGGAGCTCAGGTAACGGCATTGAGCTAATGCTGAGTCTCAGTTTTGGGAAAAGCTCCAAGGTTATATAAGATTTTGACATCAGGGTAAGTTGGGTGAAGGGAATGTGGAAAGTCTCCAGAAATCTGAAATCATCCCAAAACAAAGAGTAAAAAAGAAAAAGCCTTTGCAGGTGTGTCCCATCCTTGGGATGTTCCCACCGCACCAGACCATGCATTCTGGCTCTCTCCATCTCTGCCCGCTGCCTCCTACCCTGCCCTGCTCTCAGCTGCCTCTCCAGATTCCTACACAAGAGCTGTGAGCCCATGCCCTGGGCTCCCTTGTGTCCTGAGGGGCCTCAGACAAGGTGGGGAGCAGTATGCATGAACTTCCTCACAGAAGGGAAGTTGGGAATCTCAGCCCAGCTCAGCACCCAGGCCATCCAGCTACAGACAATCGGATCTCTGAAAACTTCCACCTAAAGTCCTATGCCTTCATCCGTCAGCCTCATCAGGAGATTGTCTGGGCCTGGGCTCTGACAATGGCTTCATTCCACTTACAGCGGACGCATCAGGAGATGAAGCCCCGCCACAGTCTAGGAGCAGATCCGAAAGAGTCCTGGGTTATGAGGGGAGGCAGGGGCGGCCTAGGGCTGCTTTCTTTGGGAGACTCTTCAAGAAGTGATCCTGGTTGGCCTCTCCCAGGTCTGCATCTGGGTATGATTAGCACTGGAGATCAGCAGAGAACAAACAGCTCCCAGGGGCCCCCCCCCCAGGAGCCCTCCAGGGTAACAGTGGGCACAACAGAAGACAGGGACACTGAAGGAAGGCCAAGGGCCTGAAGACCTGGTCCTGTGCTAAACTCCGTAAACACACGCCATCTGTTTACTCCTGACAGCAGCCCTGCTTTGTCCTGCAGAGGAGGAACCTGCAACTCAGAGAGATTAGATTCTTTCCTGAAGTCACACCAGCTGAAAAGAGGAAGAGGTGGTGTCTGACTCCAAAGCCTAAAAGGCTACAGATCTTTTAGCTTCTTATAGTTTTTTGAAAACTGCACATGGGACACAGTCAGATGTAGGGTGTGACTCCTGGTGCCATCTCGGGTAAGTCACTTAACCTACCTGCCTCAGTTTCCATATCTGTAAAATAATGGGGATAATCATAAGTGTTTCTCCTGTAGGGATAAGTGAATTCATTAATATAAAAAGCTTAAAATTATACCTGACATGTATTAAGTGACCACTAGCATCAGCTACCATTGTTATATTTAAAGAGCTATTACAGTGAGGGTGAGGTCTACCTTTCCAGGTTCATCAGCTGTTGCTTACTTACCATCTAGAATAATCTGTGGTTTCCAGGATTTTGCTATCTTTACTCTATGAGGATTTTTTAGATGGCAAGTTAAAAAGAAACCAGCTTAAACAACAGAGGGATACCCAGCAAGGCTTGATCGAGCCACTCAGATGGTTTCCCTTTACTTCTGTTTTGCTCTTTGTGTGTCTGGCACAATGGCCCCACCTGGTTTACCGGCCCACCCTGGGACCAGTCACTCTGACCAGGAAGACAGGATATGCCGGCTAACTCAGGCTGATGTGGGCAGGCCCCTGGGACGGGAAGCAAGGGTCAGTTTTATCCAAGTGCATGACCAGGGAAGCAGCAGTTCTTGGCAGGAAAAGCAGAGCACTATGGCCAGTAGATGGAGAGAACCTAGGTCGGGTTCGTTTTGCTCCTACTGGCCACCCTGCCTGGTATTCCCTCTGCCAAGCTTCTCCCCTAGACCCCTACCCAGTCAGAACGTGTTCCTTGCTTCAGGTCTGTCCCCAGTGCCTATGTGTCTGACGTACAGCATGTCCTCAGTACATATGTGCTGAATGGATGAGTGAAATTTCTGCCTCATAAAACTTTTCCTGATGTTGTCAATAAAACGTGTTCTGCCTTTTCTCAACTCCCACAGAACGTGTTCAGATTTTGCTTATGGCCTCATTTCTATGCTTGTTTCTGTATTTGTCTTCATCTCTCCGTTAGACTGTACAATGCTGGACGTGTGGCCTGCTTTTCCTGCCTTTTCAATCCTGGTATGAAGGGGCCAGATAAATGTTTGTCGGTTTATTGAATAAATGAAAGAAGGGGTGAATGAAAAATTAATAGTGTGAAAACAACCATGTAGGTCCTGCCTGGACTTAAAGCATGGGAAAGAGAGAGGAGAAATAAAACAGTCGGGGGTCCGGCAGAGGTATCTAAAGGAGTGGCCATGCAGAAACCGGCCATGAGCGTGCGGCGGCTGGCAAGCTGCCAAGAAGAATCGGGAGAAAGTGGGTGGCGGGGCCAGGCTTCCATCTTCAGGAAGTCTGGACGTCATCCTGGTCATTCGTAACACCTGAGCAGCACTTAGGGATTCAGAGTGCAGGGTGGGCTCTGACAGAGAGGACGGCAGTAGAGAGGGGTTAGGCGCACTGCGGTGGGGTTTAGACAGCAGAGAAGAAACCGTGGCCGTGGGCAGGGTGTGGAGGAGTGAGGGCAGTGAGTCCCGTCTTCCTGGAAGTCTGAGATGCCTGAACCCCAAGCATTCTCACTCTCCACCGGCCTTCTCGCCTACCCTTCCCCTGCCCACCCGCCCATCCACACTGGAAAGGGGCACAAAAGGCAGGACCTAGAGCCCAGGACAAGCGGTGGAGTGGGAAAAGGCGGGTGGGCTCCCATGAATCCCTGCGGCCAGCCCTATTTATCAGGACTCAACAGTCTCAAAGAAAGTGAGCTTTGCAAGGCCTTGTCCCCTCAGGAACTATTTTTGGGTGGAGCAGTGACCAGGGAGAGGGCAGCTGTCCTGTCATAGGCCGGAGGTCAGAGGTGGCATCTATAGCTGGCAGCCAGAGAGGAGAGTTGGAAGAATGCCCAGGCGAGCTGTGCCCACCAGCCAGGCTGAAGGGCTGCACAGGCACAGAGGCAGGAGGGGTTCACATGGGAAATGAGAAAGGAGCTCCCCAGGTCCCTTTGTCCCTTGGTGGGGATAGTATTACCCCCGCTCCATCATAGCACCAGCAGTAGTCACCTACTGAGTGTTAAGGATCGGGCACTGCCTGCCGTACGAGCATCAGTCTGCCCAATCTTCGCAATACCCCGTGAGGGGGGTGCCATTGTCACCCCTACTTTAGAGATGAGGGCACTGAGGCACAGAACCCAAGTAACTCATTCATATCCACCTGAAGTTTGGGCCTTCGGGTTAGAGACTGGGGCACTGTAACCACTGTAACTCTGCACGCAAACGCTGCATGCTTCTGAGGGTGCCGGTGACTTTCTCCTTGACTGGAGAAGGGAAAGAATTTGAGGGAGTATTCTCACGCGTCCCGATCGAGCAGGGAAGAAATCAATGCCTTTCAGGAACAGATAGAGAGCATAGAAAGAGTTTACCTAGTCACTGTCAAAGAAGCTCGTGTTTGTCTTATCTCTGATTCAGCATTCACAGACATCACTGAGAAGTGAAGATCTTCTCAAGCTGTGAACAGAATAACCAAGAGCTGCCTGATGGCGTCCATCGACTTAAACAGATGCCCCCCAGAGCCACTGCCCAGAGCTAATATAGAGGCACTGGCATGCTTGGTACCGAAAAAGAAGCTGGCCCTCACCCAAGGCAATTGTATATTACTGTTTTCTGGGTGTGCAACAGTTGAAACCACAGCTGAGTGGAGTAAATTAACGGCACGGAGATTTCCTATTGTGAACACACATACAAAGGAAACTGCTGTAGCGCTGCTCTGAAAGGCGGCCCTAGCTGCTGTAACAAGCACGTCCTGAAGTCCGAGGGAGTCAGTGCAACAGGAGCATCCTTGTCCATGTTGAGGTTCACAGTAGGAACACCCAACAGGCAGTCGTACAAATGGTGGTGGGTCCCTGTTCCACACGCCATTCAGGTACCCAAGCTGATGATGATGTTCAAGGTTGGCCTGGGTCTCGATGTCCAGCTGGCAGACAGGAAGCGTCAGAACTTGGAAGACCCCATCGTAGTAGGCTTAGCCCGCCATAACAAAGCACTATCGGCTGGACAGCTCAAACGACAGCGATGTATTTTTCACAGTTCTAGAGGCAAGGGGTGAGGAATGGGTACCAGCAGAGTTCTGGTGAGGACTCTCTTCTTGCACCACAGACGGCTGCCTTCTCGTCCTCACATGGCCTTTCCTCGATGTGTGCCAATTGAAAGGGGTGGTGGGGTGGGGGCCTTTCTCCCATCTCTGCCATCACAGGGGCCCTACAGGGTGACCTGATCTAATCCTAGTTACCTGCCAACATTCCCCTCTCCAAACACCATCACAATGGGGATTAGGGCTTCAACATACGAATTCCTGGGGAGGACATAATTCAGTCCACAGCAGTGAGACCACGTGGTCAGTTTCCATGAACCAGGTGTGGAGGTGGCATAACCACTTTCACTGGCCACAGCTGTCACATGCCCCCCCCTCCCCCAGCTGCAAGTGAAGGCTGTGCCTACAAGGGAAGGAAAATGCATCTCTGCTGAACCTGTGAATTGTCTGTCCCACCAAAAGAAGGGCAGCATCTAAGTTTAACCTGAACAGTCATTGAACCTCACGACAGGCATCAGGTGACACAGGTAAATGCATCCATTACGTATTGATGGATAATCAACTACCTGAAAACTTAGTGGCTTTAAATAAGAAACAGTTTACTCTCTCAGTCTCTGCAGGGTGGCTTCCTTGGGCGATTCTGGCTCGGGATTTCTCATGAGGTTGCAGAAAGCTGTCAGCCGGTTGAAGTCTTCTGAGGGCTTCACCAGGGGTGGGCAGGCTCTGCTCTTTGCCACGTGACTGGGTGCCTTTCCTCTGAGAGAGCAAGCAAGGAGGATGCGTGGAACTTTCTATAACATACTTTGGAGGTGACATACCTTCGCCGCCTCACCTTCTATTAATAAGAAATGGGTTGCCAAGTCCTGCCACACTCGAGGGGAGAGGAATTAGACTCTACCTTTTCACAAAAGGGATATCAAAGAATTTGGGAACATATTTTAAAATCACTGTGGTGGGTATGTCTAAACTTGATCCATAAGCATTTGACCCACAAACACACCTAATAATGTCATTTGGTCTACTTTTGCTGGTAGATTTGTAATGCAGTGTAACTTGGCTACATGCCAGTGGTGGGACTTTAGAGCTCCCTTGTGACTCAGGTTTGTTATCAGTCAAATCAGGAGGCTCTTGGCTGCCAAGCTCCCAACCCCAGGGGACAGATTGTGCATCTGATACACACAGAAGCCCTGGGCCCAGCACAATGTGATTCACAGGGCTGGAGGTGACAGAAAGTTAGGGAACCTGGTACCAGACTGGGCTTTCCCACTGTGAGCCATTTGGGTTACTAATGGCCATAGCTCTGTGACGTTTCTGAGCTCTGTCCATTTCACAAAGCCCCACCATGGCACCTCCACTTTCCACCCTTCCTCCACTTCTGGCCTTAAGGATAGAAGAGAGGTGGGGTAAGAATTTAACTGACTGAATTTTAAGGTCCTTGGGGATCAATGGTTCCACACGCAAACCAAATGATTCCGCAGGAATTCTGACTCCCAGTTCAGCAAGCATGTGGGAAACTAATATCACAACAGTGTGGATCTGCCTGAATTTTCCACCTATGCTTTGTGTTTTTCTTCCCTCGTCTGCAGCCAGCAGCACGCCCTTCAGGGATGTCTAGTGTCTCGAGGAAGGAGGGTGGGTGTTGCCTGCTGGGCCTCAAGAAGAACTTGAGGGAAAATAATCCTCCCCTTTGTTCTTCTCCATTGCTTTTTGTTTGCCTGGCAGATGTTCAGCTTGGTCTCAGGCACCACCCAGCTCCTCTTACTGAGAGGGACCTGCTTAGCTTATAGATCTCTGCACGTCCGCGTTGCTTAAGATGACTGTGGCCCCCAGCCTCCGGACCTTCCCTCTCCTGGTGCTCCCCAAACACAGGAGCCACTGGGAACTAGGTGAAAACAATCACAGGTAGCTTGGGACAGAGGTGATATAGACTCTCATGATTTTAGCAAGTGTAATAGAATGTGTCCCTATTTCTTTAAAAAAACAAACATCTTGGGGCGCCTGGGCGGCTCAGTCGGTTGAGCGTCCGACTTCAGTTCAGGTCATGGTCTCGTGGGTTTGTGAGTTCGAGCCCTGCGTCAGGCTCTGTGCTAACAAACAGCTCAGAGCTTGGAGCTTGCTTCGGATTCTGTATCTCTCTCTCTCCCCCCCCTCCCCTGCTCATGCTCCGCCTCTGTCTCTCAAAATAAATAAATGTTAAAAAAAATTAAAAAAAAAACCAAACACCTTTTTAAATTTTAAATAATATCTACACTTAACATGCGCCTCAAACTTACAACCCCGCGATCAAGTGTTGCATGTTCTACTGACTGAGCCAGCCAGGCGCCCTGTGTCTCTATTTCTGATTCAGAAGATATTGTCACCCTTCTGAGAAGGAAGGTTCTTTTCTAATTCTCATATTGTTCACAACAGTAAAATTTAGGCATAAAATCTGAGGCTAAAATGGAATATAAACCCTGGAAACAGAATCTGGGCTCTTGTCTGTTTGCTCAGCTAAGCACCACAGTCACCAGATTATGACTTCTATACATTTGTATTCTAAGCAAATGGAATTGGAAACTGAAAGTACTCTACCATCCTGTTGAGGTTAGAGTATGGCCAATCTTTTTAAACTTTTGAGATATATATATATATATCTATATATATGTATATATAGATATATATATATATATATTTGGACAGAGACCCAGAAATATGACCTGAAAAATACAAGTTTATCTACAAACTTTAGAAAATACATATAGTTAAAAAAGAACCATACAACATACTAACCAAAGACAACCACTGCTAACCTTATATGTTCCTCTTGACATTTTCTACACACACACACACACACACACACACACACGGCTTGTGGTAACAAACATCCTGATCCGAGCCATCATCATCTTCCCAAGCGTATAGTGCCTTTCCAGTTGTGTAGGTATGAATGTCGCCGTGCACCCTAGCTAGAGGGATGCACCCAGATGCCTGTTTGAAGACGCTGAAGAGTGGATTGGAAGGGAAGACAGCAAGTTTAAGTAACTGAATATTTCAAAATATATTTAGAAAATCAAAATGGGATCGAGCCCCATGTATCATTTGAGACTCTTCTGATACCAAGTGAGAGAAAACCAAACAGTAGCAGAATTTATTAGCTTACCAACAAAACATCCAGAGGTAGGGTTCACTTGAGCAAGTGGTTGGAATGAGCTGATTTCTCTCCAGCTGTCCACACTGCAGTCTGAGTGGCAGGCCCCCCCGGCCTGTGTGCTCTGCAGGTGTTCCAGGCAAGTGGCCGTGATGTCATCATGCACCACTCAGGGTAGGACAGAGGGCCTGATGAGGGGCTCTTTCTGAAGAAAACAGGAGTCCTTTTCACAGAAGCCCTGGGACACTTTTCTGAAACTGGGTATGGATCCCACCCCTGTAGCCAGTTGGATGCTGAGTGGTTCAAGAGAAGGAGCCACTCCAGATGATAGAGTCAGTCCATCCAAACCCATAGTTCAGATGGAAAAGAGACGGTTCTCCAAAGTAGATTTGGGTGATATATTCCAGGAAAAAGAATAAATCATGGACAGCAAACACTTTCTTTAAAAATTTTTAAAAATATTTATTTTTGGGAGAGCACAAGTGAGGGAGGGGCACAGAGAGAGGGGGACAGAGGATCCAAAATGGGCTCTGTGCTGACAGGCTGACAGTAGACAGCCTGATGTGGGGATTCAACTCACGAACCGTGAGATCATGACCTGAGCTGAAGTCGACGCCCAACTGAGCCACCCAGGTGCCCCCTTTCTTTTAAATTTTTAAATTTTATTTAATGCTACATCAGGAACCACTTTGTGTGAACAAGCATCCTTCCAGGTGTCCTTTTGAATGGATGCGTGGCTTCTCAGTCTATCTGCCAAAGCCTACTCAATGCACCCTACTTTGTTATCAACATTGCTTGTACCTTGTTGACACAATATTGCCTTCCTTTGCTCTCCTGTTTGGAAATTCCGTTGACTCATTGTACAAATTTTTATTCAGTATCTACTGTGTGTCATTCTTCTGGGTGCTGGGAATGCGTTAGTGAGTGAAACACACAGTGTGTCCCTTATATTCTAGTTGCAAGTGACAGTAAATGAAGCATCCTGTGTCAAGGAGATAAGTGCCAGGAGAAGACAGAGCAGGGAGGGGCGTAGCGAGGGCTAGAGCAGAGGAAGCTCTGATCTTCTCTTCCTCTTCCCCATAAATTATTAGCACACACCTCTGGGTGGGCCTTTCTTAGCATACACTGGACTCACCTGTTATGAGCATTTGGAGGCAGGCAGGGATGGGGTCACTTCTACACCCACATTCCCAAGTGACAAGAGGTAAATGTGATGGTCAGGCAGTGCTCGGTGGCACCACGCTACTGCGGCCAGCACTGGACTAGGGAGGACGTGTGGATGCCCTTTCACTCGTCCCACAGACTGGGAGACCATACTTAGGAACTTCTGCTCTTTGACCAAGGTTGGAATGCAAAGACGTTTGTTAGACTCTAAGTCTTTAGGTAAGATGGGATTTGTGGCAGCCAGGGTCCAGATGGGAAAGTGGAAACCACCCCAGCGATTCGAACAGGGAAGTCCAACGGGTTGATTGCACGGTGCTGGCAGGCTGACAGAGCAAACAAAGGAAGCCGAAAGAACCCAGAGATTAAGAACGGAAAGAAGCAATGGCTGGGCTGTGGCAGAGGACTCAGGCGGGCAGGGGTGGGGCCCTGGGGCTGGGGCCTCTGGCCAAGGTGAAAGCAAGCTGGGGCTCCAGCAACACTGAGCAAATAGGAAAGCGAGGCGAGTCTGTCCTCTCCTGCTGCCCCCGTCGGACCCCTGAGGGCCTCCCAGCAGCAGAGCTGCTGTAGAAGGAGTTAGTTGAGTTTTGGGAAGTGCAGTTTGTAGAGTGTTGGCCCCAGAATTTCAGCAGAGAATGCAGAAGAGTGAGTTCACACACAGAGGTCAGCGTCTGGTCCAGTCCTTTCCACTCAGCTCCCATTCGTCCCCTTCACCTGTACTTGACTTCCACACAAGAACTGTAACATTTGTACCAATGCTATCGTTCTCGCCCTCTTCCCAGAAGGGTGAGACAGAAAGTGCCATTAGATACTGGCCCTACCTGTGCAATAGTAAGTTTCACTTGAGTGTGTGCAAAATCACACCCAAGTAATCTGTAAACTGAAAATAACTTTTAAAGTGAACCACTATAAATAATTCTTACATAAAACAATAGAGAAAAACAAGGGGAAATAATGAATACATACAAGCATTTGTATAAACAACACGGAAGCAAATGCAAAACTTTGATAGTTTTTTTCTTCTGTGATTTATCTCTAGGCCACAGTTAACTTTAGTGATTTCGTTTTTTACGAGGAATTAAGTAATTGATGGAATACATGTACCATGAAGTACTATGTGTCCTTGAAAAGGTTGGCAGTGTAGGATGTCCTTTGCATATTAGTGAATGAGAAATGGCAGGATTCAGAAAGGCCATAAAATGATTGCATGATTACTGCATACAGACACCCACCGAAGGCCCAAGAGAGGTGTGTGCTTGTGTTCGTGTGAGAGTACGTGAGCATGGAGAAAGATAGGAGGAGAAAGTGTACGAGAAGCTTCACATATGCAGGTGCACTGCTGAAGAATTCGTTTATCTTTTGTGCGTCTACCAATTTATGTTGACTTCCCTTTTTTTTTTTTTTTTTTTTTTAATTTTTTTCAACGTTTATTTATTTTTGGGACAGAGAGAGACAGAGCATGAACGGGGGAGGGGCAGAGAGAGAGGGAGACACAGAATCAGAAACAGGCTCCAGGCTCCGAGCCATCAGCCCAGAGCCCGACGCGGGGCTCGAACTCACGGACCGCGAGATCGTGACCTGGCTGAAGTCGGACGCCCAACCGACTGCGCCACCCAGGCGCCCCTGTTGACTTCCCTTTTGAAAGACGCTCTCATAGGCGTGGATGATAGGGTGACAGTGTTATTGCAAAGCTTTACAGATGTTGACCCACTGTCCTCTGGCTCACACTGTTCCTGATAAGAAGTTGGCCACCATAACTTTCTTCCTCTATACATTATGGGTCTTTCTTGACTTTTTTTGAATGTTTATTTATTTTTGAGAGAGAGCGAGTGCACACTCATGCACATGCGTGCACAAGCCAGGGAGAGCCACAGAGAGGGGGAGAGGATGTGAAGGGGGCTCAGGCTGACAGCAGAGAGCCTCTGAGGGGCTCGAACTCATGAACCACCAGATCATGACCTGAGCTGAAGATGGATGCCCAACTGCCTAAGCCACCCAGGTGTCCCTTGTCTTGACCATTTTTTTTTTAAATAAAATAATTCTTTTATGTTTATTTTTGAGAGAGAGAGTTCGAGAGCATGAGCGGGGTTGGGGACAGAAAGGGAGGGGGACAGAGGATCTGAAGCTGTCAGCAGAGAGCCCAATGGGGGGCTCGAACCCATGAACCATGAGATCATGACCTGAGCTGAAGTCAGATGCTTAACCGACTGAGCCACCCAGTCGCCCCTTGACAATTTTTAAATTTTTTTTTAACATTTATTTATTTTTGAGACAGAGAGAGACAGAGCATGAACGGGGGAGGGGCAGAGAGAGAGGGAGACACAGAATCGGAAGCAGGCTCCAGGCTCTGAGCCATCAGCCCAGAGCCCGACGCGGGGCTCGAACTCACGGACCGTGAGATCGTGACCTGAGCTGAAGTTGGACGCTCAACCGACTGAGCCACCCAGGCGCCCCAACAATTTTTAAGATTATTTCTTTATAATTGGTTTTAAGCCATTTACGATGTGCCATGGTGTTCAGATTCCCTGTGCTTGGAATTGGTTGAGTTGCATGAACTATAACCCATTTCTGGGTTATAGTTTTCATCAGATTTGGGAAGGTTTTCTACAGCTTACTGATGCTCTACTCATTTTTTTAAATTAATAGACTTTATTTTTAGAACAATTTTAGATTTACAGAAAAATTGAGCAGGTAGTACAGAAAGTTCCCATATTACTCCTCCTAGCCCACCACTACCACCCACTCAATGTCCCCTGTTGTTATTGTTTTTCGATTTCCCCTATTATTAACATCTTCAATTAATGTGGCATATTTGTTACAATTAATGAAGCAATATTGATACATCGTCATTAACTAAGTCCATAATTCATGTTAAGATTCACTCTTTGTGTTGTACATTCTAGGGGTTTTGACAAATTCATAATGTAGTGTGTCTTCCATTACAATATCATACAGAGTAGTTTCACTGCCCTAAAAATCTGTGCTCCTTCTGTTCATCCCTCCCTCTCCTACTAATCCTGGCCACCACCTATTTTTCACTGTCTCTATAGTTTTATGTTTTCCAGAATGTCACGTAGATGGAATTGCACAGTATGCAGCCCTTTTAGTCACGCTTCTTTCGCTTGGTAATATGCAATTAATGTTTCTCCGTGTCTTTTTCCAGTGTGACAGCTCGTAGTAATATCCCATTGGCGGGATGTGTCACAGTGAGTTTATCCCCTCGCTGATCGAAGGCCATCTTGGTTGCCTCCAGTGTTAGGTAATATGAATAAAGCTGCTGTAACAATTTGTGTGCAGGTTTTTTTTATGGACGTAGTTCTCAGCTCGCTTGGGTAAATACCTAGGAGTATGTATGTTGGATTGTGTGGAAAGACTATGTTTAGCTTTGTAAGAAACTTCCAGATTGTCTTCCAGAGTGGCTATTCCATTTTGCATTCCTACTAGCGAAGAATGAGAGTTTCTGTTGTTCTGCACCCTCACCAGCATTTGGTGTTGTCAATAAAAAAAAAAAAATTCAGCCATTCTAGTAAGTATGTAGTGGCATTTTATAGCTGTTTTAATTTGCAACCCCCCAATAACATATGATGTTGAGATTTTCACATATTTACTTGACATCTATATATATCTACTTCGGTAAAGTATGTGTTCAGATCTTTGCCTATTTTTAAATTGAGTTCTTTGTTCCTTACTGTTGAGTTGTAAGAGGGCTATATATATTTCAGATACAAGTCCTTTATCAGATACGTGTTTTGCAAATATTTTTTCCAGTCCATAACCTGATTTTTTTATTCTTTTGACAGTGTCTTTAAGAGAGCAGAAGTTTTTTATTTTAATAAAGTCCAACTCATCCATTTTTTCTTTCATGTGTCACACTTCAGGTGAAATATCTAAAAACTCATTGCCAAGCCCAAGGCCACCCAGATTTCCTCCTGCATCATCATCTAGAAGCTGTATAGTTAAATGTTTTACATTTATTCCTACAACCCATTTGAGTTAATTTTGTGAAGATATAAGTTCTGTGCCCAGATTTATTTTTTCATAATAATTTTCTTTTTCTACTTTCCTCTCTGTGTTCCATTTGTGCTCAACTCTTTTTTTTTTTTTTAATAAACTAGCTGTGTCTGATGTGACCCCTGTTCTGGCAGATATATATGTATTTGAGCGAGAGAGAGAGACAGAGAGAGTGAGCAGGGGAGGGGCAAAGAGAGAGAGAGAGAGAGAGAATTCCAAACAGACTCCGCGCTGTCAGCACAGAGCCCGATGTGGGGCTTGAAATCATGAACTGTAAGAACATGACCTAAGCCAAAACCAAGAGCCAGATGCTTAACAGACTGAGTCGCCCGAGCACCCTGCATTTGCTCTCAACTCTTGATGGGGTTCTTTCCATGACGAGATGACCCAAACATTCATTTCCACTGGGTTTCCCACTGACCTCTACCATTGGGCACAAAGCCCTCTGGGTTCGGACATCAGCTCTCCTCTCCCACAGCAGCAATGGGGTTTCCATCTGGCGGCCAGCACAGTGCCTCCTTTCTTTGCCTGTTGATCCGATGGGACGAGAAGCACAAAAGGACAGGAGGCAGCTTCAGCTTCTGATTCATTAGAACAATTAGTGGTTCTTCTTTTGAGAAATAGAAACTTCAGACCAGCACAGTGCCAAGTTGAGGGGACAGACGGCAAAAGTTGTCACATGGGCTATTAAGTACAATGGTTCACTTCTACCCTTTGATTTCTGGACTCTGGCTATGGCAGGGAGAGCACCATATATTGGTCGCTGGTTCAAAGTATATCCATGTCCTATAGGAGACCACTCAAATTAAAATCCTTATTGGGTGTTTTCAACTGAATAGGACTGCAACTGAGTGAGGCCATCATTCAACACAGCAGATGCTTCTGGGTGCTGAATACAGTGGGAGACACCACGCTTGGTACCTGGGCAGGACATGTATGGGCTCCATGTGTGTGTCCATGTTTTGGAAGTAAAAAGACCAAGTCCTGGCAGGATTAAAGTCAGCTCTAGCCATTTTGGGCATTCCAAGTCCTCCAGCCCCAAACCGCCTTCAAGATTTTTTAGAGATCTTTCTGAACGAGTGAGTGGCTTGTCAGTTTTAAGGTGATGGCTAGTTTTGAAGTGGAAGGCAGTGTAGGAGGGTTCTCAAAGCAGAAAGCCTCGGCTCCTCTCAGGTTATGAATCTGTTCTGTCAAATGTGCCTGCATGGAGGGTCCGCCACGAAGAACAGGAGCCTGGTTGGCTCCCTGGGCCGCAGGCCGTGCTCAGCTGGCACACGGCTTCCATTGCAAGGATGCTACCTTTAGGAGGTGTGCTGAAGCCACAGATCTATTTCACATTTGAGATGTTTCTCTCTGGCCCTGGCTCTGTCCTCCCTTTCTGCCTCAAGCCTAAGCGCCTATTCTCTTCCTGTGAGATTTTTTTTCTACTAGAAAACTATAAAAACGCCCAGTGGTTTTGTAATTGAATTATTTATTTTTTTGCGGGCTGTACTGTTGTCTCTGGCTCCAGGCCATGTGTGTGAATATGTTTATATGAGAACGTGCACACGCACGTGCACACAACACACAAACACATCTGCGCCCACATGTATGCACATGCATACTCCGCACACACAAGCACACACATGTGCACACACGCACACATACACATGAACACACACATGCATGCGCACACACACACAAACAGGTCGCGTTCCTTGGTCCCAGACTACCTTGCCTTGCTGTGTCCTGGTCCCTGGACCTCATAGGAGGATCTCAAGGGAGCTGGATGCATCTTTCATGCATTCTAGTGGAAAAGGGTTTTTCACTACCAAACCCAGTTAAATATTCAACTACTCCTCCCCCCAGTTTCTTCTCTAATCTTCCAACTTCTCAAAGAGAGAGGTTGGTTTAATTTTACAGGTGTCTTCTAAAATTCTGGATGGGCAGATGCCCTTTCAGGGATGTGGAGAGTATGGCAGAGGAAGAGCCCAGACAAGTCTTCACCTGTGATGTCAAAGCGTCCACATAGCAGCCCAGGTGAAAGTCCTGACCACATGACCATTGTTGGCCTCAAACAGCAGGGCCCTGAGAGACAAGTGTAAGCACACCCTTGCCGCAGGCTGCTTGGAGGAGGCGCCACTCACGTGGGGCAGTGGCTGCACCAGCAAATGAACAGAGGCCAGCAGCACCTGCCAAGGATGTTCTTCTCGAAGTTTCTACTTATAAGTGGAGCTGATAAACAGCATGCACGATGCCCTGAGCAAGAAGGGTGGAGAGTGATTTGATTCCATTCTTTAGTTTGTGAGCCAAGAAACAGAGTCTGGCAATTTACACAAAGATATATTGTAAGGCTGTAAGGAGGTCCAGAAATTCATGAGAAATTTTGCAAAAAGGCAAGAGGCAAGACAGCCTGGGTGGGAAGTCAGGAGCCACAGGGACCGCCAGCAGCAAGAAAGGCATTCAGGGTGTTTCTGGAGGGGACCTTCCATCATTTCTTTGGGTTATTGACCAAGGGACAAAGAGCTAAGGGGTGTCAAAGTGTGTGTGCTTAGCCACCGCCCACCTCCGGATGTTGGAAAGGCCCTGAGGGTCTTTATCCCCCCTCCCGATGGTGGGAATGCTGTCTGAAGATTATGCTCTGGCAGTGAGAGGCAACCACCAATGTCACATCTTAACAAATGGCGTAAAATTCCCGGCAGTGCATGTGTATATGGGGACTCTCTACTTAGAAAGAAAGACCTTAAGTTCAGAGTGGTGTTGAAGGATATGGATAATTATGTTGCCTTTGCTGTTGGGGTCAGAGAGGTATCTTGATGTTTTCTCTAATTCCGTTCCAGATTAGAGATCTGTGAGAGGGAAGTGCTTGGACAGCAGGGTTCACCCAAACAATGCTGTTCACCTAAGCATTCCTGAGGTCCCCAAGCACCAGCCTTTTTTGTTTTTTGAGGGGGAGGGTCCAAGTGAGCAAGGAGCAGAGAAAGGGAGAGGGGAGAGAGAGAGAGAGAGAGAGAAGCAGGGCTCACCTGGGGCTCGTGCTCACCCGACACGGGGCTAGACCTCACGAACTGTGAGATCATGACCTGAGCCTAAGTCAGATCCTTAACAACTAAGCCGCCTAGGTGCCCCCCCCGCCCCCCCGCCCGGGGAACCAGCCTCTGAGTGGAGAAGAAAAGGCAAGTTATTTATATGAGTCAAGCCTCTCTGACTTCTTTTCAAAGACGTCTCATTTTTTTCAAGTTTTGGCCTTCTTTCCTCGAGCTGATTTGTTCGGCTGCTTCGAAGGAGACTCGTTCCAGGTGCCAAAGATCGCACAGAGGAGAGTGTGTCAGCAGATCAGTGTGAGGCTGGAGCTTCGAATGCCTGGGTGAAGAGAAAACAAAACCTCAGCACATGAGGTGGTCTGAACCTCTCACCTGCACCACTGGGGCTCATTCAGATCACCAGGGAAAGAGGCAGCCTTCGGATTATAAGGGTTCAGGGAAGGGAGGAAGACAGTCGTCCCGGGGAGGGTGTCCTGGCCTTAGCCCTGGCAGTCAGGTGACCCTCAGGAGGGTGGTCGGAGACCCAGCACCCCCCCAGAAGCAGCTCCTTGTGCCTGGTTCCTGTGCTGTTTTCTCTTCTTGTGGCCTGTTCTCTCTGTTGCCTTTTTGCTTCTGTTCTGTGCTCAGCAGCTAGCCCTCTCTGTCTGTTTCCCAGTCCAGCTCCTGCAGAGAGGCTGAAGGTCCCCTTAGCTCCCCATCAGCTCCCTGGGCCTCCTGCCTTTCGGACCAAGGGAGAATTCAAGGAGTCTGCCCTTGAACTAGCGTGACTTAAGAAGAACAGTGAGTCCTGCAGGGGACCCTACATGTGGTCTTCTGGATGTCCAGACCATAGCGTGGGGGCGGGTAGCTGAGACACGACTGTTAGAGGTGGATGGCAGGAGAGAGACAAACAGAGACACAGACAGAGACAGACAGAAAGAGATGGAAAGAGGGAGTAAGAGACAGGGACCAAGAGACAGAAAGAGAGACAGAGTCAGAGACAGCCACCTAGGGAGTGGCGGGAGGCAGAGAGAGAAACACAGGGAGGGAGGGGAGGGCATGTGTGTTTGCTGAAGTGCACAGTGTCCTCCTCACGGCTGCGTCTGAGCCAGCCCTCGCCGGCACGCTGAAAGGGACACGTGCCTGCCCCGTGTCACGGGGGAGGAGATGGACGTTCAGGGGGCTTCGGGGCTTCGTTTGGGTTTGTGCAGCTCGACTGGCTCCAAACCTCCAAGTCCTTATTCTTGGAGAAGTTGCAGGGGAAATTTAGAAGGACAGAGTGAGAGGCCGAGTCTCACTAAATACTTGCCTTGTGGCCGAGGCCTGTTTGCCAAAGACAGAAGCACTCGTCCACTTTCCAGACAGTGGGAAGAGGCTGTGTGTTCCTAAATCAATTAGAAGAAGTCGACTGGCAGATGTGAGCTAGGCCGTGGCGGCCAATATAATCGCTTCCCTGAGAGGAGAGAGGGCAGCTTGGGTACGGGGGGCCAGAATGTGGAGTGTGTGTTGATTAAATCACACAGCAGGGTCTGGAGGGTGCGGCAGGGCTCTCTGGTGTGGAAGAGATTCCCTAAGAGTGTTTCACGGAGGCCGGGCTGGGAATCCAGCCCGAGCAGCCTCAGCAGCTGGACGGTGGCAGAGCTCAGCAAGCAAACAAATAAATAAAATTAGTGACAGGGTCCCTGGGGAGGAGACATCGTACACTCGGCACAGAATGGAGGAGGGTAGGCATGGTGACACAGGGCTTCACAGGGGCTGTCGAGGGGACCCGACCCCATCGGGGTTGGGGGCGGGCACTTCCTGGGAAGCTCCCCCGCCGCCCCAGTTAGGTGGGTTAGGGTTCTCTCCTCCACGCTTGGTGTCTGAGGAGCTGCCCGGGCCGTGTGTGTGTGTCTGATGCTCAGGGCGCGAGGGTGGGTGAGAGGCGAAAGGTGGAGAACCTGTAGGAGAAGCTCCTGCAGTCAGATCCCACATACGGTTCTGGCCCTGGTGAAGGAAGGAAGAACTGTAAGCACGTGGCTGCATGACAGAAACCGGGGGGGGGGGGGGCTTTCCCGAAACAGGACACGAGGGCTTACTATGTGACGCAGCACAGGTGACGGGAAGGGCTTCCTATGTCCTTGCTCGGTTCTCAGCCCTTGGGGTGCTGACCAGCAAAGCTGTGTGACAGGTCACCCAGGGCTTGTTGGTAGGCGCTCATTTCTCTCTCGGAGTCTGTGGGTCAGCCCCGCTTCCGGCTGCGGCTGTGAGGTATCCCATCCGGGGACAAAGCAAATCCTTCTCACGGGGTGAGGGAGGGGGAGCTCAGCAGAAACCCGCAGTGCCTTCCTGGCCTGGCACTCGTGTGGCGTGCTCCCACTGATCCAAGCGCGTGGGCGCCCAACCCAGTATCCGTGGATGTGGGATGTGCCCCTCCCACACAGGGAAGCATCAGGAGTGAGCATTCACTGAGCATCTCATCTTACAGGTTAGAAAACATGAGGCCCAGAAGGTGGATTTGTTAACGAGCAGCAGTCTTACCTTCCGTGGCACATCACCTCCGGTAAGAGCGTCGTGGGCCCAACGAGGGGCAAACATAGGATTTTTTTCCGCAGTTCCATTGCAGATATCCTCCAGGCAGAAAAATGTCTAACACAGGGAAGAGGCCCTTCCAGAGCCATCGATATGGGGAGAGGAGCAGGCTCTAGGTTACCTTCGGGAAACCACCCCTATGCCAACTTAGAGCTCGGCAAGCTGCCTCCAGACTGTGGCCACAAGGTCACCTGGTGTCTTCTATAGCATCTGTGCCAGCGAAACAGATGCCAGGTTCCCCTCCTCACCCCTGAGGGCATGGGGGGGGGACCCTAGGTGCCTTTAAGTGATTGAATAGCAGGTAGAAGAAATGGCCATCTGCTACATCTTTGGGCGTTTCATGTCTAAATACAAGTCTTTCAAAGGAAGGTTGACCTCCTATTTTCTTATCAGAATCGGAGAAGGTCCCACTTGATGTTAACAGGTCATCACCAACAGTTTTTGATGATACATTATCACATGATGTTTGACATACAACTCTGGAGAAGCTCAAATAATTGAGTATTGTTGCTATGGCAGCACTCTTTACATAAACAAGGTTTCCTCAAAAATTACATCCCTAAAAACGAGAGCTGGGAAGAGAACGGATGCTGAGCTCTCTGTGACTTTAGAACTATTAGTCATGCAAAGAGAAATGCGTCAGAAACCCCCAGCCTCAGCCATGTTATTAAGAGAGGCATTTTATAAGTTATCCTTCATATTACTTATTTATCAAGATTTATAACATATTTATGCTGTTCTGATCAATTGTGTAGTACTAACAAATGTGATGATAGCTTTATGTGGAGTGAATTTATTACTTTTTCAAATTGAAGTACAGGGGCACCTGGGTGGCTCAGTCGGTTAAGCGGCCGACTTCGGCTCAGGTCACGATCTCGCGTCCCTGAGTTCGAGCCCCGCGTCGGGCTCTGTGCTGACGGCTCAGAGCCTGGAGCCTGTTTCAGATTCTGTGTCTCCCTCTCTCTCCGACCCTCCCCCATTCATGCTCTGTCTCTCTCTGTCTCAAAAATAAACGTTAAAAAAAAATTTAAATTGAAGTACAGCTTGCACACAATGTTGTGTTAGTTTCAGGTCTACAACACGGCGACTCGGCAAGTCTGTGTGTCACTCGTACCCACCACGGTGAAGTGTGGTCTCCATACGGTGTTATCACAACACGACTGACTGTACTCCCGACACGCCGTACTTTCATTCCCATGACATTTGTTGGATAAGTGGAAGTTTGTGCCTCCTGTTCCCCTTCCCCGATTTCACCCACCCCCCTCCTCTCTGGCAACTAGTTTGTTCTATGAATCTGTTTCTGTTTTTTATCTGTTTGTTGGTTTGTTTTGTTTTTTAGACTCCACACACGTGAAATCTCACTGCATTTGTCTTTCTCTGGCTGGCATATTTCACTGATATGATGCCTTGTAGTCTCATCCATGTTGTTGTGAATGGCAAGATTTCATTCTTTTTTATAACCAAATAATATTCCATTGTGTATATATATATACCACATCTCCTTTAAAATTTTTTTAAATGTTTATTTATTTTTGAGAGAGACAGAGTGTGAGCAGGGAAGGGGCAGAGAGGGGAGACAGAATGTGAAGCAGGCTCCAGGCTCTGAGCCATCAGCACAGAGCCCGATGCGGGGCTCGAACCCACGAACCGCGAGATCGTGACCTGAGCCGAAGTCGGCCGCTCAACCGCCTGAGCCCCCCAGGCGCCCCAATCTACCACATCTTCTTTACCCAGTCCTCTATCAATGGACACGTGGCTGCTTCCAATCTTGGCTACTGTCAATAATGAATGCTACAGTAAACACGAGGTTCATATATCTTTTAGAATTAGTGTTTTTGTTTTCTTTGGTAAATATTCGGAAGTGAAATTACTGGATTGTATGGTAATTCAATTTTTAAGGTTTTGAGAAAACTTCATACGGTTTCCACAGTAGCTGCACAGTTTGCATTGCCACCAACAGTGCCGACCGAGCAGGGTTCCTTTTTCTCCACATCCTCACTAAAATTTGTTGTTTCTTACCTTTTTTACTTTAGCCATTCTGACAGGTGTGAGGTGGTCTCTCAGTGTGGTTTTGATTTGTATTTCCCTGATGATGAGTGATGTTGAGCATTTTTTCATGTGTCTGTTGGCCATCTGGATGTCTTCTTTGGAAAAATGTCTATCCAGGTCCTCTGCCAACTTTTTAATCAGATTATTTTTTGGGTGTTGAGTTGTATAAGTTCTTTACATATTTTGTATATTAACCACTTATCAGATATGTCATTTGTAAATATCTTCTCCTGTTCAGTAGATTACCTTTTTGTTTTGTTGATGATTTCCTTCACTGTACAAAAGCTTTTTATTTTGGTGTAATCCTAGATAGATACAATTTTTTATGCTTAGAGTAGGGGTTCTTAGCTTAGTGTGTTCATGAACTCAGGTGAAAAAAATTACATCTTTGTGTCACCAACCTCTAAGTGACATTTAGGGCTTCCTTTTATCACATATGCAAACAACAAATGTTACTGGTATTAGCGTCTCTAACTTTGTCACCAGGAGAAATCAGAAGGAGCTTTGTATCACATAACTTGAAACATTATTTCTACTTCTGCTTCAAAGTTACCATAGTTATTGAACTTACAGCTAGATCTTGTTAATGTGGTGATAAAGAATTACTTGCATTATTACTACATCACAATTAAAACTATTTGGAAAACTATATCCCTAACACACCTGGCTTCCTTTTTAATCCTATGTATTTTATTTTCTGCACTTAAAAACATTACTCTGAGAAGGGGTCTTTAGGCTTCACCAGACCACCTTCCAGGTCAAAAAAGATGAGAAACCTCTTGGGACGTCTGGGTGACTCAGTTGGTTAAGCATTGGACTCTGGCTCAGGTCATGATCTCACAGTTCATGGGTTCAAGCCCCACGTCGGGCTCTGTGCTGACGGCTCAGAAGCTGGAGCTGCTTCAGATTCTGTGTCTCCCTCTCTCTTTGCCCCTCCCACCCCCACTCATGCTCTGTCTGTCAAAAATGAATAAACTTTAACAAATTTTTTTAAAAATGAGAAATCTATGAATCAGTGGCTTACGGTGACAATGGAATTTTAAAATTAATTTGTTTTTATTGAGGAGAAATGCACGTAGCATGATAGTGACCTTTTTAAAGTGAACAATGAAGCTGCATTTGGCACGTCCACACTGCTGGGCAACTACCACCTGTTTCCAAAATATTCTCATCCCCTCCCCAAAGCCCCCTGAAGGCAGATTCTTAAACATCAACTTTTATTTTATACCTTTTAAATCACGGAAAATAGGATGGGGTGATTGGTAAAACAAATAAAGTTGTAAACCCTAAAGTATATTACTTCAGGGTAAAATTCTGTCAGGCAGAGACTGAGAATATGAATTCAAGGACAAAGAAAAGCAATAGGAAATTCTGGGGGTTTCAAATGTTTTCTTCAGAATCCATTGGATCAATTTAAAAGAGTGATATAGCAGTTTTATTTTTAAATGTAAATTTTTACCATAGACCAGGAACAATATTCTTTATAACTATTTTAACACATGATAAAAATCTTAAGTGTAAACTTAACGTGTGAAGGGGTTCATAGTTTTAAAAATTCTTTAGAAAACTTTTATGCTAAAAACGTTATTGTGTGCTGTTCTGGAGTATTCAGGAATGCTCATGGCCTGGGAGCGTCTTCCTCTCCCTCAGCTGAATCCTGGAGTGTTACACCCATTCATCCTTGGGCTAAACCCTCCCTTCCTGAGCACCTATGGCTCATGCTGGACTGTGGTTGTTCCTATAGGAAAGAGGCACTGGAAATCAGACGTGAAAAAGTGCGTTAGGACCGAAAAGGATGTCATCACGTTCAACAGTGAGAGGCCAGAGCACAGGGTGGGAGACGGGGAGCTGAGTGAGGTGGCCAGGGTCCTGGTGGTCCTCATCTCTCTGGCGGCTGCTGCTGGGGGATCGCTGGGGAGGCAGCAGCTGCAGGTGACTTGTGCCTCCCGGAAAAAGACGAGCACTGACTGTGGCAGGCAAGGCTGCTAGTGAAGAGAAGGGGAGTATGGCTTTAATCAAGTTTGAAAAGATCTATTAAGTGCTCCCGAAGCTTGGGACAATGGGAGCTATCTAGCCTAGCAAAGACAGGGCTCTGGGACAGGACGGGATCTGGAATGGAGTCTCAGAAAAACTGGATACCTGATAGGAGAAGCAGGTGCAACCCTAGGTATCACCTGCTGGTCTGGCCAGGAAGTAGAGCAGGTGTGGCGAAGGGCTTTGCAGGTGGGAGTCACGGGGTCTGCATACGTACACACACACGATGTTTGCGGTGTGTGTTAGGTAGGATTTTCTATTAGTTTTGCTTCTTAAAATGACTTTGTGGAAAGGCGTGCTTTTCACTCCAGATATTTCCCGGAGTTCTGGGAAAGGGAGAGAAATAATATGCTTTGGGTAGTGTCACAGAAGTTACCAGAGCCTTCCTATCCCCGCAAGCACTCTCAGGCTGGACGACCACTTGGCACGAAGCAGGCTGTGGGGTTAGACTAGGAGTGGCCACCTCAGACAGCCAGCAAGGCAGGCATTATGTGAAGCGGGCTGGAAAGCACCCACCTGGTCTCGAGGGTTAGAATTCAAGACAATCAAAGCCACCGTGTAGGCCAAGCAGAGCTCAGGAGACAGACCTCCCAGGGCTCTCTCAGTCGGGCCTTCGGCGGTTCTTTAAAGCACAAGAGGTAATCTTTGGGGACTCCCAGGCTCCTCTGCACGCAGTGACTGGAAACAGAGCAGCTTTCCATCCCAACAGCGAGCAAGTCTACACAGTGAGCACGGTGGTCTTTGTGGCTGTTCAGAGTCGTGTGCGTGGGCACTGGGGTGCAAGAGTGTATATATGCGTGTATCCACTTACAGACAACGACAGAGCACAGGCTTTGGGTCAGACCTGGGTTTGAATTCCGGCCTGGAACCCTAGACTCTCCACTCGTTAGCTATACGATCTGGGGCTGAATGGCAGCTTCTCAAACCTCTGTCCAGTCACCTGTGAAAGGGTTTGCAAGACACCCCTGCCCGGGTCTCCCGAATAAGGATCTTAGAATTTCCCCATGGACCCGGAGGACACTGCTGTAGTCTCCAAGAGGCCGTGGAGGAGAAACCACCCTCCTCTCTGGATTGTAAAGGAGATGGGGGCCTGGGGCCATTGTGTGGACTTTCTTCTTGTGGAAGGGAAGACAGACCCTGGCGTTTGTTGGGCCTCCATCGCTAAGCCTTTCGGTCACGGGCAGCTCAACTCAATTCCTAACTGATGCCCTCATTCCATGGAGTTACTATGAGGAACAAATGACATAATTGAAGTAAAATGCCAAACGAGAGTGACTGGGAGGACCTGCTCATGGAGGAATTGGACATGCCAGGTGCTACAGCAGGTACAGGATGTTCAAGGCTGGAGCGTTAGGCTGAGTTGAATAAGAACACTTTCTGGGGCACCTGGGTGGCTCAGTCGGTTAAGTGTGCCGCTCTTGGTCTAGGCTCAGGTCGTGATTTCAAGGTTCGTGAGCGTGAGTTTGAGTCCCACATTGGGCTCTGTGCTGACAGCGTGGAGCCTGCTTAGGATTCTCTCTCCCTCCCTCTCTCTGTCCCTCCCCGGCGCGCGCTCTCTCTTTCTCAAAATAAGTAAACTTAAAAAAAAAAGAACACCTTTCTCCTCCATCCACCACGAGTTTACGGAGCATGTGGGCCACATTTTTCATACCTGGGGCGAGCCCCAGCCCAGGTGGCCCCCAGGGCCGGGCTCTCAGCTGACCTCTCACAATTTGTCTTGCTTTGGCCAAACCTGAGCTGGAGCCTGAGGATGATCGGTGAGGCCCTGCCTGACAGAAGAGCAGGTGGGAGGTACATCTGAGAGCCCTGACTTGTCTTTCTGGCTGAGCTGGAAAGTCTCCCAGAGAGCCCAGACTGTGTCTGGTTGCCGCAGCAGCCTCCCTTGAACCTTTCCGGATGGGAAGAGGGACCAAAGGACACGGTTCTTTTCCTTTCTCGCTGTCCGAGGCACTGGTCATCCATCAGCAAGATGAGCCCGCGCAGCTCTCTGCAGTGTCCCTAAGATGACAAAGGAAGCCGGGGCCGGTGCTCCGGCTGGGGAGGGAGGGGCTGCCTTCACTCTAGGCACCCCAGGATCACTGCACCACCGTCGGGTGGGCCTGGCTGCCTAGCGAAGACAAGAGAGGAAGCCCCCCCGCCCCCCAACTGCCCCGACTGTCCTGTTGCTCCAGAGCACGGCGTTTGCTCAGACATGGTCATTTGGGAAGACACGGTCACAAAACAGAGAAGCCAAAGCAATTAAAAGGTGACAGTAAAAAACACCAAAGTCAAGTATCTACTTTTCGCTTTCTCAAACGGTCAGATCAAGGTCTTTTCCCTACCACCTTTTGAAAAACTACGTGGAGGACTTCTTTGAATTGCAAGAATTTGGGGCAAAACCCACATGTAATTTAGTATGAAGCCCACAGTGACTCAGTTGTGTCTCATTACAACACTTAGCATTTGTGTCAGGGTTCACAATGGTGAAGGACTTTTACACACATTTTCATGCAATCTCCTAATATTTGCAGAACAGGGTGTTGAAATGATCACTCCCCTTTTTAAACTGAGGGTTACTTGCAGAGGCCACTCTGAGGCAGCAGGCTTGAGCGGTGGAAACCCGAGCCAGGTGAAAGGGCCCGCCGCAGACACCGGCTGAGTGCACCTGGCCCGCCAGGCGGCCCCCCTCAGAATGGCCACAAGCCCAGCTGACCACGGGGCTACTGGCAACCGGGCACGGGTACCATCGGTACCCATACATCCCCATGCCTCCTCACTGCCCCCTCAACTCCAGCCGCCCAGCCCTGCCTCCTGGCAGACAGTCTCTGCTGTGCGGTCCTTCCCGTGGCTCCCTTGCAGCGTCCCGAAGGAGCCCGGTCTTCTTGTGCTGAGGGCACAGGGAGAAAGCGGAGGACGCAGTCCTGTGTTCAAGGCTTCTGCTCACGGCGAAGTTCTTCCAGACGGAAGTGGAATCAACACTGCCGGGAGCCAGGAACAGGACAGGGGTCCACCTGTGTGAGTCTGGCTGGCCGGGCACAGGGACCAAAGGCCACCGCTGCCTGACAGCTGCCGGGTGAGAGGTCTCGCGCCGACACAGAGGGACGGCTGTGACCTGACCACGGCCCGCTCTCAGCCCATCCCTCTGCTGACAGAACCGGTCAAGGGACCAGGCAGTCGTGTTCAGACTCGTTAACTCTTCCATTCATTTCTCGAATGAATGCTCATTGAGCACCTACTTTGTGCCGGGTGATGGAGACGCGAGGACAAGTGTCTGCTGGGCCAATCTTCTGTGTCCTCGACACAGGACTGGGGCTTTGGGACGCACCTGGAGCCCCCCCCACCCCACCCCCCGCCGGAGCCCTCAGTGTACCTCTCGAATTGTGCCTGTTGGGGACGGGCCCACTGTGGGGGTCACACCCTCGCCTCCGGTCGGAGTGGAGTGGGAGGGCAGGCCAGGGTTCTGCACGTGGTGGTGTTTGCTGAAGGGCCTGAGGTACACACCTGCCGGACCCGCTGCTGTAGGAGCCGTTGTCTGAAAGCAGACTAACTGGTTTGACTCTCAAACCAGTAAGATGAGCGGCAGAGCCCATGTGTAGCCATGAGTCAGGGTTTAGAAAGACTCAGAAACAAGCAATCTTGTGTCATGTCAGCAAATTTTGAGGAGAGAGTTGTTTCTTCTAGAAGCTTTGCCACTATGGCACGTGTCAGCTATTGTTGTGACACTCCTCGTGTGTCCGCTCCTCGTGGACAAAAACCAAGCTGTTCCTGAAATGGTATGCCCTGGGAAAGCAGCCTGAACACTGGGGCTGAGGTTCCCACACACGACTGAACCGTGAGGGACATTACTCTTAAGCAGTAACTGAAATCAGCAGAAACAACGATAAAACATCATTTCAAGAGTTCCAGTAAATATTGTTCCACGACAGACCCAAACCACAGGAATCATTATCTCAATATCAAATCATTTATGCAACAAACATTTATTGAGCACCAAGTGTGTGCAAGGTATGGTAGCACAGCAATCACCCCCCACCCCCTCCCCCCACCCCCGCCGGGTGAGGCTCCACCAGCCACAGGCACCATTCTAGAGAATTTTTGGGGTGAATGTCTCCTTTCAAATACATAAGGGGCCACAGCTACACGTGCAAGAGGCCAGTTTACTCGCTCCAGTTACGGTCAAGCCACTGATGCAAGTTCAGGAAAATGGGTTGTCTGCGGGGGTCTGTGTGACCTGCCTGCAGCTGCTAGGTTAAGTTTTACGTGTCAGCGTGGCTGAGGCCTCCCCGGCCAGCTGGCGGCAATCCTCCTGGCTGGGGAGGGGCGCTGGGGGAAGCTGCAGAGGAGGGAAGGCCTCGGGTCAGTTTGCGGAAAGCGGGCTGGGAGGCCTCAAGGCCCTGTGAGCTGGGCTGCAGTGTGGATCCCAGCAGCAGCTTCTGCAACGTCGTCGTCGGAAGGCCCCCTTCGCTGTTACCCCTGGAGGTGGCCACCTCCGAAAGCCCAAGCTCAGCCATCTTTCCAGGTGATGCCTCGGGCCAACTCGGTCATCCACAACTTGGGCTCCAGCCCAAGCGGGTGTGAGTTCCCGTCCTCTGGGGGTGGGTGTGGGTCTGAGCGGAGACAGGGAGGGGGGCCTGCTTCCTTTGATCTCGGACACTCTTCAGGGTCACTTGTGGCTGGGGGAGGGGCAGAAGGAGGTGAAGCCCCACTTCTCAGCCAAGTGCTGATGGCCCCATTCCATTGAACTCTCCAGTTTACAGAAGTGCGAACAGGGAGCCAGCCCTCTGGAGCACAGCGCAGGGGTGTTAGCAGGGAGCAGGCGGGGAGTGAAGGCCAAATCTTCCATTTGACACTTTTATATTCACGCTTGTTTTATGTGGAAATCTGACTCTGTAAGGCTTTGATTTTCAACCTTTCATGGGCTCCACTGAACAGACTTTAGGGATTTGTGAGGGAAGGAACCTCAAAAGCTCATTTGATCCAGCCCCCTGCCTCCAGGCGGGACCACACCTAGAAGTTTCCAGGACAGATGGCCGCCTGCCAGTTGAAGGGAAGGCAGGACACTGAGGTTCAGCCCCGCTTTGCTGAGCAGTGGGGGCTGGAGGCCCACTGGTTCCACAGCTGCTATGTGGAAGGACGTGCCGGGCTCCAGGCTCCGCACCGACCTTCTGTGCGTGGGCCGTGCGGTGTGGGGGGGTCTGTGTGGACCCTATGCTGGTCTCACACACACACACATACACACACACACACACAGCCTGACCTGGGCCTGGGTGACATTGCTGGCCTGTCTGTGGGGGCGGCGTGGGCCCTGCGTCCTCAGGGGGCCTGTATCCTCACCACCCCTGTATCCTCACCACCCCTCACCCAACCCTGCTCCTGCGGCACTGGAATTTTGCATTCAGCAGGTGCTCAACAAACGTCTGTTGCTATTGCAAAGCCTACTGGCATTTTCTTGTGTCACTTATTTGGCCCGTAAAACATACATCAGGAAGATCAATACTTGGGCTAGGCGGTGGTGACCGGTGAGGGCTGTCGGGAGGCCCACAGAGGCCGGCTGCGGACGCTGTGGAGAGAGGCAGCTGAGGGGCTGAGGTGGGATCGAAGGCACAGACTGGTGTGGAGGCGCTGCCGTCTCCGTTTTTAGCACTGGCGACCAGCCTCACGGAGTCACCGATTCCGCCTCCTCCAGGGAAGGGCGTGTGTGTGCGCGCAGTCTGCTGTGCACGTGAGCGCGAGCACGTCTTTGTGTGTTGCCCACAGGTGGGTGGGGGCTTCGGGGAGCCACACACCCGCAGAGGCGGAGCAGGTGACGGGGCTTTCTGTACCGTGTCCCGTGTGGGGTGGCGCCATTTGGGCTCCAAGCAGCTTGTACTGGTCTCGTTGTGACGAGGGAGTGAGGGGCAAGCTGAGGGCAGAGGACGGGCTAAGAGCACCCACCCCCTCAGGTGGGATGTGGGCGACGTTCCTCGGACTCTCCCGGCTGCCCGAGAGCAGGGGAAAGGAAAGAAAACATGTGGTTGCCTGATGGAGATCACAGTCATGCAGGACAGGGGTGTCCTTCGGTTTACGGAGAACTTGGTAACTGCAAGAAAGAGGCGATCTCATCCACATCCTAGTCCCCAGAAACCTACAGACTCCGTTTCCTGAAGCCCTAATATCACCCTCATCGAGATCGAAAGGGGTTTAGGTGCTGGCCATTTGATGTGGGAAACAAAAGTGAATGAAAAATTAAATTCCCTCACTGCCTACAGCCCAGTGACAAGTCCTTGAAATGGGCAGTGTGACCTTCCTCTAGGAGCTCAGCTGCCTGCATGATGACACTTTGCTGGGGGCAAAGGGGAGTCTTAGCTTAACATTATCCCAACCTCAAGGATTCTGTAAGTCTCCTTTAACATATAAAAATTCCTTTGGAATCTTCCTTTATCTCAACTCCCCCATGATACATGCAGGCAATCATACTCCAGACTTACGGCCCCTGACGTACCTCTGAAGGGTCTCATGGCTGAGGTTTTATGAAGCGGTAATAAATGACGTTTTTCTAATAACAGCTAGCCCCTCAAGGTCCTGGAAACTTGCTTCCAAAATTCCTTAGAGACTTACTCTCTCCCTGACCCTCTCCCAACCTGAGGGTTCATAATCAGTTACCCATCACAACCCCAGTGCAGCTCTTCCTGCCCACAGGTCCTGTCCCTGCGCTTTAATAAAATCATCTTTTTGCACCAAAGATGTCTCAAGCATTCTTTCTTGGCCATTGGACCTCCCCACCGTCACCCTAAAACTTCATCAATTGGACACACGGGTCACTTAAAATTCCTTAGGTTTCTCTGCTCATTTGCATTTCCCTATTTCAGTAAAAAAATGTAGCAAGCATTCTGGGGTGCTAAAACTGTATCTGTGTCTCAGTGGCAGTGACACAGGCACATGCACGTAATACTATGCCTCTACCACACGTACGTCACGCCATAATCAAGTGTACTTTTTATTTTATTTCTGATGAGAGAGAGAGAGAGACAGAGAGAGGCAGAATCCCAAGCAGGCTCTGCACCGTCAGCACACGGACCAAAGCTGAGCTCGAACCCACAAACTGAGATCATAACCTGATGTGAAACCAAGAGTTGGACGCTCAACCGACTGAGCCACCCAGGTGCCCCCAATAGTACTTTTAAAAGATGCACCAAGGTAACCAAAAAAAAAAAAAAAAAACCAAAAAACAAAAAACAAAACAAAGCCAAAGGTCTATTTTATTTAAAAGCGACATCCCTCTACAGGTGTGCTGTTTCGAAGGGGCACATGCACCCCATTGTTTATAGCAGCTCTATCAACAACAGCCAAAGTAGGGAAAGAGCCCAAATGTCCCTCGATGGATGAATGGATAAGGAAGATGGGGTCTATATATACAATGGGGTATTACTCGGCGATGAGAAAGAATGAAATCTTGCCATTTGCAACTACGTGGATGGAACTGGAGGGTATTCTGCTAAGTGAAATTAGTCAGAGAAAGACAAAAATCATTTGACTTCACTCCTATCAGGACTTTAAGACACAGAACAGACGAACACAAGGGAAGGGAAGCAAAAATAATATAAAAACAGGGAGGGGGACAAAACAGAAGAGACTCATAAATATGGAGAACAAACTGAGGGTTACTGGAGGGGTTGTGGCGGGGGGGGGTGGGCTACATGGGGGAGGGGCACTAAGGAATCTACTCCTGAAATCATTGTTGCACTGTATGTTAACTAATCTGCATGTAAATTATATATATATAAAAAAGTGGCATCCCTTGTGAAGTCTGTCCTCCTGTGGCTGTATTTCTAGATTCATTCAGTGTTATTGCCTAGCAGTAAAACATTGGAAGTTTTGTTACTGGATGTTTTAAGAACTACCATCAAAATTCTCTGTGATACTGAAATGGGCCTTAATTTGGATTCCTTCTCTTTCTTTTCTTTTCTTTTTTTTCTTTTTTCTTTTTTTCAGGATTTCTGACACTCTTTTCTGTGCCTTTTCTGTTTGTTTTTTGTTTCTTTTCCTGAAAATCCCGTCTCAAAGGCCTGGCCTTCCTTGTAGGTGGTGGGCAGTAAGCAGTACTGGTCCACAGAGCTGCGGGGGCTGTGTGGCCACCCTGTGGTCCGTGCTGACCAGGGCCAGTCCCCGGCTAAGGCCAGATAGCGGGTTGTTGGGTCTGTGCCCAGCAAGGGCTTCTGCAGCCCATGTGCCCAGCGGCCTGTTTCCTCTGTGTTTGGAGCGGACAGGTGAGAACAGGATTGTATGGTCCTGAGGGTAGGGACGCCCACGATGATGCTGGACAGACACAGGGCCACACGGACCGCCCCAGAGCAAGTTCCTCCCGTCGGGTGCTCGCGGGGTCTGCCTTGCCACTCACAGGTGGATCTATGGCCTGAGCAATTAGTCCCTCCAATAGCCGCCACGAGGCGACGTCAGAACCGCTCTCTTGATTTCAAAGCCGCTTGCACCCTCCCTGAGCCCATCCTGTCTTCTGAGGGGCAAGACCTCCAGCACGAAGTCCTGTCCTGTCACCCACTGCAGACGACCTACCTTCTGGGGCGGGGGTGGGGGGGTGGGGGTGGGCTGTCACCCTGATCCCTTCAAAGGGGCCTCCGTTGCATTTGAGCTTCCTAGTGTTGGAGGGTCTCAGGAGGAAGACCCCAAAGCTAATTCAGGCCTTTCCTGAAAGTTCAAAGATTGAGAGAGGCCACAGGATGTGGCCGCGATCCCAGCTCGCTTGAGGCCCGGGCTCCCAGCACAGTGGCCTTCCCACTCACCGCTCTTGTACCTCACACCCACTCTGCCACGGTGCCCGGGGCGACCGCGTCCTCCACCACCAGGCAGCCCTTAGAAACGTGACTGCCATCCTGCTCCTCCGGTGCTCCCAGTGCTCGGCGAGCCCCCATCATGGTGGGGTGGGGACCTCGGCACCGGGCTGCCAGGAGGGGCCAGCGCTCCGAGTGTTGGACGGTTCTCACCGGGTCTGCGTCCTAGCCCACTGGCTCAGTCTCACTTTCCTGTGGCCCAGACAGGCCCGCCTCCCCTCTGTGCCCGGTGACCCTGAGTAGAGCTGAGCCCAGCACTGCCAGCCTGAGGTCATCCCTGAAGGCGCGTCCTAGGCCTCTGTCAGAGCTCACTGCTCACCAGCGTTTCTCCTTGAGGAGAGTCTGCCCCACCACTGAAAAGTGTCGGGGTTGGGGGAAGGTCAGCAGCATCTTGCTGGCGTGCAGGCCGGCTTCCTGGACCCCAGAGTCTTCCAAAGGACACCTGTCCAGCGCGACTCAAGAGACATTCTGTTTCTCACCCTCAGGGGCCTGCTCTGTGCCTGGGAGGAGGGGGTGACGGCGTGAGGTTGGGTGAGGAGCCCTCAGATGGAGCCACTCCACACACTCGATCCTGCAGGTGCCCAAAGTCCGATTCCGCCTTGAGGCCCCTGATCCCGGGCCTGGGGCACTGCAGTGCTGCGGGAGCCCTGCTCACAGCCAGGGGGCGACTCACAGCCCCCCTCACTTGCCGTCACCCGGTGTGTGCGTGCTTCTCTTAGGGCACGAAGTCTCACGGCCCCTTCCCTCTGCTCCCACCTACCCCCGTCCTGACAGTGAGTCGGGACCCTTCCACCACGTGTGACCTCCTGGGTCACTCCCGAGGCTCCTACACATCTTGGCCATGTCTGCTTATGTTTCGTACTTTCCAGATACATCCGTTGCCCCAAATTTCTTCTTTCTTTTGAGGCCTCGGGGACAGTTCCTCTGGTTTCTCTCAGGTCACTTGAGCCAGGCCTGGAGACGACGGTCAGCTCCCAGACCCCTTGCTTCACGCAAACACTGTGTTGTTAAGGGAACATGGAGGTGGGAGAAAGGGGCATGAGCTCACCCTCCGGACCTGCATGAGGGAGGCACCCCTGCTCGCTTGCTTCCTTAAGTCAGATGCGTCCACTGCACACCGTGTCCGTGTCCGTGTCTGTGTCCTTGTCTCCAAGAGGAGACTTCCCCTCCTCAGCCTTCAGGGTGCGAGGCAGGCACTACCTGGCACCGGCCGGGGCGGGGAGGTGGGGGGAAAGGAGGAGGAAGTGTGCTTTGGCTGTCTAAGGGTGCATGGGAGCCACGGGGCACTTCAGTACCACGAGAAGCCCCTCCTTCCACCTCCTGGTCCTCCAGTTACCCCTGGAGAGAAGGTGTTGGCCGCTTGTGGTCACTTTGGGAACGCGGAGGGAGCAGGCACCGGACAGGAGTGAGGCAGGGGTGGGAGCACACAGGGAGCCGTGGGCCTGCTGGCTGGGTGGGCGCTGCTGTGAGTTTTGGATTTCTTCGGTTATACAATGATAAAACAAATGTGTGAATGCCCGTCTCTCATTCAGTCCTTCTGTGAACATTTGCTGGGCACCTACTCTGTGCTAGGTGTTATGCATGCTACACCACGCATTGTTCTTTCTGGAAAATGCTCTAGCATTTCTTAGGCTGCCCCTGAACACCCTTGTTCTTGAACTGCCAGGCATATGAGGACTTTTGCTGCAGGTCTTAGCCCGCTCAGACCCGGGGACCCTCGTCTCCAGGGCTCTCATGTGCATGTGGTTGGAGCAGTTGCTGGCAGCTCCCGTGTCCGATGAAATCATGCAAATTTCATAGATTCATTGTGTCAGCTTCTCATCATCGCCTGCCATTTGATACAAGGGTTTTATGTATGTCACAGTGTTGTGTATTTAATAGCGATTTGTCTAAGAAGCTTGGCCTAATGAGCACTGCCCTCCACGTGGGCCCTGCGCGCTCAGGGTAGGTAGAAGGTTCCGTTTTCCTTGGATCTGCAGCCTCTAGACTGCCATGCAGAGTTGCAATCCGTTTCGGGCTCTGAGTCCTAGGGACAGGCTCAGGAACCCGGGAGGAATTTGGGATTCCAGTGTTTCTATGCCAATTCCTTCTTCTTCCAAAAGCAGATGGGCGAAAGGAAACTAGCTTCAACAACAGACTGCTACCAGTTTGGATCAGGGCAAAGTGACTGCCCAAAGAGCTTCTCTGTCTCTTTCTTTTTTTCTTGCGCGGTGTGTATGAAAAAAGAACATTCTTTCTCCGTCTCCATGCAGCCCCTCTCCATTTATTCCCTGCACCCTGCTGTGGACAAGCAACTCCAAGTAGCCCTGGAAAGGTCCACCGTTACGGCACACGAGGTCTTCAGATACATTACTAACTGGTGGGAGGGTTTGGGGGCAAAGGGCAACGTGGAGACAGCAGGCTGGCCACACTTGCCTCCACGACGATGGGTGCAGGTAGAGGACTAGATTCGGGCGCACCCTGTGGCCCCGAGGCTCAGGCCCACAGTGCCCAGCACATTACAGGAGTTAGAAGGAGAGCCCAGAACCCTGGGGAGTGACACAGATGAGCAGGACCCCGCCGACAATGGCACTCCTCACTGAGAAATGCCACCAGGCAATGAGCCTCCAGGAAGAGGCCCTTGGGGGCTGATGGGACCGTGCCCAGCGCTCTCACAGCCCCTGATGTATGACAGGAGCCCTGTGGTGTCCGTGAGCGATCTCACAGGAGGCGCACTGGGCACCTTTGTTTACCCGATTTCCCAAACTTCTGCGGCACTGGCGTCCTTCTCTGGAGCCCTGCTCACCACACCTGTTCTAGCCAGCCAGAGGCTGCTTAAGTGTGAGGCCCAAAGGGAAGAACTCAGAGGGAGCCTCCTCCTTTTCTGCCGTCAGGAGGACGCATCTGTCCTCATAGCACTGTGTACTCACCGAGTATTGCCAATAATCTCCACACAAAGGGGCCTGCACGGTGAGAACCACTTCAAGTCCTGGTCGGGAAGCCCCTTGACGCCCAAGGGAGACCTCTGATACAAACTTCCTGCAGACCTCCATCCGTGGGAGCACGGCACGGTATCTCCCTCTGAATGTACCGTCTGCGTTCCTGCCTTGTTCAGAGGAGCCCAGAGCCCTCTACGTTCCTGCAGCCGTTGCGAGTCTGGGAGCAACTGTGGCCTCCGCTGGCGTTGGCCCGACTGGTGACTTTCCTGAAAGGGGAGAGGGAGCAGGCAAGCACGGGGCCTCTGACACAGGAGGTTGCTCAGTCTAGTCTGTTGCTCTGGTGGAGCCTCTGGACTGTTCAGGAACGGGGAGTGAGGCCACTTTCCCCGTCTGTTTGAGGTTCAGCTGCTCACATGTGGTTCAGTTTCCACATCCCACTTGGCTTGCTTTAGCCAAGTAGTGAAAGTGGTCCTCGGTTCACTTCTTCTGTCTCAGCTTTGCTACCCGCAAAACTGGCTTGCTGCTTCCCATCCCCACTGTTTCCTTCTCCTTGGATGGGTCCACACAGACCCTGCAACTCTGTTGGTCAAGAACAGAGACTCTGGGGTCTCTGGTGGCTGGACAGAGCAGCTACTCCCCTGACACGATTCTTCTTTGCTAACTCCTACTAGCTGGACATTTTCATACCCACTCCCTTTTTTCTGACTTTGGGTGCTTTGAGCATTTGATACTTGGGGCTGCTGCAGCCATGTTGTCACTGTGAGGAGAGAGGAGAATCCCAGAGATGCTCACCCAGTGCCCTGGTATCAGTGAATACAGACCCGGCCCTGGGCTCCCACCTCAAAACTTCTGGTTCCATGAGAAAGTCTGTTTGCTGAAGCCACCATTATTCTAGGAGTCTTTACTTAACAGCTTAAAGCGTTCCTTGTGACACAGGTAGGACTTAGATTGACCAAGGAGGGGAAGGAGATCATTCCAGGCAAAAGAAAGGAATCAAAAGCTAGACAACATTTTACGTTCATGGGATGGTGAAAAGACCAATAGGTGTACGTTGGTCAGAGAAAAAAAAGCCGGACAGAGAGAGCAGGGGACACAATTAACGTCATTAATGTAATGTAATCAACATGTACTGAGCACCTACTATAGGCCAGGTAGCATATTGGGTACTGGGGTGTAACACTGAACAAAGCCATGTACTGGCCCACATGTGGCTTACTGTGAGGGGCAATTACTTAATTGCTGATGAAACAACCCACGTATGGGTGTACACGTAATGCCTGAGACCAGCGCTCTGGGGAGAGGGATGGTCCCAGGCGTGGGGCCGCAGGCTTGCCCGAGAGAGTGGTGCCCGAGCAGAGGTTCAACACGTGGAGGGGAGGGCCCCCGAGGGGAGGCATGCAGGTACCTGCAGCCCCACCTGAGTCCGCTGTTTGGGCCACCTGGGCCATGTGAGGTGGCCCAGTGGCAGGACCAGCTCCCGGCCCTCTCACCTCTGGCCCTCTGCCCACAACCTAGCAAATGTGGTGAACTGAACTGAACCAGTAATCTGTGTTAAATATAATTAATATGATGTGAGAATGGAGTTGATTTGAGCTCCTAAGTATGATATGTTTATAAATATTTGAATATTAATTTGACTTTGTAACTTCACACTTTGGAGCATATGATGTTTTTTCCAAGTGTCACATATTTTGGGGAGCCCTCACAGAGCTCGTGGACCCCCAGCCTTGAGTCCCAGGGTTGTACACAAGCCTCCTCTGAGCCAACACCTCTGTCAGCTCCTTCCGCAATCTTTACATTTATTTGTTTTTGAGAGACAGAGAGAGACAGAGCATGAGTTGGGGAGGGGCAGAGAGAGAGAGGGAGACAGAGACCAGCAGGAAGGATGGCCAAGCAGAAGGTTTGAAACCTAGACAGCATGCTGCCCACGGTGCAGCCACTGTCCACCTGTCCCAGGCCTGGGAGGAGGTGAAACAAAGTACTAGAACCGTGCAGACATTTCTGTGGTGGGCTCACAGGTGGGCTGGCCCCTTACGGGGTGTGAGGGACACTGAGGGCCGGGCCTGGTGGACCCCCGGACTCACAGGGACTCCGCAGGAAGTGCCCCCCTTCCCACACACTCACACAGAACTGGGGGTCAGGCGGGCCAGGCCCCAGGACCAGCTGCCAACCCTTCCCCCTTCCTCTGAGTTTACGCAGTCCTATGATTCCCAAAACAACAAAGCTTCTTTCCCTTTGAAGAGGCCCCACGTGTGGCTGACATCCTGCTGACAGAGGTGCAGGCCTGGCCACTTCAAAGCCCCGGGAGGGACCCAAAGCGGGGGGGCAGTGCCCTGACACCCCTGCTTGCATAGCCCCTAGCGCTGCTCTCCAAGGTGGGAAGTCCAAGTGTGAAGCCATTAGCAGCCGCACACACCTCTGCTGCCCGAACCCCTGAGGCCAAATGAAGCCGAGAAGATGTGAGCCACGTCTCCTGCGGCAGCTGCGTCTGTAGCTTGCAGCCCTCGACTGACTTCGAATCACTTTATTCAGACCGAGAGGCAGGGGCTCCCTCTCTCCCTGCTCCTAGCGGCCACTGGGCTGTGGGCTCTGCCGGCTGCGCCCAGGGTGGGCGGCTCGGCCAGCTCATGCTGGAGTCTCAGTCTGGACGCTGATTTGTGATGTCGATGTGGGGCCTGTCGAGGACTCCCAGATTCAGAGTTAGAGCCGCCAGCGGGGCAGGAGGGACACGCGATGTCCAAAAACAGGAGCCAGCAAGGGGGCTTGCTTTTCTTTATCACACGTCCCCACCTGCCTGCGAGGGTCATACGAGTCCCCTAGCGCTACAGTGTCTCCAGCTGATGGGCGCCCAAGCCGGAGTCCGCAGCTGCGGCTGCCTGCCCAGCGAGAGAAGCTTCCTTCAGGGGAAGCCTCAGGGAGGAGTGGGCATAGGCTCTAGAGACACCCCCGGCCTAAAGGGCTGGGGACAAAGGAAACGTCCTTGTGCCCGAGGCCCACGGAAGTGAGCGTAAGGTCCTCTTTGGCCGGGGCACTGCCCTCTGTCAACTTCAAGTCTGCTCTTGGGCTCTGAGTCTGTGAGGTGCTTAGGTCCTGGTGCCCAGGGGAGGCTGGGGAGACTGGAAGAAAGTCCATGACAGTGCTTCCGGTGGTAATCTGGAAATTGCCCGGCCGGTCCTGTCTCCTCCAGTTCCCCACCAGCAGCTGAGAGCCACGAGGACAGCTTGTTTCTCCCAGAGGCCCAGCAGGGTGGTCAGGGGTCCCGACTCCCATCCTCGGAGCCCAGAACAGGTTCCCGAGGGAGGGGTGGTATGGGGACCAGGGGGCAGACAGGAGGAAGGGCAGGGCCCCTGAGATGTTCAGCCGTGTTGCCCACACGTCTGTGGCTCAGGGGGCTGGCAGCAGCAGGAGCCCAGCCTCCTGCACCGGGCCTCCAGGTCGCACCTTCACAAATGCAGGCTGGGCAGTATTGGTCTACATGGCAACCAGTGCCTTCCTGCCCCTTGGGCTTAAACTGGGCTGAGGTGCCCCAGGTGCCTTTAATGTAGTCTGGGGCTCTGAAGTGGGTTCCTGGGACCCAGCAACAGCAGCTTTTCAGAACTTGTTAGCAATGCAAGTTCCCAGGCCCACCTGGTCCTGAACCCGGGGCAGGGCCCAGCATCTGTGGTTCTGTGCAGGAACTCTGATATCCACCCATGGGATCCTGTTTTATTTACCCCTTTTAAAAGCGCTCAAGGAAATGTGGCCAAAGGGGGGCTGAATTAAGTCACCCGTGAAGCACTTGACCCCAAGTCTGGACGACAAATAATATCTCCATTCCAAGGAAAAGACACCAACCGAGTCTTGTGGGAAGAAAGCAAGCGGCTGGGGCAGGCGGGGTCTCGGGCTGGTGGCTTTCACCTTCAGCTCTGCGTCCCTGCCTCCAGCCAGCATGGCTGTGCCTGAGCCTGAGCGAACTGCCCGAGGCCAGACACCTGCTCCTCCCCCAGGTTTAGGCGAATCTGCTTTCCAGAGCCTTGTTGGGTCCTCGTTTAGAAGACAGGGAAGGAGACATCCCTGGCGCCCGGAGGACCCGTAGGAGGGCAGCGACGACACCATCCCGTGAAAGGCACCAGAGCCCCTGGCTGGAGGCGAGGAGGGGTGCCCGGCCCTGCCCTGCTCTGTCTTCTGCTCGGGACAAGCAGAGCTGGGCGGTGGTGGCCACACAGGGGCACCGGCCACCTGCAGGGCTCCATACCTTCTTTGCTTCCTCCCAGACCCACAGTCCTCCCTCCCCCTCTCGGAAGAGGGCGGAGACCTCGTGGCCCTCAAAGTCACAGGGACTCCTGCAGTGGAGGGAGGGATTATAGTGACCCCAAAAGTTTCCGCTCTGCCTGGGCTGAGGGGAGAGGAGAGGAGGGGAGGTGGTGGGGGCAGCAGCCGGCTGGGCAGCTCCCCTGTGCCTGCTTGTGGGAGCTCTAAATGGACACTTTGCACGGGCAATGGTTGTTGAGAGGGAGAACTAGTACACATGTACAGGCACACACGGTCACAGGCACATGCACACACACACCCACAGGCGCACACACAGGCACACGTACACATAGGCACATGCACACACACAGGGGCACACACAGATGTGCACACACACAGGGGCACACACAGGCACACGCAGGCACGCGTCCCACAGGCACACTCACAGGCACACACACGTACACACACACAAGCACACACAGGCGTGCACACACACACACACACGCACACAGGTCTGCGGCCTGGACGTGGCAGCCTTTCAGTTGTTGGGGCAACAGGTTCCCAAAATAGTGCTAAATTCGTTCAACTGACGAATTACATGTTCTCAGCATAACGAAGGAGATTGCCACAATTCCCGGGTCTGGAACGCCACCGAATGTCTCCCGTCAATGGGGCACATCAGGAAGTCACCCGAGGGCACGGTAGCTCATCAAAGACCCTTTCGCGAAATACGGTGCTTCTAACATGAACACAGTAGCTGCGGATCTCCGGCTGCCTTTGCGAGCAGCGTCTGAGGCAGACACTTGTTGGCTCCCTGGGCCCCCCGCTGGTTCTGCACCCCTGGAGCGGACGCCGTCCTCAGAGGGGCTCTGCACCTGTCTTCAGTGATCAGCCACATGCGGCGGTGGCAGCTTCGCCGCGAGAAGCAGGAATAGCCGCTGGCGTGTGATTCCCAGGCACACCAAGCCTTCCTAAGCCTCAGGGCTTTGAGCCGCATTTGCTCAGCGCCGTCCGCGCCAGGCGGGGCCCGGAGGCTCTTACATGATCCGCTGGTGGGTGGGTTCGCCCTTCGAGAAACTGAAGAAACTGAGGCCCAGAGAGGGGAAGCTAACTGCTGAAGGTCACAGCCAGTCTGCACACCACCCTCACCAAGCGGGGCGGTCCTCCCGCCTTCCACACTGTGACGCCTGTGCTTATTCCGATGCAGCCGCGTCAGCCTCCTGCCTTGCCAGGGCCCTGGCGGGAAACAACAGCTCAGAGAAGCGGCGGGGGGGGGGGGGGGGGGGGACGGAAATGAGACTACAGCCCAGAAGTGGGGGCTCAGCCCCAGGGGCCCGAGCGAGCCACAAGGAAGCGCCGTGACGGGGACCCAGCCTCCCTGAGAGGTGTCCCCAGGTGGCTCACTGGCCCGGCACCAAGAACAGACACAGGCCGGGGGCGAGAGGACGTGGCGGGTGGGTGCTCCACCGGGGAGCACTCGGCCCCTGGCTGTCGGGACCCACTCTCCTGGTCTTCTGAGCTACAGGGCAGGCAGACGAGGCTCAGGAGCCGCCGCGTTTCAAAACCACATCAGCGATGGCGGTGCCACCGGGCTGCGACTCCTGCGCTCAGGGCCAGCCACCTCGCCTGGCGTCCCCGAGGTGGAGAGGCCACCTGTCCCTGTGCAGCCAGGCCGTGTCGCACAGCCCCCTTCAGGAGGCATGCCAGGGCCACTGTGCACCGGCCTCGACCCCACGGCAGGAGCCCGGGGGTCTGCTTGCCGACCCTCCCGATTGCTTCTGTCCTTCCCTCTTCCAGAAGTCTCTTCCTTCACGGTCCTCGCTCCCAGCTTCTCTGCACTCAGCGTGTGACACGTACTGCATTTACTCACACGCTCTTCATCACCCTCTGCCATCCACACACGCCACTCATTCCAAATCCCCACTTTATGGGCACCTGTCTCGCCCGTGTGAAGAGCTGGGCAGGGAACAGGCTCAGAAGAAAGAAGCAGGTGCTGGTCTCCGCCACGCGGCATAGGGTCATAGTGCATCGGCCAGCGGCATGCTCTGGGCAGGCGAGCTGGGGTCAAGGCCCTGCCCTGTGGGTCTCCAGTCTTGTGCAGGGACTGGACCCACTTCCACGTCCGTGTGTGAGAAGCTGCTGCCTACCCACAGGCCGCTATCCGGGCTCCTACCCGGACAGGGGCACAGCCAGGGGCATCCAGCAGAGGCAACCAGGCCTTCCCTCGCTGGTGGCCCGTGACTCTCCACAAGCAAGTCCCCTCCTGGCAACCAGACACAGATACAGGCTGGGACCCTAGGGCTTTTTGGGGTGAGCGACATGGGCGTGCGCACTTGGGGGCACGTAGAACACGAGGGCATCGGTGGCTGGATGGCCCGGGCTACCCGGTCGGTCCGTGCTCGGACGGTGACAGAGGGTGACGGACGGAGCCTCTAGGTGTGGGGGCCAACCGGTGAGGAAGGGTTCTGGCAGCAAAGTGGGGAGGACACGCAGGCGACACCCTCAGCCACGGGCTCAGAGGAGGAGCCGCGTGGGGGAAGCGGGTTGAGGGCACTGGGAAGCCACGCTCCCGGGAAGCTGCTTCCAGCTGTGGGCACGCGGGCGAGTGCCTGCGAGTGTGTGCGTTCACGCAGGCTGTGTGACGCACACGTGTGTGTGTGCGCGCGCGTGTGTGTGCTGGGAGGGAGATGAAGGGTGGCCAGGTCAGGTCATGGGATCCCAGGTTATCCCATGAAGCACATGGAGCTGGCCTTGGGGCTGCGACGTCTGGGGCCAGAGGCCTGGGCCACTCTCTACCCACGGCCAGCCGGGACGCCGGTCACATTCCTCGTCCCCATGAGCACACTCAACGCTCTCGTCACAGGGCGGGTCCTCCGTGTTTACCCAACACACTTATTGAGAAGCACCTGCCTCACTGAGCCCAGAAATTAAAAATGGTTGTAATCGTGATCACGTGGCCCAAACAGAACATCTACCCCTGGGGGCAAACGTACAGTCGGGCCGGGCAGTTGGGTGTTGCCAGGGAGGGGCGTCTGTGCCCACCCACCCGCCTGACGCCAGGATGGAACTCCTAACCGTGTGTGGAGGCTTCCAGAACCGGGGTTTGTCTTTAAATCAGGACACTGTGCGATTCCCCAATGAGACAAGGCACTCGGGATAAACAAGTAAACGTGGCTCGTTTTAGAGATTGTGGTTTTCTGCACGTTGTGGAATTCTGAAATTACCAAGGCTCTGATACTTTCGTTCACCCACCACCTTGTGAAGCCAGGAGTTCTCAGATCCGGGGGGAGGACACAGTGAGAATTGTGTCCCAGCACTGGGGGGGAGGGGGGGAGGGGCAGGCTGGGAGAGGGGGAAGAGAGGGCCACCCGCCAACCCGGTCCCCAGAGGCAGGCTCCGGTTCTGTGCCCGAGGCAAAGCATGGGAATATCTGCCCTGCTGTGTGCATGCTCGCTGGGGCCTGCATGTGACGGGGGTGTGACCGAGTCCCGGCGGGGACGTGGCAGCGGCACAGCCAACACCACATCAGGCCGGCTGTCGGAACCAGAGAGCCCGACTGTAAACCGCGTCCTAGTTGTGCCGCCCTCCAACTCTGTCCACGCTGAGTTCGCCTACGGTGGAGACCGTGAAGATCTAACGTCTGCGTCTTCCCCAAGGGGATTCACCCACACGACCCACTGATGCCTTCCGCGTGACTGGACTGCATTTCCAGAAAGGGGCAGATGGGCTGCCGCCGCTCCGGTTCAAAGGCCCAGCACCACGCTCCGCGTGGGGTCGAATGCCTTGGCTTCACACAGCGCCTCACACACGAACAGGTGCATGCACACATGCATGCTCACGCACATGCTCACACACATGCACACACGCACATGCTCACATACACGCAAGGCACACACGCGTGAACACGCTCACGCTCACACACACGCACAAGCTCATGCACGCACACATGCTCATGCACACGCTCACGCACACACGCGCACATGCTACCCTGCGCCGGCCCTTAGTGGAGTCTGAACCCTGCTGCCGTGCATGGAGAGCATGACAGCTTTGAACAAATTACCAGCAAACGTACTAAGGGTGTTTCTGTCCCTTGTACTCTGTAAATATGACAAAGGGACGTAAAACACTCATGTTCTGAGTGGAGGCAAGAAGGTTCTGCAGGAGCCGCTCAGGATGGGCCACATGCTTGCAAGCTCGTGCAGAGCGTGGTCATGGCCCGGGGGGCCCTAGCTGGTGGGCTCCGTGGCCCTTGTGGGCAGGGAAGCCGGTGTGGGCTCCACTCCACTTCTGACAACAGGACAGCCCTTCCACATTTGTCCGCCCATGCCAGGCAGGCACAGAGGCGCCCTCCTCCCACCGCTGGGTGGAGCTGGTGTGGAACCTAGTGGCAGCCACGTTCAGGAAGTCGCTCTCTCTTGGTGGTGGTATTCACCCAGGTGGTAAGTACCCTGAAGGCATTACAGCAAAAGGCCAGGTGTCCCTGTAGGATGGTCTGTGACCAGGACAGGACATACTCCCCACAGCTCGGAGCTCAGAAAGCCACAGGGGATTCTGGAGGTCACACTTGCCCCAAGCCTGTCCTTTGATTGCCCCTGGCCAGCCCAGCTGCAACCTTCATTCCTGGGTCCTAATAGGAACAACGGTGTGCATGGGGGTCAGAAGCTTAGAGTGAGGGTGCTTGATGGCCACTGTGCCGAGCTCCCAGGTCCAGAGGGAGTGTATGGTGTTTTTCTGTTCGGCGGGGTTGGCACATGCCTGTTACTTAATGAGCAATAGCCTCTGCAGACAAAGGAATGAATGAAGAACAGTGAACATCAGGACATGAATCCCGGGCGAGGGCCGTGTGCATGGTAGCATGTGTGCGTGCAGGGAGGTTCTACAACTAGCCTTCTGTTGGTGGAACTGCTACTCGCCAGCGTTTATGGAAACATGATCGTGAACAAGCACACACGTGCCATTCTACATGTGTGTGGCCGCCGTCTGTGGCATAAATCCACGGAATGGAGTTACTAGTACACATATCACGTGCATTTGTAATTTTGGTGGGCGTGTCCAAGTCTTCTTCCCTTGAGAAGGGATGGATTTTATGCCGCCACCAAAAGCACGGCGGAACCCACCCGCCTGAGCCAACAGGTGACATGGCTGCTGGCCAGCGTTGAGTAGCATCGGGCATCACCCCACGTGAGCTCTCTGATCATATCCTGTACCTCTCTTTCCTTATCATTAGTCTTTTCTCATCGATTTGAATATTAGGGAAATTACTCTTTGTTTCTGATACAAGTTCAAATATTTTTTCCAGCTTATTGTTCTTTTGATTGGCTAATGGTAGTGTTTTATTGCATGAAGAATTTTTTTGTTCTCATGTAGTCACGTTTATTAATATTATTAACATATTATCACAGCTTCTGGCTTTTGTGTTATCTTTAGGCCTCCCATGTTTCGGTACATTAAACGGATTCTCCCATGTTTCTTTTGTTTCTTCTCAATTGTATTTAAATCTTCGACCTGTCTAGAATCAATCGCATGATAAAAAAGCAGCCTGTTTCCTAAATGTCTGCCCATTTATCTTAACATCATTATAGGAAAATTGTTTCCCCAATGACTTAAATGCTTTTATCATATAATTTGCATGTATTTTGGGTCTATGTCTACACTTTGTACTTATTCATTTGCCAGTAGGGTAGACTTTAAAATATAATTTCATGATATGTTTTAACATCTGAGATGACATTTGTTTCTTTTAGGGTTGTCTTACCTATTCTTTTTTTCTTAAACCAATGTTTGATTCAAACAACGTGCTTTTTAGAAAAGTTTATTTATTTTGAGAGAGAGAGAGAGAGAGCGGGGGTGGGGGGGAAGCAGAGAGAGGGAGAGAGAAGAGAGAGAGAGAGAGAGAGAGAGAGAGAGAGAGAGAGAATCCCAAGCAGGCTCCATGCTGCTAGTGCAGAGCCCACTGCAGGGCTCGAACTCACAAACCGTGAGATCATGACTTGAGCCGAAATCAAGAGTCTAGATGCTCAACCAGTTGAGCTCCCCAGGCGCCCCTCTTGTTTCTACTTTCATACCAATTTATATTTAGCTTGTCTAGATATTTTTTTTTTTTGAGAGAGAAAAAGGGTGCAAGAGTGAGGGGCAGAGAGAGAGAGAGAGAGAGAGAATCCCACGAGGGGCAGAGAGAGAAAGGGGGAGAGAGTGAGACAGAGAAGTGGAGCTCACCCGATGTGGGACTCGAGCTCACAAACTGTGAGATCATGAGCTGAGCCAAAGTCAGGCATAACGATGAGCCCCTCAGTCGCCCTGAGCTTGTCTGGATGCTTAAGAGCTAACATTTTAGCTGGGATTGCATGCTTTGTGCAGATTAGCTTTGCAAAGACAGGCACTCTCATGACCCAGTGTCGGTCAAGTGTGTGCCTGCCGCCCGTCTGTCCGGCCCCCCCAGAGGCACTGCCCAATTTTCTTGCTATGAAGCATCTGTATTTCCTCCCCACACTCGTCGGTATTGGGTCGTTTCTTGATAAATGCAGTCTTTCCTTCTAGGATATTTCCTAGGGGTTCTCGTTTCTGCTTTTAAACAACGTGCCAAATTCTATTTCTGTGCATTTTTTTTTTTCAGGTGCTTCTCTAGGGGTTCCAGATGTATAATAAAATAACCTGTAAGTAACTGTCTATCTTTGTACTTCTGCTTTCTTACTCATGACTACGTCGTGTGGGTCTGTGTTACCAACACCACGTCAAAGTGCACGTGGGTTGTCGGTGTTCGAGGCTTCAATACACTGAAGTGGGTGGGAACGTCCCCAGGGACACATCACTGATGATATTAGAGAAGTAGTCATTGATTCCTATTTCATCAGGAGCATTTTAAAAAGGGAATGAATATTGAATCCATCCAATGTTTCAGCAGCATCTATGGAGATAATCATTTTATTTGTCCCTATCGTTCTATTAAATGGGGATTTGTATCAATGGATCTGATATTGAGCTGTTCCTGCTACACTGAAAAAAATGCTTGGTCACAGTGTATAATCCTTTTAACACACTGCTAGATTATGTTGGCTAATTATTTAGGATTTTCACATTGCTATTTGTACATTCGATTGGTCGATGGTTTTCTATGTACTGATTTCTTTGGTGTCAAAGTTGTGCTTGTTTCACTAAAAAAACCCTGGAAGCTGAGTCAGTATGTTGTAGACCTGAAACAAAAATGACATGAATGCCAGTCATACTTCAGTAATAAAACAATGGAAGATTTCTATGTTTGGAACAGCCTAAATACTGTTGGAACAGACACGGAAGTGACACAGCCAGAATTTGGCGTTCTCTACTCTACACAAGGAACCTGGAAATGGGTCTTTTATGTACATCTGTTGGAAACCAGGAGATAAATGATACTTAGGGAGAAATTTATATTTTAATCTGAGATAATACAGTGTAATGGTAGGGGTTTTACTTTTGGTAAAATTCCAAGTTTGATTTGCTCTTGTCTTGCACCCGTTTGGTGCCTAGCACATGTTGGAAGTTGTTTGGAGGCCAGACTTTAATTCTATTTAAAAAACATCATGCTCATAAACTGCAATAACGAATGACAGGAAAATGTAATTTAAGAAGCAACAAAGTGCCTGCTTTATGGAGCTTAGAATCCTACAGGACAAGGAGGGGCTGCCTGCTGGACAATCACCAGGAGGGCACCGCACACGCACCTGCACGCTGACACACACGTGCACACGGACATCCCCGTGGATACACACGTGCACACGCACCCGCACGCTGACACACATGCACACACGGATACACGTGCACACACATGCACACACACACACACGGAAACAGATGTGCACATCAATGGGGTCTTGGAGAAGTTGATGTGATTGGAGTTTTGAAGGGGGGTTGGGAGGAGGGACTCCAGTTAAGGTTGAAGACAGTTAACCCTGGCTGGGCTTGTGACCGTGTGGAGGGATGAGGGCCACTGCAGAACTCGAGAGACGCCATGCTGAAAAAATGACCACCCTGGGGCACCAAGACCACAGCAGTGACACCAACCCCTGTGACTGAGGGGAGGTCACTTTCTGTATTAGCACAAACGAGCCCTTAAAGATAGTTTCTTGAAATCCTGGGGGCTCACGCCATCCACCAGCAGAGAGAGCAACGGCAGCCTGGCCAGTGCGTTTTGGGAAAGGCTTGGGTTGGGCACGGCGAGTTTTCTCTGAGATGGGCTCACTGTGTTCTAAGAGGTGGCTTCTCCTTATCTCACACGATCCTGCAGGAACACTGGAAATCACATCTGTGGAAATGCACTTGACATCACAGGTATCGTACGTCACCCCCCTGCTGCCACATAGGGTCTGGCCTCATGAAGTGCTAAGGAGGCCCCAGAAAAGCCCCAGAGCAGACCCTCCCGCCTGGTTCCAGTTCTACAGGCTGCCCAGATGGTGTCGCCATCTTGGAACATCGCAGGACGGCCTGGTGCTCTTTCTTCTGAGAGGAGACTGACACTCTCTCTCACAATAAAACATGAGGCAGTCCTCTGCCTGCAAGGGCTCCAGAGCCCGGCACAGCCTCCACTCGCAACGGCATCTGTTTGTGTCTGGCAGGCGGCACCCCCAGACATACACGCCAATCTTGACCCGAAGAGAAGGCAGCCCCAGAGTCACAGCCCTGACCGGGGAGGTGGCTCTCCCTACGGACACTGGCTGCCAGACTGAGAACTACTGGGAGAAATGGAATCTGACTGTGTGGCACTCAATTCCCAGGACACAGCAGAGGTTCTGTCTTGCCCTAGGCGACACCCTCGGCAGGTGTCTGATGCTTCCGTCACGCTTTGGGGACCCAAGCCAGAAGTACCCCCCAGGGAGGGGCTGGGCCCAGGGTCAGGGTCCTCAGAGGGCTCTACTGGCAGCTCTGTCCCCCAGCCCCCAGCGTTGTCAGTGGAACTCCCAACGCACTTGCTCACAGGGTGGGAGAGGCCAGGCCCGCGGTGGGGGACGGGGGAGTGCCGGGGGTGGGGGTGGGGTGGGGGGTGGGGCAGGAAAGCAGGAGAAAGGAAGCTGTGGAGGAACCTGCCCCCCCCCCAGCTCGGCCCCTCCCCTCCCCCTCCCCCAGCCCCATTCCGGAGCACAGATAAAAGAGAAACCTGAGCAGGGAATGTTTGTGGTGCCACCGCCAGTCAAGGACTCTGTTGCCACAGTAACGGGGACACTTCATCAGCTCGAGAGCAGATGGTCAGTGAGCAACAGGCAGCATATGCTCCGTAAGCCCTGACACGGGCACAGATGGAGGGTGGGCAGGGCGCTTGGGAGCCGTGTCCCCTCTGCCTCTCGCTGGCGCTGCACCGTCCTCCGGAGGTGGCGGGGTTGCGGGGCCTTAGCGACACCCCGCGCAGAGCAGGCTCCACCCAACCAGGTGGGACTGCCAGGGACACAGACGCTCCTTGAGGACCCTAGCAGCCCGTTGCTGTCCTGCCTCAGCTTCTGTGGCTTTTACACAAGAAATGAGATGCCGGGAGCATTCTCGGGGGCGGGGGACGGGCAGAGAGTGGGGCGAGGGGTGAAACGGGACTCTCGGACTCAAGGCCACGGCCGGCTGGTGTCGGCCAGTGATCTGTCTCCTGTAGGCTCCTCATTTAACCGTCTCCGCACCTCGTCTGCCCCCTTGAAGTGAGGTTTAAATGTCAGGCTCCACCATGGCCAACAGACGAGGCTGTGCTCGTCCAGTCACCAGCAGTGCGACTGCAGATCCTGGAGACGTCCTGGGCTTCCCGAGGCCGGCCGAGCAGCCTGGGCAGAGTAGGTGCGCGGGCTGGGGCCTCACGGTCACTGGGCACGGGCTGGGCTGGCTGTGTGTGGCCAGGCCCGGGAGGAGAGCCCCGCCCTGGGGCTGTGCCACCTCCAGGAGAGCCGGGCACACTTTCTCCTGCAGACGGTCTGCTGAACCAGGGTCTGCAGGCTGGGAGCATGTCTCCACCCGGAGTGAGTATGCATGGGTCAGCGTCCACCTGCCCCCGTCACAGCTCTCTTCCTGGCCTGTCTGTGCTGCCGGGGTCCAATTCCGCAGGTCTCAAAACTCACTGCTCACTGGTGCTCAGTACCAGCATGGACACGGCTCTCCAGGGCCTGTTCCTCCCGAGGAATGTCCTCAGGAGATTCTGCTTGGGCTGCGGTGTCCCAGTCCTAAGTGGCCCTGCTGGGAGCCCCCCGGAGACGCCTCCCAAATTGCCTCTGGGTGAGACACTGTGGAAATCCGTGCCAGCTGGAAAGTGACCAGGAAGCGGTCTCAATAGGTGTCCTTTCCATAACAAATCAGGAGAGACGAACTCAATTTGTTTAAAAACAAAGTCTGGCTTCCTTTGGTGGCACCCCCGACACCTGCCAGGTGCCTGCGATGTGCCGAGAGAGCAGAGGGCCTCCTCTTTGCTCCTCCGGATCGCCCAGCATGGAGCAGTGGAGGGCATCTGGGTTGGGTCCCTCCGGGTGTCTTCTCTGAGGTCACTTGGGTTAAGATGTCCAAGTTCACATCACTCCCGGCTAAGCCGGACCACAGAGGAACGTTCAAAGGGACAGGCCTCGTGTCTCCGCTGATCGGCAAGGGTCTGAGGAAATGCGTGTGGCTGAGTAAATTTTATGGATAAGCCAAAGACTGTGGCATCCAGTTCCACGGCGGTAAGTGGGCTGGGACACCCTGTGTCCCTGGGGCCTTGCCACGCCACAAACATTTCCACTGTCAGTGGGCAGGACAGCAGGCAGGGGCTCTCTGGGGGTGTCTTCTGCCCTCTGGGGTGGTGTTGGCAGGGACCAGCTCTCTACTGCGCCTGGAGGACTTGGTGCTCTGTGGTCTGCAGGGAACCTGGAAGGTGCAGCACTGCGTGGAGGACAGCGGGCCCAGGAAGCCCATCCCCTCTGGCCTGAGCCCTCGGGGACACCTTGTACCCTGCCTATCTCCTTGGGTACCAACGGTCACTTCATTACTTAGCTTGGCCCTGCAGAGTGACACAGTGTGGACTGCACTCTGGAACCACCAGGGCAGGACAGGGAGACATAGAACCCAGCTTTTGTCCACATACACTCTGAGAACCAAGCCCACAGAACTGGATTGTCACACCCAAGTGTTTCGTTTGCAGTCAACTATGTCCTGGGCTGATGGGTCTTCTAAGATTCTACAGGAAGAGCAAGGGTTCCAAGGTACGTGTGGACAGCACCTTATCTGTTTACTCTTCTCTACTGGTCCCTGTCTTCAGGGCCTGGCAGGGTGGGCTCGTGGCGCGGAGGGACGTGGAGGTGGCCTTCGGAGAGCCTCTCTGTCATTTAACAGCCGAGTGTCCCAAATGCCAGCACCCTCCCCCTGCGGCACCACCCCCTGGGAGGCCTTAGGGAAGCCGGATGCAGCGGTGAGGACCAGAACCGGCTCATCTCAGAGGCTGCCTGGGGACTGGACATCCAGGTCACCCTGGGTGACAGTGTGGACGGATGTGGGCTGGCCTGTCCGGGGGACCAGAGCCTCCAGCGGGGCTGTGGAGCCAGGCTGGTGCTCTTCCCTGAGGCGCAGAGGGCGCAGGTTTCAGGCATCCTTATGGCCGGCCACGGAACAACTTCCTGAAGGTGGGAAATGTCAGGATATTATTTAACAGTCTTTCTGCTGTTTAAAACTCAGAACACTTTTCTCTCACGATCCTTCATCTGTCGCTCGGACTTTAGAATCTTCAGTAACAACAAAATCAAACACCACTATAGATGTGTGGTGAATCGAGTGCCTGGCATGCATTCCGTGCTCAGTAAATACTGACTGAATAAACGTCCTGGACATAATTCACATAAGGCCCAAAAAGAACGTAGTGAGCCTCTGTTTCGTTTCAGAGCAACAACATAGCTTTTCTTTGGTTTCGTAACAAATGCACAGCCCGGGAGTACGGCCGCATCCCCGTGATGAGCCACAACTCCCCAGAGTCCTACCTGTGGGACGCCCTCCTCACCCGGCCACATGCTGCGGCGTGCCCCTGGCTTTCTCCGGCTGGCTGGGGACCCCAGGAAGGGGCACCGTCTCCTGCCCTGCAGCTCGGCGCCAGGCCCACAGTCGTTGCTCAATACATGTGAAGGAACAGGTGACTGAATGGGGCCCCAGGAGCCCCAGAGAAGATGTCACCCTGCGTCTGCTGAGGACTGTTCTGTTTTAAAAACCAAGCTTCAGGTTGAGTTAAAAGAGACAGTTTTCTGTAGACAAATGAATGAATAATGACACTGACGGGAAGACGGCTGGCATCTAGAGAGGTTTCGCGGCTTCGGGAAGTTTACGGAAAGCAGATGTGACTCCCAGTGGGCTTCACTTCGTTCAGACGCATTCATGTGACGGCTGGCGCCTGAGACACAGGTACGCGGGTTGGTGCATTTATCTCTTTCCTGTGAAACGTTCTTCCTGGATGCCTTTTGCCGACGGTTTTCACGAACATGTTTTCCATTGGGAGACTAAATGAAGACAGGCCATCTGGCAGTTGGGACGCACGCCTCCCGGCCCCGTTTGGGGGTGGGGTGGGGGTGGGGGTGGGGGTGGGGTGGAGGGCTCCTGGTGAGGCCTGCTCCTGATGGGCTGTTGTGTGGCCTGCAGCTCACTGTCCTCCCGAAGTCACACTACAGTTTCAGTGGACTGTCATTCGTGCTCTTTCCAAATGACCAGGATGTGCAGGGATGTGCCAGGGAGGGGGAGAGCCTGAGCTGTGGGGTGCCGTGGGACGGGGCGGGGGGGGGGGCGGAAATCACCCGCAGAGCAGCGGGGTCTGTGTCCGACCGACTCCCTTCATGCTCTACGGCGAGCAGTCCCAGGAGGCTGCCTTTCCATCCGTAACCCGTATCAGGCTTTGGAACGTCTCATGGGTACTTGGCACACGATTAATTCCGCAATTGTGTGTTTTCTCAGCTAGCCTTAAAGTCAGCTCCCTTTTCCTGAGCAAATGCCAGCGGGCACAGGCAGAGCCGAGCACGCCAAGCAGTCCGGGGGTGCGGCTGTAGGGTGGGTTGCACAGGATCCCCGCGGACCAGAGCACCCCACCCTATATCCTCCACTCACGGGCTGAAGGGGAGGGACCCTGGGGACACAAAGTGCCATGGCCTTGGCCTCCTGTCCACCTCTGCCTGAACCGAACCGAGATGCACAAGTGGTCACAGGAAGGTTAAGCTCGGGGCCCAAGAGGATTTCAAAGCCAATCGTGGATCCCGGACGTATTTCTGTGGGCCCCAAGAGCATCAAGGCTATTAGCTGGGCCACAGAGGAAGGGGATGACCTCTTAGGTCTGGCTGGCCAAGTGGCAGGAGGCAGATCCACGTTGCTCTGTCAACTGCCTGTGGTGGGCCCGTGGCCTGCACTGCAGAAGGGGTCTGCACGGGCCTCAGGGCCAGGACCTGCACCATGACGGGGTCTGCACAGGCCTCTGGGCCCGGACAGGCCCACTCACACCAACACTGGTGTGTGGGGGCCTGGTGCCCCACAGTGACAGGGCAGGCACCTGAGGACGCCTGCCCCTGCTCAATGCTGGGCTACACATGTGAGGGGTCCACTTGGACAGCAAGGGCCAGCCTGCACCCCAGCTCCTCCAGGCCACCCCCGGGCACCTGCCAGACGTAAACTCTGCTTAGACCAGAGGTAAGAGAAACGGCAGCCGCTGGAGGGCCTGGGGGGCAACTGGCTAGGAAACAAAAGTTTATTTTAGGTGAAGACAAGGCAATCTATGGTCCCTGGGGAGACAGAGACAGAGACAAAAGGAGTGCAAGTGAACTCAAAACGGGGTTAGGCGACCAGGGGCCTCGAGCAGACTTCCAGATCTCAAAGCCCCACCGATTTCGTTAAGCTACATGACATTTAGTAACACCTGAATTTAAAAGCATATTCTTGTTCTTTTTTTATTGGTTTCTTTCCAACAGTTATTAGACTTTGGGGAAAAATGGCCAGTTTACTGATATCAATTCCTAGTAAAAGTGATTTACAAAGAATGCTCAAGGGCAGCAGTTCGCGGGGCGAGGAGACGTCTCCGTGAGCCAGGAGGGTGCCCGGCTCACTGCACCAGGTGCTGGAGTGTGTCCCTGAACTCCGAAAGGCTAAGCCCACACACCTACTGCGGGTCTGGCCCGCACACGCGTGTGCACACGTGGTCCCAGACTGAGGCTGAGCGCACGGCAGGGGCACAGCGTGGGCCCCTTGTCCAGACGGCTGCAAGCATCCCTCAGTGACCTGTAGTCGTCACACAGGCTGGTCCTGGGTGCTGGGCCCTGTGCTGGCGGCACCTGAACCCCAGGGGGCGGCCGCGGCTCCATCACCCGTCTGGGCTCCAGGCTCTCGGTACCCGCCTTCACTCTCTAACCACCTTCCAGGCGCACAGCTGCCAAACAACCCTGCCCGGGGGTGAGTGCTCCCAAGGGGATGGGTCAGAATGTGCGGTGAACAGGGCAGAAACCGCTGGACCGGGGGGAGGGCATCAGAGCTGATCTGCCGCTTTGACGATGAATTTTTTTTATCTGCATAAATGTCTGAAGCTGGCTACGGTTTTGAATCACCTGCCCCCGAATCCCTCATATTTTAGGTATTTAACTTGACCCTTTTCACAGTGCATCAAAGGTCTGAGTTTGTGCAGTGGACGAAGAGAAAAAAAGAAGTAAAGGAAACATCACCGGATGGCTATCTTTTTGGAAAAAACTAAAGTTCATTTTATTTTTTATTTCTCTTTTACCGCAAAGGCCCCTTCCTGTTGCTACTTGGTGTCTGCTCTCTCCCCTCCTTGTGCTCTATTCTGGTGCTTTCTCGCTCACTCAGAAGCTGGGGCTCTGGGCCACTCCAACCACATCCTGCAGAAGGGGGCTCACCTGCCAGAGGCAGTCTGCACGGAGAGGAGACTCCCAGACGCCTTGCAGACTCAAATCCAAATTGCTAGTTGATGTCACAACTCCAAACATTGCGTTCTAAGTAGACAAGATCTGGAATGACCTAGCAGATGCGGGGCCACGCATGGGTGCGTGCAGACACCTGTCTTCCCTACCCCAGGCTCTCACAGGCAGGTGTCTCCAAAGGGCCCTGTCTTTCCAGCACATGCGCCAGGTTTCTGAGCGAGGTCAGGAACCCACGGGACCACGTTCGTGACGACCACTAGCCTCTTCACTTCCAACGTGGCCCCTCCTGTCGCCATGACAGCCTCTTCCAAACTCCAGTAACGCACAGTCAAACCCAGTCTCTCTGGGCATCAGGGGCTCTGGGAGCAGGTCCCAGGAGCCTCTACGGACACTGCCCCCCGCTTGGGTTCTTCCTGGAGTGCTGCACTCCACACAGACAGGCTCCCATGAGCGCCGTCCACCTGCCAGGTCACAGCACAGGCCACTTTCTCTCTGCTCAGTTAGGGCCGAACACATCCCGCCCTGCCATTGAGGTGGGTGTGGGGTGCCTCCCAGCACGCTCTGGGTGGCAGGATCGGGTACAGCCACCCCGGGCCCAGCCGCTGCAGTCCGTAGCGCAAACGCCACGTCAGGAACGCAGCCATAGAGTTGTCGGCAAACGTGGGGACCCCGCCCTCCTCTGCTCTGTCCTGAAGCTCCTGGTCACCTCTGCCCACTCCCCTCCTTCCTTCTGGTTCCCTAAGGTGTTCCTGAGATCAGGCATTTCGGCCTCCACCTCAGAGTGTAAAAGGTGCCTGTGTCCCCTTCCCCTGGGAGTAGGACAGGCCTTAGGGCTGCAGGGTTTCCAGGCCTATCCACTACTTTGTAAGTTTTTATTACAAAATATCGCAAACATACACAAAATGCCTGGGACGTCTCTGTGCTGGTTGTCTAGACTCAACAGGCACTAGCTTTCTGCTGTGTTTTTCTGATGCCTTTTTTAAAAGCATGAACCACAGCTAACCACCCTGCCCAAGTCTCTGCCCCTCGTCCCCTTTCCAGGGGGTCTGAAGTTGTCACTTCAAGGAAAACACTGGACAGCTTTGTTGCCAGTGATGAGATCCAAGATGTCAAGCAAGAATTAGAACTTGGAATACTTGTATGAGCCACGGAAGGTCCAGGGCTTCTCAATACTGAAGGTCCGCTGATGAAACTGGCGTGGTTTAGCAAAAACATCTCTGATCTCCCGTGAGGAGCATTTACAAGACCCGCACGGCTCATCTGTATAACCAGTACTGTCCCAGTGACCGAAGCATGTCACAAAACTGTGCGGAGAAAAATCCATTCAGGGAGCAAGACAGACCGACGGACGGACGGCAAGCAGCAAGCAGGCAGCCGCCCACATCCGATGTGCTTTGAGACCCTTCCTGTGCCTGCTGAGTCGAGAGGTGCGTGCAAGGGGAGCATCTAGAAACCTCTGGGAAGGGCCGAAGGGCCTCCTCCCCTTTCATCTGAAGGCCTGTGAGGAGGGGTCTTCAACTGTACTTTAGCCAAAACGATACGTGACCACAGATGACTGCAGAGGCCTGAGGCTCTGCCTGTAATAAAAGCAGACATTAAACCCATTTGCCAGAGTGTAAAACAAGGCATTCCTCCAGCTTTTTCCTGGGGCGGGGAGGAGATATAAAAATGTTGGCATATAATCGGTGCACTGTTATTTTTAAATAAATACATATTTAAAATTTCTGTCATTTAAAATTTTCAATACAGTAAAAGGGGCGTGCTCGGTACTAAAGCCAGAAAGAGTGAACTGCTGAATAATGTGGATTCTGGATAAAAAGCCAGTTTCCACAACCATCTAACTTCTGCCCTACACACCTGTCACCATCCACATGACTGAGGAGGTTTGTGGTATAATGATCCGTGTTTCTCTGAGAGGGGAAACCCTTCAGGACCCAAACAAGGAGTCACTGCTGTGACGTCCACACCCACGAGCTCGGGATACGGGCCCAAGCTCACCCCCACCTGCTGCCGGGCCTCATGGTCGGCCGGCTGAACCTCTGGAGCCGAGGTAAGCTCTCTCAAGTCAGCGTCCAGACTCAGAAAGGTCAAACTGGTGGAAGGAAATGTGCAAAAAAAGAGCAAAGGAAAAAGGTTTCTGAGGATAACAGAGTCTTGACTCTTTGGAAAACCTTTTCAGAACAAAATAAAACTGTAACCCCAACTGGCGCCCACTCCTTCTGGTCACCACTCGGCTGCCACAAGTCTGTCTCCTGGGAACAGCTTCTTTGGGGCCGCGTCCCCCTTCCCAGCGGACTTGCATGTCCCCAATCACACAGTGGCCGGCCCCCTGCTCTGCTGTCCGGGACGCGAGCACGGAACCAGCTCAAGAGGGCTCCAAGCTTATTTCTGCGGCTCCTACTCTCCTACTGTCCCCTCACATGGGACAGGCTTTCATTTTGTTTGGATCATACATTAAAGGCTGTGGCTTGAAGCATTCAGTAAACAGATCGGTGGCTTCCTTTAACAGACTTTCCCGTAGTTGAAAGCCACAGGACCCACGACAAGGGAGCATGTGTCTCACACCATCTTACAGGAACTCACAGGTTGAAGGCTAGACGGAGCACGGTGGGCCGACATGCCCAGGGGCTGAGAGACCATCAAGAACAGAGCTCGGCATGGGGTGCCTGGGTGGCTCAGTCGGTTGAGCGTCCGAGTTCGGCTCAGGTCATGATCTCGCGGTCCGGGAGTTCGAGCCCCGCGTCGGGCTCTGTGCTGACAGCTCAGAGCCTGGAGCTGCTTCGGATTCTGTGTCTCCCTCTCTCTCTGCCCCTCCCCCGCTCATGCTCTGTCTCTGTCTCAAAAATAAAGATAAAAATTAAAAAAAAAAAAAAAAAGAACAGAGCTCAGCCAGTTCTGCGCCTGGTAAAACGTGTCTCCTACAAAATAGGGTGAAAAGACAAAGTGCACAGGCAGCCTGTGAGAAAACCTGTTGTCGACCAAACCTTCCTGGAAGACGTTCCTTCCCTGGATGACTGTTCAGTTTGACTGAAAACTATCAATTCAGTGGCCCCTAAGAGGGACACGCCATCTGAAGATTAAGGATATATGGACGTATGTGCCTCAATGGGCCAACATGCCCTTGGAGGGCCCGCGGGGCTGGGTCACACTTGCCCTCAGCTTCGGTCTCCTGGGGAAATACCAGGCCCACCCAGCCTGGCTGCTGGCACCATGAGGGATCGCCATGACTCATGAGGTGTCCCATGGGGTCTCCTGACCTCGGCCTCCCCAGGCCTCTTGAAAGAGGCTTCTGGGGAAACCACAGACAAGTGAAGCTGGTCTGTTTTTGAACGGCTGCTCCTTGGCTTTTTTAGTTCAGGTGGCTGGTCAAATACAGAAGGTTACAGTTAACTTTCTACTTTTCACCTAACACTTGGCAGAGCTGGCCATAATGAGAGAAATCGGATGCCTGCACTGGCTTTCCCCATGCAATCTTCTCTCTCAGAACCACAAAGAGCTTGCGAGTAAGGGCTGTCTGCAGGTGGGGGATGCGATGTGCCTAGACCCCTGGCCTCGAGCGGGGACAACAGGGGCACAGGCTACAAGGCCTCAGCCATGGCCAGAGACGGAAAGGGATGTGTAGGCGCAGTTCTCTAACGATGTAGGACCTCCCTGCGCACTTGGCTCAAACTGCGATGTCTGTCAGTCGTTGGCGGCTCTCATCACTGCACCACCGCACCCCAGGGTCAAATTGGAGAAGCTGGCCCCTAGTGCTGGGGCCCTTCCTGAAGCTCTACCAAGAGCCCCTGGACAACTGGGGGACGGAAGCCGACGAGGAAGAGGCACGTGTCAGCTTTCACTAGAGTAACGGAGGCTGCTGGTGTGGACGGGCTTCAGGCCCCAGGATGGTCCACTTGGCATCAAACGAGAAGGGATTAGAAACACCAGGGTCCCTGGCCTCTAGGAGGGGAACAAGCCAGGGTCCCCTCTCCAAGCAAAGGGGCTTTTTTGCATTTTTAAAAAAACTTTTTATTAAAAAAAACTTTTTTAATGTTTATTTTTGACAGAGAGAGACAGAGCATGAGCAGGGGAGAGGCAGAGAGAGAGGGAGACACGGAATCGGAAGCAGGCTCCAGGCTCTGAGCTGTCAGCACAGAGCTCGACGCGGGGCTCGAACTTACAGACTGTGAGATCGTGACCTGAGCTGAAGTCGGACGCTCCATCGACTGAGCCACCCAGGAGCCCCAGGGTTTTTTTTTCCTTTTTGTGACGGTCAGAAGATGCTGCCGCTACCAACTTATTTTTCATCCTAAGTTGTGGCAATGCCTGAAACAGCTCGAAATTTTAAACACAAAGTTCAAAGGATGGGAAAAAAGTGAACGTGTCCAATCCTCTGGGTGCTGAACTCATTAAATCCAACTGGTCAGTACTTTAGAAATAAAAACCCACTTTACCGGAGATACCAAAGTGGTCACCGGCCATGATTATTTCTTTCCCTTTATTTTCAACTACACAACACACAAAGTCATTCTTGTGGCAAAAATTCACGGATATGGCAGACGTCCCTCTTGAAACCTAGTCCCGTGTGCAGGCGAGCGCACCAGACGCCACTGTGGGCTCAGCCACACCAGGCACCCCTGCCCGTTCAACGAAGGGGCGCACTCACAGGGTTCCCGTCATGGGCACCCTCAGTCCCCCGCCTCTGCCTTCCGCTGCGTCTATGCCTCCTGTGGACACTAGCACGGCAGCTCCAGAGATGAGGGCTCTGGCCGGCCCCCCGGGGAGCGGCTGGGGGACTGTGGTAACAACGCTACTTGACTCAGAATCTAGTTTCAGTTTATTTAAATGACGTGTTGGAATGAAAGCTGCGTTAAGGAAGAGCTCTGAGCATTAAGGACCCTGATGCATGTTTGCACATATTTAAACAACATGAGAATAACAATTAATAGATTGACTCAGGAATCACCACTTTCTTTTTCCTCTCATGGGTGTACAGACTTACATTTGAGAAGGGGGCAGTACAGAGCCCATAGGAGGCCTGGCCAGACTACGTCCGGTGCCCAAGGCCTTTCCAGCTGTAGAACTTCGACAACAGGGCCAAATGAGAACCGGGACAAAGAAGTGGGTCTTCACTTGTTGTAACAGCAGACTAAGCACTGGTAACTGGTAGAGCGAAATGCGTATTACAGATCAGCGTCACAACACAAAGGAGAGCGGATGAGCCCAACCAACCACACCATCCCTACCGCTGCTGAACCAAGCACGTGAGACGGGGCCCCACGTCCCAGTCCCGCGGGAGCCGCTGGGCTCCCTGTGCTGCCTGTTCTCAGATGCGTCCTTCACACGAGGGTGGTCCGGCCATATTCCCTGGAACACAATGGTAACCACAAAACAGTCTTTCCCACTCACCAACTGAGCGCTCTTGAAGTGACCACAGAGACCTCAGCTGTGCCGTGAGGACCACAGCGAACTTTCACAAGGGCCTGCACATCCCAGGCCCGGGCCAACCACTCAGGAAGAAACTTGCTGGAAGTCGCACGTGTAACCCAAGCACAAGGGACTCAAGGGCGGCTGCCCGAAGCTACGCGGTCCTTTCCGGGTTGGTTTCCCTGTCTCGGGAGATGCTGTGGCCCGTGCTGTGCAGATTCACGCAGAGCAGGGCCTCGATGACACAGGCGTTCATCGTTTCTCCGTTCTCCCCACGAAGGTCTGTACATTTACAAGCTGTCAGAGACTACAGGGAATCTCCGCACTTGGGGTGGAGCCACAGCAAAGCTTCTGGGAGGCAGCAGGCAGTTCTTCACACGCCCTCAGCTCCGCCTGGCTGCCTGGTGCCACGTAAACGGCACAGTAGAGTGGAGTTCAAAACACATACCACGTTCAGGTCACCTCACTCAACATGTCTGTACTGTGTGCCCGTAACGGGTGAAAAACAGCAATCTCGTTCTAGGTCTTGGCTGTAGGTAAGCAAGATGTACCGTACTGGCTTTATGCTCAATGTCTACGTTTACAATGATTCCTTCTTCACCTGCGAGCGGGTCTGTCCTCTTCCAGCTGGTGGGCGTCAGTTGGACCACCTGCAACACAAGTGACTGCATGAGCCTCCCTGATGAGTGCATCCTGCAAGCTGGCCGCAGGGAGGAGGTGCCCAGGGCCCACAGCTGGCAGGCCTGGCCGGAGCCAGCGGGTGTGCGTGTCTGCACGTGTGCACGGCATATCCACTGGGGCGTGTGTGTCCGCACGTGTGGGGCATGTGCACCGGGGTATGCATGTCTGCACGTGCATGGTGTATCCACTGGAGCGAGCGTGTCTGCGCGTGTGCACAGCGTGTGCACCGGGGTGTCCGTGTCTGCGCGTGTGCACGGCATATCCACTGGGGTGTGTGTGTCCGCACGTGTGTGGGGCATATGCACCGGGGTATGCGTGTCTGCACATGTGTGTGGTGTATCCACTGGAGTGTGCATGTCTGCGTGTGTGCACAACGTATGCACCGGGGTGTGTGTGTCTGCGCGTGTGCATGGCATATCCACTGGGGTGTGCGTGTCTGCATGTGTGTGGGGCGTATGCACCGGGGTGTGCATGTTTGCACGTGTGCACAGCACATGCACTGGGGTTGCGTGCCTGCATGTATGCACGGGATATCCACTGGGGTGCGCATGTCCACACATGTGTGTGGCATATCCACTGGGGTGTGCGTGTCTGTGCGTGTGCACAGCGTATGCACCAGGGTGTGCGTGTCTGCACATGTGTGGGGCTTATGCACCGGGGTGTGCGTCTGCGCGTGTGCGGGGCATATGCACCGGGGCGTGCGTGTCTGTGCGTGTGTGCGGTATATCCACGGGGGTGTGCGTGTCTGTGCGTGTGTGTGGTGTATCCCTGGGTCTGGGAGAGGAGACAATGTTTCACGTAAGCATGTCCTGCCCGATTCCAGAATGAGTTGAGGACACACCCTTACTGAATGGAGAATGGTGGCCATCACTGTTGACTTCCTAATTGTTAATACCAAAGGTCACTGTTTCAACCAGATACTTAGTCCTGATGTCACCTATTGAGTGCTTACTGAGTGCTGACCCATGTAGCCCTCAGTGCTGGCACCCTCCGTATTCTGGAGATCATTCCTACCTCTACAACACTGGAAACTTCCCACCACTCTTCTGAAATGCCGTCCCCCCCAGGTCCCAGGGCACCGTGTTACTTGGTCTTTCCAGACCCCTAGAGAGGCACTTGCATAGGCCTCCCCCACTTTCCCACAGGTCTGCAGGTGCTGGTGCCCAGGACTTGGGAGACAAACGTAATGCCTAGGTCTCTATGATGTGCTGAGTAATGCTGGCCCTGCCAAATCCCTCTCCGGTCACCCCCCGGATGCCTCCTCTGACAGGAGCTCACCGCTGCGGATGCAACAGAGGACATGCTCACTGTGGGTTTGCACGTTGCAAGATGCATGTGAGCATATGCACCCTCCCACTGAATCCTGGGGGCAGGGGCGACATCACCCTCACTAGGAAGCGAGGAGTGGAGAGGCCAGGTGTGCCGTCCAAGGCCATACACACAGCAGGCCACAGAGCAGAAACTGAACCGGTCTTCTCTGCTCCCAAGTCAACCACAGCCAGCAGGGGCACCGCAATCACAATAGACCCAAAAGTTAGAGCTTGTCTACACTCACTCTCCTTCCCTTGTATTTCCTACCCAAGTTAATCGCACTGAAATCTGAACTCAATGCAAGTCAGGGACCTGAGGATCATTCGAGGGCCCTTCTCTACTGTTTCCCCTCACCCCAGTTACAAATGGTCCCCCAGGACTTCCTCAGATTTTTGTAATTACGTCATTCCCTTGGTGTCTCCAGGAAGAGCAAGAAGGCTCTTCCTATGACCTGAGGTAAGAGTCAAGGATTTCAGCATCAGGACCTCCCCAAGGATCCCGTGGCTGAAAGCCTCACCTGGGGTACTGGCTTCCCATCACTTTTACAATGCCCGACTCTGCAACACAATCTGCCCTGAAGAATTACCAGCCACGTGGGAACAAAAATCTAAAGTAGGAGCGCCTGGGTGGCTCAGCTGGTTGAGCGTCCAGCTTCGGCTCAGGTCACGATATCCTGGTCCATTGGTTCCAGCCCCATATCGGGCCCTGTGCTGACAGCTCAGAGCCTGGAGCCTGGAGCCCGCTTCAGATTCTCTGTCTCGCTTTCTCTTGCCCCTCCCCAGCTTGCGCTCTGTCTCTGTCTCTCTCAAAAATAAACATTAAAAAAATTTTTTTTATTCTAAAATAAAAACAAAGACCAAAAGAAACATATAGAAAGAGAAACAGAAGAAGATCCTATGAAGGAAGAAGGAAAAAACAAAATAAAACACAACTATTGGTGTAATTTACTCAGATGCAAAAGAAATGTTGCAGCCACGAAACAGAAGAGTATGCTATGAAAAAGAGACATGCCGAGCTCTCAGAATTTACAAACAGCACAATTAAAGATCAGAAAGAATGGGAGACAAATGTGATGTAATCTCCCACAAAGCAGAGCAAAAGACCAAGATACGAGGAGAGAAAATACAGGACAATTACAGGGCTGGAATATAGTGTCTAACCTCTGAGACAAGTAACAGAGAGCAGAGAGAATGGAAGGAAGGACATCACGAGAGAAATCATTGGAAGAAGGTTCCAGATCTGAAAGACGCTGACCGGCTTCTCACTGCCATCTGCGAGGCGGCTGGCCGGTGTGTTGGAGACAGGAAGGCTGCTGGCTTGGGCTGCCTTCCGTGGCATTCCCCATCGCACTCCACGCGGGGGCTCTCCTGGAGTCCAGGTGTCCAGAGGCTGGGCCGTGGGGACCGGAGCCAAGCCTGAGGCTGCTCCTAGGACTTGCCCCACCGACTTCTCGGGGGTGCAGCCTGTCCGCAGAGCTGCCAAGTTAAGGAGCCACTTCTCTGCCGATGGACACTGGGGTTGTTCCCATCTGTTGACTGATGTGGATAATGATGTCATGAACATCATGGCTGCACCATTTCACATTCCCTCCGGCAGTGCACGGGGGTCAGGTTTCTCCACATGCTTGTCAATACTTAGTATTTTCTGTTTAGTAGTAGTAGTATCATCCTAGTAGGTGTGAAGCGGTACCTTGCAGTTTTGACTTGTATTTCCTGTGACAAATGATGCAGAGCATCCTTTGATGAGTTTCCTGGCCATTTACACATCTTCTTCACAGAAAAGTCTATTCACACCTGGGTGGCTCAGTTGGTTAAGCATGTGACTTCAGCTCAGGTCACGGTGTCACGGTTTGGGGGTTCAAGCCCCACAGCGACTTGCTGCTGTCAGTACACAGCCTGCTTGGGATCCTCTGTCCCTTGCTCTCTGCCGTTCCCCTGCTCACGTGTGCTCTCTCTCAAAAAATAAATTTTCTTTTTAAAAAAGAAACATCTATTCAAGCCCTGTTACCTTTTCGTTGTCAAGTTATGGAGGTTTTATACATATACATATTTTGGATATTAATCCCTTATCAGAAACATAGCATTTTCTCTTTCAGTACATTGTCTTTTCACTTCTTTAGTATTTATTTTTGAGAGAGAGAGAGAGACAGAAAGAGAGGGAGACACAGAATCTGAAGCAGGTTCCAGGCTCCAAGCTGCCAGCACAGAGCCCAACGCGGGGCTTGAACCCATGAACTATGAGGTCATGACCTGAACCGAGGTTGGTCGCTCAACCAACTGAGCCATCCAGGTGCCCCTTCACTTTTTTTTTTTTTTTTAACTTTTATTCACTTTTTGATAGAGACCGAGTGTGAGCGGGGGAGGGGCAGAGAGAGGGGGAGACACAGAATCTGAAGCAGGCTCCAGGCTCCGAGCTGTCAGCAGAGCCCGACATGGGGCTCGAACTCACGGACTGTGAGATCATAACCTGAGCTGAAGTTGGATGCCCAACCGACTGAACCACCCAGGCGCCCTTCACTTTTTTAATATTATTTTTTATTGTACCGAATTTTTAAATTCTGATAAAATCTAATTTATCTATTTTTTCTTTTGTTGCCTATGCTTTTGGTGTCATACCCGTGAGGTCTTTGCCAAAGCCAATTCCATGAAAATTTTCTCAATGCTTTATTTAAAGAGTTTTAGGGGCACCTGGGTGGCTTAGGTCATGATCTCACGGTTTATAGGATCAGCCCCACACTGGGCTCTGCTCCTGACAGTACAGAGACTGCTTGGGGATTTCTCTCTCTCCCTCTCTCTGCCCCTCCCTGGTGCTCTCTCTCTCTCCAAATTAATAAACATTAAAAAAAAATAGAGTTTTATATTACAGCCCTTGAGTCTAGGTCTTCGACCCAGTTTGAGTTAATTTTGATATGTGGTGTGAGGTAAGGGGTCTAATTTCATTCTTTTGCATGGGATATCCAATTTTCCCACACTATTAAATACTTTGAATGAATGAATAAATAAACTGCTTTCTTAATTTCCTTTCCTGATTACTCACTGCTGGTGTTAGAAACACAATGGATTTTTGTCTGTTGACTTACTAAATTCTGCAGCTTTGGTGAATTTATTAGCTTTGGTAGCTTTCCTGTGGAATGTTTGGATTTTCTATACATAAGTTCATGACATGTATGGCTAGAGACAGCTTTACATCTTCCTTTTCATTTTGGATGCTTTTATTTTTTTCTTATCTAACTGCTCTAGCTAGAATGCCAGTACAAGGCTGAACAGTAGTGGTGAAAGTGGGCACCTTGTTCCTGACCTTAAGGGGGAAGCTTCTCACCTTCCACCATTGAATATGATATTAACTATGGGTTTTTCATAAATACCTTTTATCATGGTGAGGTATTTTACCTCTATTCCTAGTCTTCTGAGAGTTTTTGATATTTATCAACTTTATTTTAATTAAAAAATTTTTAAATGTTTATTTTTGAGAAAGAGAGAGTGTGCACATGGGGGAGGGGTAGAGAGACAGGGAGAGGGGCAGAGAATCCGAAGCAGGACCTGTGCTGTCAGTGCAAAGCCTGATGTGGGGCTTGAACTCATGAACCATGAGATCATGAGCTGAACTGAAGTCAGATGCTCAACCAACTGAGCCATCCAGGCACCTATGAGGGTTTTTATTATGAAAGGATGTTGGATTTTGTCAAATGTCTTTTTTAATGCATCGAATGTGACTGCCGTCTTCATTTTAATAATGTGGTATATTACACCTATTTTATATTGAATAACCCTTTCATTCCCGGAATAAATCCCACTTGGTCACTGTGAATAATCTTATTAATATTCTATCAGATTCAACTTATTAATATTTTGTTGAAGATTTTTGCATTCATATTCACAAACTATATTGGTTTATAATTTTCTTTTCTTGTAAAGTTCTTATCTGGCTTAGGTATCAGGGAAATTTTGGTCTCATTGAGTGTTTGGTCTTTAAAAAAATTTTTTTTGGACAGTTTGAGAAGGATTGGTGTCAGTTCTTTTTTAAATGCTTGGTAGAACTCACGGAGAAGCAATCCGGTCCAGGACTTTTCTTTGTTGGAGATTTCTAATTACTAATTCAATCGTGTTACTTATTAAAGTCTATTGAGATTTTCTATTTTTTCTTCAGTCCGTTTAGGTGATTTATTAAGTTTTAAGGAGTGTGCCCATTTTTCCTAGACTGGCATATAATTTTTCATACCATGCTCTTAAAATCATTTTTATCTTTGTCATGTCAGTTGCAGTGTCCTCACTTCCATTTCTGATTTTATTTCTATCTTCCGTTTTCATCTAAAGATTTCTCAATTTCCCTACCTTTTTAAAGAACCAATTCTAGATTTCACTGATTTTTCTCTATTGTTTTTCTATTCTGCATCTTGTATATCTCCACTTTAATCTTTATTATTTCTTTCCTTTTGGTAGCCTTGGGTTTAGTTTGCTTTTTCTTTTTATAGTTCCTCAAGATGAAATACAGTCTACTGATTTGAGATCCTTTTTCCTTTTAAAATGTAGGTGTTCATAGCTACACATTTCTCTCCAAGCACTGCTCTTGGTGAACCCCATGAGTTTAGTATTTTGTGTTTTCATTTTCATTTGCGTCTAAGTATTTTCTGCTTTTCCTTGTGATTTCTTCTATGACCCATTGGTTGTTTAGTAGTATGCTGTTTAATTTTCAATTTTATGAATTTTCCAGTTGTCCTTCTGTTGTTGATTTCTAACTTCCTCTCACTGTGTATCAAAGAGACATGCTTTGTGGCTAATATAAGGCCTAACCTGAAGAGTGTTCCAGATGTCAGTTAGATCCAGTTGGTTTATCATGTCGTCTAATTCCTTTATTTCCTCCCTTACTTTCTGTCTGCTGTTCTATTATTAAAAGTGGAGTATTAAAGTCTCTATTATTATTGAATTATTTCTTTCAATTCTGTCAATTTTTGTTTCATACATTTCGAGCGTCTGTAATTTGGTAAGCAAACATTTGTAATTGTTTTATCTTCCTGGTGTATTGAAACTTTTCTTGAACTATAGTTGACACACAACAACACATTAGTTTCAGGTGTACAACATAGTAATTTGACAAGTTTATATACTATACTACAAATGTTGCTTCCATCTGTCACCATGTACACTATTAGAATACCATTGACTATATTCCCGTTACTGTGCCTTTCATCCCGTGACTTATTCATGCCATAACTGGCAGTCTGTGACGTCCACTCCCCTTCACCCACTTTGCTCATCCCCCTCTCCCTTGCCCTTCTGGCAACCACCAGTTTGTTCTTTGCTTATGGGTCTGTTTCTGTTTTTTTTTCTTGTTGTTCGTTTGTTTTTTAGATTTCACTTATGAGTGAAATCTTACGGTATTTGTCTTTTTCTGTCTCACTTAATTTCAGTTACCATAATACCCTATAGGTCCATCCATGTTGTTGCAAATGGAAAGAACTCATTTTTTATGGCTGAGTAATATTCCATTGTGTATATGTACTATATCTTCCTTATCCAATCATCTATAGAGGGACGCTTGGGTTGCTTCCATAATTTAGCTATTGTAAATACTGCAATGAACAAGGGGATGCATATATCTTTTTCAAACAGTGTTTTGTTTTCTTTGGGTAAATAGCCAGTAATAGGATTACTGGATCATATGATATTTCTAATTTTTTTGAGGAACCTCTATAGTATTTTCCACAGTGGTTGCACCAATTTACATTCCCACCAATGGTGCACAAGGGTTCCTTTGAGTCCATCTTTGTCAACACATTATTTCCTTTGATTTTACCCATTCTAACAGAGGTAAGGTGATACCTCATTATGGTTCTGACTGCATTTTCCAGATGATTAGTGATGTTGAGCATCTTTTCATGTGTCTGCTGGCCATCTGCATGTCTTTGGGAAAATGTTCAAGTCCTCTGCCCATTTCTAAATTTTATTATTTTTTTGGTGTTGAGTTTTAGAAGTTCTTTACATATTTTGGATATTAACACTTTATCAGATATATTATTTGCAAATATCTTCTACTCGGTAGGTTGTCTTTTTGTTTTGTTGATGGCTTCCTTCACTGTATAAAAAACTTTTTATTTTGGTGTAGTCCCAATTGTTTATTTTTGCTTTTATTTCCCTTGCCTGAGGAGACCTATCTATTACCGTCTTGGTTTTCTTCTACAAGGTTTATGGTTTCAGGTCTCACACTGGTGTCTTTAATCTATTTTCAGTTTATTTTTGTGTGTGGTGTAAGACAGCGGTCCAGTTTCATTCTCTTGCAAGTGGCTGTCCAGTTTTCCCAACACCATTTATGGAAGAGACTGTCTTATTCCCATTGTACATTTTTGCCTCTTTTGTCATAGCTTAACTGACCATGTAAGTGTGCATTTGGGCTATTTTGATCCACTGATCCATGTCTGTTTGTCACATACACGTATTTGACACATATGTGTCAGTACCATACTGTTCTGATTATAGCTTTGTAGTATATCTGGAAATCTGGGATTGTGAAACCCAACACTGTTCTTTCTCAGGATTGCTTTGGCTATCCAGGGTCTTTTGTGGTTCCATATAAATTTTAGTACTATTCATGCTAAATATGTAAAAAATGCTATTGGTATTTTGATAGGGATTGCACTGAATCTGTGGATTGCTTTGGATAGTATGGACATTTTAACAATATTAATTCTTCCAATCCCTGAGCATGATGTATTGTTCCATTTGTTTTTGTACATTGTATCTTTTGTACATTGTACATTTGTACATGTACATTGTACACTGTACATGTACATTGTACATTTGTTCCATTGTATCTTCTTCAATTTCTTTCATCAATGTTTTATAGTTTCCAGAGTATAGGTCTTTCATCCCCTTCATTAAAACCATTTATTCCTAGATATTTTATTCTTTTTGGTGCAATTGTAAATGGAATTTTTTTTTTAATTTCTATTTCATTATTAGTGTATAGAAATGCAACAGAATTTTGTGTATTAATTCTGTATCCTGCAACTTACTGCATTTGTTAGTTCTAATAGTTTTTTGGTGGAGTCTTTGGGGTTCTGTGTGTATGATACGTGATTTGCAAATAATGGCAGTTTTACTTCTTCCTTATCAAAGTGGATGCCTTTTATTTCTTTTCGTTGTCTGATTGCTGTGGCTAGGACTTCCAGTACTTTGTTGAATAAAAGCTGCAAGTGTGTACATCCTTGTCTTGTTCTTGATCTTAGCAGAAAAGCTCTTTCACCACTGAGTATGATGTTAGCAATGGGTTTGTCACATATGACCTTTATTATGTTGACGTTCCCTCTAAACCCACTTTGTTGAGTTTTTATCATGAACAGATGCTGAATTTTGTCAAATGCTTTTTCTGCATCTAGTGAGAAGATCATGTAATTTTTGTTGTTTATTTTGTTAATGTTGTGCATTGTGTTTACTGGTTTGCAGATATTGAACCATCCTTCCATCCCCAGAATAAATCTCACTAGATTGGAGTGAATGATCCTTTAATATATTGTTGAATTCAGTTTGCTACTATCTTGTTGAGAATTTTTGCATCTATGTTCATCAGGGATACTGGACTATGATTTTCTCCTATTATAATATTTTTGGTTTCTATATAAGGGCAATGCTGGACTCACAGAATGTATCTGGAAGCTTTTCTCTCTCTTCTATTTTGAATAGTTTGAGAAGAATATGTATTAACTCCTCTTTAAATGACTGATAGACGGATACCTAGGTGGCTTGGTCAGTTAAGTGTCTGACTCTTGATTTCGGCTTAGGTCATAATCTCACAGTTTGTGAGTTCAAGTCCTGTGTTGGGCTCTGAACTGACAGTGTGGAGCCTGCTTGGGATTCTCTCTCTCCTCCTCTCTCTATGCTCCTCTCCCTCACACACATGCTCTCTCTCTCTCCCAAAATAAGTAAATATACTTTAAAAAAGTGACTGGTAGAATTCATCTGGTCCTGGACTATTGCTTAATGGAAGTTATTTGATTACCAACTCAATTTCATTACTAGTAATTGGTCTGTTCAGATTTTCTATTTCTTCCTGATTCAATGTGAAAGACTCTATGTTTCTAGGAATTTATCCATTTCTTCTAGGTTGTCCAATTTGTTGGGATGTGATTTTTCGTAGGATTCTCTTATAATTCTTTTTATTTCCATGGTGTTGGTTATTTTTTTTTAATCTTTATTTGAGAGAGAAAGACAGAGCCTGAGTGGAGAGCAGCAGACAGAGAAGGAGACAGAATCTGAAACAGGCTCCAGGCTCTGAGCTGTCAGCACAGAGCCTGATGTGGGGCTCAAACTCACAAACCATGAGATCATGACCTAAAGCTGAAGTCAGATGCTTAACCCATTGAGTCACCCAGGCGTTCCCCATGGTGTCAGTTATTTATTTGTTTCTTTATTTTGAGAGAGAGAAAGAGAGAAAGAGAGAGAGAGCGAGAGAGAGAGCACAAGTGTGATCAGGGCAGGAACAGAGTGAAAGATAGAGAATCCCAAGAAAGCTCTGTGCTGTCAGCATGGAGCCCAATGCAGGGCTCGAACTCACAAACTGTGAGATCATGACTTGAACTGAAATCGAGTTGGACACTTAATTGGCTGAGCCACCAGGTGCCCCTCCATTTTTAATTTTTGAGCAACCGCCATACTGTGTTCTGCAGTGGCTGTATCAATTTTTGACATTCCATCAATGGTGCACAAGTGTTTCTTTTTCTCCACATCCTCGCCAACACTTGTCTCTTGTCTTTTTGATGATGGCCATTCTAACAGGTATGAGGTAATAGCTCACTGTGGTTTTGATTTGCATTTCCCTGATGATTAGAAATGTTGAGCATCTTTTCATGTACCTGTTGGCCACCTGTATGTCTTCTTTGGAGAAATGTCTATTCATTTCCTTTGCCCCTTTTTCAATTGGGTTATCTGGGGTTTTTTGGGGGGGGGCTTGTTTTTTGTTTTGTTTTTACTCTTGAGTTATAATAGTTCTTTATATATTTAGATGTTAACCTCTTATCAGATATATGGTTCACAAATATTTTCTCCCATTCTATAGGTTGCCTCTTCACTTTGATCACAATGTTTCCTTTGCTGTGCAGGAGCTTTTTAGTTTGATGCAGTACCACTTGTTTATTTTGCTTTTGTTGTCTGTGCTTTGGTGTCATATCCAAAATATTTACAAGACCAATGTCAAGGAGGTTATTCCCTATATTTTCTTCCGGGAGTTTTCCAATTTTAGATCTTATGTTTAAGTCTTTAATCCATTTTTATCTAAGTTAAGGCTCTAATTTCATTCTTACACATGTGGATATTCAGTTTTCCTAATATAAATTATTAAAGACACTGTCCTTTTTCCATTGTGTGTTCTCGGAGCCACTTTGAAGATTAGTTGACCATACATATGAGGCTCTCTATTCTGTTCCATTGAGCTCTGAGCCTATTTTTATGTAAATACCACACTATTTTGATTAGTTTGGCTTTGTAATATAGTTTGACATCAAGAAATGTGACACCTCTAGCTTGGTTATTCTTTCTCAAGATTGCTTTAGGTATTTGGGGTATTTTGTGGTTCCATACAAATTTTAGTATTATTTGTTTTATTTTGGGGAAACTGCCATTGAAATTTTAATAGGGATTACACTGAACCTGTGGATTGTTTTGGGTAGTGTAGACATTTTAACAATATTAATTCTTCTGATCCATGAACCCAAGATATCTTTGCATTTATTTGTGTCTTCAATTTTTTTCATCAGTGTTTTGTACTTTATATTATACAGATCTTTCACCTCCTTGGTTAAATTTATTTCTAAGTATTTCATTCTTTTTGATGCCACCGTAATTAGATTTTCTTAATTTCCCTTTTGAATAATCTATTGTTAGCATATAGAAATGTTATATTGATCTTGTGTCCTGCAACTTTACTGGATTCATTCAAAGTTCTAACAGTTTTTGGATGAAGTCTTTAGGGTGTTCTACATATGCAATCATGTCATCAAGCAGATCTTACTTCCTTTATTTCTTTTTCTTGCCTAATTGCTCTGGCTAGAATTTTTAGTACTATGCTGCAGAGAAGTGGTGAGAGTGGACATCCTGCTCTTATTCCTGATCTTAGAGAAAGATGTCACTATTGAGTATGATGCTAGCTATGGGTTGGTTGGCCTTTATTAAGTTGAGGTACGTTCCTTCTATACCTACTTTGTTGAGAGCTTTTACCATGAAAGGATGATACATTTTGCTAACATATGAAGAAAATATTAACACAACTGAAGGGAAAAATAGATAGCAATATAATAACAGGAGGGGACTCTAATATCCCACTTTCAACAGTGAGTATGTCACCTAAACAGCAAATCAATAAAGAAACATTGGACTTGAACGACACTTTAGACCAGATGACCCTGACAGACATCTACAAAACAGAAGAATACACACTATTCTCAAGCACACACAGAATATTCCTCAGGATAGATCATAGATTAGGCCATGAAACAAGTCTTAAAAACTTAACAAGATCGAAATTATATTAAGTATATTTTCTGATCACAATGGTGTGAAACTAGAAACCAATAAGAGGAGGAAAACTGGAAAATTCACAGATCTGTGGAAATTAAACAACACATTCTTGAACAACCAACAGGTAGGTCAAGAAGAAATCAAAAGGTATCTTGAGACAAACAAAAACAGAAATCCAACATACAAAAACTAGTGGGAAACAAAACTAATAGGATGCAACCAAAGCAGTTCTGAGAGGGATATTTATAGTAATAAATGCCTACTACATTAGAAAAAAGAAACACCTCAATTCAACAACCTAACTTTAGACCTCAAGAAACTAGAAAAAAAAAAATACTAAGCCCAAAGACAGCAGAAAGAACAAAGATTAAAAGAAAAATAATAAATGGGACAAGAAAGACAATGAAAAAGATAAATATAACTAAATTGGTTTTTTGAAAAGATAAACAAAACTGACAAACCTTTAGCTAGACTGACAAGAGAAAAAGATCACTCAAGGAGAAATGACAACTGATACTACAGATGTGACTACTATGAACAATTATATGCCAACAGCTAGACAACCTGGAAGAAGCAAATGAATTCCTAGAAACATACAACCTATGAAGGCTGAATCATGATCAGACAGGTAATCTGAACAGACTGGTCAATGAGAAAGGAGACTGAATCAGTAATTAAAAAGCTCCCAACAAAGGAAAGTCCAGGACCAGGCTTTCCTGGTGAATTCTACCAAACACTGAAAGAAGAATTAATGTCAATTTTTCTCAAACTCTTCCAAAAAACTGAAAGAGAAGGAAAACTTCCAAACTCATTTTACGAAGCCATGATACCCTGATATCAAAACCAGACAAGGACACTATAAGAAAACTATAGGCCAATAGCCCTGATAAACAAGGATGCAGAAATCCTCAACAAAATACCAGCAAACCAAATTCAACAGCATATTTAAAGGATCACATACCTTGATCAGTGATATTTATCCCTTGGACGCAAGAAATGTTCAACATATGCAGAACAATCAACATGATACACCACATTGAGAAATGAAGAATAAAAAAAATTATATGGTCATCTCAATTGATACAGAAACAGCATTTGACAAAATTCAACATCCTTTCCTTCACCAAGATCCCAACATATTGGATGGTGAAATGTCCAAATAATGAAAGAAACGTGAAATATATTTATTGTATTATTAAAAAAATTTTTTTAACGTTTATTCATTTTTGAGACAGCACAAGTGGGGGAGGAACAGAGAGAGAGGGAGACACAGAATCGGAAGCAGGCCCTAGGCTCTGAGCCGTCAGCACAGAGCCCGATGTGGGGCTTGATCTCACTGACCGTGAGATCATGATCTGAGCTGAAGTCGGACGCCCAACCGAGCTGGCCAGGCATCCCTGAAACTATATTTACTTATGAGTGATATATTGTTTTATTTCCACCTTTAAATTGATATATGGACATTTTGTCAAAAGACTAGGCTGCAGAGGTAATTAACCTACGGAACAATAACAAGATCACAGAAACTTACTGTACTGGCTTTTCAAACCCAAGAAAGATTATACAAACTCAATGGCTTACTTAAGCTTGCTAACGGACCTCAAATATTTTATTCTCAAGTTAGAATTCAGATATTATAAAAGGGGGAAATAATTTTCATGGAGGTCTACTCTTTTAGTCTAAGGGATGAGAATTTATCTCAAAGTTATAAAAATAGCAGCAAAGAAGTGAAACTTCTAGAAGCAGCAGTGGTCTCCAATGAGCAGAAATGAAAGAATATTAATACTTAGATAGGAAACACCAGAAGTAGAATGAAAAAAATTTATTTGTAACGATGGGAAATTAGGTTGTAGGTCCTACAAGACTTGCATGAAAAGTAATTAGAGATGGAAATGTCCTTCATAAGGAATTGCAGGAAGTGGTGAGGATGCTTCAAACATAAAAATATCTGGAGACTGTATCCCTGTTTTGGTAAATGCTAGCTGGGATTTTCAGGCAAGACAAAGCCAGGAGCTCTGCATACTTGAGCTGTTGGGGGAATTCATCCAGCGCAATATACAGACCGGACTGTGACTATGCTCAGGGCTTCTTTGGTTTTTCCAGACAGCAGCAGCTGGACGTGTCCTCTGGGCAACACGCACGCACATTTCTGAGAGTTTCTGGGAACCTCCAGAGCCACGGTGTGTGGTGCAGGACGGCCTTTGTCTCCTAACCTCTAATCTAGATTTCTTTCCATTGTCAATACCCCAGGGGTTGAGCTCAGTACAATTTTGGCCTTACGATTTCAATTCTTGAATTACCTGAAAATTCTCCCATGAAACCTGGATGTGTCTAGGATGGTTTTTTAAAAACAAAACCCCTTCAATGTTCAGACCAGAGCAACAAATGAACCATTCATTAGTGGCGTCATAAAGTAGCTGCTGACGCTCAACTACTGCCTCCTCCCACCCACCCCCCCCCCCTCCCCAGGCCTCCTGTCTGATGGACCCAGGCCTGCCCCACACAACTGCTGTCAGAACTCTGAGCTGGGGCCCGGCAAAAGTAAAATGGAAAGGACGACACTACGGGAACAGACCCGCGGGCCACACACTGTTATGCTTCCCAGGCAGGGCTGGGCCCTCCATGCAGAGCAGGGTCTCCCACCAGGAAGGCGAGGAGGAGGTTGTGACTTCTTTCTCTGTATTTATAATTAGAAAGCAATTCTTGGAATATTCTACAACCACAGGGCGTCATGTCTCCAGTCGTTACAATCTGCCGTTAAGTTAAAAAAAGCAAGACACAGTAAGATTCCAACTCATTAAAGAAAAGAAAAAACAACCATTCCCCACAGACACAGATGAAGAACTTATGGTCGTTAACAACTGTTTGGGGCCACGGACTCAGGCACAACCTCTGAAAATAAGTCAACAGAGAGCTTTTTTGTACGATACAAGGGAGAAGTCACTGAAAAGGATGTTTTTCCTTTTCATGAAAAGCTAGGTCTAGACCTCACTGACTGTTTCTCCCCAAGGACACAACTGGTACGCTGTTCTGAGCGCCTCACTTTCAAGAAGGGCGTATCCCCAGGACTCTAAGTCCAGACTCGGGGTCTCTTTCTGTCCACACTCTTTCTAGGAGCAAACTCATCTATCTGAAAGCCGTGTTCACTTAGCCCCACGTCAGAATTTAACGTCTAAATTATTTTAAAGTTTAGCAACTGATATGAAAGATTTAGGTTACAAAGGCAGATACTTGACTTCCATCTTTGATAAGATGGATTTATCTGAGGCTGTAAGAGGTGCACTTACCCGGAAGAGGAGTATCTTCTCCAATGGTCAGGCTCATACTGTCTATTTCCTGCACCAAACAGACATGCAAACCGAAACTAAGTTAATTACATTTCTCTAAATTCAAACTGCGAAAACCGCACATTTCTAAGTATGCATAAAAACATGCTGAGTTGTACTTGGAGGACGTAACTTATTACTCTCTTCTCTGATGTTGCCACTGTGATTAAAAGTTTGTTGCACACACTTTCCATTAGAGTAGGAAGCAATTAATTAAGAGGCGGTTCTGCTGTTAGACGGAGCAGTGTCCAACCACCTGCACTGAATCTAGACGGTCTCTGCTGCCAATGATATTGGGAAAGGAACTTCGTAAGCAGATGGCTCACGGAGGACACTTTGCCAAGGACGGAAAAAGCAACGTGTGGCCCTACAGCTGAGTGCGGAGGTTCCCTTCCCAGTGCAGCCGGCCACTTTTTGTCCCCCGCTATACAGGGAGTGGCAGGCGAGAACCAGAAGACAGCCAGCCTGCCATCAAAAAAGGTGGTTGTTTTCACATTCAGAAAATGACACTTTTCCTACAAAGCTTTCCATGCTTCTGCTTGACTGACGACGCCCATGCCTCTCCCACTGAGGGCGGCCTTTGTCCCTCCCAGGAGTGTGAGGCTGGCAGGGGCTCTGGCAGAGGGCTGAGTGGCAGGAGAAGGTCACAGCAAGGCCAGAATGAGGTTTCCAGGCCCCACCTTGTTATCACAGATGACCAGAGGTGGTTTTACAACAGCCCAGGCCTCCTACAGAATTACCACCTTACCACCGGTAAGTGAGACGCTCAAGAAATCACAGGCAAATGTGCTTTGCTACTGACTGTGGAATTTAACACATTTCTCACCAACAGAAAGGAAGATGTTCAAATGTTCTCACTTTAGCGGCTTTGATGTCCCCCACTGCGCTTCACAGGTCTGGAAGCAAATGCTTCACAGGGAGGCTGGTGCCGCCGAAGGGCCCTGCAGCTCTGTGTCTGAGTCTCCCTGCCCGGCACGGTGGGCAGGCTCCCCGCTCCTCCATCGGGCCAGGCAGGCACCGGCCCCGGAAACTTCCCAACGGTCTCAGTAACTCAGTATGTTCATTCCGAGGCGTTTTTAGTTTTTCACTTAAAACAAAGAATTTTTCCCATTAACTCTGTCCAGGCAGTACTGACAACTTTCTACTTAGACTACTTAGATACCTCTAAAAAATGCTAAAATAGGAGTTCAAGGGTAGATAAAACCCAGCAAAATGTGTGGGGGCCAAGTAAAGACGATGTAATTCTTTTACGGCAACTAAAGCTGAACAAGGGGATGACGTGACCTCAAACAACGCTCCAGTCCTAACAAATAAAAGGCGTGACATACGCGTGTGAACATGTATTTTATGCAGACACATCTGAAACTGGAAAACATACTGGTACCACCAACAAAATTTTTGTGAACATTTTTCCACGTGAGGCAAAATGCAAATGAAATGGTGTCCGTGCTTAACCACTGTCCTGCAGGAGCCTTTCAATTCCTCACGCCCCCCACGCCCAAATTCTTTTTGCTTTTAATTTGAGTGCAGCTGACACACGATGTCCCGCTCGGCAAATCTGCACGTGCTGCTGCGTCCACTGCCAGGGACTGTGCTCTGGAGGCCCGCATCCCCGTCCCCAAATTCTGACATCTGACCCTAACGCAAGCCACCTCGTTTGCCTTTGACCGAGGTCTCCCGGGCACGTTTTTCAGCCCCAATCCCTCAGGCACCACCACTCCCGGACTCTTATGTTACCACCGCGGTCCCGTCCCCTGAGGAGGGTTTGGGTTCAAACCAGGGCGCTTCTGAAGCAGCTGCAGGCTTGGGCCGCTGAGGCCATCAGCGTTTCCTTGATTCTCCGTGGTCTAGCACCCAGCCTGACAAACATCCCCGAGAGTTCCCAATGTTCCCGGAAACCCAGGCTGGTCCTGTGGGTGGGGGAATCACACCCGAAGCGAGAAGCCCTTTCTGTGTGGCCTTCACGGCAGACAGACCTAGAGGCCCTGCGACCTGCTAGGGTCAGGTCCACGGGCGAGTGCTGAGTCCAGGATCTGAGGCTGCGCTTGCCCGTGAGAACCCACTGCAGCAGGCCTCCTCGGGGAAAGATGAGATGAGTTATTAAGAAATCCTGCAGAGCCTTCTCTGTTTCCGAAAAGCTCGAATTCAAGGGCACCAGGCTTGGGCCAAGGTGAGGCACGTCCTCGATGGCACGTCTGAGAGTGGCGCCACCATCATCACTCGGGTGTCGCTACTCCCCGGCGGAACCACAGGGCTCAGGGCCAGGAGGACACCAAGGCTGCCAGGCCGTGACCGAGGGCATGTAGCACGTGAGCGGGCGGCCTGGAAGCAGAAATGCGCACGTGGTGGTCGTCTGTCCCACCCCAGGTGACTGTGCTCACCTCCCCACAGAACTCGTCACCTCCTCCCCTCTACCGTGCCCGGGCTTCCCTTGCAGCCCTCCTCTCCCTGACTTTGTACTATCTCATCTTTCCCGACTTGCGACACCAGCAGGAAGAAAAGGAGACAAGCCTAAGCCAAAGGGGATCAAGAGGAAGGTTTCCATTTCCCACACCAGGCCATACGTGGGGAGCAGTGATGTCGGGGAGAGCGGCTGCCGGGGAGCCTCTGTCATCTGCTCAGAGGAACGCGGGGAGGACCACGTACACCCCGTCACGCCGGGCTGCCTGGAAGGCGTGCAGCACGCCTGCCCTCATTCTGCTTGCCTGAGCTCGGTGGGTGCGCTCTGATCCTCACCTGGAGGGGCCAGGGCCTTGCGAGCTTGACAGCACCGTAGCTTTAAGGGTGACAGGGACCCAGAGTCCTACTGCTTAAACATACGTGGGACGGGATACGCAGACGGGCAGGGCTGGACCCGCTCTCCGCTCCAAGCCCATCACACACGTATTTCAAACACAGGATGGGGGCCTACAGGTCACACCCTGCTAGCATTACAGAAGAGGTCCGTCACCAGCTTTGTACTGAAGGTCCACAGGCTCTGAGATCTGTGGGTGGCGGTCTGGTGACTAAGGGAACATCTCTCCAGAATGGACACATGGAGCACCTCATGTGAAGTGAACTTCCAGGGCTCTGACCAGTGCTGCCTGCCTCCTGCTCCCCTCCCAGCCACACAGGGTCCCGAGGCCGCCTTCTGCGCACACCCCTCCCGTAGGCGTCTGGTGGCTGCTCCCTCTCACCGGGTCTCTGCTTAAACACCACCTCTCAGAGGGGTTTTCTCGGACCCCAGTGAAGACGGGGGTGATGCACACTCCATGTGCATTTGTCCAGCTCCGCCTGGCTGCTGGAAGACGTGTCGTTCTTAACGAGTTAGGAGCCCCAAGGAGAGGCAGACAGCCCGACGGGGCAAGGCCACACACTGTGGAGCCTCCAGGCTGGGGGGGGGGGCACCTGCCGCATGTATGCACCCTTAGGACAGCTCAGCTCGACAGGCTGAGTAAGCGCTGACGTCGTGCACACACAACGGGTCCAACCAGAGGGCACCTGGAGTGCCACCTTCGCAGACGCGAGCCCACAGCTCCGGGTGTCAGAGTCTGACTTTAGGTAAGTTTACACACCCTCCTTCGTCTTCTGGGTTCTCTCTTTGTGGTTCAGCTCAATAAACTGCACTACCTTCTAAATTAAAAGCAATCTCAAATATACTTGAAACAACGGAAAGAAGGAATCTGCCTTAATCCCAGTCATGCTGCACCAGCACCAACCCTCAGGTGGTTTAGGTGGAGGCACCGTGTGCCTACGCTGGACGAGGCGGGGCAGGGCGGGACACTGCTACACGCATTTGGCCAACCGTCCAGAAGCTGCAGGCGACGGCGGGCAGGACCGGCCAGGTGGGCTGTGCAGGCTCGCCAGCTAAAAGGGCCACCTGAAGCAGCTACGAATCTGACAGAGCTGCCCTCTGTCCCCAAGGGTAGGCATTTCAAAACCAGTCACCATGAACTCCGGTCAGCGCTGAACCGTACAGCAGACCCTTCCTTGATGTTTCTGCCAGAACGAGAGGCTCGCATCCCCCTCAGCAACATCCCAAGTGAGCAGACACCGTGGACGCCCACATAGACAAACCGAGAAAGGCGGCTTTGCTTAATGACACGGACGGGCTGTGCCCTAGGGGGACAATGTGAGTAATCTGTGAAATCTCTACACATTTTAGAGTTTGCAAAAAACTAAATTAAATTAAAGGCATGTTTGTATTTGCAAGGATAAAGTTGTAAACCTTAGCTAATATAAGATCTGTACAGTTAGGTTTTCAAAACTGTAAGGAATTTTGAGTTTAAATACTGATGAGGTTTTCTTTGTATTTAAAACGTAAACTACTACATACTAAATTCAGTTTTACGCACAAAATCAGACATCTGTATTACACACCCAAGAAGTAAAGGATTCGTTTTATTTCCTGGATCACCCAAAAGGCTCTTCTGTATACAAGCCAGATCACAGAAAATATCAAAACGCTGCTACTGGTAAAATGCTACTTTCTGTGCTATTTTTTCATCAGAAGGATCCCTGTGCATGAAACCTTTACAAGAACCTTTCTTTGACTAACTTATAAAAAAATTGGGTCTCAAACAGATGAAACGAATTGACAGAGAAGAAACAGAGTGGCAAGGAGCAGAGACCGACTAGCGCCGAGCTTGGAAATTACTGGTCTCTACTTCACTCAGCAATGAGATCAGACATCATCAGTATAATGACCTGTTCACCTGGAAACACCAACCGACGCCCAAACAGACGTCGGGTGGCCAGCCTTCAGCAGAAGCACGAAGCTGAAACAGCACCATCGCGAGCAGCCCATGGCCGCCGGCCTCTTACCTGGACCTTGATCCCTCCAGTGCTGTCCTTGGCCTGCCCGGCTGTACCCGGAGCTCGTCCTGTGGGAGCCGGATCCCTGCCTCCCCCACCTGCCTGTAGGGACACGTGGTCAGCACGTTAGGAGGCCACCACACGCCTAACCCCAAATGACACATCTTGTCTACGAGGGCAGCAGGGTGGCACCAGGCCTGTAGCTCCCAAACTTCTGGTACCCTTAAATCGCAGGGAAAGCCCGTGAGAAATGCAGACTGAGGGGCCACAGCTGGGCCGAGGGGGGTGGGAGTCGGACGTCCACATGTAAACACGTTCCCCGGGAGACCCCGTGCAGGTGACAGACGAGCAGACCGGCAGGCGCCGAGGCAGAGCAGGGGCGCCTTGTCAGGGCTCCAACCAAGCAGGGCCCCTGCCTCCCAGGCCTGGGGGCTGAGCTCTGCAGGCTGCCAGCACAGCTCCTGGACCCCCAGCACTTGGGTTCTGGGTAAGCAGGGGGCCTGGGACGCCGAGAACCAGACCAAGGTGTGCGTGCCCCTCCCAGTCCTCCACGCACTCAACTGCTCTGGCGTTTCCTCTCATAAATTCCTAAGCTCTGACACCTTCTTCATGAGAAAGTGACTCTTTCTGACTCAGAAAATGACACTTCTGACTCAGAGTCTCCTGCCAACTTCAAGCAGCCTGCGTTCTGCCATCTGCAGCCTCCGGCCACCGCTCGGGAACCCAGGCACTGTGCGTGCAACACAGGACGCAGACCGGTTCGGGCACAGGCGACAGAGGCAGAATGCCACACGTGTATTTTGCAAGGAACAAGCTCTCGCTTTGGGGTCAAATCCTGCTTATCCACAGTTGGCAGGAGGAGGCCAAACGGGGACAAAAGGACAGGACAAGGCGGGAGTCTGTCGCTCCCGGGACTCGGGGGAGGAAGTGCCCTCCTCACTTGCTGGAGGCCCCTCTCCTACCCCCCAGGCTCTCCTGTGGGCCGCGGGGTCCCACACACAGCGCCCAATGGGGGCTTACGGACCTCACGACATAAAGCCTCTCAGAGTGAGACCAGCAAGGCAGACACCGAGCAGAGGCCCTGAAGACAGTCTGCTGGGTCGGAACAGGGGTGAGTTCTCAGATTCCACCAAAGAAAGCAATGGGGCTGCTAGAGGCACAGGCACAGACCCTCACCAACGGAGGACGTGAAGTAATAAAAACTCGTCGAGCAGCTAATCTAGAAGACGTCAACATCAGTGCTAAAGAATCATCCAGTCAGTGAGATACACTGTTTAATCTATGAAGTTAGTTAAAAAAAACCAACACCCGGCCAATGCTGACAAGGGGCCACGAAACAAACTCTTCATCACTGCTGGTGAAGGTGTAAAGTGATAAAGGCTTTTAGAAGACAAGCTGGCAAGATTTATCTAAAATTCGACTGCATTTCGTTCCATAATTCGTATGCTCCGCTGCTTTGTTTGAAGAAAATCACGCACATAAAACAGAAGCCACTTCACAGCTCTCCCACCAGGCACAGCAGCGAACCGGGTGCGAGGGGTCTGGACACACAGAGGGCGCACAGCCACACAGAAGATCATCGCAATGAGGCAGAAGCACAGAAAAATACTGCAAAAAATCATCTGCCACCATCTGCTACCTTTAGGGGACGGAATACACGTTATTTACGCTTCCCTTTTAAAATCTGTTTTCTTTATACGCTAAATGTTCCTAACGTACTTTTACTGGGAAGAGAAACAACTTTGGTCAGGCAAACGCCACGCAAGCAGCGTCTGGCTGCAGGGAGCCGAGGAGAGGAGAGGGGAGAGCGCGGGCCCCCAGGGGCGCTCTCGGTCGCGGGATACGCAGAACGCATCTGAGATGCCTTTCCTCAAGGGACCAGGATTTAAAAGGCTGGGTGGCACCCTGTGGCGTTAAGTGTGCGCTTTCTCCCGATCTCAGCAGCCAGCGGGTGGCAGGCTGCACGGCGCGGCCTGGCCCGGTGCCCACCTGGCTGGGGGGAGTGCCAGTGCTGCCTGCTGACGATGCGCCGGTTCTCCCTCACGCAGGCCTTGCACACGACCGACTTCAGCGCGTGGAACTTGGTCAGCCGGGACCTCTGCGGACAGAGCAGACAGCGTGAGCAGCGTCAGGCCCGTGCGCGCCCTCTGGAAACAACAACAGCGACCACGGTGTCCGAGAACACTGGGCGAGCACTCCCTTCACGGCTGAAACTTAACGAGAGCTTCTCAGAAAACCGACACTCTCCTGAGGTAGCGCTACACCCTCTCTGGTCTGACGGGTTCGATGGTCACTGCCAAAAAGTGGAGCTCTGTGGTGAATCTGGGCCGCCACCGGGTGGTCCTAACAAACCTGGGCCCGTCACCTGACTGGTGACCGCTCTCAGGCAGACTCACCCCTCCGTGCTGCCTCATTTACTGCTGACACGCCGCCCCATCTGCCCCGACTTGTTTTAAACCACAAGTGCGATCACCTGCTGTGCGACCACATCAGACGTGGGGCCACGACTGGGGGCTCACGGGTGGTGGCTGCAGTCGGCTCTGCTCTGCTCCTGCATCAGTTCCACACACGGTGACAAGTCAGATCTGAGCACTGCCCTTCCCTGCTCCCCCACCGCTGCTGCACATAACATTTCCAGACTGCTTCTCAGTCCTGAGCCCCTGAACCCCCAGGGTGCCCTGGTTTTGTTCGCGTGAGGGACGGAAGTGGGAGCACCTCTCCAAACGTTTCCTATCTGATGCGAAGCTCAGCGTTCGTCATCCTCACAGCTGGGGAGTCCTCCTGGGACCCCGCGCTCTCACGCACACTTGCGGCTATCCATGCACACTCCACGTGAGCCTGGCAGGGGCCTCGGGTGGAGACCTCCCAGGAACCACGGAGCACTTGCACTCATGTAGCAGGACAGCAGCCCATGTCCCTGACTAAACCACAGCCTTCAGGGAACATTTTCAGGTAATACACATCAGGTTGGTCACCTCTGGACAAACCTTCCTTCTTCACTCAAAAAGGGCAAAGGAGAGAAAGCACTTGAAAACGGGCTGTGCTGGACTGGGCGGGGTGCTCCGCACTCTCCCTCAGCGGGAGTCTGGGGGACTCAAGCCCCACGGTGGTATTTCAGGGGAAGCCAGGATGTACGCTGGCCCTGAGGCCTCAGGCCTCCCATCCCGCGCTTCTGGCTTTCTGGGTCAGAAGAGCAGTGGTTTGCACAAGGTAAGCGGCATCTGTGCTAACGGTGTAAGATCCCAGGTGGGAATGCGAGCCCCCTCCAGTGGGACGTCTCTGGGACACGTGTGTGCCTTCCTCACTGAGGTGGCCGCTGGGACAGACAGAACGGACGTCTGGCCAAGGACTCTGAGCCTGATGACGCCTCTGAGACCTGACCAAGCCTGTTGGTTATTTCTGAATGGGAAACCACCATGGACTCACGTTTTGTTCCACCAGAGCCTCCACGGTGCACCCCTTCTCCGACTGCAGGTACTTCTGATGGAAGAGCTTCCCGTCAAACACGTTCCAGGGCATGAAGTCACTCATCCTCCAGGGGAAGCCGCACGCGCTGTTGACCAAGACCAAAGTGGTAAGGCCGCGGACCAGCAGGGAGCCAAGCTGCACGGCTCGGGCGTCGATGTAGTCAAGCTGTGGGGGCACACGGAGAACGTAAAGAAGGGGTCACGCGTGTGGGGAAGCGGACGCTGCCCCTCAGCGCTGTGCGCTCACTCTGCTGCTCAGGGGGACGTGACAGGGAGCGGCACCCGTGAGTGTGCATGCTCACTCGCACACCCGCTGTGCACACCTCAGGCATCTGCCCGGGCCTGTGCGTACGTCGCCCACCGGGCTACAACTCGGAACGGCTCCTTCACGTGTCAGAGCTGCGGTTCACCAGGATACCCTGCAAGGTCGTCTCCTTCAGGGGTACTCGCCTCTGAGTTTCTTTAAAAGTGAAGGCAAAGGAAGAGAAGCCAAGAGAGTATCATTTGAGATACCGATGAGTTCACCGCATTCTTAAAAAATCACACTCAGTTGTTCCAATTATAGGTATTATCGCACAGGGCTGGTGAGTAACTTTTCACAAACTAAGGTCATACGAATCTAAATTTCTCTTTTCGTTGCCAGATCTACCCTGACATCACACACGCTCACTGTGCTTGGCTGTGGCTGTGCTACAGGCGGGCTCTTGCGTTCGGTGAGAGCTTGCCGCCGCTCACGGTTCTGGCATTCTTGGCTTGTGCTGAACGCACACAGGTGAACTGACACCTAAGCACATGTCCACATGGTTTGGTCAAGGTTAGCTCCACTAAATCTGTAGGTGTCTGGTTGACCTAGGCTGCTCCAATTCGACAGTGGCTATTTAAATTTTTTTTTAATGTTTTATTTATTTTTGAGAGAGAGAGAGAAAGCGTGAGTGGGGGAGGGGCACAGAGAGAGGGAGACACAGAATCCGCAGCAGGCTCCAGGCTCTGAGCTGTCAGCACAGAGCCCAACGCGGGGCTCGAACCCACGAACTGCGAGATCATGACCTGAGCCGAAGTCGGATGCTTAACAGACTAAGCCATGCAGGTGCCCCAAGTTTATTTAAATTTAAAGAGAGAGAGAGAGACAGAGCATGAGTGGGGAAGGGGCAGAGAGAGAGAAAGAGAAGGAGACACAGAATCCGAAGCAAGCTGCAGGCTCCGAGCTGTCCGCACAGAGCCCGATGCGGGGCTCAAAACCACAAACTGCGAGATCATGACCTGAGCTGAAGTCGGCCACTCAACTGACTGAGCCACCGAGGCACCCCCAATGGTGGCTATTTTAAATGTCACTGCATCTCTAATAGAGTTCATAAAACCAAAATCAACCACGAAATAAATCAAAGACATTTTAACTCCTTTTTAAGGGTTCACTTCAGTTATTGATCATTTTAAGATCATCATTTTAAGAAAGTTATCACCAACTGTGATTACCCTAGAGTTAATCTAAGGTTTAAGGAAAGTGTATTTGTTGGGGCGCCTGGGTGGCTCAGTCAGTTAAGCATCCAACTCTTGATTTCAGCTCAGGTCATGATCTCACAGTTGTAACACGGAGCTTTGCGTTGGGCTCACTGCTGAGCGTGGAGTCGAATTCTCTCTCTCCTCCTCTTCCTCCCCCTGGCTTACGTGTGCACACATATGCTCTCTCAAAATAAATAAACGTTTTAAAAAAAGAAAATGTATTTGTTGTATAGCACTGCTTTTTAAGTTGTCCTAAAACGAGCCACCACAGAAGAGGTTTGTGGGGCTGCGGGGACACTGATTAATTCAAGGTGGGGGTCCTCATTCCCTGCTCTACAGGCTTCTCCAGCTGAGGCCTGTGCTGGCCGGCCGTTCCCCGACACACGACCTACCTCACTGGCCTTCAGGAACCCTCCATCATGACTGCGTGTTCAGTGCATCGAGCCCTTGCACTTCCTCATCTATGCACACGCTGTAGCTGTCCATCTACAGAACTGCACCACCAGAGCTGGCCACCAGGAGCCATGTGTGATATTTGAATTTAAATGAACCACAAACCAAACTCGGTCAGCTTCTCAGATGCACTGTCCCCACTTCGAGTGCTCAGGGCCACATGCAGCTAAGCCCTCCCAACTGGACAGTGTGCCACGGGACCACTTCGGTCTAAAACACCCCCTCTTCTCTGCCTCGACCTTGCAGACTGTGAGCAGTCCTCAGCTTCCTCACCCTGGCCCCAGCACCGTGGGCCTCACCCCAATGCTCAGACCACAGCGCCTACTCAATGGCAGACCAATGGGCAATGTGCCTAACACAGATGTTACGTATTTTCTCCAGGCGCCGGGAGAAATTCTCTAATTGGGCAGATTTTTCTGTAATGGAATCAATTCTTGTTCATGTCTTGTGCTCATCCCTTGTGTACTTGATCATACATCATACATCCCAATTATACATGAGCTATGCCAGCCCCAAAGCACAGATCCTACGTGTGCCACTTGGATTTTCACAAACCGTGTAACCAACACCTAGGCGACAAAGCACATGCTGCCAGCATAAGGAAGCCCTGGTGGCCTCCCTGTCACCCCTACCGCCCCCAAATGGTAAGCACCCACCAGCCTCTCAAATCGTCACTGGTTTTACTTGCTTGTGAATTTACAGAAATGAATCAGGCAGCATAGGTTCTGGCTTATGGTGACACTGCTTGTGAAGCTGTCTCATGCTGTGAGTGTGAAGGCTGTCCTCACTGCCCTCCCGTGTGCCACTGCACGGACTTTGTGCAGGAAACGCACAGATTCTAACATGACTTTGGGGACCACAGACACCTTTAAATGGTGAGTCTTCTTCTCAAGCTAGGTTTTTTTCAGAAATGTTTCGTGTCTGTCCATGTAGAGATTTTATACAACTTTTGTTTTTTCCTATCCTTGTTTTTTCTTTGAGGTTAGTATAAACATAAAATTGGGGTGTTATTTTTACCTGGTATTGTTTTACAGAATACAGTTGGGTTGTATATGCTTTGAATCTACCACCTGTAAAATCTGCTTATTACTTCTAATGATGGTTCTGTAGATGTGATTTTCCATTCACGTAATCATGTCATCTGTCAACGATGACAAGTTTTATTTATTTCTTCCAAACCCTACACCTTGTATTTCTTTCTTCTGACTTTTCTGGCCATGGCTTCCAATTCGACAGACATGGTGAAGGAAGGTACCCCACACTCACGCCCACTAGAGAGGAAAATCTTTCAATATTTAACCATTAAGTGTGATTTCTGCCGTGGATTTTAATCTTGACTCGATTAAGGAAGTGCCCTTCTAACCCTAGTGGACTGAGGGTTTTATCATGAACAGGTACTGAATTGAATCACATACTGTTACTGCATCCATTAACAAAACCATATGCTTTTTCTTATTTATTGTGCTACAGTGAATCATACTGGTTTCAAATGTTAAATCAACTCTGTATCAGTTTTACATATCGCCAGATTTAATTTGCTAGTATTTTATCTGGAAGTCTTGAATTTAATTTCATGAAAGAGAGTGGCCTATAATTTTCATTTGTTTTTGTCTCTGGTACCAAGGTTTTGCTGGATTCATTAAGAGAAGTTGGATGAGTGATGCTGCTTCCTCCTTAGGTGTTAGGGACGTTCGCTAGGAGCCATCGGGATTTGTGGTTTCCTGATTCAGGGTGAATGTCTTCAACCGATTTAGAACCATTTGGATTCTCTATTTCTTCCTGTTTCAGTCTTACTAAATAGACTGTATTTTTTGAGGAGTACGTTCATTTTACCTAAGCTTCCAAATTCATTGGTGTGATGCTGTTCATAATACCCTCTCATTATCTCCTTAGTGCCCACATGACCTGCAAGGATGCCGCTCCAATGGGCCGTTTATGCTTTCTCCTTTCCCATGATTTCCTATTGATAGTTGCTCTTATGATCTTCCTGTCACACTCTTTGGGTTTGATCTGCTCATTTCTTTTAACGTTTATTTATTTTGAGAGAGAGAGAGAATCCCAAGCAGTCAGCGCAGAGCCCAATGCGAAGCCTGATCCCACAAACCGGGAGATCGTGACCTGAACTGAAATCAAGAGCCAGACGCTCAACCAACTGAGCCCGCCAGGCACCGCTGCTCATTTCTAATTTACAGAGACGTCAACTCACACCACGGGCTCTCAGCCTTCCTTCTTTCCCAACATATTCATTCGATGTTGTATATTTCCTGCTGAGAACAGCTTTTAGCTTCATGTGCAAACTTCAATATTACCATTTTCACTGTCATTCAGATTATTTCATATCTACTGTGAGTTCTACTTCCGCCCATGAGTTAGTCAGCGCTGTGCTATTTAATTTGCAAATAATTGGGAGTTTCAATTTTTGTGTTACTGGTGGTTTCCAGCTCACTTCTGCTGTGGTCAGAAAGCTGACTGACAGCCTCCACGGTCTGAGACTGGCTGGCACTAGGACCACCACACGGTCGATGCCAGCGGTCCCCATGTACACTCTGTCCTGCAACGCTGGGGTGCACATCTATATGCTGAGGAGGTCAAGTGTGTGCACTGTGTTCTCGTGCTCTGACCCTTAGTGACTCTCCCTCTGCTCGCTCCATCAGCTCTGGAGAGGATGTGTTACAGCAGGACTCAATCAATCAACTTTTTCTGTGAAGAGTCGAGACGGTAAAGATGCCAGGCTTTGCTGGCCCTGTGCAGTCTCTGTTGAACATTCTTTTTTAGACACAACACTTTAAAAATGTAAAAACCGGGGCACCTGGTGGGCTCAGTCGGTTGAGCGTCCGACTTCGGCTCAGGTCGTGATCTCACGGCTTGTGGGCTCGAGCCCCGCGTCGGGCTCTGTGCTGGCAGCTCGGAGCCCGGAGCCTGCTTCGGATTCTGTCTCCCTCCCTCTCTCTCTGCCCCTTCCCTGCTTGCTCTCTGTTTCTTTCTCAAATAATAAACACTAAAAAAACCCGTAAAAACCATCCTTAGCTCGCAGGACGGTACAAAAACAGGCTATGGGCTGGATCCAGCCCACAGGGCCATGGGTTGCTGAGCTCTCTTCTCAAGTCTGCCACTCTTCGTTGGAAATACCGTTGAAGCTGCTCACGCTAATTTACGCCGTCAGCCAGTTGTGACGTCATCAGGACACAGCCCTCGTCTCCGGCGATCCCCGCTTGAAGTCCACGTCCTGCAACATGGCCACACCAGTTTCTCAAGGCGAGAACGTGGCTCACCTGTGTCCTTATTTCCCAGACTCTTGGTGTTCCTCCACCCCAGGTGTGTGTCTGTAGGCAGCACGTGGCTACTTTGGGACTTTTATTTTGCTGTGCTGACAGATTCACAGGAAGCTGCGAGGGTTGCATGGAGAGTCCCACGGACGCACCCCGTTCCCCGTAGTGCTAACGTTCTACACTCCACGGTGCAGCATCAAGACCAGGAGATGGGCCCCTCCACACGCGTGTACGTGTGTGCGCGTGTGTGCTACGCAGTTTCCATCACAGGAGCAACCTGTGCCACCACCACTGCCGTGACACAGCTGCTCCATCCCCACAAAGACCCCCTTTGCGCACAGCCTCGGCGGGGCCCTGCCCCACTCTCCGTTTCCCTGTCTCGTTCCGAGAGTGTGGCTGTGCGGGGCTGGCTTCCTCGCTCAGCACGACGCACTGAGTTCCGCTCACACTGCTGTGTGTGTGAGGCCCTCCCTTTTACGGCTGGTCCCACCCCACAGTGTGGATAGGCCAGGGGTTTGAGCGCTCACCTATTTAAAGACATTTCTCGTTTCCAGCTCTTGCTGCCACACACGCAGCTGCTGTGAATGCTCACATCCAGGTTCCGTGTGAGCAGAAGTCTTCCTTTCTGTGGGACCAGTGCCCAGGAGGGGAACCGCTGAGGCACGCGGTAAGTGCACGCTTAGCTTTTTAGAGAACTGACGAACTTTTCCCAGTGCTCCCCTCACTGCGCAGCTGGCCTCCAAGCACCCCCATGCTTGCCAGCCTTTGCCACCTTCACCGTGCGTAGTTTTGGCTGCTCTGATATATACGCAGTGGCCCCTCACTGTGGCTTCAAAGATGTTGAAAGACTTTTAACTGCTTGATATTTCACACCCAAATATCTTTTTTAGTGAAATGTCTATTTGTGTCTTTTGTCTACTTTCTAAGTGGGCTGTTTGTTTTTGCTAAGTTTTGAAACTCCTTTTATTTCCTACTTACAAGACCTTTGTCAGACATGTTGGCAAATATTTTTCTCCCAGGCAGTAGCTTGGTGTCTCCTCATTTTTACAGAATAAAAGTTTTTAATTCTGATGATGTGCAATTTATTGATTTTCTTTTATGGATCATGCTTCTGATGTGAAACCTAAGAACTCTCTACCGAGCCCTAGATCCCAAAGGTTTCCTGTTTCCCTGAAAGTTTTATAGTGCTATACTTCGCACTTAGCTCAGTGCTCCACTTGAGTTCAACTTTCCACGAATGAACAGTAAGGTTAAGGTCACGACTCCACTGACTGTGGTTGTCCAAATGTTCCAGCACCACGTGTTGTTGACAAGACCTTTGCACTCTGCCAAAATCTGCTGGCAGTACCTTTGTGGTTCTGCTTCTTGGTTCTCTGCTCGGTTCCACTGACCCATGTATCCATCCTTCAGCCCATCCACGCTGTCTCGATCAGTGTGGTTATATAACAAGCTATGTTAACAAGCTATAGTCCTCCTGCTTTGTTCTTTTTCAAAACGGTTTTGGCTATATTTTAGTTCCTTTGCTCTTCCATATAAATTTGAAAATAATCTTGTCATATCAATAACAACAAAAACACCTTTGCTGGGATTTTGCTAGAAACAGTCCATCAATTTGGAGAACTGAGCTCTCCACTGTGCAGAGCTTTGCAGTCCATGAGCATGGTATGTCTCTCTCCACGAACCTGGGTTTCCTTTGACTTCTTCCACCAGCATTTTATAATTCTCAGCACACAGATTTTTTTATGTTGATCTTCAGCCTGAGGTCTTGCTGAACTCTCACTAGCTCTAGGAGTTTTTTGGTAGATTCCTTGGGATTCTCTATGTAGAGAATCTTGTCATGTGCAAAGTGGGATAGTTTTTTCTCACTCAGTGATCTGCATGTCATTTACTTCCTTTCCCAGCCTCAGTGCACAGGCCACAAGTGCCAGCCCTGAGCTCCAGAGGGGCGATGTGAGCAGACCTCCTGGCCTTATTCACCACCACAGGGGGACACATGCAGTCCTTCCATGGTATGCATGATACCAGCTGCAGGGGATTTTGTAGATATTCTCTACTGAGGTGAAGAAGGTCCCCTCTATGCCTATTCTTCTGAATACCTGACGTGATCATGTGATTTTTCTTCATTAGCATTTTAGAGAATTGCAGAGACAGATTTTTGAATTCTGAATCAGCCATGCATCCCTGCAATAAACAATCCCACTTGGTCCGTGTGCTTCTTTTTACACATTGCTTCATTTGATCTGCTAACATTTTGTTAAGGATTTCTGTGTCTATGTTCACAAGGGACATTGGTCTGACGTATTCCCTTTTTGTAATTCATTTATCTGGGTTTGGTATCAGGGTAATATTGGTCTTGTTGGGAAGTATTCCATCTCCTTGTATTTTCTGGAAGGTAATGGGTAGAGTGGCATTAATTCTTTGAACACTGATAAATGACCCGGTGAAACCAACTAGGTTACAGATGTATTTTGGAGAGAGTTTTGAAAACTATGAATGCAGTTTCCTTAACAGTTATATGGCCGTCTAAACTATCTGTTAGTAATGAGTAGACTGCAGTCATGTGTGTTTTAGGGGTATCTGGTCTGTTACATCTAAGCTGCTGCATTTGTGTATGTGTAAAGCTGCCCGAAGCATTCCCTTAACCCTTCTGCTCTCGGCAGGTCTGTGGCGATACCTCGTCTACTCCTGACGGTGGCAAATTATATTTTCTCCTTTCTCACCAGGCAAATACTCTGGAGCAAAAGTGGTTCCCAAATGCTGGGCTGACCTTCCTGGACTTCTGTTTCCTACAGTCACGACTCGGTAATTCTTTATGGCCCTTTTAGCCATCTGATACTTTGATTTATTATTTTTAAAAAATATTTTGTTAGCTTTTCTATTTGTCTTCAACAGGAAAACCCACCCAGACACCCTCAGGATGTATCTCCCACACACTTGGTCTCCACAGCTGGGTTCTCAATGTTTTCGTACCAAAAATACTGTTGGCAACCTGGTGAAACCTATGGGTTCTTTCTCAGAATAACATTAAATACGTACAATAAAATACATAGGTTTATAAAAGAATTAGTTACAGTATAGTTTTCAAAATAACATAAATTTACAATGCAGTAATTTACAGTAACTTCTCCATATGTACCTTAAAAGATAAAAAGAAAACAGTGGCTGTAATAACCATAATTTTGAGAAAATGAGGACAGGAGATAACATGTATGAATTTCTCCAACTGTAACGTAACGTGGGATCCTCTGTGATTTCTCCTGGTGACAAAGCTACAGGTGCTGCCATTATTATTAGGATTTGTTGACTACATAAGGGAAATGATGAATTTCAGTTACAAGTTGGTGAAAATAAAGATGTATTTTTTTCCTGTTCCAGTTCGTAGACTCCCATTTAAAGAATCCTCAAAATTATACCACATGTACAACAACAATTCAGGGTCTGACCAAAATAAACACACACTGTGGCAGGTGAGTACTTTAAATAGACGGCCGTAGCCCTGGGACCAGCAATTGCTTTCCTTACGTTGATGTAATCTTTGCTGGAGGGTTTGCAAAGTGTGTTAACAGAGGAAATTCCACCAAAAGACATGGGCGGTTTTGGAGCCTCTATTACCCATATAATTATCAAACACTAAAAATAAAGTCTAAACCAAGAAAAGCACATTAAACTGGGAATAAGGTCACAGTGTTAAAGGGCTGGATGTGTTGATAGTTTTGTTTCTCAAACATAATCATTTCCCTTTTGATCCCAGCTTTCTCAGGGCTTCCAGGCTACCAAGAATGGGCCACGCTCTCTCTTGGACACGCGGGGTCAGGAAACACCATATGAGCCACTCACGAGTGGCTCACACAGCAGGCTGTACTGAAGCAGGAAACTTCCTTCTCCTTTTTAGGGTGCCCACGCCCCTGTGCCTGCACTCAGTCACCCTTGACCTGGTCCCCGATCCTCTCCCTCTCCACGCTCCCCCTCTCCAGGCCCTATGGAGGGGAGGGGGTCTCACCCTCACCTGTCTCAGCACCCCCACCCCCCCACCGGCCTCCACCCCACTGCTCTCCAGAAGCTGTTCCAGGTCTCAGTCCAACGTTCATTTCCTCATCCTTTCTCCTGACCACACCCACACACGGGCGCCTGGCCTACTGGGTGCCCGTCTTCTGCCCACGGTCTTTCTGCCATCCCTAATGAGGGTGCTCTCAAGACCCCCGGCGGACGTCCTCAGGCCACACCTCTTTCTTCTCCCTGTGTTGATAAACCCGCATGTGCTCATGCTTCCCAAGTCCACCTCCAACGCCAACTCTCCCCAAGCTCCAGACTTGTAAGTCCCGCTGTGCAGACATACATCTCACATGTGACCCTCCCCAAACGGAGCTCTTCACCTCCCGCCTCGGACAGCTGATCCAGGAAAACGGGATCCCACGCCAGGCTCCTCCTGCCTCCTGCACACTTTGCACCACTTTTCTCTTCACCTCGACCTTCAGTTCCACCATGCCAGGCCCCTCGCTGAACCCACTCTGTCCCCACTCTAGGCCCCGCTTGCACTGGCACACGTGGCCCCCCCATGAAGGGCTGGGCTTCATGTCACTCTGCTGTCCGAAGCCCCCTGGATTCCTCAACAGCCAGGGGAGTCCCAGCTGTGACCAGAGACCACAGCTCTGACCAGCTGTGACCACCTCTAGAGGCTCTAGGCTGCTCAATGAACCCAACGAATTTCTTTATTCCCTTCTGAGGCCCTCCTGTCCTTACTCTATTCTCACCTCTGACTCATCAAATCCCAGTGCAGGGGTAGATGCCTGGAGGAGCTGGGGGGACAGGAATGCCCTCCCTGCCCCCGCGCCCCAGGAGGAGGTCACCATGGTGGCACTCCCGCTGAGCCACCCTCCCAGGACGACCACCTTCCTGCCCCTGCGCCCCCAGTACAGGTCTGGCACTGGGCCAGCATTCAGTTTCTACTGAAAGAGTGAACTTGCTGCTTAAGTATCAACATGACATATGAGATTTACTTCTCTATTAAGACCCTACAAATGGCAGGCAGAGGGTCTCTGTTAGGAAGTACATCGGCTCCAGTTCATAACATGATGCTTGTGTACAAGGATACAACCGCTGCCTTCCTGTACATGTGCCACGTGACACGGGGCAGGTCGTGACTCTGCACAAGCCGGGGGCCTCTCTCTGTAGCACAGGCAGGCACGGTGTGCCCGGCCGTGTGCCGCTGAGGACAGCACACGGCCCTAAGAGCTGTGCTGTGCCAGCTTCCGCTCTAGGAGGCCCTGCTGTCCACACGTGTGCACACCGTGAGCACTCCTCTGTGAGTCCTCGTTCAGCGGGGTGCTGAACTAGCAAACTCCAGGCCGGAACACGGGTCACAGCCATGGTCGCGCAGCGGACAGGCTCCACATGCTCGCTTCAACCGCAGCTCAGGAGCGGCCCGAGTGCCAAGGCTGCCGCAGGAAGAGCCAGGCTGGGCGTCCCCGTCCCAGCTGAGCAACTGCGAGCGAGTCACATAGCTCGTGTGGGTTTCCGTGGTCTCAGCTGGTCCCAGCGCATCATCGGTACTGATGAGTGCCACGTGCGCTGCAAACGTGTAGGTCCTTGAAGAACCAAAGTGCAATGGAATGAAGACAGATTTACACCCAAACCCGACCTACTGAGGTCCTCCAAAAGCCCTTCAAATGCAGTTTTCCCCTACTGCCAGAAATACAAAGTCGTCATGTGCTACAGCAAGGCGCGAGTGATGGAAGGTCAAGTGATGCGATCTGCAGAGTTTATCTTGTAAACACCCAACCAACCGTGCGCGTCACTCAGGACTGAGTGGCGGAAACTGTAAAGTCTGCTCTTGGAAAATAACTAACCGTAAAAGACAATGTTCATGCTCAGTCACTTTTTTAAGTGAAAACAAAGCCTCAGCATCAAACACCATCCCCGGCGACCCTGTCGGGTACAGTCGGGACTTGCCAGGTCCTGGTGGCACCAGTGAGCACAGGGCAGCACCAAGGACATGTTCTTCGTGTGGGCGGAGTGGGCAGCTGAAACAGAGCCCCCGAGGGCCCACCGTTCACTGCACTTCCTCTAGGCTCACTGAGCTGCACTGGACATGCTGTGCCCATCTCACAGCTTACAAATGACTTCTGTAAGAGAAGTGAGCCCGTAACCACGTCAAAGCAGGTGAAACAACTAATGCGGGACTTTGGTCTCAAGCCGTTACGCTGCCCTGGGGTCACAGGATGGGCGGTGACATCACCGGCACTTTAGGGACACTTTTAATTCAAGAAGCTGTACGGCCATTAATTCAGTTTCCTAAACATGGCTTTCTTCCTCCTGCTCGAAGCGAGCGAGCGTGGAAGACCCAGGGAGACCAGGGGACAGACAGCACAGGCAGGGCTGGTGCCGGGGCCTCAGACCCGCAGCTGGCTCGCCCAGGTTGAGCCACTGCCACGTACAACTGCTTGCCAGCACTGCGTTAGTGTCGGGATCAGCTGGCACACTGGCGGGGCTCTCCTGTGCCTCCACATCTGGGAAGCAGAAGGTACCGTTGTAAGCGTCAGGTTGTGAAAGTTCTACTTCCCAGAACATGTTAAGGTATTTCTCAGCCAGGGGCGCCTGGGGCTCAGTCGGTTGAGCGGCCAACTCTTGGTGTTCGGCTCAGGTCATGCATGGTCTCACGGTCCGAGGGACTGAGCCCCTCGCCGGGCTCTGCACTGACAGTGTGGAGCTGCCTGGCTTCTCACTCTCTCCTCCCTCTCTCTGCCCCGCCTCAGCTCGTGTGCTGTCTCAAGATAAACAAACTTAAAAATAAAAAGTATTTCTCAGCCACGTTTGCCTTGTGATTTTCCTTTTCTGATTATAACGTGAGGGCTGGAAGACAATCTACACCCGCCCCTCTCCTCCACAAGTCTATTCAGGGAGAGGACTGTCCCAAACTGGCTGAAGTTACATGGGAAACAGAGTGAAGAGACGGGGGAAGCCTGCTGACCACCAACAACTCCCCGGTTCCTCGGTGAGCAGAGAAAGCCCCGGACTTACACTAACTGGGCTAAGAAGAGAGCAGACCGTGTTCACAGGCTGCAGGATTGACACCTGAAACTCTGAAGCCACCTTCCCACCAGAGGGACCCCAGAGCCATCGTTCTTCTTCCCCAAACAACTGGCGCTGAGGGCCCTGGGAGCCCAAGTCAGGGCAGGAGGCTGGGCCTGGCCCAGGCTCAGTCACCAGTAAGCACGGACCAGCTCCATGTGGCTAAAAGGTATGGCCTTACAGATAAATAAAATCAATAAAGATGAGCAGCCCGTGTTTTAGAAATAGGATTTAAGGTGCTTTGGAATAAACACAAGGAAAAGCTAAGCCCTGCACGTTTCCTGCCCAGGTGATGGGGCATTTGGTGGGGACCCAGAAACTGGAAAAACCAGTTCTGATGTCCCAAAGCTTCACAGGAAATATTTAACAGTAAACAGTCAACGGTGGTGTGGCGTGGGTTCACATGCCAAGGAAGGCTCATTAACTAGGGCTTATTGGCAGTTATGTAAAACGATGATCCTATGGAACAAAACTACCATTCTTGGCCAGCTGCAGCCCCCGAGCCAACCTAAACTCAGTTTCAGACAGTGCTTCACCAGCGGGATTGTCCCGTGAGCAACTGGAAACCCACACGGGGTGAGAACACTAACAAACCAAACACCAAAAACAAACCTGGGAGCTCCTCTGGTCTGAAAGGCTGATTAGATTTTAGAGGTTCTGCCTGAAGTTCCCGCTCACCTTTAGGGTCCCCTGCCTGCAGTGAGGCACAACGGTACAAAGTAACCCCCAAGGGTACTGCCTGAGACTCGATAGGCAGGGGCAGGACCAGCGGAGGATGCTGGTCTGGCCTTTGTTCACATCCCGCTGTTACTCCACCCTCCGGAGTCAGGATAGTTGGTAGGCCCTGGAAAAGTCATTTATTTGTAAGTGCAGGAACGACATGGCCAGATGTGCCTGATAAACACGTGAGCCTCTGAGGACACCATTCTCAGGTTAAACGCATTAGGCGAGTGTGTGGGGCCGTCCTATCAGCAAGGCCCCTCACCGTGCACATAGCAGGTAATTTAAAAATAGCTGTTGAGGGGCGCCTGGGTGGCTCGGTCGGCTGGGCGTCCGACTTCGGCTCAGGTCACGATCTTGCGGTTCACGGGTTCGAGCCCCACATCGGGCTCTGTGCAGACAGCTCGGAGCCTGGAGCCTGCTTCTGATTCTGTCTCCCTTTCTCTCTGCCCCTCCCCTGCTTGCACTCTGTCTCTCAAAAACTAAAATAAAGTGTTAAAAAAATTTTTTTTATAAATAACCTCTACACCTAACGTAGGGCTTGAACTCACAGCCCCGAGATCAAGAGTCGGATGCTCTACCAACTGAGCCAGCCAGATAACTCACGAGCCTCCTTTCATAGAAACGTGTTTAAAAAGAAAAATTGGAGGGGTACCTGGGTGGCTCAGTTGGTGAAGTGTCCCACTTCAGCTCAGGTCATGATCTCAAGGTTCGTGGGTTTGAGCCCCGTGTCAGGCTCTGTGCTGACAGCTCAGAGCCTGGAGCCTGCTTCAGATTCTCTGTCTCCCTCTCTCTTTGCCCCTCTCCTGCTCACACTCTGGGTCTCTCCCTCTCATTCTCTCTCTCAAAAATAAATAAACATTAAAAGAAAAATAGCTGTTGAGTGGGGTGCCTGGGTGGCTCGGTTGGTTAAGCGTCCAACTTCGGCTCAGGTTATGATCTCATGGTTTTTGAGTTTGAGCCCCGTGTCCAGCTCTCTGCTCTTAGCTTGGAGCCTGCTTCAAATTCTCTGTCTTCCCCTTTCTCTGCTCCTCCCCTGCTTATGCTCTCTCTCTCTCAAAAATAAATAAACATTTAGAAATAGCTGTTTACTATATACTTGAAACTAATATAACATTGTATATCAGTTATATTTCAGTAAGAAAATTAAAATTTTCTTGTTGTTTTTATTCAAAAATTTACATGAAAATACATGAAGATCCATTAAGGCCGCCCTGCAGGGAAATTCAAATGGGCTCCCCTTTCTCCTAAGGCGCAGGGGAGGGGCAGTGCCGGGCCAGTGACAACAGCAGGGCTGGCCCTTCCACGGCCCGTCTTGAGAAGCCACACAAGAGAGCCATTTCTCCCACGCCCTTCCCACCCAATGCCACTTCGTGTCACATCTTTAATCCAGGCAGGAGCGTGCTGTGCAAGAGATGCCCTTGGAGCATGGGTGGACACTTGCCCAGAAGAGCAGGACACAGGAGCCCGGAGCCCCAGGGACTGGCTGGCGGCAGCACCCTGGGAGCAGCATGTGGAGAAAACACTCTCTGCCTGGCCGGGTCGGCACGCTGTCCCAGGAGCGAGTGTCAGCAGGACGGGAGCCTCGAGGTGCCAGCTGGCAGGGCACCAACCATTCTCCTCTGCAGCCCTCCTGACACGCTCTCAAGGTCCAGAATGGATGACCACGCACAACAAACAAACAAAACAATTTCTATGTATTCTTTGGATGGCTTACAGGAAAGACGAAAGACGAAAGAACAGGGCAAAGAAGAGAAAGCAGAGCTGGGTGTAAGGCGTGTCGACCTGAAGACCTCGGGGTGCCTGAGGACACCACAGAGGGAGCGGCACAGTATGTGTGCGTCCCGCAGGGTATAGCCCCCTGCTGCTGCGGGCCAGCATACCACTGGCCACTCCACAGCCATCCCCCTACCCGGGACCCTCTCTAGGCCGAGTCGCTGAGCACGCAGGAGATCCCACACCATCCTATGGCACCAAAGACGGGCTCGGTGAAACCTCCACCTCCCTGCCCTCCTACATCCTCGCACATCATGGCAACACGCCCACCTTCGCCGTCAGACCCAAACTGCCACCTCCGCCATCAGACCCACGACCGCCACGAGGTCTACAGCGCTACTCACAAACGTACAATCACAGAAAAGTTTTAAGAGAATGACAAAAGGCTAACCTTTACAAGAAACAGAGTGAGATAATATCTAAACTGTTAGCCGTGATTCCACCATTTCCCCCTTACTGCCTGGATCGTGGTCACCAAAGACATCCTACAACCAATACACAGGAGCAATGAGGCTACAAGTCATGAAGTTCTGGCTTCTTACTTTCCAACGTCTAGCTCCTGGGAGAACTTTAGAGGCTCTGATCTGCCACAGGCGTGAAATGTTGGAGCAATGGCACAGAGACAGGAAGAAGAGGGCACAGGCCCTGCCACCACCCGTGGGCCCACTGAGGCCCAGGGGAGACACGCTACATGGGGTACCCACGTTCTGTGGGCTGGCAGTGTGGGAGCAGCACAGGGACCACAGGCATAGAGAGAGGGACAAGGACATCTCAGGGACACCCACCCCCCTCAAGCCAGGGTACATTTCTGCCAATCCGTGGAATGGAAATGAAAATGAAAATTCCATCCTGAGATTTGTTTCTTCTATAGAAAACAAATTTTATTTGAAGATTCCTTATTTTTAATTTTTTTTTTAATTAAAGAGAGGGAAAGCACCCACGTGCAAGCAGAGTTGGCACAGAGGGAGAGTCTTAAAGGCTCCAGGTGAGGGCGGAGCCCCACGTGGGACCTGACGGCACAACCCTGAGATCATGACCTGAGCTGAAGCCAAGAGTCGGGACACTCAACCAACTGGGCCCCCCGGGCGCCCGTGAACATTCTTACTCACAAGGACAGAATGCGTCTGCTAGCATCCAGCGCGAACATAAGCACACGTCAGTACTGATGACAGTATTAAGCAAATCAACATCAGAGTGCCGACAAGGCACAAAGATCCCATAAAAGTCACAGAGGACTCAGTTTCCACCCCAAGTAACTGAGGATGTATTTCAATCCATTTAAACAAAACTAGCTGAGTACCTGCTAAATTGCCAGAAAGTGCGGGTACAAGGGAAGACACAGGGGTGAATGAGGCCGAGTGTCCAGTCCTGAAGAGCCGTGGCCCAGGGAAACCCCAGGAGAGGGGACAGGTATCCTTGAGCAGGAGAGAGGGTTACTCGCTGAGAGAGGAAGGGGACAGGCCCTGAAGCAGATGTGGCATCACTGGCGAGGTGTCACGGGGCACATCAGCAACCGCCATGTGTGGGTACCCAGCAGAGGAAGGAGCCCCTCTGCAGCAGGTGTATGCAGGAGGCAGTGAGGCCGGGGTCTGGGCAGGGCCTGCCTCCAGGGCAGGGGAGTGGTGGGGGGCTTTGGATGGGACTGGGGACACAGAATCAGACTGTGGATGCCTGAAAGGCCAGGCCAGGGCCCAGCGTGAAAGCTCTAAGCACCAGTCCTTCATCTCTGCCCAGATGCAAGCAGCGAACAGAGGGGAGGCCAGAGGCCAGATTCAAAGTCCCAGGGAGGGTTCACAGTGAGAAGTGCAGGGACAGCAGAGGACAAATCGAGAGGGACCGAGGCCCCAATCTGCAAACAGCTTCTCTGCAGGTGTGAACGGCACCCAGAACAGACAGGAGCCTCTTCCGGGCACGGCCAGCCTGAGTGTCTGTGCGGACGTATGGCCGGCTCCCAGGCTCCGTGCTGAGGCCGCTCAATTTTGCTGTTGTGGCCTGCCAGCATCCACAGACGCCACATGGGAGGACAGGCGAGGCTGTGTAGCAAGCAGCTTCACTGAGCTCGGAGGCGGTGGCCCGGGTGTGGCCTGCCTTGCTCTACACCTCTGACTCGTGTCTCTCTTCCGCAAAGGCAAGTCAGCTGTGGGGCATCTGATCGTTCTGGACCCTTATGTGCTGGAGATCCGGGCAGCAGAGATCTCCCCTGAGAACTTCCATGAGGTGTCCCACCTGCTGTCCCGAGCCAGCCCAACCTGTCCTCACCAAACTATGGGCGGCCACCAGCTCTCCTCCGAACAACCTGGAAGGGTGGCTGTGGGCACTGACGACATCTGCTTTCCTTGGGGCTCTCCGGACAGAGAGAAACAGCTCCCCTTAGTACTCGGGACGGAAGCACAGGAAAGGCACCAGGGTAGCACCAGGGCCAGGCAGCGGCCCGCAGCCCCCATGCTTGCAGCTCGCCGGCGTCACGAGAGCAGGAGACGCTCCTGCTCCTCCATACGCTCCCCTTTTCCACCTTTGATGATGCTCCTCCACAAATGTGCCTGCTCACCAGAGCTAATATCCTCTGAACCACACACTGGGGACACGCCAGGTGACGTGTGTAACCCTCATCACAGGGCCACAGGCACAAGAAGGGACACTGTCATCTGCTGCCAGCTCCAGGAGGGGTGGCTGGGCCCCTGAGAGTGCCCTCCTGCTCAGTCACACAATGACCTTCTGCCTGCGGATGCTCCGGAAAAGCATTTCAAGTCCTACGTGCACATGAGCATCAGACTGAGGGCCTGTCCCCTGAAGGTTTCCCACCTGTTTTCGTTGACATACTTAATTTAACCCATCTGGGGAGTCATCTTCTGTGCTTACATATCAACTTAAAAGTTTCAATAGATTCTCTTTCTTTTTTTTCCCCCCATTCTGAGAGAGCAAGTGCAAGCAGGGGACAGGAGGGAGAGAGAACTCCAAGAAAGCTCTGTGCTGTCAGCGCTGAGCCTGACACGGGACTTGATCCCACAAACCATGAGATCATGACCTTAGCTGAAATCAAGAGTCGGACACCTAACCCACTGAGACACCTAGGCGCTCCCAACAGGCTCTATTTCTACTATTCATTCATTCATTCATTCATTCATTCATTCATTCATCAACTTTCTGAGCGCCTAACAGTAAAAGCATTTTTTCTAAATATCTCTTTTAATACACATTTACACCATCCTGTATTTCTCTGGCTGTTTTAGTAGTTTAATCAGTAAAGCACCATTTCATAGATTTTATTCTGATGTGCTTTAAAAATGTGGTCTCCTGGAAGCATTTTGATTTTATCACTAGAATTTGAAGTGTTTGATTTGATTTGACGGTTCGCCAGCAGGGGCAATACTGACTCAAGATCTCGTAATGAAGATTTCTACGCTTGCTGTTACACACGCCATGTCTGCTCTTCACTTTAGAGGCTGTTCGGGGAGATGGTGGGAAGCAATGATGATGTCTGGCGCCCCTCGCAGCCCTGACTTCTTAACGTGGCTGTGACACACACTGGTGCCCTGACCTTGGGCAAATCACTCTGTGACGAGAGCCTGACAGGAGAGCCTGCCCGCACCACCACCAAGGTCCCGTTCATCTGGCTCCAGCAGACAACATCATCTTCAGTGTTGAAACTTACTGAGCACCAGACATCGTACGGCATCGAGCAACACAGAGGATCCAACAAGAGCCAGCCACCGTCCCGGACCCACCCCCTAGGCCCCAAATCCAGGCTTCATCATGGGCAGGCTGGACTCCGGAGCACAGAACGTACACCCTCACCAGACCCTTCAAGGGACCTCAGCCAAGACACCAATCTTTGTCTTCATTTCCCTACCAACATAACAAGGACTTTATTTCCCTCAAAGGAATGATATAAAAATTAACTGTGTAATGTTTACGAAGCCCTCCTAATTTCCCCCCAAAATGCTCTAATTTTTCCTGTTCCTGAGGAATGTATGCCAGGCCCAGCACAATGACCAGTGGGACGGACCTCTGTGACGGACAGTGACCTTTCTGCTCACTGAAGAGCCTGCAGACTTACCTGCTGGTTTAAGCCAGGGGCCAGCAGGTAAGTCTGCCAAGGGCCAGAGATCAGTATTTCTGGTGTTGTGGGCCTTACGGTCTCTGTCATAGCTCTCAACTCTGCTGTCGCGGTGTGAACTTAACCTTAGACGCGGAGATCTGAATTTCACATAATTTCCACACGTCGTGAGACATGACCCTTCTTTGAGTCTTCTCCCAAACTTCAAAGTGGCTTATAGGGCAGTTTTTCGATACTCTTCTGAGGTGAGAAGACAGCTGAGGCAGCGTGCTCTTCCGTCAGAGCTGTGCACCCACCCGTGGTCGGAGGACGCCGAGCGACCCCGTGAGCTCTGTGCTCTGACACGTGTCCACGGAAACCACGTCCCAAGAGGAGAGGCCCATGAATACTGTCCATTTTACAGACTCGGTTCAATGAGTTGTCAGTGAGTTGCCCGTGTGTGCAAAATGTTTTTTTCCAAAGCCTGCAATTCAAGGATGCTCCTTACCCTGGTCGTTTACTTTTCAGCAAGCTCTATGGCTGTGGCCCCAGGCCGAGGCGCTCTGTGTGGAGGCCCCGAGCACCCCGGCTCTCAGAGCTTCACCCCGGCACCTGCACTCCCGTCAGGAGAACAATGGGCTTCCTGACAGGTGCGGGCCGTCAGGGGCACAGGCGGGCAGGTGTGTGCACCTCTGTCCCCCACACCCTGCACCACCTGTCACTCGGCGCACAGGTCATGACCAGGCAGACATCACCTAACCTTCCCTTTCCAAGTCTGCAAACACCCTCTACTGTAAGGCAAGTGGAGACTCTGGTAAGAAACCTGGCGAGTGGCGGCTCCTCAGCCCCCCCAAGGACGGCGGCCCCTTCCTGTGAGAACACAACCAGTTCCCACCACCCACACCGCACCCATCAGACCGCGGGTCTCATCCCGTAAGTCTGTTTTACCTTCAGCTGGTAAGACACTCTTCCCCAGTAAAAGCAATTTAGTGCCACTTCCTAACAGTTAGTTGCAGAGAGGCTTCATTTTAGCTTAAAAATCTGGGCATTTGACGTCTCACCAAATGGTGGCACCTCACTGAACCTATATTTTACTTATTTTTCCTTAACTGATTTACGTTACAAATATTCCTCCCAGAGATGGATCACCAAAGCAAGGAATTTCCTTGTCCTTCGACAGAAACAGATCCTTTGATTCATCACACATTCCACTTCTAGGCATGCAGTTTTAGCAAAAAATGCCAAGCCTGTTACAAGTCACTCCATCCAACAGTGGCACTAGAACATCTTCAGGAACTCCATGGTGAGGCCCTCTGCGGCCCTGATGGGTGGGTGAGTGCGCGTGTTTCCCCCAAGCCCTGGCCCGCCCTGCTCTTGCTCCCAGCTCTGCTAAGAGCTCTGACCTAGGTTCTCCCAGGAGGCCTACGTTTCCCGAATGGAGACATCAAGGCCCTTGTCTTGATGATTTGATTGGTCCTGATTGGTGATTCTTTCCTCTGTGGGTTCGTGGTCTAGCACTTGCTATCATTTATAACACTGCTGGCAACCTCTTTTCAGATGGAGATTATTTGAGAACGAGGAACATGATCAAAGGGTGAAGTCCCAGATCCAACGCAGAACCAGAAAATTGCCCACAGAAACATCAAAATGCCTTGTTTCTTTATTTCTACTCCAACAGCTAAACGTCCAACAGTGCTCTAGCAAGGTGATACGGACCCCATGTTAAAGCACAGGAAACAGATAAAACTGCATGTTGTGGATCCGCTCCATAAAAATCATTCATCGCTGCTATAAGGCACTTCACCAAGCATTCACTGGGCACTGTTTTACGCCAGATGCCGGAGTATTATAAACAAGAATGAGATACAGTCCCTGCCCTTGGGACCATACAATTTAGCTGCAGAAACACATCTCTCAGATGCAAGATAATTATAAAATACTGTCAAAGGAAAGTACCAAATACAATAGTTTTAAAAAGCCAAGAATGAATGACATAGACCTGATACAGCAAGAACATAGTCTAGAAGTCCGGGAGCTGAGTGCAGACGTCTCTTCTGCCTGCGACTCCTGGCAAGTTCTGAAGTTCGATGTGAATCCCTATCTCTATGTTCAGACGTAACCATGATGGAAGTCTCCCATAAGCTTTGGCGTATCCCATTTTGGTCTCAGAAAATCCAAATGTCTGAAAAGTGTGAACAGTTTCACAAAAAGGAATACATGCATTCAATTCCACATGAGCAGGGCACCAGGTGGGAGCTGTGGGATAGGAAACCATGTGGGGTTTGCCTTCCCAGGGGATGAGGCAGAAATGGGATGGGCACAGAGCCCTCTCTCCTGCACCCTCCTTCTCTGCCACTTTTGCCCCACCCTCTCCTCCTTCCCCGCTTTCATGCTGTGAGCTGTAGGGTCCTCACTCTGCTTTTCAAGCCAGGAGCCAATTGACTGAAACCACTGCACAGCCGCCCATGCCCACGCGTGGCTTCCAGGGCTCTGGTCCTCCCACCACGAGCCACAGCAAACACAGTGGTAAAATTCTGTGTCGGCAGTTGCCCGAAGAGAACAGCTGGGAGGAGGAAGGGCCTCCTGCACCTCCTGCTCTGCCCTGCCGGCCCCCTGGGCCCCGGGCAGAACCCAGCCACAGCCATCTCTTCAGTTCTGCTGGGAACCTCGTGGAGACATGTCAGAAGCAGAGGGGCTTTGCAAAGGGGGCTTCCTCACAAGGGCTGCACCTGCACAAGCAGTCTGTGGAGTCAAACTGGCTCTAGCCACAGCAGCAGGGTACCAGGCACTGGAAAGCGAATGGGAGAGAAAGCACTGACCCTCCCTCCAAGGAGGCCTTTGTCTAGCAGAGGAAGGACATCATGAAGATCCCACTCGGGACACGCAGCCTCCTCACCGAGGTCCCCACCACAACAGCCCGCCCTCGCTCTACTCCCGAGCTACCAACACTGGTGCTCCAGAGTGAGGCTCAGCGAACGTATCTGATGGAAGATGTCTAGAACGTGAAAGGTACTACCTAACAAAAATAAATAAAAGGTGCGCCACAGGCTCAAAAGCAGAGAGAAGGCAGCACGAGACCCGGTGTCAGCGGAGCGCTTCCTAACCTTTGCTTCAGTGACCTTGTGCAACGGAGGCATGATGCTCCTGCAGGGCTGGAGGACAGGGGGCAGAGAAGACCAGCAAACATGCAGCCCCATCCTGCGGCGTCCTCTGAAGAATGAGGGAGGCAAGTGACTGGCTGGGAATGTTTACTGCAGAAGCTTTTTGCTTTATCCACCAAAGGACAGAGACAGTCTGAGAGACCAAGTTAAAGACGGAGGATGAAGCGGAAGCAAAGACAGGGAGCGGGGCCCATCTGCACAGCAGCCCCCAGGGAGGGCGAGGGGCGGGCTCCAGGCCCAGGTGGAGAAGCCTCAGGGCGAAGGGCAGTGCCCACACTTGCAGTGAACGGTAAGGCTGACCCATTTTAAGTACTCTTCCAGATTATTTCTGCAATTTTACAACATAAATCATTAAAGTATGGAAGTTTAAAACCTACATACTACACAAGGAGTTCGTGAAGACTCAAAGACTATTAGAGTCTTAGAGTTCAAAGGTGGCTGTTTTGCCTCACATAACAGAGACGCCCGCAGGAAAGGCGTGAAGAGTGTTATGTGTGATAAACACGATGATGGAACCTCACCGAGAGTGGCACGTTCAGTAATGCTGTCACTCAAGTTGCCCGCCGAGGGCCCGGAATGAACAGGGCCGGGTCGCCGAGCGCCAGGGTAAAGAGGACCGTAATACAGTCAGGCTTTGCCTGAGGCATGTGGAGGCCAGTCCAACCAGAAGCTAATGCTGCATGGACGTTAGCTGACCTTCACTGCAGGGCTGTGCACACAGCTCACCCGTATGAGACTCCCTGTCCACTGTGGGCCAAACCATGCTCCCTGCACGTGCATGGTGCTGCTGGTGTCGGTACGGCTCACGGTGACACCACCAAGGCGCGTGTGCCCCAAGAGCCGTGCATCCAGTAAGTCTTGAAAAGTCTTACAGCGGCACTGAAGTGCACTGCTTCTGATGTGGTATGGCTCGGATTTTATAACAGGACTTTCCTTCCATTTATTCGTATTTCTTTCCTTTTATTCCCCAATCAAAGATGACTGGGCGCTTTCTGATGAGTGGTGATGAGCAGAAAAGGTGGCTGCCGCCTCCTGTAAGCTCTGAAGAAGCCGCTGGGGCACTCAGACAGTGCTCCCCAGGTCCCTGGTACACCAGAGAGGCATCTGGAATGTCCTAAGCATCCTGTTGGCTCTTCCCAAACAGAGCAGCAAGAGGTAACTGAAAAGCACCACTGTGCTCCGGGAAGGGGAGAGCAGGAGGCTTCTGAGAGCAGGCACCACGTCTGCTTGCTGCATTCTACCTGGCTCAGCAGTGGCAGGGGGACACCCCACCTTCTCTAGAGGACTTCACAAAATGCTCTGGGCAGGTACCCGTGTCTGACAAAATACCACAGAATGAGTGAGATAGCTACTTCTAGCCCTTCTACATTTCTGGACAAGTACATGCATGCCCACATCAGAAGCCAGTGTGCACAGAATGGATCAGGAACCAGGGCTCCCGGAGGCCCAGAACTCCCCGTCACACGCCAGGGGCCCAGCTGTTAGAGCCAGGCAAGGGTGGCGAGGCATCGACAGAAGTGTCTGCGGGACACCTCAAGACACGTGACTATCTCCTCTACCTTGGCAACCTCGTCTTCAATTGCACAGAGGCAAAACCCCAACAATCCGCCCCCCCACCTACAGCTCCTTAAAGTGGGGCCTCACAAGTTATCTGATCACTGTGTGATTCAGTCCATTGCTTCGCTGACTTTCCCTCCTAAGTATGCAGAGATCCCAACTTAATCCCAAACATACCCCACCTTTGTGTGTGCTCTCACATGGGCTGTACGAGCCAAGCGCCAAAGGCCCCCCTGAGCTATTCAAAGTACAACGACGACCATGTCCTCTAGAACGGTAAGGTGAACACATGCATGCACAGTCATCAACACGGACAGGAAGAGCAGCAAGCACACAGCCAGCTTTCAGAGAGGACGCAGCTACAGCTGGGAAGCCCGGCTCCTCGCATGTGTTCTCAGCACCGAGGACAGCGTCTCCTGTTAGCTGTGTGACTGCCCTTTGTGCGTGAGGAAGGCAAGCTGTCTTTGCATTTTTCTTCACTAGAAGTAACACTGCAGCCCTTTCTTTTTCTTTTTTTTATGTAACTGTTGCAGATGACTCCTTGTCATAGATCGCAGACTTCTGCGTCTGTAAATGAATGTATGTATAATATGGGATATAACCTTCACATGTATAATCTACCTCCCTGGATTTTTAATAAATATGTAAATCCATACACCACCTTAAAGCTAGAGTCAAGCTGTTGGGACAAGAGAAATATTGCTGGGTGCAAACCTAACAGGGCACTTTTTAAATTGCCCATGAGTACCAGCGAGCAGGGATGCCCAGCCCTGCAGCCACGTGGGTCCACTGTTCGTGGTGAAGACAGACGTTTGGACCACCCAGACAAGGCGCTCCTCGGCAGTGGGAGCGGAGTGAGGCCCTAGGGGGGCCCTGCCCTGCCCACCCTCACAACCAACCCAGTCAACCAAGACAGCCAAGAGGGAACGACCCTGGGCTGATGAGAAGGTAGGCCACTGAAACTGCAGCTATTTTCAGTCCCCACCGCTGGTTAAAAACCTCCATCCTCCTTGGGACACTTCCCACAGGGGCTCTAGTGGCCCCTGGGAGCGGCCCTTCGCGTGAGGAGAATACACACCACCCGGTTACAGTCCTAACAGGGAACCGACGCCAATAACAGCTGGCACAGATCCCATTTTTGCTGGAGAAGCTCTGACAATGGGGAAGGTACCTGGTCTGACTGGACAGGCCACAAATCTTGAGTGCAGAGTAAGTGCCGAGCCAGAGAGAGAGGGCACAGCAAGGTGAGCTCCCACTGGAGTCACTCTAACTCTAAGGCGCACGTTCCCTCTGGTCCCTCCCTCCCGGTGATAGCGCCTTTCTTTCAGAAAAGACCACTGGTTGGTTGTCAAGAGCCGATTCCACTTTGGCTCCGCCAATGACAAGGTAAGTGTAGGATGATGCACTTGATGTGGACAAAGTCAAAGAACGTCCCACATGGTGCCGGCGTTAAGACATCCCCTCCAGTTCACAAGAGAGGTATGTTCATAAGAACTCGTTAGAGTTCCCACAGCTGGTTAGTGACAGAACCCAAACCTACCCTTATCAGCATGACCCCAAACTCCAGCTCACTCTGCTGCCCACACTACCTCAGTTTCCCCATCCACGTAACAAGGCAGGAGAGAGCATGACCTCCAAGTTCCTTTCTCTTTCTGCCTGCCTGTTTAGTTTCACTGGGAGGGGAGAGGAAAGCAGATGAGGGTCAAGGAACAGAGAGGCCAGTGGTAGCAGGACAGCAGTCTGGGAGGAAGGCCCCAATTTGGTATTAAGAACTGTATGAACCTACTAATAACTGAAAATCCACTTTTTTTTTTCTTTTTCTTTTCAACGTTTATTTATTTTTGGGACAGAGAGAGACAGAGCATGAACGGGGGAGGGGCAGAGAGAGAGGGAGACACAGAATCGGAAACAGGCTCCAGGCTCTGAGCCATCAGCCCAGAGCCCGACGCGGGGCTCGAACTCACGGACCGCGAGATCGTGACCTGGCTGAAGTTGGATGCTTAACCGACTGCGCCACCCAGGCGCCCCGAAAATCCACTTTTTAAAATTGTGTTTTGCCAAAAGGAGGAACAGCGATCAGGTGTTCATACTCAACGCGAAGAGCTAACATCATGCTTAATGGTGAAAAGCTGAGAGCTTTTCCTCTAAGATCAGGAACAACAAAAAGATGTGCACTCTCACCACCTTTATTCAACACAGTACTGGAAGTCCCAGCCAGAGCAATCGAGCAAGGAAAAGAAATAAGACATCCAAACTAGGAGGAAGAAGTAAAACTGTCACTATTTTCAGATGACATGATACTACATGGAGAAAACCCTTAAAACTCTACCAACAAATGGTTGGAACTAATACATGAATTAATAAGGCTGCAGGACACAATATCAATACACAAACTATGTTGCATTTCTATATACTAAGAATGAAATAGCAGCAAGAGAAATTAAGAGAATAGTCCCATTTATAACTGCACCAAAAAGAATTAAATACTTGGGTATAAATTTAACCAGGAAGGTGAAAGACCTGTACTCTGAGAGCTGTAACACACTGACGAAAGAAACTGCAGACGGCACAAAGAATAGGAAAGACCACCCCTGCTCGTGGATGGGAAAACAAGTGTTGTTAAAATGCCCATATTATCCAAAGCAATCTACAGATTCAGTGCAACCTCAAAAACATTCCAGTGGCATTTTTCACAGAAATATGGCAAACAATCCTAAAATGTGTATGGAACCACAAAAGACCCAAATAGCCAAAGCAATCTTGAGAAACAACAAAGCCGAAGGCATCACGCTCCCTGACTCCCAACTATATTACAAAGCTATCGTGAAACAAAACAGTATGGCATCAGCATGAAAACAGACGCAACAACCAATGGAACAGAATAGAAAGCTCAAAAGTAAATCCAAGCATGCATGGTCAATTAATTTGCCACACTGGTTTGGAAGCGCCATCATCAAAAAGACAAAAGATGAGTGCTGGCGAGCATGTAGAGAAAGGGGAGCCCTTGTGCACTGCTGGTGGGAACACAAACTGGTGCAGCCACTGCCAAAAACAGTGTGGAGGTTCCTCCAGAAGTTAAAAATAGAGCTACCACACAACCCAGCGATGCAACTTCTGTGGAAATATCTGAAGGAAGTCAAGTCACTATCTTGAAGAGATACGTGCACCCCACGTTCACTACAGCATTCTTACTCACAACAGCCAAGATATGGAAACAACCTAAGTGTCTATCAATTGATGAACAGATTAAAAAAAAGAGAGACATGGTATCTATACACAATGCAATACTGTATTATTCAACCATAAAGGAAAAAAAAAAGAAATCTCGCCATTTGTGGTAACATGGATGGACCCTGAGGGCACCATGCCAAGTGCAGTAAGTCAGAGAAAGACAAATACCATATGATTTCACTCATATCTGTGACCCTGGGGTGACCAAAATAGGTGAAGGGGGACAAAAGGTAAGACTTCCAGTGGTAACATAAATAAGCCATAAGATGTACATAGTTAATACTGCTGTGCCGCAGATCTGAGAGCTGCTAAGACAGGAAACCGTGAAAGTTCTCATCACTAGAAAAATGTTCTGTAACTATGTGTGGTGACAGATACTAGCCAAACTTACTGTGGCGATCATTCCACAATATACACAAACATTGAATCATCATGTTGAGCACCTGAAACTTCTATAATGTCAATGATACCTCAATAAAAAAAGAATTAGCACTAACCTACTAATAACCCCAAACCCATTATTTAAAATGGCGTCTTGCCAAAGGAGGAAAAAAAGTCCACTTTTAAAATGAACTTTCTTGAATATGATGGATGTAAAAGTGGAAATACAAAAGAAAAAACCCGGCCCTGTTCATTTAATTGGACCACCATGAGAATTAGTTTATGAAGTAAACCTAGTACATAAGAGTTCTGAGATTAGATTAAATATTGTTTATAAATGAAATTTATCAGGCTTTTTTTTTCACTAGAAAGACAAGTGAAAACTAATTCAATTAACTAGAAACTATGGATAAAACTCATTATCATCATCCAATGGCATTTACAAAGCACAGTCTTAAGTTTCCACAAACAACTGGCCTGACCTTGGGGCTTCTTCTAAGAAATAACCATCAGACGTAAGAGGGTGTGGCCACAAAGGAGAGTAGCCGGGGGTTAGCTGCAAACGGACTAGTTCGTGAAATTAAAGGAGTAAACACTCGTGAATGGCAGCGTCTGAATAACCTCCAGTGACCAACACTGTTTACTAAACACTTCACAAGCAAGGCACTGGGAGAGGACACAAGGCAGGTGGGATGTAGCCCAGCCCCAGAGAGCAGACACCAAGTATGGGAGACAAGGTGTGTGTGCACCAAAGTCACCAATACCAGAAAAAGGCATCCTGTTCTCCTAAAATTAGCAAGACTTATAAGGGATCAGACTGCTGTCTTCGTATTACTACAACACTGAGACAGGATTAAGAACTGTCAATTTCTCAGCACTGGAAAGAGGCAGCACTTGTGAGCACATGACCCAGCTGCGACACAGGTCTGGATGGCCACTTCCAAGAAATGCGGGACGCCATTTGTACAGAGATCTGCTTGAAGTTCACTAACCCAGCAGGACTCAGGGCTCCGCTGTGGACAGACGAACCACACCACTGCACCAGGAAAACATCTTGGCTAAATATGCCTTTTTATCTTTTCTGTGAAACACCAACCAAAACTAAACAGAACAAAGGGGTGGTGAGGCAGGGTGTCTTCAGACCTGTGACGATCGGTCAGTCATGCAGTACCTGTAAGTCTATGAGCTGCACAGTTGGTTTTCCTTGGAGGCACAAGGCCTGAGCAATGAAAGCATGCAGATCCTCCAGGCAAAGCGTGTCCACCTGAAAGGGACAGAGAAAGAGAACCAGCATCAGCTCGGGGAAAAACCTGACCCTGCCATGGGCTCAATGGCTAAATGCAGGCACTCGCACAGGGCAGCAGAAGAGGCAGAGGTGAGCAGGAGTCCACAGTCCTGGTGTAAAGCTCTCCATGACGTCCAGGGCCAAGATGGACCAGGCCTGGTCACTCTCCAGCAAGGCAGAAATCTCTGGGACGCCCGGCAGGGGCATGAGCCACAACCAAGCTGGACTCTTAGAGCAACACAGGTGATCGTTTTGGGCACCAATTCCCAGGGCTGGCAGTTCAGGGGTCTGTAGTGTGAGCTGGCGAGATCAAGGCTGGGATAAACTTCCGCCCCTGCCAGCCCCGGTGAAACCTGTGTACTCAGATCCCAGTCTGACGGAAACCACAACCCCCACATCTGAGCCCCTCCAGTCTTGCGTGGAATCGGGGCTAACCAAAGTGTGAGTGAAAACAGGGGGGCAGGGGTGTGGAGAAAGAGTGGATGTGGAAATTCTGGATCTCAAGTGAATGATGGGAATGACGACAGCAGGCTACTCTCGGACACCATCTCCTCTCAGGGTTACGGGCAGTGACTTTGCCAGCTCAGCCACCAAATTCTGCCAGCCAGACAAAATCACTACACGAAGCCTTGCTCAGCGTTCTCACTGCCATCGTAGGAACACAAGACCTTCTTTCTGGAAGGGAATGCATTCTGTGGCAAGTAAACGCTTGAAGGGGAAAAAATCAGGGAAACCACCACAAACTCATGGATAAGAATTTCGATTCTTTCTCAATGATAAAAATGGCTAATATGTTTACTCCCAATAAAAATGACCCCATCATAAACCAGAACGACTGTTCCCTGGGGACTCCTGCTCCCCCCTGCTCTCCTGGAGAAGCAAATACTTCTGGCATCCGTCACCTCTGCCCCACGCAAGGCAGCAACCCTGTCACTACCCTGCCCTGTTCCATTTTTATTCTGAAGAAGTTGTTGCCTTTGTATAAATGACAGCTATAATGATTTCAGGAAAAACACAAAAGTCTACAGATGTGTGGTACTCATGACCGAGAAGAAAGGCTCCAATCTACAGAAGCCAGACCAAGCAAAGAACACACTGTTTTTCTATTCCATCAGCGCCCACCTCTCTTCTGTTTAGACTGGGTTTGTTCGCATGTAATTCTACTTCTTGCCATTAGCAAGTTTTGAGTAAAATGCCTACTTATGAGAAAAGAATAACTATCTCATATGTCATGGTTTTCACACTTAGCTAATTTCATATTCTGCCACCATCTTCGTAGTTAACCAATCTTAAACCACAGCAGAGAGTGCCAAATTCTTAATAACACCAAAGTTTTTTTTAGAATTTCACATAACAGACATTATTATTATAAAACATTTGCTCTACTATAAATTATAAAAAATACGTACACTGGCTCTGATGTAAACTTACTCTTCCAGGGAATTTTCTCAGATAAACTTTTAATAGGAAGTGTTGTTGCTAACTTGGAGGTTATGAGACCACTTAGCTTCTCCATAGGTTCTCTACCACCCACCGTACATCAAAACATTTAACTTAAGCTTGACCGTATAAAAATATAGTATTTTTATAAATTTATATTTTTAGCCTTATGAAACCTAAGAAAATAATGAACCTGTGAATACATTTTAGTACCTTCATCTCAGAGATGCCACTGATGTGTTGACTCATTGTTTTTCAGTTTTAAAAAGTCCCCATTTAAATGTGCCCTTTAAGTCAGGCCAACATGTCTACCTCGCGCTGACTCCCACTAGAAGTATTCTTTTTTTTTTTTTTTAACATTTTTTATTTATTTTTGGGACAGAGAGAGACAGAGCATGAACGGGGGAGGGGCAGAGAGAGAGGGAGACACAGAATCGGAAGCAGGCTCCAGGCTCTGAGCCATCAGCCCAGAGCCCGACGCGGGGCTCGAACTCCCGGGCCGCGAGATCGTGACCTGGCTGAAGTCGGACGCTTAACCGACTGCGCCACCCAGGCGCCCCCCACTAGAAGTATTCTTATTTAAAGGTAATTATTAGTATCACCAGAAAGATAAAAGTGGAAATTTTCCTCCTGATGCTTATTTGCTTCAGGTTTACATAAATATATGAGATGTAGAGCTACTGTTGTGTGGTTTGGACTTTTTTTCTGCTGGAAATGGATTTTCATAACTGACAGTCACCTGCACAAGTGACAAGCACAGAGCTGTATGAGTGACCGTCAATGGGTCCGACAGCCCGTCTCTCGTGCTGAAAAAGTAATTCAAACTGTGTGTCCCACAAGTTACTGTCCATATGCACACGGCTATTAGGAAGAAAACACACGAATGTTTCTGGATGCGAAGCTATAGCTCTTGGTTATCCACCATTCCCAGTCCCCACTATGGCCCCCTCGCAGCCAAAAATGTGAGCTGATAATGCATGTGTATGTAATAAATACTGTCAAGAGAAAAGCAGTTTTACACTTAAAAATCTATCTTCTGCCATTTATATTTCTAAGTCTGGTACAAATAACGGAACTTCCTACTCAAAACAGTAATGCAGGGTGCCTGGGTGGCTCAGTCGGTTGAGGGTCCGACTCTTTGATTTTGGCTCAGGTCATGATCTCACAGTTCGTGAGATCAAGTCCCATGTTGGGTTCTGCACTGACAGTGCAGAGCCTGCTTGGGATTCCCTCTCTTCTTCTGTCTCTGCTTGTCATCCCCACACTCTTTCTCTCAAAATGAATAAATACACATTCAAAAAAAAAAAAAGCTTAAAAAAAACCAGTAATGCAAAAACTAAAGTTTACACTGGTGCATGTGAACCCAGTAATGAAGCAATAAAATCTCTGTGAGTTATTCAGCCATACCACATTTTTACAAAATGCAAAATGCAGAACTAGCTATAGACTGGCAGAGACAAAAGAAAAATTTAGAAAAGAAAAAGAAAAATCGGTGTAACGTGCCCTTGAAATGTAATTCCACGATAAGAGTAAGTTTTTTTTTTAATTTTTTTAATCTTTATTTATTTTTGAGAGAGAGACAACGTGTGAGGCAGGGAAGGAGCAGAGAGAGAGGGAGACACAGAATGCAAAGCAGGCTCCAGGCTCCAAGACGTCAGCACAGAGCCTGACACGGGGCTCGAACTCATGAACTGTGAGATCATGACCTGAGCCGAAGTCGGACGCTCAACCGACTGAGCCACCTAGGCGCCCCAAGAATAAGTTTCTTAATGATAATCAATAATTCATAAAGTGAATTCAGGTTTGAGAAATAGTCATGTAACTTTCTACTCCAGCCGAGTAAAAATCTGATGGTTATGCCAAAGAGACCCGAGATCTGTCACATCGGAGCCCAGAGTAGAAGCTAAGATGGCTCAAAGGGGTTGAGAATACGGGAGGTCTAAGTGGGCTAAAGAAATAGAGAAGTGATTGCAAAGGCCTTTTTTCATTGTTGCTGTGACAAAAGTGAGACAAAAGTCATTTAAAAATAATACAGACAAGGAAGGGAAGCGGGAGAGGGAGTGATCCGGTCCTTCCTTCACTGAGGTGTCTAAACATTACCCTGCACTTGGGCAACTATTAAAAAGGCAAACACTGAGGCACATGGGTGGCTCAGTCGTGAAGCACCCGACTTCGGCTCAGGTCATGATCTTGCAGTCTGTGAGATCAAGCCCCGTGTCGGGCTCTGTGCTGACAGCTCAGGAGCCTGGAGCTGCTTTGGATTCTGTCTCTCCCTTGCTCTCTGCTCCTCTTCCGCTTGTGCTGTATGTCTCTTTGTCTCAAAAATAAACCTTAAAAAAAATTTTTTTAAACAGGCAAATACCTTCATGCGCCTTTGTAATTCTCACACATTAAGTGTGAAACTAAAGAAACAAACTGTCCAACTTGTTGAGGAACACCAATCAAGACCTAGCACTGCACCCTAACTCGAGGCCTCCACCCCCGGGTTTATCTGGGCAAGGAGGACACACACTGTGACGACAGTGATCCTAGTGGACACTTCATTGGGCCCTTCTACAAAACACATTTCATTGTCCCACGGTGCAATGCCCCAGTAGCCCCAGGGAGTAACCATACCTCGTCCCAGACTGGCATAGGGAAGTGCTTAGTAAACATCTGGAGAGGAGTGAGCGACTGCGACTTGGACAGTGGAAGTAAGCTGCCAGAAGCCCTGGGCCTTCTCACCACGACCCCGGACCCCAGGCCGGGAGCCACCTCGCAGACAGTGACAGCCACAGGGGAGGCACCACATGAGTCAAAATGCTTGGAGAGCATAAGCAAAGTGAAAGCAGGTTCCCTCCCCTGCGAGGTCTCCCCAGCCCCCACTACACTCACGTGCATTGCAAGCCTCCAGGTCCGACAGCAGACAGGCCCCTGACGTGTGTGCCAACATGGAACCCGTGTTTTAGTGAGAGAACCGCGGGGGGCTGGCGCTCACGGGGTAGATGCTGGAAAATGGCACGGGAAAGAGTCCGTAGCCACACCCCAGGCCACCACCCTCCCACAAGGCCAGGGCAGGAGTGAGGAGCCACTGCAGCACCCAGGGTGAGGAGCTCAGGTTACCTGCACGAAGAGGTAGGTCAGGAGGCAGCACAGCGCTTTGAAGGGATTCTCCACCGCCTGCAGCTCTTCTCTCGAGGAGGAGAGGTCGAAGCAGCCTAGCAGCGCGTCCAAGCGCCGGGCTTGTATCCCTGCGTCTTGGTTCAGCCACAGTAATTTCAAGCTAGGGGTTCCCCCTAGGTAAAAGCACAAACTCCACTTATCATTATCCTTTGCACCACCAAGTTATCACATGTTTCTTGTAGAAATACAATAAAAGAATAAAAGACGCAAACCTCTTCTCTTTCTGACATCCTTGGGCTTTAGGGCTTAAAGAGCTAGAAAGTAAACATGGACAGACCTACCTGGTTAAAAGAAACAAACCCTAAAAGGCCAACACAGATGTACTTCATTGAGAACATTCTTCTTTTCTTAAAGGCTGTGTTTTGAGGGAAATGAGGGCTTTTTTCCTACCTGCGCTTCATCCTGCATTGTGAGGAGTGCTTTTCAGAGTATGTGTCAAAGGCCCTGTCTCAGGGTGTGAGAAACAACACAGCCACACGAAACGCTGCTGGGAAGGCCACCAACTGACCCTGTTAGCGTGTTCTCTTATTCCCCTAACCAGCAGTTTCCAAACTTGAGCGTAAAAAGAACCCGCTGCAGAGACAGATATAAATGTAAAAACCACGTTTTCCTGGGTCCTGCATGCAGAAAGCCCGCTCCACCAGCTATGAGAGTACCTGGAGTGTGCACTGAACAACCTGCAGGCTTGGGTGCAGGGCATCTGGGGACCCCATGCTTTCCAAAGCATGTCCCTAAAACTAGTAAGCAGAAATTCCTAACATAATTTTTAGTGTTTCATTCCTATGTTTTACATATACATTTAAATTATTAAAGTAAAATAAAACAAAGAGACAGCCATTACTCGTTTCCTTAAACCACAACAAATGACAGTGTGAGTCTGCAGGAAGGACAGAGGCCTCGCTGGTGCTGGCAGACAGAGCTACAGATTCCGGGCCGAGCCAGGTCCCTGTACGGGCAGCTGCTGGGCATTTCTGTAGGGTCATGCCTGAAAAGCCAGGACAGCTGGGGTCTAAAACCCAGTAACCAAATGGCATCAGAATTAAATGACTCAAAAAGGAAGCTCTTTTTTCCTTATATTGCTCACAGTATTATTTAACATTCTCAGTTGTGTATCTCCCACCATCAAAAGTGAAACAACCGAGCAAAGTCACTTGCATTTCTGAAATGGCTGAAGTGTTTCCTCTATCAAAAAACATTTATCATATTCTGGGGAGAAAAAAAAATCATTTTTCTCTTTCAAGACTGAAAATACTAAAGATAACTGGCAAAAAAACCCCAGACCCAATCTCCCGCACTAGTTAATAAGACAGAGATACTACTCCAAGGTGATCACAATGGTCAGTCATGACTTCCCAGAAACACGCTTTTCAGGGAAATAATCATCTTGCAGCGACAGCAAACCGTAGCCCATGGGCCAAATGCACTTCATCCTGTTTCTGTAGGCCCATAAACTAAGAATGGTTCTCGGGGGTTTAAATGACCGAAAAAAATCAAAAGAAAAATATTTCTCAATGTGAGAAAATTACATGAAGTGCCAATTTCAATGTCCCTAAATAAAATTTTATGGAAACAGTACCACACTCATTCATTCTTGTGCTGCCTGTGGCTCCCTGCGCAGTCTGAATGCAGAGCTGGGTAGCAGCACAGAGACCACATTGCCCCCAAGGTCTAAAATATTTACATCTAACTCTTTGCAGAAAAAGTTTGCCAAGCCCTGATCTAAGGTAAGGGATGAATATCCCATTATCAGTTATTTCAAATATACTAAAGTAGTTGAAAAACATTTTTTCTGACTCTACCCTCCCCAAGTCATGCATTGTAAAAAAACTTAAGAAAAAATAGCATAAATAAAATAAAATAAAAATAAAAATCATCGACAACCCTGTCACTCAGATATAGCCATATTTTAAAACATAGCTTCTGGTCCTTTTTTCAGTGCATGTAAAGCATTTACCCACCCAGCTAAGAGGCCAAGTCCCCATTACAGTGCAAGGGGATGGACAATGGAAGATTTTACTTGTGTTTCATTTGCTTACACATAAGAGTTTAATACAGGAAGAATGAGCTTCAGGAGATATATTTAGAGCCAAGTATTGTGGCAGTAATGAACATGAGATGTTCTGAACAGTGGGACATGCTGATGGCAGTTACTCCCACCCTTAGCGTCATCTGGGAATTTGTTAAAACTGCCAATTCTTGGGGTGCCTGGGGGGCTCAGTCGGTTAAGTGTCCGACTTCGGCTCAGGTCATGATCTCACGGTTCGTGAGCTCGAGCCCCACGCTGGGCTCTGTGCTGGCAGCTCGGAGCCTGGAGCCTGCTTCGGATTCTGGGTCTCCTCCTCTCTCTGCCCCTCCCGCCTGCCTCTCTCTCTCTCTCTCTCTCTCTCAAAAAATAAATAAATATGTATATTTTTTAAATTACCAATTCTTGGGGCCCTGCCCTAGGCCTCCTAAATCTAATTCCAGGGGGCAGGGGGCAGCAATCTGTTGTAACATGCTCTCCAGGTGATTCTGGTGCAGGCAAAGTTTGAATACCACGAAACAGCTAAGAAATAATTTACACAGACAAAAATAACTTAAAAAAAAAAGCTAAAAAATCAATTACATAAACAAGAATAACTTGCCAATAATTAAATTGGTTCTTGAGGTCTAATGATAAAATAGATTATAGAAAACTACCAGTTTGAAAAATCATGTCCTCAGAAATTAGAGAATTTTAATCCTAAATTCAATCAATTATTCAGTCAAGAAATAGGCACTGAACACCCATCTGCATGTTAACGTAGGAGGTAAGACACCGCCACAGCCTTCTCCAGAACGTGAGGGTCTTTGTCTTTAATACAAGACCACATATTCTGGAGCTGTCACCATTTCATGCCACAAGCAGTACTCGCTGGGCTGTAAGGGGACCCTCTGATGACCCCATGTAACAGCTGTAATTATAAGGTTGGTTCTCTTCCTAAGTACTATCCACAGATTTACTCCTCAGTTGATACATTTCATCATCTTAAGCCATAAAGGGTGAATTTCTTTGAAGGATCATTTACATTAGTTCTCTTCTACTCGTAAACTGATTCTAGTCAAAGTGGTTTTTAACCTTGGTATGATAACCCAAGAGGTTGGGCCTACCTAACACAAAAGATACTGTTAGTAATTTCAGTTTAAGGTGCGCCCAAGTGGCTCAGCTGGTTGAGCATCTGACTCTTGATTTCGGCTCAGGTCATGATCCCAGGGTTGTGGGATCGAGCCCTGCGTTGGGCTCTGTGCTGAGCAAGGGGCAGGTTTGGGATTCTCTCTCTCCCTCCCCCCAACTTGTGTGCTCCCTCTCCGAAATAAATAAAATGAAAACCAAAATTAAAAGAAACCTAATTTGGGGGCACTTGGTGGCTCAGTTGGTTAAGTGTCCAACTCTTGCTTTCAGCTCAGGTCATGGTCTCATGGTTCATGGGACCGAGCCTCATGTCAGGTACCATGCTGATGGCTTGGAGCCTGGTTGGGATTCTCTCTCTCCCTCTTTCTTTGCCCTTCCCCCCACTCATGTACACATGCTCTCTCTCAAAGTAAATAAACTTAAAAAAATTATTAAAAAAAAACCCACGAAACCTATTTTGATCAGAATTTTCAATTCTGATCAGCTCAGAGCTCCTCTCTTTCCACCACAGCCACACACGCGCACACACACACACACACACACACACACACACCCCTCACTCCTGGGGACAGACAAGACTGTGCCAGAAAAGATCAAGGGTGGCCCCTATACTTCCCCCAGAGCTCCATGGGCAGCTGAGATGTTTCAAAGAGCCACAGACCTAAAAAATCAATCTCATCTTTAGGTCATCAACTGGCGTCGCATCTAAAACACATCAGCTTCAAAAACCTGCTTATGTAACTTGGTAAAAGATTCTGTGTGAACAGATGGTCAGGAAAGCCTAGGAGCCCTCCGGGGGACCCGAGTCCACAGAGGGGGGGCAGAGGGCTAGGGAAGGAAGTCACTTCTGTGAATGGCAAGGGTGAAGACCTTCTCGAGAGATACCTGGACGACCCACTGCTGGCAAAGGGCTGCTGGCTGCACCTCTTGAGTAACAAAGCAATAGAGCAATGGTTCTGTTTGTGTTTTTACAGCAGTGAACACGACTGAGTAAAGACACTCTTGAGACTCTAAGCCATGGCCATTGTGTACACTTTTTATATGGAAATATGTACTTCAATAGCTGTGTCTTAAGACTTATCTTATGGCTATCTCCCTTGCCCATCACTAGGGTGATAAAAACCACACACCTGTCTGGTTTGTGCCCACTGTCAGGATGTGACTGACGAGGGTTCTCAAAGTTAAATACATCTTATGTCTCATGTTTACCTGGGAAGACTTTATTATTTATTAGTTCATGAGTTTGATTTACATGAATATTTGTTTAATAGAGCATTCCTGGCCAAAATAAAGCAAAATTAAAACCCCTGAGGACTTATATGTGAACTGAATCTTCACTATGGCTGGGTAAACTTCAAGAGCCTATTTATAATGAGGAAAAAAAATTCATTCAGCTATAAACAGAGTAGAATGCATTAGTAACATATTCAGCTCTAAACGTACATGGATGAAATGTCTAATTTCACGCTTGCGAAACGACACTGTTATACCCCATCTACCTAATGCACTCAAAATACAGTGAATGTGGCTATAAAAAGCAGTGTGAAATTCAACTGTTGGCTTATGACTCAAATGTGTATTTGTAACACATTATCCGACAAATCTTCAAACTATTTTTACAAATGGAAAGAAAACCACAACTGAGGTTTTAAACCCATTTCTCTCTTTTTTAAAAAGGTTTATTTATTTACTTATTTAGGGAGAGAAAAGCATGTGCACACAGCGGGGGAGGAGCAGAGTGAGGGAGAGAGAGAATCCCAAGGAGCCCAGCACGAGGCTCAATCCCACAAATGCGAGATCATGACCCACGCTTGTATCAAGACACCTCACTGACTTGAACCACCACGGCCCCCCAAACCCATTTCTCTTGATCCAAGATCTCAGGTAGGCAGTTCCAGAAGTGGGCCGTCCTGTCATCACCTCCTCACCTGGTGTGCACCCGATGGCAGCTGGGGATTTCTACTCACCACCCATAGAAGCTGCCAACATTTGACAACTTTCTTGATCTGCACCCATCAGGTGTCAAGACGAAAAGCATCAACAGTATATAGAAGAGAGGCTAACATTAGAAAGCTTCACTACCACTTCCCAGCAAATGAGACATGAGTTAAACACAGCCCTTCTTTCAGGAAATGTACCATTTCATGTCATTTCACTTTGTAAAAGTCTCCTAAGAGGACCTGAAAGATTTTGGTGAGTAAAATGTCCTTATATAGCCAGAAATACTAAGTTTATTTACTGATTCTTGAACAACACTTGAAAAAAACTGCACGTAGACAAATTGCCAGTTAGAAGTCTATAATCAGCTGTCCCAGGTTTCTAAAATAAGGGTACGCTTATGGGGACTGAAAAATGACAATGAGGGGGGGAGAAAATCACTACTACTTTGTCTGAAGAAAAAAAATCTCCAATTCTGGAGATAAAAATGCTATTTCTAATGCCTGCCTGTTGTTTGCTCCAAGACTCATTCCACGAAATGCGGAACACTGGTAAGTGAGGAAGAAGAAAGAAAGCGGGTTGCATGTCCCCAGACTCTTCAAGAGCTATGTCTGGGGAAAGGAAGCTAGATTTCAAGGTACACCCTTCTTGCATCATTGGAAACAGCATGTCTCACGATATGTGGTGAGATAAATGAGAGCTGTAACATGGAGCAACACGTGATCCCTGTAACACAGATTAGGCACTCGCACATACACCTGACTGTCTACAACCTGCACACACACACACACACACACACACACACACACACACACACACGGGACATCTGACTGTCTAAAACCTACATACACACACAGGGGACATCTGTCTACAACCTGTACACACACACACGGGGGACATCTGACTGTCTACAACCTGCACACACAGGGGAACACAGGAAGATCAGTGAGCAACCTGAATAAAATATGCCAGTGATGACATTTACTTTTCTGCTCCCTGACTGGTCAATTTTAATTCTTTCTCCTTTTTAGGTAACCTCTGCAATTTTTCTGCTCCCCTGTTTCCTTTCCATTTTGTTGAAAAATATCTTATGATTTCTGTTTTATTTCTACTATTTAAGAAAGCAAGCTAAATCAAATGTGCTGTTAGAAGAAAGCCTTTAAGAGAAAAACACTCTGGTCTCTCTACCAGGAGATTCACTGAAAATATAACATTTATGGAATCAACCTGATTGAAGCTCTCTCAGGAGAACAAGAAAAATCAGACGTGTGTCCTGAGGTGACACTCCTTCCACCGACAGCACTACTGGCCTCACTTGGGAACAAGGGCTCTGATCAGACCTCAGGGGCATTTCACACCCACATGAGAGGCACCTAAAGGTGTCAAGTCTTCTGATGTAGGTGTAAGGAAAGCACCGGTCAGAGGATTCCATGGTTTTTAACCACATGTAGTCTCAGCCTCGAAAAACGCCCGTCACAGAAGCATGGACAGTCTGTTCCTCCACTTTAGTTTAAAAACCATTTGGCATGTTTCCTCATGGATACAGAAAAGTATTTAATATTAAAAAAAAAATCTTGTTAAAAAAGCGGCGGCGGGGGGGCGGGGAGGGGAACGCCTGGGTGGCTCAGTCGGTTAAGTGTCCGACTCGATTTCAGCTCAGATCACGATCCCAGGGTCATGGGATGGAGCCCAGCAGCGGGTTCAGGGCTGACAGTGGAGCCTGCTTGGGATTCTCTCCCCCCTCTCCCCTCCTCTGCCCCTCCCCCGCTTGTTCTCTCTCTCTCTCTCTCTCTCTCTCTTTCTCTCTCTCCCCTCCCCCACTTGCACATGCTCTCTCACTCAAAAAATAAATTTAAAATTTTGTCATTTTTGTATCATTAACACAAGCATAAACAAGCAGAGCGACTCATGTACATTATCAGCAACGGAAGCTCAGGACCCCATCCAGGTCACTGGCAATGGGGGACAAAGGAGCCTTTCAGACTCGGCCCTCTGCACGAGCTCTTCCTAGAGCAGAGCCCGGCACGCTGCCCCTCGTGGGTCTGCATCACAGGCAGAACCTTGTGGGGCCAGTCATGCCAAGGAGACTTTTTGCATAAGCCCCAGAAGGAGTCTGTGTGATAATTTTATGGCTTCCAGAGTTTATTAAAACATTTTAGGGAGTGGCCTTTAAAACTAACTCATAATATAATGACGAACAGCCAAACATTCTCTTTAATTCAAACCATTTAGAAAACTATAATAATCCCTTTCCATATTATTTTTGGAAAGACACAATAAGATGGAAAAAATAAAACATTTCTGAAAAATTATTTTGGTTATCCTTTCAAAATATTTCTTGCTGTAAACACAAATGTCAATTCATCTTCATTTGTTTTTTTGATAAGTACCTTTTTAGGTGTGCGTCTATCACTGACTGAAAGAATAAGGAAATATTCTCTATAATAACTCTCCTCACCTTCTCCCCCAGTACAATTCTATTTAGAAGAAAAATACTTTGCAGTGCTCACATCCTTATTTGGTAAACTACAGGCCCATGTGATTAAAAATAATAGTGGCATGAGAGAATTTAATGCATACAAAAACGGATTATCAAAATTTTAGAAAATATTTGTTCTCTGAAACAATGACAAGGGACACTAAAAATAAACCCTCACCCCCCTCCCCCTTGGACCTGCCTCTGTGTAGAACACCACCTGAGTCATAAATCCGTGCTCTTGTGTAGGTACCAAGAACTCACAGGAAGAAAGGACTTCAGCTAATTTCTAGGTGACTTTGTTTTTCCTTCCCTCCCATTAAGGGTTTTAAGATAACGCTCGTGGAAGGAAAATCTACTTTTCCAGCTGAAATAACTTCCCTTTCTCTTCCCTTTTCAGTTCATCAAAACACACTTCCAGGGGTAGGGAGGAGACAAAAGTTAATTTAATCAGAATATCAAGAACCCAACCCTGTGAATTTGGTGGACATTTACTGAGCGATGACCAGGCACGAGGCCTGGGGATCTGGCAGCAATGGGCTCAGACCCGCAGCCATGCTCCTCTCGGAGTGGCTCGCTCTCCCCTAGTGTGGGCCTTGAACAGAGCACAGGTGGGGTGAGGCAGTCAGGCAGCAGACTGGCCCAGACTGTTCCCAGCTGTCGAACGCCCTTTCCTCTGCTACGTTTGAATGTTGTTAGACAGATACACTCCTCTTGGGCCCAGGGTTAAAATGAAAATTGGCTTAAGCACAGTTCTAGAAAAATATGTTTCCACAATGGATCCATTACTGGATTTGTATCAAACGGTGAACAAATTTGATTTATTGAAACCAAAGCTGTCTGTACCTGGAATGTTCATCTGCAGAGGCCTGACGAGGTCCGGGTGCCTCAGTGGGTTCCCAGAGTACACAAACCACTCCTTGACAGTGGGGCAGGTGCTGGCGCCATCTGAGTAGAGACAGCCGGATCAATAGATACGCATGAGTACCGACACGCGTCACCAGGCTAACAGTGAGACAGACCCAGCTCCCCCGGGGACCAATTTCAAGCTGGTGAGTACAGGGAGTCCTTACATCCAAGGTTACTGAGAGGGACCTCGGGCATCCAACAATTAGTTCCCTACCCTCCGATCCCATTTCAACAAGAACAAGAACCTCTGGGGTGGGAGAGCCGGCAGCATAACTTGGGTAAGTAAGCAATGATGGAGGGCAGAGGTAACCACCTAGATGGTTCCTATAATGTCCTTCCTTTTGGGCCCTCACACTGCTCCACATAGCATTTAGTGAAAACTGGGAGGACAGTCCTTTCTGGTCTTCAATCTACTATTTAATGCAACTATCAAGACTACTATGACATTAGACAATTCAAAAAGCTGGTAGGAATAATACAGAATGAAGGCATTTCTGGGACGCCTGGGTGGCTCAGTTGGTTTGGAATTTGACTCTTGATTTCGGCTCAGGTCACGATCCCAGGGTCATGGGATCCAGACCCATGTGGGGCTCTGCGCTGACAGTGGAGCCTGCTTAAGATTCTCTCTCTCTATCTCTCCCCCCTCTCCTGTTCACGTGTGTGCTTGCTTGCTCACTCTCTCTCTCTCAATAAATAAATAAAGTAAAAAATAAAACAGGCATTTCTGTGTGCTGGATTATTAACTGCTATTAAAATTTCAGTTTATGGGGCACGTGGGGGGCTCAGTCAGTTAAGCGTCCGATTTTGGCTCAGGTCACGATCTCGACCTTTGCAAATTCGAACCACACTCAGACTCTGTGCTGACAGCTCGGAGCCTGGAGCCTGCTTCAGATTCTGTGTCTCCCTCTCTCTCTGCCCCTTCCCCTGCTCACATCTACCTCTCTCAAAAATAAATAAACGTTTGAAAAAGAAATTAGAAAAAAATTCAGTTTGTCTTCTGTTCACTTTACTCCGTAAGCAAAGGTGGAAGGTGGCTCTCCTACCGCACACACTCGCCTAGCTTGGGGTCTCCGGGCTGCTGTCTCTTCAGCACCCAAACCTCCTGCCTCCACGCCTGCCTCCCCTTCCCCAGGGCCCTCTTGACCACCCCCTGACCCTTTGAGGTCTGGTTTACTTCCCCACACGGCCCAGCCCTGCTTAGACTGTCTTCAGACTCACCCCATCCAAGCCATTGTCCGTGTAAATGCAGGCTTTTTGGCTTTTGCTTTTCTACAATGAAAGTTAGACCAGGCTGCACACCCTAAATGGAAATCGCACAATAAAGCCCAAGGTGCCAGCATAAGAATATAGACCTGGGAGCACGTAGAGCCCCGCAGCCCCCGCCCCACCGCACGCCGTGTGCCCTGGCGTCCTCACCTGGATCTGCACACAGCGGGCCTGCAGCACCCCTAGGTCTCTGGCTCACCAGTGCGTGGGATTGTGTGCTGCTCGGCTGGGCCCCCGAGGACCCCAGCTCTGGCTCACATCCTGCTCCCCGGCTACAGCACCTCCCATCCTCCACCCCACCATGCCCTTTCTCATCTCCACATGTGGATGTGGTCCACACCCCTCCCCTCGCCCCTTCCTCCACTCAAGACCTGTGTGCTTCCCCACCACAGTTCTCCGGCCGACGCTGCACGTGCCTGCTTACTCCCCTCACTGCCCACCCGACCGAGCTCCTGGTACCAGGAGAGAGTCGCCGTCATGGTCCCAGGGCAGATGCTTCAACTTAGCCTAAATCCCACACATACAAAAAGAAAAAGAAAAAAAGAAACTCTGAATAGTATTCTTACGGCTGCTAAAAAAACAAAAACACCCAACCCACTTTCTACGTAATCCTCTTGGCCAAGGTATTCACCACCCTAAAAAACAGTCAGCTGAGCGAATGGTGTTCTCAGCCACTATTTCCAAAAGGAGAGCATTCTCTCACACCCAAGACAAACCTCACCGGCTTTCGGCGTCTCGCTGGATGAGGACACTCAACCACCGTCACGCGCCTAGTCTGCCGACTGCCTCCTTAGCAAGACTGAAACATTTACAAAACCACATTTTATGTCATCTTTCACCTACAACTGCTTCAAATCTCTGAATATAAGGGTTTGGGGTTGACTTCTCAGAGTTTTAATTCCAAATAACATGAGAAGAAAGCAGTTTCGTGATAGGCACTGGTATCCTTTATTAAACAACACCAGGTACATTTTCTTTTATTTCCTCTCCTGTTAAGACCTAGAGAAGTCAGTTTTTGGACACATATTCCAAGAGAAATGCCACACAGCAGTCACTTACTTACTCAGCTACCATCCAGGAAGAGCTGCCCAGCCCAGTGAGACCAGCTCAATAGGATCCATACACCCTGCTTCTGTGCAAGGCACGCACTGGGCCGAAGACCAGCAGAGACCCCGGCTTCCCCCTCTTCTCCAGAATTCTCATCAGCACAGACAGCAAATTCCTTCTTTTCTCCACGATTTAGGCCAGTAGGGTTAAGTCCGCATTAACCCTTAACAAAGTTTCTCTTAATTAACAAAAGAACAAAAGCTTTTGCTTTTAAGGTGATTGACTTAAACCCAATGAGTTTCATTGACCACACAATACAGTCACGGAACAAGAGTGAACCACGCTGCTGAAAACGCAGTACCTGTCAGCTACTGACCACACAGAGGCTTGAATATGAAAACCCGCAATTTCTATCACATAACAAATTAGCTAGCCAGAGGATTAAAGTTAAAGCCGCCCTGCTGATCTGAACTTTCACTCCCTAAATGAACTTTTATCTGAAGCTGTGGTCCAGGATACAGGAAGTGACAGAGATATTAACATGAGTATTTTTCTGAGATGCAGGGCAAGTAAAGGAGCATTAAATCACTTTGTGGGTTCTGCCCCTCCCCGCGTGAGCTGCTGGGCAACAGGGACACCCAAGGTGCGTCCCCACTTCCTTCCTCTATCATGAGAGGCCACAAGGGCAGTGCACGGTAGCTAGAAAATGTCAACATTTACAAGAATTAAGTTTTATAGTCTGGTTAATGACTTTTCCAAACCTAAATATTCAGATGGCAGCATTTTCACTTTTATTCAAATTATCCCTCTCACAGACGCAATCCTTAAACTCTGCAATCCTTCCAAAACCCAGAGCTAGATGTAAAGTGTTACCTGAGATCCTCTTAAAAGAAACAGATACTGCTGAAAAATCCTAGGGGTTAGCCTGTTATCTGGGGTACCACATAATTTCAGAGATTTTTCTATAAAACTCCTTGAAGAAAACAGAGGCAATAAACTCTTGGACATTGGTGCGAGCGATCCTTTTTTGGATCTGTCTCTTGAGGCAAGGGCAACAAAGGCAAAAATAAACTATTGGGACTTCATCAAATTAAAAAACTTCTGCACAGTGAAGGAAACCATCAACAAAACCAAAAGGCAACCTACTGAATGGAAGAAGGTATTTACGAACAACATATCCAATATGGGGTTAGTATACAGAATATATAAAGAACTCCTACAACTCAACACTAAAGAATCAAACAATCTGATTAAGAAATGGGAGAGAGGTCCAGAACAGACATTTTCCAAAGACGTCCAACAGACATCTTTCCAAAGATGGCCAACAGACACATGAAAAGATGCTCAGTGTCACCCATCATCAGGGAAACACAAATCAAGACCACAATGAGATGCCACCTCACACTTGTCAGAATGGCTAGAATCAAAAAGACAAAAACAACGAGCGTTGGGGAGGACGTGGAGAAAAGGGAACCCTTACTCACTGTCGGTGGAAGTGGAAACTGCTGCCACCGCTACGGAAAACAGTATGGAGGCTCCTCACAAAACTAAAAATAGAAATACCACGTGATACAGTAATTTCATTTCTGGGTATTTACCCTGATAAAAAGAAAACACTAATTTGAAAAGATATGTGCAACTCTATGTTTGTGGCAGCGTTATTTACAACAGCCAAGATATGGAAGCAGCCCAAGTTGTCCACCGATAGACCAATGGATAAAGGTACACACGCAAACACAGAGGAATTATCAGCCAGCCATAAAAAAGAATGAAATCCTGCAACAACAAAGATGGGTGTAGAGGGTCTTATGCTAAGTGAAACAAGCCAGATGGAGAAAGACAAGTACCATATAATTTCCACTGGTACGTGGAATCTAAAAAAAACCAAAACAGATGTACAAACAGAAAGAGACTCATAAATACCGAGAAAGCGGAGGTTGCCAGAGACGAGGTAGGGGGTGGGAAGGCTGGATGAAACAGCGGAAGGGGATTAAGGAGAAGACTTCCAGTTACAAGATAAATAAGGCACGAAGATGAAAGTACAGCGTAGGTAATGTAGCCAATAATGTGGGAATAAGCTTGTATGGTGACAGATGGTAACCATACTTATCATGCTGAACGTTTTTTAATTTATATAAATGTCGAATCACTGTGTTGTACACCTAAAATGAATATTGTATGTCAACTACACTTCAATTAAAAATGTTAAAAATTAAAAAAATAAAACTCTGTTTAACAGGAAAAACAAAATTTCAGAGGTTTTAATCTGGCATGCACTTTGCAACTACAGCGGAAACATGGGCAACAATTCGGTGTGTCTGAATTGAAATGAAATAATCTTCTTAAATGCCTAAAAATCAAGAAAAAGAGAAGAGGAAATTAAGTTTGGTAATTCCTAAAAGAAAAGGCTGATTTCTCAGACTTTCGACTTGCCAGGCTGCGCGTGCAAAGGAGTGAAGAACTTGAGAAAAGTTCTCTGCTAGTTTAACTCCCTTCAAGCTGTAACATTTTATATGGAAAAAGGAAAAAAAGACATAATCAAACTTGGTCTTCTGCTACTCCCAAAGGATGGACACATGGCTCCACTGCATACAATCTTCTGTATGTAATGAAGACATCTCTTCTCGGAGCAAAGTTGTGGAAGTGTCCACAATGGCAGCCCCTCCCCAGGAAAACTCTGCCTCGCTTATGCCCACTGCTCCTCTGCAGGCGTGTGCTGGGGCAGCAGCGGGCAAGGGGAGAGACAGTGAAGAGAAGCAATGTTGATCACAACCTCTCAATTACTGGGACTTCCAAGTTTGATAATATCCCTCAGGCTTTTAAAGAAAGAGATCTGTCCTTAGGGTTCTGTAATATTTTTATACTGCTAGTTTAATCTATGCTTATATGTGGCCTTAGTCCTGAAAAAGTTAAAAAAGTTCCCCAAACATACTCTCTTGTGTACATGTACCTAGGATTTTAATGAGCCGGTGGCCTGGACAGTGACTATTTACCCACGGGGCTGGCTGCCCCATCAGGAGAGCACCAGCCTCCTCCAGCTGTGTGGGGGTCCCTAGAAGGGCGCTGGGGGAGAAGGAGGGCAGAATGGCAAGGGAAGAGTGTGACCCCCCCCCCCCCCCAAACCGCAGACGGGTGCCTGCGTGCACGGCTCTGGCCGGCCTCTCCGTCGGCCGAGCAGTAAAGGAGGACACACTTTGCCTTTGCTTCGGCACCTTCCTGAGTTTTTTCCATTTCCTAAAACGTATAAGGCTTCACAGTGATGTAAGCTAAGCTTTTCATTAGGAGACAGTCAGAACCTGAAGTAAAGTGGGAACGGGCATGAAGGCAGGATGGGAGGAGGCGGGAATGACGGCAGCCGGTCTGGGGCCATGACACCACCTGGCCGTCTAAACAGCACACAGTTGGCCAGACAGGAAACACGGAGGAGAGCTGCCAGCCAAGCACCCCAACAGAATCAGAGGAGGCGGAGTACCCAACAGACCAGCCATGCGAGCTGTACCCAACACTGGGGACTCTGAAGCGCCCGCCTGTCAGTCGGCCCCGTGCCCGCGCTTTTTGGCTCAGGCCTCCGGTGTCGGCGGCTGCGTGAGTTTAAGGCTCAGGGTCTACACCTGTGGGGTGAGAGGCGCCTTTGGTTCTGAATCTCACTTCAGTCAAGTGGCTCCCACCTGCCAGTCAGACTGGGCTCAGAGAAGGCTGCTCGCCTGTGGGACTTGAAAGCCCATCTCTCTTTCTCCTGTGTCTGAAATTCCACCGTGACAGTCCTCTTCTGAGGAAAGCTTTGCTAAGTGGAAATACTCCTGAAATGGTCATATTTTACACATATACTCAAAAATCAGATCACAAATCACCTAATTTATACCAAGAATCTGCAGGGCACAGTAAAATGCCACCTGAACAGTCTCTGCTAGCTCAGCTGACAGCAAACGGGGACAAGGGACATCAGACAAACAAGCCCATAAACAAACTGTGACGAGATCAGAACAAACATACACGGTCCTTTTTTGATAAAGGAATAAGGGAGGAATTTGGGGGAGGTAGTTTTTAAGGGCATAAGGAACAAACAGAATTGATCAGAATGGCCTGAGCTAGAAAAAAGTAAAAGTTGTACCTGTCAACATGGATATAGTTTCTAGAGCATGCAAGTAGATGGGACCACTTGGGTGTAAAGGGGTCAAACGCAGTGTGAGGACCTCCCACATACGGGGGTCGGCAGAGAGCAGGGGCTGGGGGAGGAAGGCCGGGAGGGACATGGGCCATCGACGTGGGGTCCCAGCAGAAAGCTCACCGCCAGGGAGGAGCTGGCGGACAGACAGTGTCTGCAGAGAGCAGACAGGTGGAGGACTCACTGGGGCACCAGGCCTTGATGGAGAAAGGAAGTAGAGACGGAAACTTTTCCATATGTTGACAATGAAGTGGTGAAATGTTCCCGCAGTGTAGGAAAAACAAACCAGGAATTAGAAGATTAAGAAACACAGAATATCATCCTAGGAAGTAAAACATCCATTTCTTAGCAGTTCTAACAACAGAAACAGAGATAACAGAGAGGAGAAAAATTTGTAAACATAAAGGATAAAGAAGCTATCATTAAAACTTTGCAGAGAAAAGAGAGGCACCAAAAAAGGAACTAGAATCACACTGGCATCACACTGGCGCTGACTTCATCAGCGCCCCCGATACTAGAGCAGGGTGGGAGGTGGCCAAGGAGGGGGCAGAGCTGCTTGGCCAGTGTTCCCACCGACACCTCTATATCTGGACAAATTTCTTTTTTTTTTTTTAGTTTATTTATTTATTTTGAGAGAGAAAAATATTCATTTATTTTGTGTGCTCACGAAAGCAGGGGAGGGGCAGAGAGAAGGGGAGAGAGAGTCCCAAGTAGGCTCCGCATCATCAGAGTACAGCCCTATGTGGGGCTCAAACCCACAAACTGCGAGATCATGACCTGAGCCGAAATCAAGAGTCGGACGCTTAACTGACCGCACCACCCAGGCGCCCCTGGACAAATTTCTGAAGCCACTGCATTCTCGAGTTGGACAGAGGCCTGTGCAGACTGCGGCCTCGGGAGGGAGAGCCCGAGCAGAGCAAGAAAGTCTCTGAGATGAGGAGACAGAGCCTGTAGATCAAGACTGCTAGGACAGCTGGGAACGCAACACAGAACAGCAAAGACTTGGCCCTATGCAGAAAGGGGCTCCCAAACTCTGCACGGAGGTCCTCGTTGAGAACTGAGCTCTGTGTTTAGAGCAAAACTCAGGGAGGCTGGACAACTACTGACCAGCCCCACTGAGCAACCACCAGAGCCTGCACAGAGCTCCGTGACATCAGAGTCCTACCAGCCAATGTGCAGAGACTTACTTCATCAGGCACCTAGCACTCAGGTGACAGCCCAGGAAGGCCAACAGTCAGGAGCCGGGCCACTCCAGCTCTAGAGTGAAGTTCCCACAGACCCATCCTAATAAAGCATAAAATGTAAAGGATCAGGTAAATTAGCTGCCTGACGGACCACAAGACAATACCCTTCAGTGATCCAAAATCTTCTAGCTTACAATCTAAACACAATGGATATGAGAAAAGCAGAAATACATGAGAATAAGCAGAACCCTGTGGCCCTCTTATAAGGAGGAAACTCAGTAAACAGACCCAGGACCACAAATGATGGGGCTGATGGGAGTTAGTTAGTGAGTGGGCAAGGACTTGGAAACAGCTCCTATGAATAAATTTAAGGTTTTAAAGGCAAACGTGAAGACAGGAAAAAAAAAAAAAAAGAAATGGAAGATTTTTTAACAGCAGCTGAGAAACACAATATCTGAAATAAAGATTTCACTGGATGGGTTATAGCAGATTAGATGTTACAGAAGAAAGGCTCACAGAACTTGAAAACCAAGCCAACAGGAGATACCCAAATCAAAGCAGAGGTAAGAGGCTTAAAAAGCAAGTGCTTTTTGGTATGCAAGGAGCACATGAGCCATAAATCACGCACGTAAGCTGGAGGCCCGGTGTGAGAGGTGAAAGCAACGGAGACAGAGAACAATGTTTGTTGATGTAATGCTCACTTTATTTCAAATTTGATAGGAAATATAAACTCACTGCTCCAAGAAGCGTGAGCACCCCAAGGAGAATAAACACTGAGGGTACCACTCCAAAGCTCAGTTAAACAAACTGCTGAAACCAGTGCTCAAGAGAAAATCTTACAAACAGCCAGAGAGAAAAACACTCATTACAGATGAGGAACCACAGTTAAGAAGGGCCACTGTCACCACATGACAGCCAACACAAGCCAGAGACAACATAACGTCTTTACAGTGCTGAACAACAAAAATACCTAAAATTCTATGTACAGCAAAATTACACTCCTGAAATATAGATATTTTCAGGGAAAAAAATCAGGAAATTGAAATGAGCATGATAAGAAATGTAAAAGCCAAGTTCTCTAAAGGAAGAAAGATGATACTAAAGGAAATTTGCATCTACACCAGAAATGGTAGACATAAGACTTCTCATTTGAAAACTCCTCTCAAAAGCAACTTACTACTGAAGATAATGGTTGGAAAATTACAGCTGATGGGCCAAATCTGGCTTGCTTGTTTTTATACAGTTTGAAAGCTTAAAATCTTTTCACATTACTTCAAATGACCAGAAAATTATCAAACAAAGTATATTCTGTGGCACAGGAAGATAATATAAAATTCAAATTCTGTGGCATGAGACAAGGAGATTAAACGTTATTGAAACACAGCTAACTCGCGGAGCTCCACCCTGTCACGTGTGCGCGACAGCAGCAGGGCTGTGTGACAGAGACTACAAGGGCCCTCAAAGCCCAAAGTATTTACCGTCATCAGGCCCTTCGCAAAAAAAACTTTGCCAACCCCTGGTTTAAAGTAAAAATAAGAATCACATATTATGAGATTTAAAACCTATGCATGATCTCAAAAGATTATACATTATAGGTAATATTCTTGACATGACCAACCATTTCTGTGACACTCTCAAAAAAACCAAAATGCAGAGACGGAGACAGACAAGCGGCCAACAGGGGACAGAGCCAGAGGGCAGGGTACAAAGTGATGGCATGAGAGAGTTCCTCTGTGGCGATGGACCAATTCTGTATCTTGACAGAACAGAACTGCATAAAACTATACACACATACAAACAAATGAGTGAATGTAAAAAAATGGTAAAAATGGTATTAATGTGGGGCACCCGGGTGGCTCAGTTGGTTGAGCGTCCAACTCTTGGTTTCAGCTCAGGTCATGATGCCAGGGTCATGGGATTGAGCCCTGCGGCAGGCTCTGTGCTGAGTGTGGAGTTTGCTTTAGAGCCTCTCTCGCTCACTCACTCTCGCTCTCGCTCGCTCTCGCTCGCTCTCGCTCTCTCTCCCCCTCTGCCCCTCCTCTACTCATGCTCTCTAAAAAAAAAAACAAAACATACTAATGAATTAACATATACTTTACTACAGTCATCTTTGGGGGGGGGGGAATTGGGGTAAGGGTACATGAAAGTCTATGCACTATAAAAAGTTTAAAAATGTACAGAAGACATGGGGCGCCTGGGTGGCGCAGTCGGTTAAGCGTCCGACTTCAGCCAGGTCACGATCTCGCGGTCCGTGAGTTTGAGCCCCGCGTCAGGCTCTGGGCTGATGGCTCAGAGCCTGGAGCCTGTTTCCAATTCTGTGTCTCCCTCTCTCTCTGCCCCTCCCCCGTTCATGCTCTGTCTCTCTCTGTCCCAAAAATAAATAAAAACGTTGGAAAAAAAAATTAAAAAAAAAATTAAAAAAAAAATTAAAAAAAAATGTACAGAAGACATAAAACAATAACAACAAAAATGATGGGGAGAATTAAAGTTCACTGCTATGAGGTTTCCACATCACACACAATGCAGTATCGTACTATCTGAAGGCAAACTGTGGTAACTTAAAGGTGTATACAGCAGTATCAGGCAAAGCCAACTTTAAGACAAGGAGTATTACCAGATTTTTTTTAAGGGAAATCCCATAACGTTAAAAGGGTCAATTCACCACTAAACATAACAATCCTCGACGTATACGCACCTAACAACAGAAGTTCAAAAATATCTGGAGCAGGGGCACCTGGGTGGCCCAGTTGGTCAAACACCTGCCTCTTGATTTTGGCTCAGGTCATGACCTCACAGCCATGAGACAGAGCCCTGGGTTGGGCTCCACACTGACAGCACAGAGCCTGCTTGGGATTCTCTCTCTCTCTCTCTCTCTCTCTCTCTCTTTCTGCCCCGACCGTGCCCTGCTCGTGTGCACACGTGCTGCACTCTCTCCCTCAAATAGTAAATAAAAAATAAAACTTTTAAAAAGTTAAAAAAGATATCTGAAGCAAAAACTAACAGAACTGAGGGAATAAATAAAAACATCCACAGTAACATCTGCAGATTCCAACACTCTTCTCTCAAGAACTAAGCACAAGTCAAAAGAAAACTGGGAGAACAGCCCTGTTAGCACCACTGATACTCCTGGAGCAGCGACTGCAGAACAGACGTGGTTTCCAACATACGTGGGATAACAGCTAAGCAAACGACACAGAACACGCTCCATTCTCATCACCGGAAGTAAACTGGCGGTAGCAACACTGTATGTTCACGTCCTAATAATCTTTTTTTTAGTAATTTATTTATTTTAAAAATTTACATCCAGGTTAGTTTGCATATGGTGCAACAATGATTCCAGGAGTAGATTCCTTAAACCCTTACCCATTTAGGCCATCCCCACCCGTCCAGCAATCCTCAGTTTGTTCTCCATATTTAACAGTCTCTTCTGTTTTGTCCCCTCCCCATTGCTATATTATTTTTGCTTCCCTTCCCTTGTGTTCATCTGTTCTGTGTCTTAAAGTCCTCATATGAGTGAAGTCACAGGATATTTGTCTTTCTCTAATTTCGCTTAGCATAATACCCTCTTAGTTCCATCCACATAACGTCCTAATGATCTTAACTTCATGTAGAAAGCCACGAAGTTGAAAAGGAAAAAAGTAAAGATCAATTGTGAGGACGAGTTCCTATCTTCACAGAAATTTTTCCTGTTATTCTGGTTATGTAATAAAGTCATCAATATGGCTGCAAATAAATCACACTAACAAAGTCTGAAATTTTAGTAAACTTTATATACTGGAACTGAAATGTTCTGTAATGTAAAAATTCTTTCATGGTTAAGATATTTTTTTTTATCATGGGAATCAATGTGAAATCACTCACGCGAAGAGTGAATATGGAGAGAGAATCACATAAGAAAAGAAACAGAAAAAATTACTTAATACCTGGTCCCTAAGTTTATCCCGTAGGTTCTTTTGTTTCTGTTTTAAATTAGCATAAGCATCTTTCTTGTGTCTTTCTTAGGACCCATAAGCCTCTGAAGCCTGACAGCACACATGGGAAAAGGCAGTATGTCCTGGGCAGTGCCGGGAATCTAATAAAACTGGATTCAAAGAACTCTACCACTCCATTTCCCACCAAAGAAAAGAATGATTACAGCATTTTAATCTGACAATTCTGTCACCACCTTTAGGTCAGGTAAATGTTTACTTTCCGGAATAACAGAAGAATACTAACACCAATACTGTATTGGCATGTTTGGAAATAATGGGAGTTTAGGCAGAAGGACCAAAGACACGCTTTTATTGGGACCCTGCTGCTTCTATCTCCAGTCCTGGTCACAGTGTGAGAGGCCCCGTTTCTCATCAAAGCACTCTCGAGTCAGACAGCAGTGTCCCAGGAGGCCTGTCTCGGGGGAGCAGGGCCTTACGCAGGAGGTGACCCATGTGTCATGTGCCCCTAGTCTCTACTATGAAGTGCTCTTCTCCACTCATGATGCCCCCCCAAACTGCTCCGAAAAGAGAGTGATAGGGTCTAATTAATTTTATACCTGGCGTTGAAGGCCCCCAGGTTTTCTGTTCTGGTCACTGACAGTCCTCCCCCTACACAATTGTTGCTACTGCACAATGAAAATATTGATAGGAAACGACAACTACTCTAAAGGAAAATTTCGTTTATACTTTAAAACACGATGTACTAGATTTTATGAAATTATTTTATGAAAATCACATTTTGAGGGGGGAGTAAGTAGGCACTGTCTTCTAATAATAAACATACCCCACACTCCTGCAGGAGAAAAGGGTTTTCACATTTTTAAAAACCACCAAACCTTCTAAGGAAAAAAAATACAAAACTAAATATAAATAGATTATTATTATATGAGTTATTATTATAAATTATGAATTAATAAGTTAAATATAAATAGATAAAACATAAGATTTTATAACAACGATGCACTCTTCTTTTAATGAGTACTGATCAACCGTTTACTAATTAGAGAGAGATGCCCCCTGGCGTTTTCCCTTAATGCCGTACAGATGTGACTGGTATTCTCAAGGACAGATTTTAAAGACAAACAAACCCCTTTCCAATCGTATCCGCGTCCTGAAAGAATGCATTCCACCTCATTTGGCCCGTTTCTCAGACTCCAACTCCAGAGAGCACTGCTGCTAAGCGGCCCGCCCCACTCACCTTCGCCGCCCCCCAGCAGGAGGGAGTAAACGCGCTGGCGCACGGGGCGGTAGACGAAAGCCTGGCTGGGCAGAGCCTGGTCCAGCGCGTCCTCCAAGGTGTTGCTGCATTCGATCTCCCCGCTGCTCATGATGTTGTACACCAGGTAGCTCTCTGCCTGGACGTGATGTGCTCTAGCAATCTGTTCAAAATTCAGATATGACTGGTTTCTCCTTGAAAACAAAACAGTAACCTCTAAAGAGAAAAAATCAACACCCCTGTATCACATGCCAGTGTTTCTAGGCTCTCGGAAATGGAGCAACCGTCCCTCAAGCTCATGACATCAAGCTGGCGTCTCTGTTTTCCTTCCTCGGGGCATCTGGGCTCGAAATCGTCTCATCCCTCCTCCACCTCCAGCCTCCCAATCACCAGCAGACTTAGCACACAGCGTGTTGTCTGCCCGATGACAGGCATTACTATGAAAACGTGCGACTGACTTCGGCCCATTCCTCCCCTCTCCAGTCCACCCTCCACAGCACCCACAGCCTGTGTTCTTAGAAGAAGGTCCGGCCACTGCCCTCCCCAGAGCGTCTGAATGGCTACCACAAACCTTCCCCTAACATTCAAGGCCCCGGCGTCCTCTTTCCAGTCCACCAACACACCCGCTAGAGACCACTGCCATGCGGTCACAGTGGAACAGCTCCATTGTTCCTCAGGCATAGTCAAGCCTTCCCCAGCCTCACTTGGGCTCCCGGAAATGCACCCCTTCTGGGCCTCCCCACCCCCCACCTCACAAGCCCCTCTCCCGTGACGGTTCACCTCAAGTGGCACCCTGTCTTCTGCTCCCAACTAGAACCCACCTTCCCTTGCCTAATGGTGCTTCAGGCCATACACAACTGGGAAATGAGCGTGGGTCGGGAACCAGCAGGGGCCGGGTCAAGACGGGAAAGACAGAGAGCCCGGGGTGATGCCGCCTCGTACTCGACACGAGTCCCAGGCTGGCTGAAAGGCAGACCTTGCCCTCCTCTAGGCACTGAGGTACCCTGCAGGCTCCACTTCTGCACTGCCGTCCTTTGCCCGCGTGCCTTTCCCTGTCCTGTCCTTCCGGCAAACTGCTACGGTGGCCCCAAGTTCTCTCTCTGAAGCCAGGCCTGAGCAGGAGCTGACCAATTCTTCCGAGCTCGCACTTCTAGACTACTGACCACGACCAACCCGCCTCTCCCCATGCGAGACGGAGCACAGATGTGATCTTGTAAAGGGTCAAACTTGCAGTTAGAGGCTTGAGTTCAAAGCTAGGGTCTGCCAAGTACTGGCTGTGTGACTGCAGGCAATGTCATTTAGCCCTTTCGCAACATGTTCTCATGTGAGGAGGGAGGCAAGCGTGTCTACCGAGAGCTGCGTGACAATTAAGGCCGGCGATGTGAGGCACAGCCTCCAGTAACAACAAACAGCCGTACAAAGATACGTCAGTGGAGAATCATCTCTGTGTGGTCCGTATTAAACTAGCATTCTCACATCCAGCCTCATGATAAAACCAAACCAAATAAACAAGCAGAATTAGATTTAGGTCTTCTCTGTCCACTTCCCTCACTTCGAGTGGAGTCTGCTCGGATGGTGTCCAAGTCTGTGTTGAGAGCAGGCCTTTCCCCATGCGTACCTCTCCTTCTCTACTGTCCAAGCACACTTCCACCTGGGGTTCAGATTCTGCCCTCCCTCCAATTTCTAACCCACGTTCTTTTCCTTCCATGAAGCACCTTTTAAGGATGCTTCCAGGTAGGATAATTTTAACTCCTTAATACTTTTTCACCTGTAATTCTCTTAAAGTACATATTGCATTCTACTTTTTACCGTAATTTTTTATGTTACTAAAGGAACTTATCTGCTACAATGTATGTAATGGAGGAAGAGGTGAAGGACTTCTCAAGACAGGAGACCCCATGTAGTTGTACAGGACGGAGGGAAGGAGCCACCAAGGGAAAGGCCCTAAAGGTACAAGAGGAAAGGAATACTGCCTTCAAGATTCAGTGAGACACAGTGTGACGGGCACAAGGGGCTCAGCAGTGGGAGAAACAAACGAGACCCTGCCCTCGCGGCACCGTCCCGAGCATGACATTCCAGTGAGGCATGCGCTACAGCAGGTGGGTGGCTGGTCAGGGCTTCTCTGAGTGAGTGACCGCCCAGATGGGACAGAAGACTAGTAGCCATGAAGCAGCAAAGGGGCAGGGGAGGTTCCCAAGAGGCAGAGAAGCACATGCCGGGCCATGACAGACAAGGGACTGACCAGGCTAGAGAAGTGGCGGTGGTGAGGTGATGGCAGGCCGTGGCCTGCTTAAGGCTACTGTTTCTACCCTGAGAGTTACAGAATAAGGCTTCATTTCTGCATGCAGCATGGCCAATGGACTAGAAGGGGCAAAAGTCTACACGGAAGAGTTGTCAGCCATTCCTGAGTAATTCAGACCAGAGACCACATATGCTAGGGTGATGAGACTAACTGACTAGGTACAAGTAACAAGACAGGGAGAGAACAGTTACCAGGAGTGGTAATTGCTAGGTTTGTAACTTGCGCACCTGGAATGGAAGATGGTGACACTTTGTCAGGAACAACGGGAAGGTTTGTGGGTAAGACACAACACGTGTAACCCCCCTGGCCTCACACGTAACACGTGGCTAATCAATAGCAGTCCTCCGTAAAACCTCTGAAGGGCTCTATGTCACTTTCAGAATTAAGTCCAAACTCCTAGTGGGGCAGGTAATAATCTTCCCAATCTGGTTACATTCTACCCTTTCCAACCTCTCTCCCCATGGCTCCCCTCAGACCGTCCTCCAGCCTACTGTTCTACCACGTGCCCCAAAGCAACAAAGATCTGCTTATTCAGAACAAATATCGGCTCTCATGAAGGTCTGGTTCCACTCTACCTCTTCAGTAACTTCTCTCTGTACTTAACCCACAGTGACCTCTCCTTCAAATTTCTAGAGCTCTCTTCTAGAACAGGCATGTAACAATATCCAGCATACTTTATAATGTGAGTTTCCATATGCATTATGTCATACTTCCTAACTACATTGCCCTGTTCTGTGTCCCCCACAGTGCCCTAACCGCTGCAAGTAGTCAATAAAGATTCATGACAAATCCATTAATGGATATACTTTCAATCATGACATGTCAGATTTGGGTGGGCACATCTACATACCTTTAAGATTTCAGGGTCTGAAACCATGGTTACTTGTTGTTTGATTTCAGGCTCCATATTCACAAGGTCTTCTTGATTAATTCCAGGGTTTGTACATATAGGTGCTTCTAGCTTAAATTCAGGGTCTGCACCCAGAGGTGATTTTTGCTTGAATTCAGTGTGTGTACACATGGGAACTCCTTGCTTGGATTCAGAGTATGTACACATGGGAACTCCTTGCCTGTATTCAGAGTATGCATACATGGGAACTCCTTGCTTGGATTCAGGGTATGTACACACAGGATCTCCTTGCGTGGATTCAGGGTGTGTACACACAGGATCTCCTTGCTTGAATTCAGGATGTGTACACATGGGAACTCCTTGCTTGGATTCAGGATGTGTACACAGGAGGAATCCTTCCTTGGAGCCAGGATCTATACACACGGGAACTGCTTGCTTGGAATCAGGGTCTGTAGAAACAGGAACTCCTTGTTTGGACTCAGGATCTGTACACACAGGAACTCCTTGCTTGGATTCAGGATTTGTCCACATGGGAACTCCTTGCTTGGATTCAGGATCTGTACACATGGGAACTCCTTGTTTGGATTCAGCGTCGGTACACATGGGAATTCCTTGCTTGGAATCAGGGTCTGTACACAGGGGAACTCCTTGCTTGGATTCGGGGTCGGTACACATGGGAACTTCTTGCTTGGATTCAGGGGCTGAACTCATGGATCCCACCTCCTTGTCCAAAGTTATTAAACCCTTAGGTTTTTGGAGAAACCATGGAGATTTCTGTCCTGGCAAAAGATATGATGCCACACCCTTATAAAAAAGAGCTTTGTTTGGTCCCAAAGGTAACATCTCTTCTAGCTTTTTTTCACCCTGATGCAAGCGAAGAACTTTAGATATATGGTCTGCTACAGCTAAGATGATGTTCCCTTTTTTGTCAAAGTTCTCCTTTACAGAGGTATAGGAAGACAAGCACTTGTACCGAAAGCTTTCAAACATGCCTTCTGGAATAATATCGTTGCCAAGCAGGCAGGCCAGAAGAGGAAGGTCTGCCAGGCTGATATCTAGACTCTCACAGAGCTTCTCTCTACAGAGCATGACAGTATCGAGACTGTCCAGACAGAGCTCACTAATTGAAAAGTAGGGACAGGTATCATAGATTAAGTAGTCGGTGTCTTCTCCAAGAATACCAAGACAGTTATTCTGGAGGCCATAAGATGCCACCTCATAGTCGGCCTCTTGCAACGAACACAGAGTTTCCTGACCCAGGCTCTTCAAAGCAAATCGTGTAAATATGGCCAGCCCTGAGGGGATGAAGAACATGTTTCTGCCAGGCTGCTCCTTATGTGACTTGATATAATGGAAAATCCTGGAGATCTCCCTGTTGTTCTTTAGTCTTCGTTTCACCCACTCATCTCTCTTATCCTGCTCCACCGTGCCATCAAAGAAGAATATCAACCTGATGCCAACAGCTGTAAAAGTCTTAACAAAATCCCGCAAAGCAGAGAAGTATTCCCGCCACTGGCCACCGCAGATCCAAGATTCAGGAGTGTACCAGTATCTGAGACAACACATGGCATCAACCACAATGGTAGGAGTACATCCAGGATGCTTGCTTCGGTGGTGTTCCGCCAGTTCTTTGAAATTCACTACTGTACATATATGTGGGCAGGTACTGCCCACGAATCCCTGCAAACCTCTCACACCCATAACTGACCTCCTGGAAAGGATCTGGAAAGGAAAATAAATGAGTTATTATGACATTATCACTAGACATAGGATACCTTTTAAAGTAAATAAACAGAATACTTAATATTCGCACTCTATTTTCAAAACACTCTAGGCACTAACAAGGTATGTAACATGGCATACCGGTTAGAAGCCTGAAGAGTTTTCACTGAAGACAAAGAGGAACCTTAACCTAAGCATGAGTCACCAGAGTCGGCCTTCATAAGGACAACACAGCGCAGCAGTCCTCTAAGATTTGTATTAAAACTATTAATGAAGGGTAACAGTTTTCAAAAAGTCATCATTTCCCATCTAGGAACTCAAGCAGAAGTTAATTTTGAAAGCCCAAAACACAGACAGATGCACGTAACACGGACGCTTCTCAAAACCATCTTGCTGAGTGAAAGAACGTAGACCAAACGGGAATACACACCATGTGACCCATTTGTATGAAATTCTACTTCACCGAGAGTGGGGCTGATCTGTGGCACCAGAGAACAGGCGGTGGTGGTCTGGGGTAGGGCAGCTGGGAGGGAGGGATTTACATAATGGAAACTCTTGGAGTGACGGATATGCTCGCTACCTTAATTGTGGTGACAGTTTCACGGGTAAACACAGGCTAACCCTCGTCAAACTGTAAACTGTAAGTGGTTTACTATTTATCAAGTATACCTGAATAAAGGCATCAAAAAGAAAAACACATAAAACTTCGCCCTGTCAAATGTAACATCTGAGTTGGTGACTGGCTTTCAGTGGAAAACTGCCTACTCGAAAATGCAAAAACAGGGGCACCTGGGTGCCTCAAGTCAGTTAAGCATGTGACTCTTGATTTTGGCTTAGGTCATGATCTCACAGTTTGTGGGATTGAGCCCCACACTGGGCACTGCACCGACAGCATGGAGCCTACTTGGGATTCACTCTTTCCCTCTCTCTCTGCCCCACCCCCACGGTCACTCACTCGCTCTCTCTCAAAATAAATACATAAACTTAAAAAAAAATGCAAACACTGACAAAGTAGCAAAAAGACCTCAAACTGAAAATCTGGCAAAATCCTAAGCAGAGTACTTTGTATAAAAAGTAAGGTGTCCTATGTATAATAAAGGATGTAACATATGACATTCTTTTTTTTTTTTTTTTTAAGTTTATTCATTTATGGAGACAGAGCGCAAGCAGGGGCAGGCCAGAGAGAAAGAGGGAGACACAGAATCCAAAGCCGGCTCCGGGCTCGGAGCTATCAGCACAGAGTCTGACGTGGGGCTCGAACTCATGAACCGTGAGATCATGACCTGAGCTGAAGTCGGACGCTGAAGCCACCCAGGCAACCCATGACATTCTTCAAGTAGGTAATAACATCTGTCACTGGTCAGAAAAAATTCCATGATGACACCTTTGATCTTAACGGCCTATAATTTTCACTTTGGTTTTCTTTTAAGACTCATCATGGCTTCATGTCCACTGACAGAACAAACAAAAAGTCCTTATCACGCAAATAGCTACGGGAGGACAAACAACGCCTCTCCAGGCTCGGGACTGAGGGCGGCAGCCATCAGCTGCCAACACACATCGGTGACGTCCAGCCTCGCGGCGCGCTCGCCTCCTACCAGACGGCACTGGGCACTCAACACACAAAATCTCCAGTCTTTAAAACATCTCTGACAGGCAAAACACTATAAGCTCTACTTTACAAGTGAAGAAACCGCAAATAAACCACTATGTTGAGAAAAGGTACCCTCACACAGGACTGTCTTTTAAGAATTTATTGCCTGTTAATGGACACTGGCCCCTAGTAGGATCCGAAGTTGCGTATCTGTTTAATGGCCACGAATATTGAAAATATATAAACATGGAGTGGCTACAAATCTCACACATTTATGTTGAAACTTAGAAAATCTTGCCCATTAAGTTACTGAACATACCCCCCAATCCACTGCGGAAAGAACCCTCATAGCATTCACCTCGGGAACATGACCAAGGTACGAGCGTCTGAAGCCCAAGCTGGACTTCACGGTTATTTCAGCTACAAGGAAGTTCTACGGTTTGGGCCTCTGGGTGCGGACCCTCTGTTTACGAAGGTTCTGCTGTGTTTCTGAGGCCAGATGGTTTTTCTCCTGGTGTCCCAACACAGCAGTCTGGCCCAGGTTTGGAAAGAGAACCAAAGAACGCACATAAGGGTGGTCAGGATGGATTAAAGAAACGATGCTTAGAGCGCATACACTGCAGGCCATTATTCGGTGCCCAGCTTTGAAAACAGCAGACTTGCGCGCTTTACTGAAGGAGGTCTTCCGGATTCCGACTCTGTCTGTACGATGACCTGAGACTCCCCCGCTTCCACCAGGTTCCCTGGGGGGTGCCCAGCATCCGACAGGGCCCACCGCCGGCGCAGGAGGATCCCCTCCCATCCAGCCCACCGGCGCCGGTGGGACCTCCCAGTCGGCCACTGGCTCGCTCAAGACGCACGTGGAGATCAAGCTGGAGCAAAAGAGATCAGTGCCCGCTCCCACACAGACGTGGGCTCCCATTTGTGCGGCGGCTCCGCCACATTCGGGTTGGCTGCCTTCCCTCACCGATAAAAAGGGATTTTTGTTTCAAGCATTTTTCTACTAAAACTGCAAGTGACAACACTGAGCTGCTCCAAACACTCTCCTCTTTATTTTGGGAGAAGTCAGGCTCAGCCTCTGCTTTGATTTTATTCAAATGTTTTCGTCCTTTCCCACCCAGCAGTGAAAAGCTCACCATTGTAATTAAACATGTACGGGTTTTTCCTCTTTCGCACTGCCAATTTCTCACATTCTGAATCGCAAATTACCTCAGGAATGTTCCGCTACGACGTGCTCTTCTACAGTATTTACAAAGAAAACCCCGGGCAGGCGAAGACCTGGGACTGGTGACTCTGGACGACGTCTTCCGGTCCTTCCAGCTCTGAGGCTCACGCCACCCACCCCTCAATGAGACGCCTAAGTTCACATGAAATGAAACGGCTAAGAAAATAAATTCTGTGGACACTACCGTTTTAAATAACTGTAGGTTTCCTTTTTTTGGTGAAGCCTTTTGCTGCGAAGAGCACGTACGGCTGACCCTTGACACAAGTTTGAACTGCATGGGTCCACTTGTACGTGGATTTTATATATACATACACACATATATATATAGTACAGTATTATCTTTTCCTTAGGATTTTCTTAATAACGTTTTCTTTTCTCTAGCTTACTCTAAGAATACGGTAGACAATACAAATGGCACACAAACTGTGTTAGTTGAGTGTTACCAGTACAGCTCCGTCAACATGCTTTTAGGAGGTAAGTTCTTGGGTGGGGGTCAGAAGTTTATTTGCAGATTTTTGACTGTGCGAAGGGGCCAACTGTACTGAGGTTTTCATTCTTTAAAGATGGTTTTAAAGGTGACTATAAATATACATGTACATATACCTATATATACACAATTTTCATTATCTAGATATTGTTCAGAAAGAAAACAGATGTCTCATTAGAGGAGTTTCTTGCCCAAAGTACAATCTGGGAATCACTTCCATTAATGCAGGCCTCCTCAGGGCAGATGATGTCACTGTGTCACATCCCCAACACCCAGCACTGTGTCCGACATGCCAGGGGCCCAGTAAGTACTTGCGAATAAATGAATGAAAAGAAGGCATTGAAGTTTATGGACTCCGTTTGCAGGCAAATAAAGAGTAGGAAGCAGAGACCCTGCCCTCAAGGAGCTGACACTGATTTGGGAAACAAAGCCTCAAGGCAGGAAGTTGATGAAGGAGAAGCAGGCGCACAAGTACAGAGCGTGTCACACGGGAAGGGGCCTCCTCCTAGGAACGGCGTCCCTCTATACAGCTGCACCCGTCCCAACATACTGGTTACCGGGAAGTGAGGACGCAGAAGATGAAAGAGAAATCCTGAAGTCTCTTTATTCACAACCTTCGACGATGAACACTTAGAGAAATGAAAGGTGCAGTGAGTGCCTCAGCACAGACACATCTCTATACCGCCACTGACAGAAGGGGCCGAGTCCCTCTGAACACAGGGACAAATGGACTCGTGGACAACCCACAGACCGGGGGGCGGGAGGGACACCTCCTACCCAGAGATCAGTGTTTGCAGAAGGACAATCGGTAGCAGCAGCTCTGGCCACCCTAAAGCACCAGCATGCAACAATGTCAGAGCATACTTTTCCAATGGGCACGCAAGTTAACGAGGAAGTCTGTACAGGGGACGCTGGTTCAGAGGGCACCAACGAGCTGGAGTTCACTGAAATGAGCTATTTTCAGCCGGAGACAAATTCAGCTGAAGACCTACAAAGCAATGAAGTCAAAACTTTGGGGTTTACGTTCACCAGACAGAAATAATTTGCATCTGTACAAGACAAAAACCTATAAATTGACACATGGAGCATCAGCATCTGGGCTCTAATCAAGAGTAAGTGGCAAAGTCAGAGAGGCACATCGGGTTAGAAAACTAAACAGTCTTGGGTGAATCTGTTAAATAACGGCCCGCACCATGGTGACAAAACACACGGTCCTCCTTTTTCTTGGCTTCATTTCCAAGTCAGGTGTTTCCTTCCCCGGTCACATGCTGGCTGGGCCTGCGCCTCAGGAAGGTCACCTTGTCGCTGGACGTGGGGCTTCTTTCCCTGGCTCCCCACCAACCTCACCTACAAAGGGAAACCGACAGGGACCCCCTTCGGCACAGCAAGGCAAGAAAGAGGACTGAAAACTCCGTGACATGAATACCTATGCCACAGCAGCACACGGGACAGGGTTAGCTCAGTGTTTACTGAATATTCATGAATGCACAAACCAGGTGAACAAGCAAGCTGCAGGCGGCCGCCACTGCGCTGGTGGCCATGCTTCGGAGCCCCTCCACCCAGGACTCATTAACGACCGAAAAGATGCCCTACCGCGGCAGATTTCCGTCAGACTCCCCTGGGCCCTCCTCTCAACAAGGCCTCAACCTTGGGCATCTGCGTGCATCCTGGCTGAGACCAGTCTCAGCAAGAGTCCTGCTGAGTCTGTCTGGAGAAGATCCCTGCCCTCAATAGATGATCACCCTCAAGATCCGATCAAATGCGTCATCCCCTTGGTTCTTACTGCTGGCAGGCTACAAATCCCCAGGCATCTTTGCTGTGTTCAAAGCTGAGCCCCATCTCTCTCCCTTAGTGGAACACCCCTATTGCAATAATCTTGAGTAAAACCTTCCGTACTGTTTCAGCAAGTGTCAGAACATTTTTTCTCCCACACCACATCTCTATGAAGCTCTTCACATGAGAAACGGAAAGCCTATAGCTATTCTGATGTACACCGTACGTACATCATACATGCAGGGTGTCCTGGAGGGCCCTCCAGGACACAGTCAGGCCATGACCACTGGTGCCAAGATCCAGAAAACTGGCGCATGGCTGATGTAGGCACTCAGCAGCTGCTAGGTCAATAGGTCAGTCCCCTCCAAGCAGTGCCCTAGGGAGAAGTGACAGACCGCTAGGCAGTATAATACTGTCAATAAAAGGGAAGGCTCTAGTGAATTCAGATTCTAACTTCCACTCAACAGCAGTAAAATACTGAGCAAATTACTTTATTCTATAAGCTTCATTTTTCTTATCTGCCAAATGAGGTGTATAAGACCTGCCTCATATACTGTGACGCAATTTCACTTGTATTACAAATTTATTCATAAAGCATACCATCATCGCCTAAAGTTAGTAAAATCATCACAGCACCAGTCAAAATTCTTAAGTTATCTCAAAATTTAAAACAAAGCTTTATAAGTTTTACTGAGGTTTTACTGTATTTATGATTTTTACAAGTTGGTTTACTTTTCACTATCGGAAATATATTCACAAAAATGTTCCTAATTTAACAAGTAGTCATGTCCTTTGCAGAAAAGTCGGAGATAGCACAAAGGGGGAGGAAAAAAAAGACTACTCATAATCTCATCTTCCAAAGACAATGACTACAATTTTAGAGTACATATTTCTAGCCTTTTTTATTATTACTCATTGTTTTTAAAAATAGCGATACTTTTCTGTAATCTACTTTTTTGTCTTAATTGATCATGAATAGATTTCCAAATCATTGTGTTAAACTTCTCCTGCAGTGTTACTTTTAATGGATGCACAACGCCAGAGATAAGAAAGTGAATCCCATCTGTGTATATAAATCTTTGAGCCCATCTCTGAGCACTTCCTTGGGACAAATCTTGGATATGAAACTGCTGAGTCAAGTAAAAGCACATACTGGTCCTTTTTTCGACAAGATATCATTTGTAGCTGCCACTCATTAGTACTCAGTTCTCCTCAACAATACCAAGGGATCTTGTCCGAACATACATCTGGTTTACTCCTTCAGCAAGCACCTTAGGTCACTGACTATGGCAGACCCTCTCTACCAACAAGACACAGGGGCCCTGCCCTCCAGAGGGTTATGCTTCATCAGGAAAGCATTCAACCAACAACAGTCACTTGAGCATAGCTACAGGCCAGAGAAATGGCACAGAGCTGGGGAATACTCAGCAGGAGGACCCATCCCAGATCAAGGATCCACAATGGCTGTCCTGAGCCAGGGCACTAGAAGTGAGCCTTGACGAAAGGCAGGAAAGACGGGTGCGCCAGATGGAGATGAGACAGCAGGCAGGCGGGGGAGGCACAGGAGAAATAAGGAGTGAAAATGTTTTAAAGTTTGTAAGATATGTTTTTTTTTAATCAGTAAATGGGTGTTTCTAAGGTGCTTAAGACATGTGTTCTATTCAGCAGTTTTACCTGCAACGCTACTTATGTGTTCCTCGAACATGGAAAATGGAAAAAAACAAAACAAAAAACAACCTCTGTGTGGCCAAAACTCTGATTTAAAGGAGGAAGAGTGAGGCGATGATGCTGCAGACAGGGCCAAATAGCACAGGGCTCCCAAAGGACACACAGGCACCTGCACTTCTTCCCAAGGGAGACCAGGTACTGGTCAAGGTTCCTAAACAAGAACATTTTAGAAACACTCACCTGACGCGGTGGAGAAAGGATGGAGACAGGCAAGACTGGAGATAAACGACGGGGCTCTGGGAGGCACTGGTTGCTCTCGCTGCCCAATATCCAGACACGACTCTGGAAGAACCCTGACACTGGTGGGGTGCAGAGTCCTAACTCCCATTGCAAGACAGCAGAGGAAGAGACCCTCTTTTGGCCCCCACACACGTACCAAAGGCAAGAGTTCTAAGTTCCCGTATTTGCTCCATAAATGTCCATCTAGTGTTTACTGTACTCCAGGCCCTGTGCTAGCGGCTGTGGACACAGCAGCAGGCAAGGCAAAGTCACTAAGATATGAGCCCTGAGAGAGGGAGTGAAAGGCACAGGGTCCATCAGAGAAGAAAGCCTGGCAGTGTGCACACGTGCGTCGCAATGCACCATATTGCACACTTACTCTAAAAGCCCCGCAGCAGACATCTCTAGTCCCACGGGCCCATGATCCGTTTTTCAGACTTGCGACAGACATGCTGTACCAGCCAAGAAGGAAAAAGAGCTGGTGCTGGGCGGCAGTGTGTGTGCCACGTCAGGGCACCTGCCGGAGGCCACAGACAATAGGAGAGGCGAGATTTGAACCCATCGGCCTCCAAAGCCTATGCACCTTTTACTAAGCCACACCCCCACCTAACTGTCACATCGGAGTGGTCTGGTTGCTGCCGGCTCCAGTGCTGGGAATTACCCTGTGGGTGTCCTCAGCCAGAGAGCTCTCCTTCCTGAAGGTTCTCCCAGTCATAAGGGCATTAACAGAATAATCAGGACTGAAGGAGCAACCAGAACACTGGGCCTTTCCCTAACCCACTGCAGCTCTACAAAACCCCTTAAAGGACAATGACACATAATGTGAAAATCACTGTCGCTGAACACAGGTGAAGACGCACGTATGCATGCACAAATTTATGCTTCATTTATTCAGAATTCGGGGTAAGAATCAATATAAACTCATGAGTTTAGGCTAAAACAATTTATTCGTAAGAGACTTCTTCAAGCTCTTACTTATATCTACAGACTATTTCTTTATTCAGTTCTAACAAGAAGCTTCCATGTCCACAGAAGAGAAAAATATGGAAAGGGCATCTGAAGCAGGCATATGTACACCAACAGCAGCAGGAACTGCTGAGGGCTGACAAGGAGAAAGCAGAAGAACAGGAAAACTAAAAAAACCCGAGAGACACAAAAACTCCTTACAAGTAACAGCGGAATAGCTTCCCGCGCCTCAACAAGTTCTAACAGTGTTTACATCACAACTAACAAATTATGTTTAAAGTGTTTGAGATCATTAAAGAAAGTTTATACTACATCCAATGCATTCTATTAACAAAGCAGGGAAATGTTATATTTTACAAAGACTGCCACCCTGAAATGGGAGATTTTAGTGTTTACTGGGCAAAAACCCAGAATTAAACTATCCAGAAAACTCCACTGTTTCAAACAGAATTACCTTCCTCTTGTCCTGGGTGGCGATGGTTTGAATATAAATGACTTTACAATAACGCAACACTCTGGGCTACAGCGCTAATGGGAACAGTAGTTCAGCTGCACAGCCTCATGGAACCTCACGCGTCCCGGCAGGACTCTGCAGCTAGACAGGCATACTGAAGGACCTACTGGTTTGGTCCACGTTATAGCAAATGTTCTAGAGCAAAAGCAGTGGGTTCCTTCTTGTAAGGATGCTCAGGAGCTGGGTTTTGGTTGGCAACGTCTGACCGGAGACAAAACATTTAATCTCTTTGTAGATCATCGATTCCCTTTTTTGTACAAATTAAATAATGATTTACCTCTCAATTTGGTAGATTTTAACCTACTGCTACAAAATGCTTTAAAAATATCTTATTTTATGTAAGTAATTTAAGCCTTAAACAACACGTTTTTAGTCTGTGAAGATCTTCCCAACGGCACTTTACAAAGAAATATATGTAAAAGCGAATCAAAATAAAAAGTGATTCATACTTATTATGAAGCCTTATGAAACTAACTTACAGCATAAGGGTTACCTCACTTTCAAACTACTGAAAGGATGCAATTAATTCCCCTGAAGGATTTTCCATGTATTGCTGTAGCTTCTTCCAGAGATAAGAACTGCTTTTATGACCTCAATTAAATAGACTTTCCTTCTCACCATTAACCTTTTCTTGAAAAAGGTGGCAACGCAGCAGTGAAATCAATACAGGCATCGCTGCAAAGGTTCTGCCAAATGCATGCCCCTCCCCGGCTGAGGGTTCCAGCAGGAACTGGGCTCCATTCACTCCTGTTCTGTCTCCAAGCCCCGATGATTAGCACACACATGAAGGGGAAAGTCTCAAGAACAAGAATGCAAACAGCAAGACAGCAGGATGTGACAAATGGCCAGTTTCACAGGGATCCAAGTTGTGCAGGACCTGAAGCCTACACGGTTGGGGTCCTTCTTTTTAAAAACTACAAAATTATAAACACAAGACCACTGAGGTCTTTCCCAGTGTCTTGGAAGGGGCTCGTGAAAGTGAGGGACCCTGAAACCTGGTCTTCATTAGCTTCACAGTAAATCTACCCCATAAACGACACCCAGGTTAAGGCTCAGGGATGGGGTAGGACCTCAGATGCCACCTCCTTGTCTTCTCAGTTTGCAGGCGAGAAAACAGTGGGCCAGAAGTGACCAGAGGAGAGGGCGCCACGTGTCAGAGAGATTAGGGGTTTAGAAATTATACAAGGTAGGTAAGAGGGAAGGTGGTTCAGAGACAGTGTGCGTACAGACATGGGCAGTGAGGGATTTGGCACAGCTGGGATGCTGTCAGCGCTTTTCCTGAGCACAGCTGGTGAGGAAGGACAAGTGCAGCTCTGAGACCAGCGTGACCACACGGTTGGCGAGAACCACTTCGCAGAGCTTAGGGATGGCAGGAGACAGGGTGACGAGGAAATCTAAACACAATGTGTGAAGGCTGTGCCGGTGCAGAGAGGCTAGCTCCTACGAGCAAGGCCCAAACACGGGCAGGTCACTGAGCACATGCAGACGTGAGGCCATGACTCACAAATGACAGAGACCAAGGACAAAAATAAAGGGCGAGGTGACTAGAGGAACCGTGAAATACAGCTCCAGGCCAAACAACTTAATACGCTTGGGAGGTGAGCGGTCAGCGGCCTGATGCTCCAGACTTGCTCCCCAAGCCATTTCTCACTCTCTGAATCATCTCAAACGTCAAGCCAAAAACCTACAAGTCATTAGAAATACCAACACCTCGTGCCTTTCGCATCCAACTCACCTCCAAGTTCTCTCCACTACCATTTCCGGGTTTAGGTTTTAAAGCTTCTCTCCTGCACAACCGCAAAAGCCCTCTTGTCATGATGTACCATCACCCCACGCCATCAACCTACACCTGCCAGGCTAACTCTTAATAATGACATCTGATCACTTCACTTCCTTGCCCCAAATTCTCTGTAACTTCCTGCCATTCCCCATCGCTAGGCTATTATCTTCTACTTCTATTATCTAACCCTACTTCTTTAAACCTCAGCTCAAATCCCCGCTCCTGCAAAGACACTTTCCTGCCCCTGCTTGGCCACCGTAGACAAGTCGTCCTCTCGGCTATCCATACACTGGTCTGCCGTCTTTTCATCTTCCTTTCTGCAAGGACTTAGCACTTGCAAGGGGCTGGAGCCCCGGCTGAGGACAGCCCAGACATGACTGGGGGGAAAGGCACACAAGTTTTGAGACGCGAGTGTAGACATCAGAGGACGCCTCTCTGGGGGCGATCACACAGTCGTGCGGCCGGGTAGCCGAGAAGAGCGGAGCCGGCATTGGCACACGTCTCTTGAGGGTCGGGTCAGGATGACACCAAAGAGGAGGAAGCGAAGGTCGCAGCCGGGGGGGTGGGGGGGGGCGGGAGGTCAGGGAATGAGGTGACAGGGACGGAGAGGCCCAGGAGGGGAAAGGCGGTGGGCGGCGATTCCCAGGTACCCGGAGCGGGGCGGCGGGGCTGAGGGCGGGCAAGGCCGCGGAGGGCTCGGACCCGGGCCCAGGGACCCGCGACGGGGTTCACGGCCGGGGCGGCCGCGACGGCGCAGAAACGCGAGCGCAGCGAGCCGAGCCCGGCAGGCGGGGAGCGGTCGGGACGGCGCTGGCCCCGCAGACCCGGCCCTACCTAGAGATACGCCAGCACAGCCAGAGACGCGCCCGCACCACCCTCGGCCCAGCCGCAGCCGTCTGCGCACTTCCGCTTCCGCCCCAAGCGCTTCCGCTCGCGGGAACCTCCCTGCACGGGGGGCGGGGCCTGCCCGGCCGGTTCCCCCGGCTCCCGGGAAGCGAGCTGCGCAGGCGCCACGCCCGTGTCCTTGGAAACCGCGCGCTGCTTCCTCGGTCGGGGTCACACGGTTCCTGCGCCTCCCGTGGGCGTCGGCGGGGCGCCGCCTCTTTCCTCTCCTTTCTGCCGGTGCTGCGCTGCGGGCCGCGGGTGGATTGAGGCTGGCCGCCTGGGCTCGTTCGCCCTGCTGGCCTGTGGGGGCCGACGCTACCCGGAGCCCCTGGCGCCAGTTTTTCGGGGACCCAGGTGACCGCCGCGGCTGGCTCGGGAGAAGGTCAGGCTTGCCTGAAGCCCGGCTGTCCCGAAAGGCTCTTGGAGGTTGCCGCCCCGTCAGAAAGCAGAGCGCTCTCTGAAACCTTTTCTAAGTCCAAACGGTGCAAAGCGAAGAGTACACCACTTCGCTTTTAGGAAAGACCTGCACTGGTGCCCCGGTGGCTTTTTTCATGCAAGCGGAAGTCCTCTTCGGATTTCTTTGAGTTAGCGGAAACGCGCTGACGAAGTGGGTGACAAACTTTGGGAAACCGGGGCAAACCTGTGTTAACCAACTCTGAATGTGCCCATTTACGCGTGAGGTATGGGGAGTGGGAGTGGGGAATACGGAATCGGGTGCGTGATCCTGGGCAAGTTGTTTTTTAACCTCTGTACGCACAGCTTCCTCGACTCTTTAGTTGGGACGGTAATGGTACTTCGCAGGCAGTGCTTAGGAGGAATATAGCAGAGGGGCGCCTGGCGGCTCAGGAGGTTAAGCGACCAAACCTTGGTTTCTGCTCAGGTCTTGGTGTCACAGTTCTTGAGATTCTCTCTCCCTCTCTCTCTGCCTCTCTGCTGCTCTCGCTCTCTCAAAATAAATAAATTTTAAAAAGCAAAAACAAACCAAAAACAAAGAATATGGCAGAGCACTCAGCCCTTGGTAAGCACGTACATTTTAGCCACTTGTTGGTATTGCTGTCTGTGATGATGATGATCATAATTACCCTTGAAGCCGAATTTATTTACTGGGCAGGTTTTCTGGTCTGAATGGAGTGAGGTTTCTGGGGAGAAGCAAGGACAGGTGCAGAAGCAGGACGTTTTAGAGGAATTTCACGGACTATAACCTATACATGAGAGAGTGGTGGCAGATAAAACTGGATGGTGAACAGGATCACCTGGTCATGCAGCGTCTCGATCTCATGTTAAGGAGTTTGGACTCTGCTTGTAAGCCACCATATTCACCTTATTTCGAAAACCGCTTTAAGATCAGTCAAGTTCACAGTCAGGACATGCTCCCTTAAAGCTCAGATCTCAGGCAGTCCAGACTATACCCAATGTCCGTTCCTCTAGCTGCAATGCCACCCTTTTCTCTACAACCAAGAGAATGTTTCACTGGCCAAGTGTGATAGCAGATTAGCCTTTAAACCAATCTAATTTATTTTTAGGTAAATTACGGAGGAAGTTAAATTGTTAGTAATACCTAATTATTTAGGCCGCATCTCAAAACCTGTCTGTACACACAACATATCTGGTAGTGCTGCTGTGAACCCCAGGGAACGAGAGGCTTCCGCTGAAGTAAAATGATCAAATGCTGCTCTCTTCAGAGTCTCTTGCAAAGCACTTGACAGATCAAGCGCTCAGAAAGCATTACCAAACTGCAGCGACACCACATGTATGTATTACATCTGAGAAGGAATCTCTGCACCCGGCATACAAGGCTTTCCTTTCTGGCTGACTTTAAAAATTTCTTTCGGTAAAATCAACAGTGCTTAGCAGCTACTACTGGTTGGGTGCCACACCAAGAAGGATGTGAAGTGGTCTCTCATCTTAAGAGACACATGTTGCGGTTGGGAAGACAAATGAACATACATTAAATATTGGGAAACAAGTGAAACATAGTGTCAAGTTTATAACATGCCGATGAAGAAGGCAGCAAGAAGATAAAGTGTGACTTGAGCCTGGAAGGAAGCCTCAGAAGAGGAAGGTCAGAAGAAGAAAACCTAGGAAACAAAAGGAGTTCGGAAGGAGCAAGGGGCAAGCAGAGACACCAGCTGCAGCCTGTGGGGACCCAGACGGTGGAGGCGGAGGGTGACAGGCCAGCCAAAGCTCCTCAAACTGCCTTAGGTGAGTCCCACCACTTGGCGGGCTTCATCTATCCCACAGAGCTTCCGATAAGCATGTCTTCCTCCCTCCGAAATAGACACCTGTGACCAAGGATTGACAGACATGTGAGGAAGACAGAAGAAAAGGAAAAAACAAAAAACTAGAAGAAAGAAGAAAAATATTGTAAAAATATTGTTCTTTGCAATCTCTGAAGATTATCCATGAGAGAAACAGAGAGGGAATATGTAAAAGAACACTCCAAAAATAAGAGCTCTTGAAAATTATAAAAGCCATGATAAATTTAAAAAGGGTTTAAAATTTTTTTTAATGTTTATTTATTTTTGAGAGAGACAGAGACAATGCGAGTGGGTTAGGGGCAGAGAGAGAGGGAGACACAGAATCAGAAGCGGGCTCCAGGCTCTGAGCTGTCAGCACAGAGCCCGACACAGGGTTCGAACTAGGAGCCATGAGATCATGACCTGAGCGGAAGTCGGACGATCAACCGACTGAGCCACTCAGGCGCCCTAAATTTAAAAAGTGTTTAAAGTTAGAAGATAAATCTGATGATATCTCACAGATATTGGAACAAAGAGAAAAATATGGAGAAAGACAAAACATAAGAAAATTAGAAGATTAAAGTTTGACATGTGAAAAATAGGAATTACAAGAAAGAGAGAAAATGAAGAGGAGGAAATACTCAAGAAATAATTCAAGAAAACTTCCCAGATGTAAAAGACACGTTCTTATATTGAAAAGGATTGCCAAATGCCCAGCACAACAAATCTAAAATGATCCACACTAAGGTACATCATGAAATTTCAGGACACCAGCGATAAAGAAAAGATCTTTAAAAGTTTCCATAAGGAGAGGCACACTGAGTGAACCAAGATGGCCGCTCCCGTGGATCTGGAATTGAAGAGGGCCTTCACAGAGCTTCAAGCCAAAGTTATTGACATTCAACAGAAGGTGAAGTTGCAGACATACAGATTGAACAGCTAAACAGACAAAAAAGCATGCACATCTTACAGATACAGAGATTATGACTTTGATAGATGAGACTAACATGTATGAAGGTGTAGGAAGAATGTTTATTCTTCAGTCCAAGGAGGTAATTCACAATCAACTCAGAGAGACAGAAAATAGCAGAAGAAAAAATTAAAGAATTGGAACAGAAAAAATCCTACCTGGAGCAGAGTGTGAAGGAAGCTGAGGAACACATCCGGGAGATGCTGATAGCACAAAGGGCACAGTAGGAAACCTCTAGTGAAAGCTTCCTACCCCCTTCCACTCCTGGCAAGGGCAGAGGGGCCTGTTTGGGGAAACATCCTCTCTTCTGCCCTGATGGGCTTTTTATTTGAGTGATCTGGTAACCCCGTGCTTTCTACTTCACCCTGATCCCCTTTTCGATCCTGGCTCTGCCTGCCACCCCTGCCCAACACTCTCCTCCCCTGGGGTGAGTCAGGAACACCCAGGAAAGATGGGGGCCAGGACAGATAGGGGAGCTCTGCCCAAACCTACTACTAGTTATGCTGGTTAGACCAATAAAAGGCATCTGCCCCCCCCGCCCCCACTCTAAGTCTGCCTTTCTTGAGAACCGAGGGCCAGAGGCTTTCAACCTCAGCTCTTCCCTGACCTGTCCCCCTCCAGAGCTTTGGCTCTGTTCCTTTCGCATTGAAGTCTTTCCTGGTTCTTTTTGTTCCTTTCTGTTCCTTTGAGCAAATCCTTCTACTTCTGAGCCTCCATGCAGATCAGGAAGAAGAGAGACCAGGAGATAACTGAATTTAAGTGAACCTTGGTGGCATTCTGCCTAAAGATTCTTTCCCTGCTTACTCCCACATGTTCCATAAGAAAATGTAGTCAGGCTGTCTCCTGGTGGACAGTACAATCCTAAGGCCTCCTAGAGGCTTAGGGGCAGTGGTGTGCTGGAGCTGGCTTGTACTGACTCAGGAGAGCCAATTATGAAAAACCAAGTTATGTAAATAATCATATTTTTAAAAAGGGTAATAAAGATTCAGACTTGCCCCTTCCTAAAAAAAAAAAAAAAGTTTCCATAGGAAAAAAGAAAAAGGTCACATTTAAAGGATTGGAAATCAGAAGGGCATGGAAATTCTCAATTGAATCCCAGGAAGCTGAAATTCAGTGGAGACTTAACTTTAAAATTCTGAAGAAAATAATTCTAACACTAAATTCTACTCTCAATCAAAATATTAGTTAAGTGTGAGAGTAGAATAAAGATATATTGAGATACGCAGCTCAAAAATATGATCTACCAAATCCATTCAGAAACCTGCAGAGGGATACTCTCCAAAATTAAGTAGTCAGGAAAGGGGGATATTTAGGACCTGGGTAGCAGGGAATCCAAGTGAAGACAGAGGAGGAAAGTAAGTCCTAGACAGAGACCATTTAAACTAGGGCAGGTGCCTTCCAGAGATACCTTCCTCATCCAGGACAGTGACACCCATGAACACCTGATGTGTCTGAATACTTTAAAGGAAGATCTTTGGAGTTTGGTGATGATAAGAGGTACACAGAAACGTCAAGCAAATATATTAGGCAATTGTTGAATCCAGTAAAGACAAAAAACTGCACAAAAAATAAAATGTAGTCACCGCATATGCCTCAGCTGTGAATAATTACCTAGCTTTAGTAAGGCAAATACACAGGGCACCTATGTGGCTCAGTTGGTTAAGTGTCTGACTTCAGCTCAGGTCATGTTCTCATGGTTTGTGGGTTCGAGCCCCATGTCGGGCTCTGTGCTGACAGCTCAGAACCTGGAGCCTATTTTAGATTCTCTCTGTCTCTCTCTCTCTCTCTCTCTCTCTCTCTCTCTTTCTCTCTCTTTGCCCTTCCCCTGCTCACACTCTGTCTCTGTCTCTCAAAAATAACAAATCTTAAAAAAAAATTTTTTTAAGAAAATTCTATTTGAATGGAAAACATTCCTTAAATTACATCTGTTAAAAAAAAAATTGAGGGGCGCCTGAGTGGCTCAGTCAGTTAAGCATCCAACTCTTGATTTCAGCTCAGGTCATGATCTCCTAGTTTGTGAGTTCGATGCCTGCATCGGGCTCTGTGCTGACAGCTTGGAGCCTGGAGCCTGCTTCCGATTCTGTGTCTCTCTCTCTCTCTGCCCCTCACCCGCTCACACTCTGTCTCTCTCCCCCTCTTTCAAAAATAAACATTAAAAAAAAATACAGAATGGTAATTTAATACAAAAGGATGCTATAATTTTTTTAAAAAATGGGAGGCAATCTTATACGTGTTCATAAATGCGTGTGGGAAGTCCGGTGGAAGAGTTAAATCTTCATCTGCTAAAGCTGGGAAGTCCATAGACAATACGTGCAAGGGAATAAGACAGACATAGCATTAGAGACTCTTTCATAAGAAATAGGAGAGCAAACATTAAAAAAAGGCCCGGGGGGGGGGGGGGAGGGGTCGCCTGGGTGGCTCAGTCCATTAAGCCTCTGGCCTCAGCTCGGGTCGGTATCTCACACTTTGTGCCCCGCGTTGGATTCTGTGCTGACAACTCAGAGCCTGGAGCCTGCTTCGGATTCTGTATCTCCCTCTCTCTCTCTCTCTGCCCCTCCCCTGCTCGTTCACTCTTTCTCTCTCTCAAAAGTAAACATTAAAAAAGAAATATGAGAGTAAATTTTAAAAAACAATAGCGAAGAGTTAAGTTGGAGGAATTGAAAGTGGGAATGCTTGATGTAGGTGATTGCTATTTTTTGTTATAAATCTGGAAATACTACTTGAATTTTAAAATCTGTAACTGTATTACTTTGGTAAAAGAAAAAAATTTAAGTTTTAAAGAGTTGTTAAGTAACTAGTACAAGTGGTAGTAAGTGGCACAATTGTTACTCAAACTCAAATCTGTCTAAATTCTAGAGGCTTTAAAATTTTTTTACAACTCCAGTGCACAATAGTGAAGGAAGGGAGAAGCCAAAGATTCTTTTGCAGGCCCCTTTCCCAGGACACTAGAAGAAAAGTTGTACATGGAAATCAGCATAACAGAAGCAAAAAAGTTACATGTGATCATTCAGGTCCTTTCCCCACCTCCTGCTTGACACCATACATAGATGTTTCCTATGCCCTATTGTGCACATCAGACATGAATTGTGAGGAGAACCTAAAAACAGGATGGCAGATTTACATAAAAGAGAAAAGTAGGGAAGGAAAGAAAAGAAGAAAGAAAGAAACTGTAGGTTGAAAGTAGGGAGAAGGGAGTTAAGGGAGAGTATAATGGTGAAGGGAAAGCCTTCACATCCACTGAGAAACAGAAGAAACATGGAGCATGAAATGAGCTTGGGAAGGGTGGGATCAGGGCGGGTTTCTCTTGGTAACAAACAGCCTTTGAAATGTATTTGGAGTTAGTTTTAATTTTATTTGAATGCTGAACTGAATTTCTTTGAACACAACCACATGGGTTGATGTGGTTTCATTTGAGCAATAGTTCGCCATCCAAAAACTGGGAAAGAAAAAAAGCCATAACTCTAACAATACACTGACTTCTACATGGTCAGTCCACCTTGAATATTACTGAAGTGTTTTATGGCTGTTACAAAGTGTCACACAGAAAGAAAATGAGCCTCTTCCTCTGGTCATTGTTATGTCTGCTTGTGACTTCTGGGCCCCTGCAGCCATCATGCAGTCATGGGAGGGAGTTAAGCAACATTTGAAGTCAATCCAAAGCCAGTGGAGCAGAAACATGGAGAGTGCCTTGTGCCTGGACGATGCGGTTAAGCCAAAGATTAACTCACACAAAGACCACCTCCGAATTCTATTTGATGGCGTCCCTTCCTTATAGTTAAGTGTGTTGAATTAGGATTTTCTGTTACTTGCCCCCGAAAGTATCCTGTTGCAGCTTCTGCCCATGAAGGAATAATTCCTACAGAACTTGTCCTTCCACTTTAAACAACTAGAAATCTAGACAAAATATATGAAATGATTATTTTCAGGGAGTAGACAACAGGAAGTGGAGGGTGGAGATTCCCGAAGGAAGGCAAGCCCAGTGGCTTGGGCTAGATCTAGCCTTGATCAGCAAAGGTGCTCAGTGAAACAAGACTGGTTCTTTGATGAGAGCAATGAAACTGATAAACCTGTAGCTATATTGATCACAACAAAAAAAGAAGACAGAGATCACCCATATTAATGATGGAAGATGGAACCACAGAGTTTACTTAGACCGAAAGGTTAAAAGAAGACTATTTGAACAGCTTCAGGTAAGAGGAAAAAATCCCTTGAGCCTGGGGCGCCTAGGTGGCTCTGTCGGTTAAGCGGTTAAGAGTCAGCTCCGGCTCAGGTCATGATTTCACGGTTTATGAGTCCGAGCCCCGAGCTGGGCTCTGTGCTGACAGCTCAGGGCCCGGAGCCTGCTTCAGATTCCATGTCTCCCTCTCTCGCTGCTCCTTCCCCACTCGTGCTCTGTCTCTGTCTCTCAAAAATAAACAAACATTAAAAAAAACTTTTTTAATTTCTTGAGCCATAAAAACTACCAAGCCTGAGAAGAAATAGAAAATCTGAGTAAGCCTATATTCATTAAACCATACATTTATGGGGCGCCTGGGTGGCTCAGTTGGTTGAGCGACCGACTTCAGCTCAGGTCATGATCTCATGGTGTGTGAGTTCGAGCCCCGCATCGAGCTCTGTGCTGACAGCTCAGAGCCTGGAGCCTGCTTCTGATTCTGTGTCTCCCTTTCTCTCTGCCCCTCCCCCACTCATGCTCTGTCTCTCTCTGTCTCAGAAATAAATAAACATAAGAAAAAAATATTAAAAAAAATAAAACCATACATTTATTTGTTAAGTTGAATTTCTAAGTAAAAACCTTCCAACAAAGAAAACTCCAGACCCACGTAGCCTCACTGGTGAATTCCATCAAACATTTAAGGAAGGCAAAGTAATCCTATACAAACTCTTTCTGAAAATAAAAGCCTTCTCTACTCATTGTATACTGCATGTAGTGGCAGAGAGAAGACCTAACTTTCCTTTGCACCTCCAGCCTCCAAGACGGGTGAGTGGATGAACACATGAGTGAGTGACTGAAGTGGCCTTCTCACTGCCATGTGCTTTGGGCAAGTAAATCCACCTGTAGCCCCAGCTGTGAACAGTGACTTCCATAAGCCCATCATGGTTTTCCCATTTGCCTTGACTATGGTCGGTTCAGTGGTGTCCTGTGACTGAGAAGTGAAGGTGGTGGCGGTGGCTCATTCCTAACTCACTCCTACTGGGCCCCTAACAACCTAAAAACAACTGTATTTCTTGCCTTAATGAACCTACTAATGTAAATAGGAACAGTTCCAACTACCATTAAAAGAAAGCAGGGGTGCCTGGGTGGCTCAGTCGGTTGAGCATCCGACTTCGGCTCAGGTCATGATCTCGAGGTCTGTGGGTTCGAGCCCCGCATCGGGCTCTGTGCGGACAGCTCGGAGCCTGGAGCCTGGAGCCTACTTTGGATTCTGTGTCTCCCTCCCTCTCTCTGCCCCTCCCCTGTTCATGCTCTGTCTCTCTCTCTCTCTCTCAAAAATAAATAAACATAAAAAAATTTAAAAAAAAATAAAAGAAAGCATAGGTTGGTGACTGTTCCTAAAAAAATCCAGACTCACAACCATGCCCCTACATACCTACCAGCAGTGAGCAGCTTATAGTTTGAAAGCAGTTTACGATCATTAGTTATTAGTGATAATGATTGATAAACAGCCACCGCCCTGTTCCCATAGCTTTTTGAAAGCAAACCTTGATGGAGTGCCAGTGCTGTCCCCATTCTGCTTCCGGGGACGGGGACGTATCACAGGGGAGAGACTAAGAATTTCATAGTGGGCAGGGAAGAAACCCGAAAAGCAAGGAGTGCAGCTCAAGAAAGCATGCCTTACTTTTTGAGATTAAGAAATGTGCTGATTTGAAGGTGAAAGACATTTGCCGAAATTTGTCCCCTCTTTTTTCTCCAATACTTAGGCTGTTTATTGGGGTCCCTTTCTCTCCAGCCCATTTACTGGAGTAGGGCCTTGCAAAGCCGGTCTCCTAGCAGCCAGTGCAGAAGGCCCATTCGTATCACAATGGACGGGAAGGAAAGAAAGAGCCTGGTTTGTTTAAACTGCCTCTGTCTTCATTCACAGCCTGATGTCCGTCTGCATTGTGACACCCACAATGGCACTAAAGGACCCATTGTGGCCGAAAACAAATCAAAACAGAATAAGGGATGCTGAGAAAAAGAGCCATGCAACAAAATTGCTTAAAAAACCTAAGTCTTACGTCTGAGATTTATGTTACCTTTTGGCTGCGCGGCCTATTGCCCGGTGTTTATAGTAACCGCTGGAGTTTAATCAAAAAAAGATAAATGCCAACTTCACGTACGTTTGTTTTTAAGGGCGGTACACAGGGAGGATGGGTGTGCTGGGCTGCTTCGGAAGCTGTTTAATAATTGTCGTTCTTTGTTTGCACAACATTTGGGGAGCCGCACTCCGCACTTTGTGTTTATTTTCCTTCTGATAAACATGCCCGAGCTACGCCCATGTGGCCCAACAGCGGCCCCCACACGGTCGCTCCCGCCCGCACCCCCACCCGCTGCCCGAACCGACATCAGATGTTGCAAGAACCACGCCCAGTTCAGCGGGCAACAGGTGGAAGGTTGAATAGCTTCACACGTTTTTCGGGAGAGGGGGTGGGGAAAGAGAGAGAGAAAAAAGGAGGGCGGGAGGGCAGGCTTTCGGGAGCCGATTTAAGGATTAGATCAGATGTTATTGCTAGTGAAAAATTAAACAGCCCGGTGCTCTGGGGAGTGCAGATTAATATATTTAGTGACTGTGCGCACAAAGGCTGCTCATTGTGGCCACGTCTGAATGCCTGTGAATAGGATGGAACATATGCGGCCTGTCACCGCAGGTGCCCACATCTGTTCTCCCCCGGGCAGATGCTCACAGAAAAGGGGAGGTGGGGAGGTGGGAAGGACAGCGCGCTCGAAAGCTTCGCCTCGCCCAGGGCTCCTCGGCCGCGGCCCCGGGCTGCGCGGGTTCGGCGGGGACCCTGCGTGGGGAGGGCCCCGGGCCAAGCCACGTTTCCGGGCGACTCCGTTTTAGAGCCTCGGGGCACAGGGTCGCAGCCCCCAGGCGCCCCCCGCCCGCGCCGGCCGGGTGATTGACGGGCCGCCCCAGGGCCCGGGCGACAGGTGCCCGAGACCCGCCGCCCCCCCCCCCCGGGCGGGGGCGCGCCCTGGGGGAGTAGGGCCTGGGGACAGGGCCGGCCGGACGGCGCCCCTCGACGCCCTTTCTTCCCTTCCTCATTGTGTGCCAAGTCCGAGGCTGCGGTTTCCAGGTGCGCCGCTTGGGCCCGGGACCGAGGATTCCCGCCGCGGACGCGGACAGGGGACGGCCCCGCGTTCAGGTCTGGCCTCCCAGAGGCCGCACCCCTCCAGGGGCGCACGAAGGGCGCGCCGCGACCCTGCCACCGCTCCGGGTCGCCGCACGCGGCTGGCATGGGCCCGTCCCGAAGTCGACCTGGGCCCTCGGGGTGGCCCTGCGTCACCCTAGCGCCGCACCTGCCAGTGGCTCGCGGGGGTGACCGGCCTCACGCCCATGCCCCCCTGGCCCTTGCAACCCATCGCGGGCACCTCTCCGAGCCACCACCTCTGGGGAGCCCTCCGGCACTGCGCCGCGGTCCGGCACAGCCCCTCCCGGGCCGCAGCAGCCTCCGCCCCACGCCCCCCTCGGGGCCCCCGCGCGCTCAGTCGCAGGAAAGTTCTGAGGGGCCACTCGGGGCGGGCGCGCGGCGGCGGGAGCAGCTGTGCGGTCATCCGATCCGGGACAAAGGCGTGCCCGCCGGTGCCGGGCCAGGTAAACACGCGCTTTGTCATGGAGATGAGCGCGGGACAGCCCGAGCAGATGATCCGCGGGTTCGGGGAGCCGCGGCCGCGGCCCGGGACGGGGGGGGGGGGGGGGGGGAGGGGAGCGGCGCGGGGGGTGGGGACCCGTCATCTGCGCCGGGGCCGCCAGCTGAGCACGCGACTCGCCCTTTCTCATGCAAATCAGCACATGCCTTTGCAACTCGCTGCGGACCTGCGGCCTCCACCCGCCGCCCCTGCATCCGCGGAGGTGGGGTGTCCCCCGTGCGCGGCACCGCGACCGCCACGCGAAACCACGTGGGACTGGGACCTGCCTTCCCTTCCGCGCCACGGCCGCCACTCCCACTGAAAAGGAAAGGTTAGATGACACGCCATGACCCTGCCCCACCGGGAAGGCCGGGCCACCGTGCCACTTACAGTCTCCAGCGGCCCAGCCTGCTCTGAGAAGGGAAAGCTTTAGGAGAAACTGTCAGGACCTCTGCTTCTCCTGCTGGGGTCTGTCCTCCTGCCACTAGCCCCCCCCCCCCCACGCCCCACATGAACCTGCCGGCCCAAAGTCACTGTCCTGGCTGTCTGTGGGGCCATCTCTGCTATGAGGGGGCTGCCCTAGGAGGTCAGAAGAGGCTATGGATGGGGCCTCACTGGGTTTGCTGTGACCTGTTTATTCTCCAGCAACAGGGAGGCCTCCAGTGTCTAAATGTAAGCTAGCTCTGCCCGCCTCCCCTTCTTTTTCCCTGCTGGGTATGAATGGATGGCTTAGGTCAGAATGTACCTTCAACGACAGATCCACACAGGGCTCAGTCAAGTCTAAACAAATCCGTATATCCATAGGGGTCAGTGTGTGTGAGGCTCTGGGAGACTCGAGACAGCCTTAAGAAGTAAGAAGTAAGTGTCCCTAGTGACTACACTACACAGACTCAGGGCTTACGGAAGAGATCTACACCTTCACAGCAAGTTGGTCAATTTGTCTGCTATTTTAACCACTTTGTGATTCCAAAACTGCTGTGGGAGGTACAGGCTTCTGTTTGTGGAATAAATAAGTCACGGGGATGAAGGTGCAGCATAGGGAACATAGTCAATGGGATTGTAATAGCGTTGTATGGTTAAAAAAAAAAAAAAAAAAGATACCCAAACTGTGACTGATGAGAAGGGGCAGTAGGATGTATTGCTGGGGGATGTGATACTAATTAATAAACATGCTTTAGGTCCCCTCCTCCTCCTCCTTCTCCTAGTAACCTGGCATGTTTGATCAACACCAGATTTGCTGCTTGGAAGTTTTTTTATTTTGTTGTTCTGAACAAGGACTCTAATTCTTCTCAGGAATAAGAGAACCTCTCTGTTGGGTATACAGTATTCAGTTGGTGTAAGAAAACACAAACATCACTCCAGTCTCCAGACTTGTTTATACAGAAAACTGAACCTGTGGCTGGCTTAGACTCTGGAGCCTATTCTGGGCATTGTTTTTTGCAATCTGCCCAGACCCTCCTTCCTCTTCCCACAACCACCACACACACACACACACACACACACACACACACACACACCCTGAGAATAGAACCTTTCTTTGGGCAAAAGGGGACTGAAACAGATTTGGGTGTCCACAGTATTTCGTCACACCAGTACTGAGGTGGCCACATTTAATTTGATAAAATGATGACTGGGAGCCTTTCCCCCAAGTCGCCTAATAAAATGATGGGGAAAATAACCAGGGTCTCCAGTAAACAGGGAACTTAGCTGTAGTTGTTGTGGCCATGGTTCTGGTCATACAACCCGAGCCTACCCTAGCCACTAGGTTATTCAGGCTATGAGCTATGCATGCCTGGCAAAACTAAAACCCCACCACCAGGCAGCAAATCTCTGTGTCCTCTCCTGTGTCTGATGGATTGGGTGCCTTCTAAGCCCTAATGAGTCTCACTTTGTACAGTAAATTTGCTGAGAAATCAAAAAGTATTTAAAAGAAAGTTTCCTGCTTTTTCCTAATAAGCAAGGTGAGGATTTATGGTGTGCGGGGAGGAGGGGATCTGGCCACTAGGGCCGGCGTGGAGGCAAGTCTATTTAACATACTCTAGCTGGAGCCTCCTCCTGCATTTAGGGGGTTCAGAGTGCGTTGCGGGAGTATAGAGACACGCAGTCAGGAGTGGAAAAACGCCATTTGGTTCGGAGCAGATGGCTGGCTAGGGGGCTGATGGCGTCTAAAGGCGTGTCCCCCCCTTCAGCCTGAATCCCTAAGGGCTCCCCTTGTCTTCCCAATCAATGAAAATTAAAGTGCAAAGAAAGGATGAATAGTTGGACCTCGAGTCTCTCCTTTGTTCATCTCAGCTACTGGTGTGCAGGAGTTAAACTACAACAGGCCCCTACAGAAACACAGAAGTTAAACAGTCTCCCGTTAGCTCAGCTTTGAAAGGGAGAGGGGGAGAGGGACCAGTGTGAGGTGGGGGGAGAGGGAAAGAGAAGGAGGAGGAGGAGGAGGAGGAGGAGGAGGAGGAGGAGGAGGAGAAGAAGGAGAAGGGGGAGGGGGAGAAGAAGAAGGGGGAGGAGGAGGAGAAGGAGGAGAGGAGGAGGAAGGAGAAGGAGAGAGGAGAGGAGAGGAGAGGAAGAAAAAAGAAGAGGAAAGAACAGGAGGAGGAGGAAGGAGAAGAAAAGGGCTTTCTGCTTGATTTCCCCAATACAGAATCGCGTGGCATAAATTAAGTTGGAAAAGAATGAACGCTTTGGGCAGGATTCTGATGGATTTTACGATGCCTTTCAGTTCCGCTTTGCCGCTGTAATCGAGAAATCTGTGCCACGTCAATTTAACAAATACTTGATACTGAGGGGGGTTTGTTAAAGATTTGGGGCAAGTCTTTTCCCCCCAAGGTTTAAGCCCTTGCGCGTGGAACTTTTTATTTCCAGTTTTCTAAACAGGCATTCAGACGAGACTATTTCCCACTTCCATTTTCTAATTAAAAGGTTCCTGAAATTTCATTTCTTACTGAAATCTACTCTCAGACTCAGAGGCACAGAGGATTTAGAGCTCACATTCCTTTCTTCCTTTGTGTCTCCCTTGCTCCTGGAACCCTCTCACCTCCCTCCCACCCACCCAGCTCCCCCCCACCATACACACACACACACACACACACACACACACACACACACACACACACCAACTTCTATGCTGTAGAGAGAGCAAAGTTCTCAGAAACTAGCTTTCAGAGGAAACATGGATGTAGTGAGAAAAGGATGCTGACACTAGGTGGCAAGATTAAATTAGGATTCATGCTGACCCGGCCCTGTGGGGATGTAGCACGTCCTTACAAAGTCTGCAAAGGGTGGCCACACTGGGATTGCCACCATCCCGGGGGTGTAGCATCTTTGAAGTCTCCATTTGTTCTGAACCAAACAGTAGGGGGTTCTGGTGGGGTCCAAGCTTGCCTTTCTCACTTCACCCTTACATGCACATTACTTTCGACTCATTCTTTGCTTTTTGACCAGGCAGCAGTGGAAAACCTAACGTGTACAGATCTGTCAATTCAGGAACTTTACGGGTATTTGGGAGCCGAAGAAACAAGGTTCTGGTTGCCTAACGTCCAGAAGGATGGCCATGGTTGAGTCCCCAAGTGATTTTAGATTGTTGTTTACAGTGGTTTTACTTGGTATTTCCTCTCTTCCTGCTCATTAAACAGTACTTTGTGATCTCCACACCCGCTGCAATGAAGGTCACATTTTGCCGGGACAGCGCCGGTTCCCACCAATAAGGTGGCTATAGCACACCTGCGGCGAGGCCCTTGTGGCCAGGCACCCTGGGGCTGTGTCACACACCGGGTGACATTTACTCCCACATTCACACCTTCCACCCTGATGACACCGCCGTAGGTGCTGGGGGAGGGGGAGGGGAGCAGACAGGGTTGGGAAAAAGACCCCGAAGTGTGCCTAATGAAGCTGGATGCCAGAGTAGGGGTCCATGCGCCACCTTAATTCTGCATTGAGCACACAGGCATGAGAGCAATTTAGATAATTCATTGTGTGATACGTGTGTTCTCAGCCCTCCCAATAAACTCATTTCCCTTAAAAAAAATGAAAACAAAAGTTCTAGTGTCTGATGGACGTGTAAAAACCTAATAAGGTGATGGTTGTGTAAAGATTTCGGGTGGGGGGGGCGGGCTGGAAGGTCTTTAGAACATGTGCCGGACATTGTTGCAGAGGCCGCGGCGCGCGCGGAGGGGAGCTCTTTCTCTCGGCATTGTGCGGGGAGCAGGTGCGGTCCGCATTACCATACAGCTGAGCGCACAAAGAGCCACTGATTCAGCCTCGCACAATAACAGACTGCCTTAATGACAGCCACGCGAACGACACACACCAAACTCACTTTTTACCAAGCGGAGGGAGGCCGAGGGGGGAATACCCAGGAGAGAGGGGCTGGACACCCAGGAAAGGTGGCGGTGGCCGAGAATCGCTCCGGGAAGGACGTGTGCGCGCGCGCGCGTGTGTATGTGCGCGCGCGCGTGTGCGGGGCGGGGGTGCGGGCACTAGTTTGAGGCGTCAGGATCTCCCAGCTTGGCGGGGGGTGGGGTGGGGGGGGGGGAGGCGCATAGCGCTACCCAGACCCCGCCCCCACCAGCGGCCTCCCGCTGGCGCGGGGACTCCGGGGTCCCCGGGGGCGCCGCGCTCGCCTCAGCCCTGCTTTCGGAGGACTCCCGGACGCAGCGTCGCCGTCCTCGGCCGGGTGGCTCGTCGATGTCAGACCTTCCCAAACTTCCCGAAACTCACGGCCGCCCGCCCGCTGCGCGCGCCCGCCCCTTTCCGACCACGCTCGCGGCCCCCGCGCCCCCAGACCCCGAGGCCCGGCCCGCGCGGGGAGACGGCACGCAGACGCCGCGTCGGCCGGGCGAGTGTCCCAGGCCGCGTCCGGCGGCCCCAGGCGGGCGGCCCTCGGCGGGGCCGGAGGCTCGGCACCGCCCCCGCGCGTCCCCGCGTGTCCCCGCGGGGCTCCGGGAGCCTGCGGCCGGCGGCAGAGCCGAGGGGCCGCGGCCAGGGCCCCCGCCTCGCGAGCGCAGGGGATTCTCGCGGCGAACATTTTGCAGGAATGTAAATGAGCGCGTTTTGTGTGGTGCGGAGGAAGGCGGGGGGCGGGGGCGGGGGCAGGGGAGGGCCGGGGGCGGGGAGGTGTGGGGGCGGGGAGGAGGTTGCACATTTTACAGCTCACTGACCATTTGGCGATCCATTGAGAGGAGGGTTTGGAAAAGTGGCTCCTTTGTGACAGCTCTCGCCAGATTGGGGGGCTGCTCATTTGCATCTCATTAGCCATGCGGGCGGCCGGCGGGATATAAGGGCGGCCGGCGCCGGCGAGCGCAGACCTCGGCGCGCACCCGCGGAGAGCGGCCGGGCCGAGCGCGCACCGGACGCGCAGCCGTGGCGCGGCGTCTCCGCTCGCCACCCGCCGCCCTGTGTCGGGACCCCGTGCTGTTTATGTGGATGGCACCGGCTGGGTCCTTCGGGGAGACGCGTGTCTGCGCGGGGGCGCGGGACACACGAGTCCGGGACGCTCCCGGCACGCACGCCGCCGCCGAGTGACACGGGCCCGAGCCGCAGGGCGCGCCGCGCACACTCGCCGCCGCCGGGGTCCCTGCGCGCGCTCCGCGGGGCCCGGGATTATCGCCTCGCCGGTGGGATTTCCAGACCTCGGCTCTCTAATCGGACTCGGAGGAAGCTCTTTGGGAATTAAGCTGAAAATCTGGACGCTTCCTCCCCTCCCCCCCCCCCCTTTTTTTTCCTGGGAAGAAGCTTCAGACAAAACCAGGAAGCCAACGACCCCTACCTACTGGTGGACTGGAAGAAAGGAGGAAAACCGAAAGTTGCGGCTCCATCAGCAGGCTCGGAGCCAGCCCTTTGCTCGTGCACCCCCAGAGCGCCGTCACCCGCGCAGGGCGGATCTGGACGACCGCAGCCCCCGAAAGAGGAGACACGGGCTCCGGAAGAAAGGAGCCCTGATCACCCCGGCCCGCGGCGGAGCGGCGGCGCTTCTCTGTCCACGCTCCTGGGGGTCCACGGCCACCCTCGGGCACCCCCCGCAGTTCTAGGGCCCGAAGGCGGGGGCGCAGGGGAGCTCGAGCGCGTCCAGCGGTGCACCATGGGCCGCCGGTGCGCCCTGGCCCTCGCCGTGGTGTCGGCCCTGCTGTGCCAGGTAAGTTGTCGGCTGGGGTGTCCAGGGCCCCGCTGTCAGGGCGGGTGTCGATGGGGCACCCGGGAGCCGCGAGGCGTCAGGCAGGGCACCGGGGGCGCAGGGGGGTGGCGAGCCGGGCCGGCGGAGCCCGCGGTGAACCCGAAAGCTAGCCTCGGAGCGCAGGGCCCCGCGCCCTCAGCCCCGCCCCCCGCCCCCCCCTCCCCCAGGTCTGGACCTCCGGGGTGTTCGAGCTGAAGCTTCAGGAGTTCGTCAACAAGAAGGGGCTGCTGGGAAACCGCAACTGCTGCCGCGGGGGCGCGGGGCCGCCGCCGTGCGCCTGCAGGACCTTCTTCCGCGTGTGCCTCAAGCACTATCAGGCCAGCGTGTCTCCTGAGCCACCCTGTACCTACGGCAGCGCCGTCACGCCGGTGCTGGGCGTGGACTCCTTCAGCCTGCCCGACGGCGCGGGCGCCGACCCCGCCTTTAGCAACCCCATCCGCTTCCCCTTCGGCTTTACCTGGCCGGTGAGCGCTGCACCTGCGGGGCGGGGCGGGGCGGGGGCCTCGACGGGTCAGCCCCGCGCCAGGCACGCTGGGGGCGCGCACCGGCGGGGTGCCGGGGAGGGGAGGCGGGCGGGCGCCGCGGTCCTCAGGGTGGCGGCGGAAGGGGCCAGGCCCGGAGCATCGCCTCCACGCCCCGAGTGACCCTTCAGGCGGCAGAGTGACAGCCGGGCTGCCGCGGGGCCGAGAGGCGGAGGGTCTGGGAGGTTTCGGAACCGGCCTCTGCCCGTAGCTCCCCAGTCCAGCGAGCGCCTTCTCGGGGGACAGTTCTCTCGTTGCCCTGTCTATGGGCAGGTTGAACTGCCTTCGCAGCATGACAGCCCCTGGCCCCTGTGTGTAGTCCCCCCCCCCCCCACCCGGTGACTGATGACAATCCCTGCAGCCCCGCCTGCTCGCAGCCTTTTTTTTTTTTTTTTAACGTGATATCCTGTACTAACAGGCTGAAAAAACACGTCAGGAAACCACTCTTTAAAAAGTTCTTCCATTTCCTTGAGGAAAGTGAAAACAGGCAAGAGATGTCCGGAGACCCTGCTCTGGGCACACAGATCTGCACCGCACCCCAGGCGGTTCCGGACTTGGGTGACCCGAGAGCGTCCCTTTGGGTTTTGGTTTTTAACATTTCTAGTTTATCTTCTGTCTCCTCCCCCTTTCTCCCAGGGCACCTTTTCGCTGATCATTGAAGCCCTTCACACAGATTCTCCTGATGACCTCACAACAGGTAAAAACAAATCAAAAAACTCCAAAACCAAGTCAACAGCTTCCCCAGTCAGTACGTACTTGACCTCTTGTCTCCACCAGAAATCAGCTTCTGTGCTTACATTCTGCAAACTCCTGCAGGAGGCTCTGGGTGGAGGGCTTGTGGCCTCCTCCCCTGCATCACACGTCAGTTCTACTTCCCCCAGTGCCCCAAGCCTCTGGGTTCTTGGTCAGAACCAACGGGAGCACCGTCTTCCCACAGAAAACCCAGAAAGACTCATCAGCCGCCTGGCCACGCAGAGGCACCTGACTGTGGGCGAGGAGTGGTCTCAGGACCTGCACAGCAGCGGCCGAACAGACCTCAAGTATTCCTACCGCTTTGTGTGTGACGAGCACTACTACGGGGACGGCTGCTCCGTCTTCTGTCGCCCCCGAGACGACGCCTTCGGCCACTTCACCTGCGGGGAGAGGGGGGAAAAAGTCTGCGATCCTGGCTGGAAAGGCCAGTACTGCACTGAACGTGAGTTCCTGCTTCCCTCCTTGGTCTACTTCCAGGCCAGAGCTCCCAGGGAGTGGGGGTGGGAGTATTCTGTGAGCTAGTGGGGTCCTCAGATGTCAGCAGTGGAGTGATGCCCTGGTGGGGAAACTGAGGCCAGAGAGCTGGAGAAACTCGCCGAGACCTCACAGCTAGCCAGCAGCGGGATTGGGGTCAACTCAGAAGTTTTAACTTCCGCTATGGGAAGCTGCCTTTCTTAATCAGGGAGGATTTTGGAGACAGGGCCAGGGGTCAGGAAGTGAGCCGGAGGGAGAGGGAGAGGAGGAAGGAAGGGAGGAACAGAGAGGAGAGTTTGTATGTGGAGGCGCATGCTCCAAACCAGTTCTCTTTGCCAGGACAGCGTCTCATTGGAAAAATGCTTCGTTTTCTTTCTAGAGTTGGTGTGCTTGGCCTTTTCGCAGACCGAGCGTATTTGCAAATACTCTGCGTGACGCACGTGTGTTGTTAATGACATAGTCCCTCATAGGGGTCTGTGGACAGGAGACCGTGTGTGTCAGCTGAGGCCTGGGTAGGCAAGAGCCACAGGGGAAGGGGCCCGCCTGCCAGAGCGCACACTGCGCTCACGAAACACCTTGCCTGGGGAAGAAATACCTTCACCAAAAGGCGACGGGCCCTGCCTGCCCCATGATTCTGGTGGAGAGCGGGAGGCCTGCGAGGCTTCCGCTGGCTCCTGGGCCTGCTTCAGGTTGGTAGGCCTCTCTTCAGCTTGCGGAGGCCTCCCTGCCAGTCTGCACACCCAGGGGTTGGGTTTCCCTCTAGTTAGGGGTTGGGTGGGCCCTGGAACTCCCCAGAAACCCTGGTGACTTTTCCTTCTCCTGCCCTGGAGCAGGCGAACCTCCCTCCTTGTCCTTAGGCCCAGAACCTCTGGCCAGGGAGGTCTCTCAGTTCTGATTCGTGCCTGGGGGTGAGGGTAGGTCATTGTTTTGAGCTGCGCCCGGGCCTGAGCGGGCTCTGTTGTCTTACAAACTTGGAGCAGCTCGTCGATGAGTTTCATAACTCTGTGAAGGAAGCCAGCTCCACATCAGCCCCCACCCCCGCGGGGACCTCTGGCCTGCCTGCTGCCTTCCGTCCGCTCCCCTCCCTCCTCTTCTTCGCTGCGGGGGAGCCGTAAACTTAAACTTTTTTCTTCTTATTCAAACACTGGAGCCTCTCCCCGCCCCCAGCTAGCGCGTGCCATCGATTAGATCTCTCCGGGCAAAGGCGGCGGGAGCGCACGCCAGCTCCCATTGGCGGAAAGGGCTCGCGCGCACACGCGTGTCTGTGTGTGTGTGTGTGTGTGTATGTGTGTGTACACACACGCCGGGGGTGTGTGTGCGGGTGGGGGCGGGGGGCGGGGGAGGCGGTATTGTCGCACTGGGGCAGCTGCTGGGAGAGCAGAGACAATAGAGCAGCTGTCTTGCCCTGGTACTCTGCATACCAGCTGTCCACCCTTATCGACACACACACTTTCTGGGTATTAAGAGGTGGAGCTTTGTGCATAGAATTGGGAAGTGGGGGAGGAGGAGGGGGAAGGACTTCTGACCCTCTCAGAAGAAAAGGGGATGGGGTGGGGGTGGGGGTTTCCGCGCTCTTTTGTCCTGGAGCCGCTGTGTTAAGAAGAATGCTCATCCCAGGGCGGAGTGAAGTCCACAGTTACCAGGCAGGACCGTGGATACTCCACAGATGGAGATTAACTCCGCTGGGTCTGCCAACTGAGCTGAGCAAGTTTTGTCCCAACCGCATTGTGGCAGCAGCCCCCGGTTGTGTTGGGGAGGATCTTGGGGTGGGGCTTGACCCCGTGTCTTCTCTTTGCTTGTAGCAATCTGCTTGCCAGGATGCGACGAGCTGCATGGGTTTTGTGACAAGCCAGGGGAGTGCAAGTAAGTGTGCAAAAGGGGTTTTTCCCTTCTCTGCTTCTCCTTGTACCTGGTGTATTTGTAAAGTAGCTCTGGGTGATGGTTTGAAAACTTCAGGTAAGAGTAGCTGGCTGTCGGGGTTGGAGCCGTTATTCTCGTGTTTCTACTTAGTAAACGTACAGAAACACGTAGAGTCACGGGTTGTCAGCCACGGAAGCCCCTCGGTGGTTATGGGAACGTACGGATAGCTGTCTGCCAGGAATTGACATTGAAGATGTCAAACTTTTTGGCATCCTAGGACCACCTAGGGAGCCCCTAAAAATGCTGTCCCAGCGAGCCTCACTCCCAGAAATCAGACCCTCTGGGGCACTGGCGTGTTTGCAGGCTCCCGAGGAGACTCTGGTGTTCTGCCTCGTTGAGAGCCAGACGTGTTGGTGTCGCTGGAAGGTGGTTTCTCGTGGGTCGGGCGTGTGTGTGACCGTGAGCCCGGTGGTGCCGGCGCCCGCCTGACACGTGCTCTCTTCCTAGGTGCAGAGTGGGCTGGCAGAGCCGGTACTGTGACCAGTGCATCCGGTACCCAGGCTGCCTCCATGGCACCTGCCAGCAGCCCTGGCAGTGCAACTGCCAGGAGGGCTGGGGTGGCCTCTTCTGCAACCAGGGTGAGCCCCCAGCCCCATCCAGCAGCCCCGGGCTTCCCTGGCTTCGTCCCGGGGAAGATGTGGTCTCCCCGAGTCTGACCCTGGGCTTCTCTCTCCTCCTCCTCCCGCCTCTGCCCCTCGCAGACCTGAACTACTGCACACACCACAAGCCCTGCAGGAACGGGGCCACCTGCACTAACACGGGCCAGGGAAGTTACACCTGCTCTTGCCGGCCGGGGTACTCAGGGGCCAACTGTGAGACGGAGATCGACGAGTGTGGCGCCAGCCCCTGCAGGAATGGAGGCAGCTGCACGGTGAGTCCGGCCCCAGCAGGATTTCCTGTTGAACGGGGGCGCTGGTTTGATACGCATCTCGTGGGTCTCTTGGAGCGACCCTGTGACAGCGCTTTATCTTCTCTGCGACGCAGGATCTTGAGAATGGCTACTCTTGCACGTGCCCCCCCGGCTTCTACGGCAGAATCTGTGAGCTGAGTGCCATGGCGTGTGCCGACGGCCCCTGCTTCAACGGGGGACGGTGCTCAGACAACCCCGAAGGAGGGTACACCTGCCGCTGCCCCGTGGGCTTCTCCGGCTTTAACTGTGAGAAGAAGGTGGATTCCTGCAGCTCTTCACCCTGTTCTCATGGTAGGACGGCAGCCCCAGCCGCTCTGAGACTTTGTCAGGTGGTCAGCACTGATGAGAACACATTAGAGAGCACACGCGTTTCGTTTCCAACCAAACACGTCACTTTGCAAGCTACCCCGAGGTTACGGAGCCCTTTCAACTGAACAGAAACTCTTCACAGAAGTGTTATCCCCGAGCCTGGAAATGCTCAAGGAGCGAGAAAGGCAGGCAGGAGTGTGGATTCTCACGTCCTACAGGGGGAGCCTGAGGCAGAGAGGTGGGATGACTTCTCAAGGTCATATCGCACCACAGGTGTCTGAGTCGGGGCCATGATTCAGTAGATTGCGCTCCAATGGCAGCCCAGCGACTGTTTTTGGAGGGAAGCCCGGCTCAGCTCTGTCACCCAAACATAACCGTCTGGTGTGTCTGTGCAGAAGTGTGGTCTGTTGACGGGCCCCCTGCTCCCCTGTGAGTGGGTAGAGGAGAGAAGCTGGGGCCAGACATGCCAGGCCTTCTGTGAGCTTCGCCATTAGCCACGATGATTGACAGAGAGGAAATCCCTGTCCTTCTGCTGTCCACGTGCCGTACAGAGGGCGTGGCGGTCCTGTGGGCTCAGGCTCTGCCTCCTGTTTGTTTCTACCCACTGAAGCAACAGAAAGGTTGGCTGCTTTATTTTAGAGGCAGAATAGCAGGAGGTTTAACAGATTGGCTCTCGAAGGACAGAGACCTCTTCCACTCCCTCCTTTCTTCCTCTTCCTTTCTGTTGTCAACCCTGCTCTTTTCACTGACTGTGGAACTGCAGGCAAGCACGTCAGCCTCATTAAGCCTCAGTTTCCCCATCTGCAAACCGGGTCTTTTGTGGGATGTCGTGAAAGTGAATGCAACACTGTAGCCAAAGCGCCGTGTACTGCCCCAGTGGGAGCGGAGCTGCTGGGAGGGTTAGCTGCGGGGGTGCCCAGTCAGCGTCCGACTTCTGCTCAGGGCATGATCTCAAGGCCCGTGAGTTTGAGCCCCTCGTCGGGCTCTGTGCTGGGAGCTCAGAACCTGGAGCCCGCTTCGGATTCTGTGTCTCCCTCTTTCTCTCTGCCCCTCCCCCGCTCACACTCTGTCTCTCTCTCTCTCTCTCTCTCTCTCTCTCTCTCTTTAAATTTAAATAAACTTGGGGCGCCTGGAGGGCTCAGTTGGTGGAGCGTCCGACTTCGGCTCGGGTCATGATCTCACAGTTCACGAGTTCAACCCCGTGTCCGGCTCTGTGCTGGCAGCTCGGAGCCTGGAGCCTGCTTCCGATTCGGATTCTGTGTCTCCCTCTCTCTCTTTCTGCCCCTCCTCTGCTTGCACTCTGTCTCCTTCAAAAATAAACAAACGCTAAAAAAATACTTAGAGAAATGAGATATTAGCTGTATCGTTTGCAGTTTACTGAGCTAGAGCTGGACCAGACCCCTGCCCTGATGTTTGTGTCTAGGCCACGGCTGCCTCGTCTGTCTCGCGTCCCCGGTGTACCTTGCAGGACTGACACGTAGCAAGGCTTCAGAATGTGTCCTGTGTTCCAGGTGCACAGTGTGTGGACCTTGGCGATGCTTACCTGTGCCGCTGCCAGGCTGGCTTCTCCGGGAGGCGCTGCGCAGACAACGTGGATGATTGTGCCTCCTCCCCGTGTGCCAACGGGGGCACCTGCCGGGACGGCGTGAACGAGTACTCCTGCACCTGTCCCCCAGGTTACACAGGCAGGAACTGCAGTGCCCCTGTCAGCAGGTGTGAGCACGCGCCCTGCCACAACGGGGCCACCTGCCACGAGCGGGACCGGCGTTACCTGTGTGAGTGCGCCCGGGGCTACGGGGGCCCCAACTGCCAGTTCTTGCTGCCTGAGCCGCCCCCGGGCCCGGCGGTGGTGGCGGACCTCACCGAGAAGTACGTGGAGGGCCAGGCCGGGCCCTTCCCCTGGGTGGCCGTCTGTGCCGGCGTGGTGCTTGTCCTCATGCTGCTGCTGGGCTGTGCCGCCGCCGTGGTCTGCGTGCGGCTCAGGCTGCAGAAGGACCGGCCCCCTGCCGAGCCCTGCCGTGGGGAGGCGGAGACGATGAACAACCTGGCCAACTGCCAGCGCGAGAAGGACATCTGTGTCAGCGTCATCGGGGCCACGCAGATCAAGAACACCAACAAGAAGGTTGACTTCCACGGGGACCACGGGGCTGATAAGAACGGTCTCAAGGCCCGCTACCCTGCTGTGGATTATAACCTAGTGCAGGACCTCAAGGGCGACGCTGCGGCCGCCGTCAGGGACCCCCATGGCAAGCGTGACGCCAAGGGCCAGCCCCAGGGCTCTGCAGGGGAGGAGAAGAGCACCCCGACACTCAGGGGGTGCGTGCTGCGGGCCGGGAGGGGACACGCGGGAAGGCCGGCCTGGGAGGGCGCCCCGATGCGAGGGGGTGCTGCGCTCTGCAGTCAGACGCTCTACCCCTGAGCTTTACCCCCGAAGGGGGTGCTGCACTCTGGGCCGGCGCTGGTCAGTTTTTCCTGTCCTCACGTGTTTCTTGCGGTTCTTTTATTTTCCCCTCAGTGGAGAAGCACCTGAAAGAAAAAGACCAGACTCCATGTATTCTGCTTCAAAAGACACAAAGTACCAGTCAGTGTACGTCATATCGGAGGAGAAAGACGAGTGCGTCATAGCGACCGAGGTCAGTGCGCAGCCCGGGCCTGGTCTCGGGGCGGAAGCGGGGGGAGAAGTCAGAGGGTGCCGACCTCTGTCTGGAACTAACTTCCCATCCTGTCCTGTGGGCCCACCAGGTGTGAAAGGGAAGTGATACGGCAAAGTTCCCGTTTCTCTTAAAATAAATAAAATTCCAAGGATATATGCCCCAGTGGATGCTGCTTGAAAGAGGAAAGGGAGACCCCCGGACTGCTGCCGAGGAACCGACCCGGACCCAGCCGGCTCTCCCTTCCGAGGCCAGCTGGGGACGCGGCGTGGCTGCAGCTCGGCGGCGGCCAAGGGGCCTGTTGCACTGCCTTCTAGGACGTTCCCATTGCACTATGGACAGTTGGCTTTTGAAAAATATATATTTAAACGAATGGACCTGATTACTACGTGAGAAGCATGCACTGCCTGAAGTGTATATTTTGGGTTCTCATGAGCCGGTCTTTTCTGGAATTAGAATCACAAACACTGCCTTTATCGTCCTTTTTGATACTAAAATGTGTTTTTTCTAGGTGGAAAAAAAATGTGTGTTATTTTTTTGGACTTGTAAAAATATTTTTCAGGATATCTGTAAAGCTTGAGTATTTTGTGATGTTCATTTTTTATAATTTAAATCTTTGGTAAATATGTACAAAGGCACTTCGGGTCTATGTGACTATATTTTTTTGTATATAAATGTATTTATGGAATATTGTGCAAATGTTATTTGAGTTTTTTACTGTTTTGTTAATGAAGAAAATCCTTTTTAAAATATTTTTCCAAAATAAATATTATGAACGACGACTAGAGGTGTGCTTCCTCACCACGCCCTGTGCTCGCTCCCCCTAGACAGAAATGGCTTCTGATTGTCGATTTTCAGTGTCTTTGCCTGGTTTCAGTGGCTTCTGTCTGCCTCAGAGAAGCCTGCACAGTTATCACCAGGGCGTCTCCGGGAGGGGCCGAGGGAGGCTGGCCGGCTCCTGAGCAGGCCCTGGGCTCGCCGGGGGTATCACGGGCACATGCAACTCCGCATCGTGCTGACGGGTCCGAGGACCCTCAGAGCTGGCCACCTTTCTGAGCCTTGTTATTCGGGGGCTGGAACAGAGTCTCATTTGGGATCAAATACCCGTGAGACACTTTTGTATTGCCATGGCAAAGGCTTTTTGTCTTAGGATAATACTATTCATCCATTTGTTTATGGGTTATTTCCAGTCAATTCGAGAGACTTCGTTGCCTTCTAACTCAACAGTTGTGGGGGGACAGAGAGCGGTAAGATAAAAACGTTTTTTATTGAGCGCTGACTACCGGCCCCGGGGAAACCGCTGTGCCTGGCCGGGCTGGTTACTCCTGGTGCTGGCATCACTCCTTTTACAGGAGAGGAAGCTGAGGTTTGGGGAGGTGAAGCTTCTCGCTCAGGGTCAGTCAGTGGTAGAGTTAATGTTCAAATCTGGCAGTCGGGCTCCGTACCCCAGTTTACTTGTTAATTTATGTAATAATTTATTCAATAATTGTCAGACACTCAGCTTCTCATTGACAGCAGGACCTGGGGATTTAATAGGCCTCATCACCGGTGTGGTTTGGTGGCTCCAGAGCGTCAGTGTCCTTTGTCAGCTAAGATGACAAGCCCGTGTTGGGACAGGTGGCTTATTTCTGGGGTCAGAGGGGAGCAGGGAGAGGAACGGAACTTACTGGTCTAATCACCCAAAGGGAAAACATCAGTGAGCTGTTCTTGGTCCAGTGACCGTGATAAGTTTATCCCACTGGCACTTGCTGTACAGGTGGAAATTGCGGGGTCTTCCGGGGAGGGGGGAGGACAGCATGTGTGCTAACCAGTCAGCACGTCCGTCCTTACGTGTACAGATGAGCGAGACCCCCCAAAACAACACCAGGTGGGCTCGACGACACATACAAATCCTGGAGCACCCCTCTATGGATGCTTCTGTAGCGGACACAACCCAGTCCATCCCGACCCTTTGGGTCGCCTGGGTTGTTATTTTGGAATAGCCCCTTCCAGGCGAGGGCTCCGGTGGAGGGATTTCTCCATGGAAAGAAGTTAGTGGCAGGGCCAGGGTGTGCAGTGTAAGAGCTGGTGGCCGTGCACCCGTTCACACTTGCCAGCCTGGAGTAGGGTTAGTGGCTCCCTCACGCTTTCAGAAGTGGCCTGGTGTGGGTAATAAATCGGAGAGCTCATCTATTTTCAAAAGTACAGAGTTTGCTGGGATTCTTGTGAAGCCCACTCCATAAAAGGCCCTCAAAGTGCTCAAAGGTAACCTCACCCTCACCTCCTCAGCCTTGTAAAGTCAGGAAATCCCTCCATCTTTCCTCTGAGGCAAGTAACCTGCCTGAGGAGCAAATCAGACTTAAAACTTGAGGTTTCGGAGCTCCCAGGGCTCTGTTGGAGTCCCTGAGTCCCTTCGGAGAATAATGTTTTAGTTTGACATTTACAGGTGGCCTCTCGGCTCTCAGGGTTTATGTCACCTGCAGCAGGAAATCAGGTGGGCAGATCCAAAAGAGCCAGATAAAAACAGGGGCCTTTGTAGACCCGCCGTGACTCACCTGCCGGGCAGTGGCCAGTGCCACCACTTGCAGCCACATTCTCCAAGTGCCCTGCCGGGGCAGGAAGGAGCGGTAGGGCACTTGGAACAGCGAGAGTGGCGGGTCCCTCCAGCAGGAGCCGCGCTGAGCCGTGCGCCGGGCTTCCTGGTCCTGAGAGGAACCCTGAGTGTGGGTTGTGGCCACGCAGTGAGAAAGGCTCGCACAACACCCAGCCGGGGTCTCCTGTTAGGGCCTCTACCGTCCAGCCTCCCTGGGACTCCAGTGAGACCAGTGAGTGAGGTGAGGCACACGTGCTTCTCCTGAGGTGTCTTCCTTTGTCTGGACGTAATTTGAGACTTCAGAACAGTGCAAAGAACCCTCGGGGCTTCAGTGTTGCTGAGTCTGCATTTCTGCCGTCAGGGCGCACACTCCCTTCTTGTTCGTGGCAGGACAGACTCGCGAGCCACCTGGGACGCAGCAGGTCGTGGTCTGTCGCTGCTGCAGATTTAGGCAGTGTCCCTGTGTCCTCAGGGGCACCGCCTTTCAGGCTCAGCAGGTGCCCCAGGCCCGCGGCTGCTTCCTCTGCCCGGGCTCTGCCTCTTCCCCGTGAGCCCCGGGCCACTTCGGTGGGGAACGGCAGTGACCACATTTCTAATTGCGTGCGCTGGGAAGCTCGAAGCGACGAGTAGTTGCCAAGTTGCAGACAGGGCCACCTGTGTGAAAGCCCGAGAGCGGCTCCGGGACCGTTCACTTGGGGCCCCGTGACTCGCTTCGCACTGTTGATTCAGACAGGCCAACGCCACCACTCACCAGGTATTTCTGCAAAGAACGGTGAACACGAATCTGATCAGACCCCTGAAGGACACAGTCAGGACACCCCTGGGCGTAAGAAGAACGGAAGGGGATGGAAGGGGTTGGAAGAAACTTGGTTAAAAACATTCAGAGCCAGCTGTGCATTTTAATGATATTTAAGCGTACTCATCGGGTTTTTTTGATGTGAGAGGTTATTACTGTTAAATAAAAAAAAGCCCTCATCTTTTAGAGGAAAAACTCTAACATATTTATAGATGAGACAGTATTACCTCTGACGCTTGGGATTTGCCTCAAAATGACCCGAGATGGGGCACGGAGTGCGGGCGGCACGCGGGCGGAACAAGAAGGGCCACTCGTGGAAGCCGGATGCAGGCACCTGGTGGGGTTGACTCTGCCATTCTCCCCTCCTCCGTACGTTTGAAACCTCCCATGGGCAGATGCACGAAGGCGAGTCATACGGTGAATAGACACACACACACACACGTGGTGTAATTGACCGATGTGCGTGCCAGGCCGTGTCTATGAGATGACGCATCTCAAACGCAGTGGACTGTAGGGAGGTTTTCCCCGTTTGCGTGTTCAGATGAAACCAAGCAAACCAAATGGGCTGAGACACAAATGTATTTGCTTGGGAACTTTGGTGCCACAGTCCCGGGTCCGGGCCCAGGCTCCGCCTGTTGGCCCGTTACTCACCACGCCGGTGAGAGGTAGATGCTAAGGGTCTCCGTGGGGCAGCACCATATGGACCACACTCCCCACGGGCTACCAGGGGCTTCCCAAAGCACAGCTCTGAGTGTGTCACCCCTGGGTAAAACCGGCGAAGGCATCCACTGCTCCAGCATGAAGTTCAAAGTTCTTTTTTCTTTTTCGTTTTTATATTTTGAGAGAGAGAGAGAGAGAGAGAGAGGGAATGCAAGCGGGGAGGGGCAGAGAGGGAGAGAGAGCATCTTAAGCAGGCTCCACATTTAACACGGAGCCTGACTGGGGGCTAGCTCTCACTACCATGAGATCATGACCTGAGCCAAAGTCAAGAATAGGGCGCTTCAACGAATGAGTCACCCAGGTGCTGCAAGGGTCTAACTTCCTAACCTGGTTTGTCCTTTGTGTGACCTGTATCCCGCCTGTCACTTCAGCTCCAGCCGTGCTGGCTGCTGCCTCACACTCTCCACCCTCCCTCCTGCCCAGGCCTCAGATGTAATTTTCCATCTGTTGGATGCTCTGCTGTCTAGCCGGCCCCTCCTCAAAATGCCAGCTTCCAGGGAACCGTCTCTTGACGCCCCAGACGAGGTGCCTGTACCTGTCACCCCGGTCTCATGGTAGCTTGCCTGAGCCACCCAGAGGGCAGGGCCAGTCGGCACGACTTCTGCCGGCTTTGTGTTCCTCCAATCAGGAGGAAAGGGAGGCTCGTGAGCCTTGGGGCCGTTGCCAGTGCCAACACAGGAAGGGGCCCCTGGTTTATACGGTCCTGACCCGGCAGGCTCACGGGGTGCCAGGCAGTGGCAGAATGGGGAGGAACAGAGAGAAATAAAATGTTCAAGGAGAGTTCAATCAACAGATTTTGGGTGACCTGCCCAGCAGCTCCCTTTCAGCAGCCCAGAAGAGATTCCCGTAGGTGGGGACTCTCCAAGCAAATGTTGAGATCAGAGCTGGCAGCCTGGAGTGTGCTGAGGTCCTGCAGCCCCCTGCCTCCCTGGGCACAGGGTGAGCGGCGTCCTCGCACTGCTCGGTGACGCTGGTGGGCAGGCTGCTGTGGAGGACTGAGCCCTCTCTCCTGACGCTTCCCGCTTCCTGCAGCGAGTGCAGCTGCTGCCTCTTACTGCCTGTGAGGACGAGGACGCGTGGCAGAGCAGGAGGTACGGGGTGGCGGGGGGGCGTTTCGGACTCCGAAGCCACTGACTGAGGGAGCCCAGCCTCAGCGGAGCAGCCCCGGCAAGTTTGCCGAATGAAGCATTTGGACTAGCACACGTCCTTTCCCTGCGATGTTCCAAGCCTCTCTTAGTTTCGAGGGGGTGCCCGGAGGCCCCCGGCAGACTGGTAAGTACTTTATTTTTTTATTTTTATTTTTTTCACATATATATAGGTTTAATGTTTATTTATTTTTGAGAGACAGAGAGAGACAGAGTGCGAGTAGAGGAGGGACAGCGAGAGAGAGAGAGAGAGAGAGAGAGAGAGAGAGACAGAATCGGAAGCAGGCTCCAGGCTCTGAGCTGTCAGCACAGAGCCCGACGCGGGACTGGAACTCACGACCCGTGAGGTCATAATCTGAGCTGAGGTCGGACACTTAACGGACTGAGCCCCCCAGGCGCCGTGGGTAAGTACTTTAAGGCATCTGTTGTGTGTGTGTGTTTCTGCACATGGAGGGCAGATGGGGTCAGAGGTAGGTTCTTGGACTCTTTTTCCCCCAAATTTCTTTCCTTCTCCATCTTCTTGAAAAGGATAAGAGTCTGGGTAACAAAATGCCTCTTGATTACCAGGGTAGTGTGACCTTGAAATCCCAAGGTCAAGTGAAACGTGCTTGTTAAATGTCTGCCTGCCTCCTTCGCTTGTTCTATTCTTGCCTGGAAAGCATCTCCTCCTTTTAGATGTGTCTCTTTGGCTCCCGTACTCACTGAGACCTGCTCTGTGCCCTGCCCTGTTCTGGCAGTGGGCATAAATGCTGAATAAGATGCCAGGTTGTTCCTAGGAGCTCAGCAGGAAAGATGGGGAACATGGCGAAGCCTGCTTGCATTTTGTTCCCCTCCTACGAGTACACAGAGGGTCTCGCTTCCTGAAGCTTGGGTAGAGCGCCCGTGTGATTACTGTCGTCAGCAGATGGGAGTGGGGGTCAGGTCCCTCAGGCTGAAGGGTTAGGTGCTGGGGTGAGGCTCTCCCACCCCTCTTCTCTGGACACCCTGATACCCCTGGGTCTTCTGAACGCAGGGACTGAACCAAGTCTTGCTTGAAGAACTTTACTTCAAACATTTGTTGTTCAAACCAACCAACCAATAAACAAATGTTTATTGTATGATGTATGTACATATTGTGTGTGTTGTATGATGTATGTATGATGTAATAAACAAATGTTTACTGTATGATGCAGCTGGAAAGAATCTGGTGGAGAACAAGTGTATCCTGTTCTCCAGCTGCACCCTGATAGAGTTGATCTTTCTCCCATCTTTCGATGTTTGGATTGTTTCCAAATTCTAGCATCCGAATAGTATTTATTGAATATCTTTACATAATCATTGTGTCTCATTTTTCCTTTATAATACATTTTTAGGTGGAATTATATTGTCAAAGGGAATGAACATCGTAAAGACACTTGCTGTCTCTTTATGAATTCCCACTGGAAAACTTATGCCAATTTACATAAACCAACCAGCTGCTCTTTACCAACAATATGTATCATGATTTTAGCATTTATTCACCAATCTGATGAATAGTGTATAAAAGCTGTTTTCCACTTTAGTTTGTTAAGTGAGGGGCTGAAAAGTCCTTTTTGTTTGCTATTTGAGTTCACATTCTTTCTGTCACACCAGGTACCCCCACTGCCCGTTAGTGAGGACCTACTGTGTGTCAGGTATTTTAAAACACATCAGTTTAGAGTTCATAACACACCTGAGTGAGTATAATTAGTTCCTTTTGTGGAGGCTAGAAAGGCCACCGACATCATGGGGACCACAGACTTGGTGCAGGGCCCAGCCAGGTGAGCCTGACAGGTGACACTTTCTTCCGGAAACGTCCCCTCCACAGATTCCCTTGAGTGTATTTAGAGCCAACACTTCCCTATGTGGGGTTTTCTTTATGGATGTATTTTTATGTATTTATTTAATTGGGTCATCTTTTTTTGTTTTGGGTTTTTTTTTTTTTTTTTTTTTGAGAGAGAGAGAGAGAGCACAAGAGAATGACAGGGGGAGGGGCAGAGAGGGAGAGAAAGACTCTCAAACAGGTTCCATGCTCGGTGTGGAGACTGAGGACCCTGGGATCGGGACCTGAGCCGAAATCAAGATCGGAGGCTCAAGCGGCTGAGCCCCCCAGGCGCCCCCCATCTCGTTTTTCCAAACAACTTTGAGGTATAACTTACGCGCGGTAAGACGCACACATATCAAGCCCACAGTCGGACGAGTGTTGAGAGACTTGTGTGCTCGGGAGACCAACGCCGTGGTGAAGACGGAGAGTGGCCCTGGACGCCCCTCACGTCCACAGTCCCTGCCACCCCAGTTAGCGGACCTCAGCAGAGACAGGTTCTAGAAATCCACAGAGAAGGAAGCTGTTCACACTGTGTTCTCAGCGCTATCTCTGCTCCTGCATCAGTCAGTCCTCGTCTGCACTGCTCAGGGGTTTGGTAAGAAATGTTCCACGCAAATCAGTGGGGCGGGGTGGGGGGCCGTGAAGGGCCTCTCCCTGCCGGGTCGCCGGTCTCTGCGGTCTGCGCGTGTGGTCTCTGGGGCTTCCTCGGTCCGCGTCCGGAGAAGCCCACCCCCGCAGATGCGGTCGGCGTCACCAGCTTCCAGTGTCCCCCTTCTCTCTCTCCGCTCCTTCGGCACTGCCTCTGGCCCTTTCTCCCCTGAGGCCAGGCCTCTCTGCGAGACGCGCGGGCGCTGGCACCGTCGGGAGGACGGGTTGCAGCTGGGAAGGTGGCCTCTCCCAGCGGCTCTCCGGAGGGATCCAGGAGGCCGCAACGGCCCCGGACCCAGACTAGGTTCCGGGGTGACTGGCTGGGAACAGTTCGGGGAGGGAGGAAGGGGCTGAGGAGGCCTGGGGGCAGCCGTGTGGGCGGAGTGAGTGAGATCGTGCACACGTCCACCGCGAGGGTCACGAAGGCCGGCGCCTACTCTGGCTCCAGCCCCGCCACCCTCCCGGTCGTAGGACATTGTTGACTTCACAGGGCAGAAATCCTTCTGGGTAACGGTTCTGTTACTTTCCTCCTCACGACGCCGCCCAGCCCGTCCCAGCCGTGCTTCTGGCTCCCCCACCCCGCTGGGTCTGAGGTGTAGACACACCTGCTTGGGCGGACCCTCTGGCAGAGACAAAGGACTTCTCCCCGACTCGTTTTCGCTTTAACTCCATTTGGATCGGAGCACCTGTGTCACGGGGCCCCTGCGGGGACAGCCTGTGGCAGCCGTGGAAACTCTGGACACCTGACCTCGGGCACCAGCGTGAACAGGGTGCCTGGCGCCCGGAGCTCACCCGCTGAGCCCTCGGCCTCTGCGTGTCCTGGGCCAGCGGGCTAGGGCTCCGCGACAGGGGAGCCGAGGGCGTGTGGCTGAAGAAAGCGACGCCTGCGGTTTTCCCGCACGCTGTACCCCTGAGGCTGGGGGCAGTGGTGGATGGAGACCGTCGGTGAGAGGGTGGGGACGAGGCGCCTATGCGTTCGCGTGTCCTCCTGAAGGGAGAGGTGAGCCTGCAGTGCCGGCCACGGCGGCCCCGCCACGGCGGAGCTGGGAGGCACAGAGAGGGACCCCGATGCTGCCACAGCCCCGAGGGAGCTGCAGGAGGAGGCCACGCCGGGGCGTGACGCGTCCGGGCCGTATCGCTGGCCGGCCCGGGAGACCAGAGTCTGTAGATGCCGGGACCTGATGACTGCGGGGAGGCCGGCTTGGGTCCAGGCGGCAGATAGCGTCACATCCCAGGCTCTACGCACTTCACCCCACGCTGAACACCTGCTCTCAACGTATCTCCACCCGACACAGATCAGATGAAGTTTGAACAATTATCCAACCAGTCTGAAAATACTTTAAAATAAATCGGAACCTAAACTCAATGTTACAGCTCAGATCATCAGATGACACTGATCAAACCAACCCGTTAGCACAGACGGCCTTTTAATGTTGTGCTATAGACAGTCAGTGTAAGCAAAAGAATCGTCGTGCCCGAAACGGAGGCTCCGGGAGCCGCAAAGAGAAGACCGCTTGGTGCTCCACCCGCAAGCAGACAGGTGTCCACAGGCAGATTCCACCATGTTGGCATTTGCTCTGTCATGGCCCCAGGGGCCCCAGCCTATTCTCGACCTGCAAGGCCTCAGATGTTCCCCCAGGAGCTATGGGAGGGGGGCTCTCCCCCAGAAAACCCTTATTCTCAGACGTGAAGACCGAAGTCCACCGAGGTTTCTGACATTTTGCCCACACCCCACGGCCTCCTGGTGGCCACTGATCCTACTTGAATCTCTTTTCAAAACTATTTCTAACCTGTTACAATAGATTCACTTCACAGTCTCTGGACTTTTGGGAATCTTGGATTCTAAGTGGGAAGCATAATCTCTATTCTGTCAACAGGGAAACCGAGGCCGGGACTGGTAGTGGGCCTGTGTGCTTGCCACACGTCCCGTACTCCTGTATCCTGTCCATGACGATTCTCCCTCTGCCATCCAGGAGGCCCCCCCTCATCTGCTGACCCACCCCTTCTGGAAGTCTTCCCTAAACCACACAGGAAGACAGAGGCGTGGTCCTCTGCAACCACGGGCCTGAGGAGGCCGCTCGCGTGGCAGGCCACGAGGCTTCGTAGTGTTGTGAAGCCGGAGCTCCCTCCAGGTCGCGCGCCGTCTGCAGACAAGCGATCTATCTGGTGCCTGTGTCACCCGGTAGGTTCCAACACCGTGGAAGAAGGGAAGGAGGAGCCTGCAAAACAAGGTCAAGATGTGGGGCCAGTGGGGGGTTCCTTGCTGCTGAGAACTTTGTTTCTCTCATTGTGATGCTGGGCTTTTCTGTTGCTTTACCAGAAGGGAGGGGTTGCTGCTGGTCCTCTGCCCACCCCAGTTAGGTGTGCTGAGCTCAGTGCCACCAGCTGCAAACATTTTCAGGTGAATCTTGTCGGCCAGGTCTTCCTTCTGGCATCAGAGCACCTTGCGTGCTGGGACTGGGTCTCCTGGAAATGATGCAGACTTTACCCCTGACGTCAGCCAGGGCTCACCGATAAGGGTAAAGGGGGTGAAGAACTTTGCAGATGGAAAGATGAGGGCCCTGAGTCCATAAGGGGTGAGGCAGCTGTGAGACACAGGCGGTCCAGCCCCGACTCAGAACCACCGCGATCCCTGCGGGTGCTCAGGTGCGCGGCTCCAGGGCTTCCCGCCAGCAGCTGAGGCTCAGAGCGGCTCCTCTCTGCTTCACCGACAACCCGTCTTGTCCGCAGGATCCGACTTGCCCCGGAAATGCGTGCTCTGTTGTACGCCTTCACTTTCTCACTTTGGTCCAGAAGACGTGAAGATTCAGGTTAGCACGAGAGACACATTCAGAGCGACAGGGTTTATGCTGGCTATGCATTTTCCCACATGGCAGCAGGACGCGTTGTCTCTTTCCCGGGAGCCTCTGTCATTCCAGGTCGGCTTCCGAATGAAGGAAAGAGTAGAGGCAAAGACATTCTTTGTGGCCAGACTTTGCGTCTGTGTATGGCAAGGTGGCTCTTTCTGATGGCTGCTCAGGGCTGGGTCCTTCTCCCTCCCGGGCCACCAGATGGTCTGTGGCCTCCTCGTGTCCCCAGTCACCCTGAGCATAGGTCCTTCACGTGGTAGGTGCTTGTCAATACTTGCCGGGCAAATTATTGGCAGAAAAATGGCCATTCTTTCCATAGCCCAGAGTCCTACAAAGAGACAGATGAGTCAATGGCGGGGTGACAGATGACAGAAACTGCTCGGATTGAAGGAGGTCGTTTCAGAGGGACACGGTGGTTCGGGGGGCTCACTCCACTCTCCAGCGTGCCTCGTGGGCCCTTTGTCTCCGGCAACAGTTGGATGCAGTCAACTGTGTAGTCCAGAACCCAGCGTTTTGCTCCAGGAAAAATGCTCAGTTCTTTCCAAAATGCCATGAGAACTTTAATGATTGGAATAAATAACAGGTGCTGGGAACAGCTGCTACTGATTCATGAATCTTCTTCTTTTAAACGTTTTCTGTGGGGGAACCAAGGGCTTTCAGAAGCATTTCGCTCTGAAATATTCAAGGAATGTTCCTTGCTTTTTCTTACTGCAGCAACCATTTTAGTATTTCTAAGCTGAATCATCAGGCTTGCAGAGGAAGTAGAGAAGGAACAAGTCAGAGGGAAAAGCATCTAAGTTACTAACCCCCCACGGTTGCTTTGAAACAGCGTTTGGTTCTCCACTGGCATCTTTCTGAGATGGATCATCGATTCTTCCACAAACCTAGGTTAGCGCTGCCACCCCAAGACTGGGTGACTGCACAGGTGATCCACAGAGGTGCTGGGCAAGGGGCGGTCCTGACACACAGGCCCTGCCAACGGGCGATCCGGTCCCCGGCCGGCGTCCCTTCACGCCCAGCGTGAGTGCTGGGCATCTGTCTCACCAACTGCCGTGATGTCCCGAAGCATGGCGGGCGGCTGGCAGGCTCTCCTGCTGACACACTGGCGGTACTTGGTGCTGGGCCCTGTGCTTGATGAGCCCAGCAAACACGACTCTGGTGCTCTGGTGGGGCATTGGTGGCCTCGGGCAGATGTGCAGCGTCCCGTGTTCCCTCGACAAGAAGATAAAGTTACGGTGTTGGCGAAGCTGGGATGTCCGTTACCGTCAGGGTTCTGCAGGCCCCGCCACCACCCAGGCTTTGCGCTGCCCAAATACTGGGTGTTTCTACCTGTTTTGCATTCATTTTTTTGCACCCCACGAACAGTGTGACTTAAATCAGTTAAGCTCTTTCTGTGGTCTGATGACTGCAGACGTCCCCCCCCCCCCCCACTCTGTGCCCCCTGCTGCCACATGCTGTCCCCAGGGGCGGGCCTTGTTCGTTGACTGGCCCTTGGATGCCGCGCCGTGAGGTCAGATGGTGGCAGCAGATGCGTTTAAGGTTACGAATCTCACCTTCGAGCGTGAGGAGCACCGCCAGCCCTGTGCCCTGCTCGTGACACCCGGTGGGGTTTTCTGCCGCTGTTTTCTGCCCAGAGTCTTTCCACCAGCCAGCGCACAAGTGGGCATCCGTGTGGTGTAGACAGTAGCCACCAGCCAAATCTTTGCCTCTGGATGAAATCTCAGGGCTTCCTGGTGCGGAAGAATGAGAGCTTGGTCTTTTGCCCTTTTCTGTTGTTTCTCAGCTCAGAGCGGGATGGGAAACCTCCAATTAACGCCTGCACCGAGGACACATTCTGGGGCGCCGGCCGGCTGCACGGCCTCTGCTCCGTGAGCCTGTTCTGTGCCCGAGTTCAACCCCCAGGGCGTCTCCCCAGGCCAAGCCTTCCCAGGTGGGGCTGTGGCACCCCCACCCCTCCCCCTCAGGCAAACAGTGAGGGCCTTCCAGTCACAAGGTCACCACGCGAGTCGGGGTGGGTCCAGAGGGCAACACTAGTGGTTTTGCAGGTTCTTATCTTGGATGCGACTGCTTCCCGTAGAACTCGTTGGAACTTTCTATGCTTCTTGGGCACTGCACGAGTTTCCTAGGATTGCCAAAACAAAGCTCCTCGAACCGGGTGGGTTTGAACAACAGAAATGTACTCTCTCTCACAGCTCTGGAGGCTGAAAGTCCAAGATCAAAGTTGTGGGTAGGGTGGGGTCCTCCTGGGGGCTCTCAGGGCAGGGTGCCCCTTGCCTCTCTCCCAGTTCCTATGGCGGTGACAATCCTGGGTGTCCCTGGGCTGGTGGCTACACCCCCAACCTCTCTACCTCCCTCTTCTCACATGGTCTCCCTCATTACAAGGACAACAGTCATTGGGTTTAGGGCCCTTCCTACCCCATATGAGTGCATCACCATTCTTAATTATCTGCAAAGGTCTTATTTCCAAATAAGGCACAGCCTGGGCTCCTGGGTTTGGCGATATGCCGTTCAACCCACCATAGATGCTTTCGTCACTGTTGATCAAATGACTTTTTAAGAAGTGTATCTGTGATAAATTTTTCCTCAGTGAGTATCTTCCGAGAACCCATTTGTCCAAAGCACTCAGGGATTATAAGTTAAATAGAAACAACATTTCTGTAAAGACAAGCCGTAGATGCTGTACATGGAGACTGACAAACAGTCCAGGACCATCTATGTCTATAGATGTGTGATAGAATGTTCTAGACTGGACACCAAGGGATAACAGATACTTAGAAATTATGAGAGGCTTCTAAAAAAAGCCTGAGTGGACCACAACCCAGGTCCTCATTTCCTGGGTGGTCTGCCGAAGGGCCTATTCATAAGTGTGCCTGCCCGGGGACCTGTCCCCACCACCTGGCCGGGGCCCAGAGCTGGCACGGAGCCACAGCCCCCTCGCCTCTGAGCTGATCCCTCGGGACCAGGGAGGAAAGAAAGTCACCTTTCTTCTGGACTAGAAAAGTCCATCCCACAGTTTCACCATCCCTTACTGACAAATAGGATTTTAAATCCTTTTATCTGGAGACAAACAGAAAGTGTGTGTTTGTGGTGAATAATTTGAGCTGATATTCTTGCCAGCTGTTAAGGGACACATGCAAAAAAAAAAAAAAGTCAGTGACATCTGGTCAGCATTGATATTTTGTGACAGAAGTATTTTTTCCTGGGGGGTGTTTTCCAAGAAACCACGTCTCAGAGCCCCGTCTCTCCTCTTCACCGCCCCCTCAGCCCCCAGTCCCCAACCTTTGACCTCCCTGAAAAACAAAAAGAAAGTGATCGTATTGACCAAAGCAACTGCATCCACACGGCCGGGCTCGATCAAACAATGGCGGGCAGTTGCTGTCACAGTCAGAGCTTTCAACCCAACGTTGTCCCCGCACCTGGGCTGTGGTGTCACCCCCAGTCCCGACAGCGGTCTGTTCCACCCTCGTCCTCCTCTGCTTCCCTCCCAACCACCTATATTCTGGGGATTTAGGCTTTAATTTTTTAAACAGTAAATAATGTCAAGTAAAGGCATGAATTAACACCGTGAATTTGTTCTCTGAAATTGTCAAGTCTTTGCCTGATTTTCCCAAGAATGCTAATGAACAGGCAATGAAGGGAAGTTTCTCGGAGAATGCTTTGTTTCCCAGCTGGTGAGTTTCCTTCTCTGAGAGCTGGGGCTGCTAGAATATTCCTTCTCCTCTTGCTCCCCTGAGAAGCCTTTCTCGGCAGGGTGGGCTGGCCGTGGGCGCTCCTCGCAAGGGCCTGCAAGGCCGCACCTTCATGGTGTGCCAGCTTGGGAGCACTGCTGTAGGGGACCCCCCCCCCAACCCCACCAACCCCCGGAGCTCGGACCAGGACTGGAGGAGCCCCCGGCAGAGGAACCACCTATGTGAGACTCATTCCATAGACGGGGCAGCTGAGGCCAAGTCCTGCTGTTCTCCGAGGTTCCTGACCCTCTCAGTTCATTTCATGGGACCTCCCGATTCTGGTCTTTGCCAGGGCCACCCTGCACGTGACGGCTACTCCTCTCCGGAGCACGGGGTGCGGGCGCGGGTGGGTCAGCTCTGCCCACCGTCTCAGGGAGCCCCGCGCTGGTGAGGGGGACCCCTCCTGCCACGCCTCGATGTGGTCTTTCCACGGACGCACGCACAGCCAGTGGGGTAGATCACCGGTCTCAGAAAGCCAACGTGCGGAGAAAAAGCTCTTTCCTGGGGTCAGCACAGGACAGGGAAAGTCGGCAATCACTTTGATAAACAGAGTTAAACGAACCTCTGCACAAACCAAATTTCAAAGTCCTGATTTCAAGGGAGGGAGAGGGCTCAAAACAGCCGAGCCCACACTTTTGACCTCTGTACGTGGGCAATGCTCAGAAAATGGAAACAGCCGTGTTGCTCTGGTTCGATTGTAAGGGGAGGGCTGGCTCGCTTCCTCGGTAAGAGGCTGGGCGAGCGGCCCTTCACTTTCTGTCTGGCATCCCTGACCTCCAGGTGGCCCCAGGTGCCGTCTCCAGCTGTGTGTGTGGGTGCCAGCACATTGCTTTCGCCTCTGGCCATCGCTAGGTCCCTTCACAATGTCCCGACTAAGCCCCGAGGGGTAAAGGTTGTTCATGAGTAGGTGTGTGAGAATGTGTTGCGTGATTTGGTTCAGATGACTGGAAAATATCCCAGTTCTCGGTCATAATTTAAGTACAGAGCATGGAACGAACGGAACATCGAGTGCCGGAGCGGTAAGGAACCCTCAAGACGTGGAAGGAGCAGCGCCCAGAGAGGTGAAGGGGCTGGGCTCAGGTCACAGAGCTGGCAGGGGCTGTCTTGAGCGCAAAACCAGGTTTTATGACTGTCCGCCCTGTGTGTATTTCTCTTGCTTTTAATGCAAATCAACAAGATAGTCACAGACGACAGGCACCTTTGAATAAAGGCTCTCACATGCTGTTGGGTGTCGGACGGCCAATGTCCAGCCCTCATTTGACGTAATTCTGCCACAGCTGCTACCGTGGTCTCAAGGTTCCAGGCGAGCACTTGGCATTTATGTCATTTGTCCTCACAGAACATCTGGAAGGTTCACCGCTTTTGAAGTTGTGACGTACTGCTGACTAAAAGCTTCTTTGCGGTCGTGGCTTTCTGCTGTCCCCAGTGCTCCCAGCGATGAGGCTCAGGGCTGCACTGCTGAGACAGGGAGAGATCCCTTCTTTCAGGAGAGAGTGCTTTAGGCATGTGTCCCGTCTCTGCACCCCATCTGTGGAAATGTGCAGGTGAGCGTGTGGGTGCCGGTGCACAGAGAAGTTTCTGGGTTCTGCCCACAGCCGCATTGTTCTTCCTCTTGAGAAGCTGTGTGACCCAGTGGTCACGCAGAGAGAGACACCCCGTGTGGAATCCCGAAGCCGCAGCTCTTGCTGCATTGTGCTGCCTAAGTTGATCCCAAGGGCCCTGAGCTTGATGGATGAGCACCTCGGGTCACAAAAGGCTTGCGTGTGAGAGAGGCATGCTGCACTCGCACTGTCTGAGGAGGAAAACCGTGAACTCGGACCCATGACCACCTTCTTCCTCACACAAGCCAGCCACTATTCCTCCTCACCCCAATTCTTGAGAATTTGAGAAAGACGGAAGCACTAACTCTGTGCACCTGCCCAAGCTGAGTATAACGTGGACACTTCAGCAAGGACAGCACCTTCCTCCCTCCACTTGGGGACCTTAACAGTATTTTTCTAAGGGACAAGGAATGGCATGTTTTACACTGTTTTTCGGCCATCGTTCAGTTGGCGCTTCTCCCTTCTTGCCCCAGTTTCTATCTAGACAACTGACTTACAGAGTCTGGCAGAGACCCTGCCCATCTGAGCCCTAGCGCTCCCAGGTGGTAGACAGAGCTGGCTGAGCATGTGTGCACCTGTTGGGTCTGTGCAGGGTCCTTCCCTGGGCTCACTGGGTCCCTTCCAGGGGACCCAGGATGGTTCTGTACAGCTGGGACTTGACTCTCCAGCCACAGTAGCAAAGACACATGTTATGATAGCAAAAGCTACAGTTTCACCTCGTTTTGCCTTCTGTAAACCACATAGGCATGTTTTATCTCATTAATCTCAGTAAACCAGGGTCTTCAAGTACAGAAAGAACCACAGAGGGGAGGTAGCAGGAGAGGTAAGCATGGAGAAAATGTTTTTAAGGATCTGTTTTCAAGATTTGAGTGAGTGAATGTTTAGAAGAAGGTAAAGAAAAAGGTTCTGAATATCTTATGCATGTAGCTGTCACTTTGAAAAGAGTCGTTTCATGGAATGACATAAATTTGAAATACTGTTATGCGTGAGTAGATAAACACAGCTTTGGCCTCCAATCAAACTCGGTAGAGTGGGGGTGTGATCAGTCATCCAACGAGGTAAGTCCAGATTGTTAACCTTTGCATTTAAGACGCATCAAAACGGATCAGTTTTATTACGGCTTCAGCCAGGTGTTATATTTGTATCATGCAACCTTTATTTTCTATTGTTATATTGTTTTTTAAAGTCTGGATTATTTTTGGTCCTCAAGGAAAGGAGGTGCCTCTGGAGGGAGCTTCCCTGCACACCGAGGGGGTGGGCGGGTGCCTGGAATTCTTACTGCAATAGGGTGGGCCCGGAGGCCTCCGCCCTGTGACCTTCCCCCAGGGGGCCTGTGCCCAGTTTGGGTGTGGGGTCATCTCTTAACACCACCAAGAGGGAAAAAACCACTTCTTTGTTGTAAAAAGTAATTTTAGTTTTAAATTCTAAATTAAGCCGTGTTATAGAAAGTTAGAGAAAACAAAATTTCTCAGTCCTAGGATTCATGTCATGTGCTATGTTTTCTTGTGTCTGCCTTCCCTACATGTACTTTCTGTGAAGTTCCAATCGGCCTGTAAACAAGTTACATCTGTTACTTTTTACCCACATTGTTACTAGCAATTTCTATGTGGCTGCCTAGTCTGCAAAACTGGCATTTTAAAAGGCTGCTTAATACTCCATGAGGCATCCACTTTATTTAGAAAAATCTCGCTACTACAATGACATTGTGGCCCAAAACCTCACCCTCCCACCCACACTGGGTACTGAGTCCGAGAGCACGGGCATGACCGGTTGTCAGTACACATCACCACGGACCAGATCTCTTGCCCCCCAGACTGAACCAACTTCAGTTCCACTGAGAGAGAACAACTGACTGACGTTCTATGATGTAATAGGTGAGCAATTAGTTTCGTTACACTGGGAGCAAATTTGGCCACCTTCTCATTAAGACTTAACGATTTTTCTCTCACCTTTAATTAGTAGAATGTTTGCTGCTTTCCCGGCAAGTGTCTGATCTTATTATGTGATAAGCGGCCCCTTTCGACATTGCTGTGACTGCCTGGCCCCCGTCGGACTATCCAAACCCCTCAAGCACAGTGCCACTCTCCGGGTGCCTGGGGGCTCAGTCAGTGAGGCGTCCGACTCTTGATCTCCGCTCAGGTCATGATCTCATGGCTCGTGGGATCGAGCCCTGTGTTGGGCTCAGTGCTGACAGCTCAGAGCCTGGAGCCTGCTTGGGATTCTCTCTCTGCCCACCCCCTCTGTCTCTCAAAACAAATAAACAGACACGTAAAAAAACCAGTGATGTTCTCCATCTTTTTGCCACCAAAGCCCCTTTCTATTTTCTCCACAGAGCCTGTGTTCACTTTCGCTTTGATAGGTTTTACCGTTTTGTTGATCAAAGGCATATTCAATTGCCAAAGAGAGCAGCTGTTGAGTGTAGGATGACCAGTGTACCAGTCTGATTTGATGTGATCCCAGCCCAGAGGAAGGACTCTTGTTTCAGCCTTGTTTTGGCCAATCCGTGCAGGCTGGGCGAGAGCTTGGGGGTCCCCGTGACAAGTCCCCGCTTCTCAGATGACCAGCTCGGTAAGCCTGAATCCTGCTACCCTCTTCCTGAATTACTCAGGGGTGCTGTTAGAGAGCACTGGTGGTATGTCTGTTTCCTGGGGTGGTTGAGGCAAGGGGAGGGAGACCTCAGTTCTTCCTTTCATCCTGACCCCCAGAGCCCCAGAAAGGTGAGGAAGGTGAAACTCGGGTGCCCAGAGCTCGCTCACTTCGACAAAGTCACTTGAGGACTCGGAACTTTGGGGAACTCGTGGAAATTGCCCGAATAATCTTCCTGCCCCTGAAGCATTTACAAAGCTGGATCGATGGAGATCATTGCTGGTTACAAGAAGCACCTGTGTGCCAGGAAACGCACCGGGCGCTGTCTACTGGCCCTGTGCTCATGAGGGTTTGAAAGATCTGTGCTTCCATTCCAGGCTCAAGGAACCTGAGATTCCTCGAGGTGAGAAGTATCTTTTCCAAGGTGACATGGCTGGTAAATCCTAATGCCCAGGTCTGATTTGTGTTTTGTGCTCTTTTCACCGGCTATTTATTGGGCCTGTGGGGCACGGAAACTGTCTAAACCTACACGTCCCTCTGGGATTTCATTATCTTTTCTCTGAAACTTCACATTTGACGGTTGGCCCAAGACTCTTGGCCAAGTACGGACTTGGCGTGGTTCAGACAAATTGCCTAGGGATGTATTTTCATTTCTGTGCTTTGTAATTAAAAGATGTTCAACAGCAACTGTGTATTAGAAAACACAGCAAATAAACATTTTTATGAAGCAGGTGATTTGCTTATAAAGGCAGTAATTGATGTAGGGCTTAGAGCAGAAGAAATGGCTTTTTTCCCTAGGATTTGCCTGTCTTTTTGCACGTGGCTAGCCGGGAAAGCCGCTAACGACGGGCTGGGCTGGAATTATGGACCATTTCCTTTGGGCGGCAGCCAGTTTTCTGCAGCGGGGTGAAGAGTCTGGGGAGCATGAGAGCTCTGTGCTCTTGTGATATTCATGCGGGGTCTGGCTCTCAGCCATTAATGTGTTTATTTCCCTCAGGTCTTGCTTGTGAACCCATAAGAACCCAGACTTGTAACGGCAGTGGAAGGGCCGGACCGGGAGCATGCCAGCAGAGAGGGAGCCTTTGGAAGTAAGAAAACCTGCGTTCTGAGCACGGCATCATTAGCCGGGTCACCTGGCTTAGGTTACCGCGGTTCTCCGAACCATAGTTTCCCCATCTGGAGACGAGGATTAGGCTCTTCCTCTGCGGCGCTGCTGCGAAGTCCAAATGAAATAAACTCACGTAACCTGCTACGTGGAAGCTTAATACGATTTTTAACAATCGCTTCATCCATTGGGAAGAGCTCTCTACGGAGTCAGATTTTATCTGTTTGTTGAGGCTCAGACCAGATCCCAAGTGGCAAACAAACTTACATCGAGGCAGAAGCCCTCCGCCCGGGGTTCCAGTCCGTCCTGGGCGTCAGCTGTCACGGGTTACGTGCAGCGTGCTGCCATGTGCGTTTTTACAAGTCTTGCCGAACTGGGCGATCAGCCCGTCCATCTCAGAGGAGATCATGGTACTCAGCACAGGGGCTGGTCCTCACTCAGACCCTCGCGCACCGACTCGTTCGTGTAGCCAGTACTGATGACGTGGCATTTTCAAAGCAGGTGCCTTTGGGCAGGTGGGCTGGCCACACACTGGCTGACGCAGCGTGGCCTCTGCCCAGCTGTCTCCTGTTTCCCCGGTTCCTCGGGGACTGGATGAGGGCAGAATCGAGAATTCTCCCAAGCGTGTCTCGGCTGATTCTGGAGATCGGACTTTGTGTGGCACCAATGAACCAAAAAAAGAAATGCTATTTTGATTTGGTCACTTATTGGCATGGGGTTTTATTTTTGCCACTTTGTGGTGAACGAGACCCACTGGTGTGTACTCACTGGGGCCCCTGAAACCCACTGTGCCCTGACATGTGGACAGATGGGAGCAGCTGACTGCACAGAGCCCAGACTTTTGTTTCCAGTGGGATGAAGTCACCACGAATAGGCACACCATGCCAGTTGGTCGTAGCTAACATTATACGATGTTTAAAGGTAACTTTAGAGAGAAGCCTGTGACACCAGTGAGGGACCTGGGTGAAGGGTGTGGTGACGTCTCAGACACATTTCTATGTGAAGAGAAACGTAGGAGAAGGAAGCGATAAAGGGAGAAGACAGAAGGGAGGAGGGGAAGGGGAGGAGGCAGAAGAGGGAAGAGGAGAGAGAGGGGCGGGGGGGGGAGGACGAAGGAGAGGGGGAGGAGGGAGAGAGAAAGGGGGAGGAGGGGGTGAGAGTGGGAAGAGGAGGGAGGGGGAAGGGGGGGTAGGGAGAGGGAGGAGGGGGGAGTAGGGAGAGAAGGGAGGGGAAGGGAGAGGGAGGAGGAGGGAGGAGGGAGAGATGAGGGGAGAGATTAGAGTTAGGGTTGGGGGAGGGGAGAAGGGAGAGGGAAAGGGGAGGAGGAGGGAGAGGAGAGAGGAGGGAGGAGGGGGAGGGAGAGGAGAGAGGGGAGAAGGGAAGGGAGGTAGGGGGAGCAGTGAGGGTTATAGGAGGTAAGACGGGGCGGGGGTCACTCTTGCTTCTAATCTTTCTCTTCTTTGAAACCAGTGTCCCCTGGGCTGGATGTGCCCTTGGGTGGAAGACTTTTAGTGAAAGGGACTAACAGTTCTAGAACATAGTAGATTTCATAACCATGCTTACATTTTGTCTTTCTTCCGCAAGTTCCGAGTGTGCAGAGGGTGGTATGACATCATGTTGACAACAGTTGGTGATGTCGTCAGGTAGAAGATGCTCTTACTGTCTTCGGGTTGTTTGCCCGGCAGCAGGGGTGACGTCCTGGGAGCGGAGTCAGTCTGTGGTCCAGCAGGAAGCCCGGTGGGTGCTGGCGCCCCTCCGTGCTCCCGATCCGGTCACCGCGGCGCCGGGTCAGCCAGCGGTCCTCACCTGACCAGCTAGACACAGGCCTTCCCTCTGTCAGGAGGCCCGGGAAGAACTCGTCAGTTTGCTGACTTCTGGTTAATTAAATTCAGTGCCACACGAAGGATCTTACTCGCGATCTGTGTTTTCCAACTGGGGCCAGCTGGTCTTCTCCCAGGGGCTTGGCAGGTGAGACACGCTTCTGCCGTCTTGAGGCCACGGTAACACTCACAGTTCTTCACAACCTTTGCCCCTGCCCTCCCATCACGCCTGCAGCTCAGGGCGCCCAGGACCTCGGACAAACTCCGCCGTGGACGAAGTGCTCGCTCAGCGGAACAGAAGCAGCCCCCCAGGGGTGAACCGTGACGCACGCCAGCCGGCAAACTCGGGGCATCTGTGCAGAAGCCAGCGTCGGGTGGCGATGTCGTGTTGGGGAAATGATGCCCGTCTGGCTCTCGTTGGCTTCTTCCTCCAATTATCCCGGAGGAGACATCCTAGGAAAGGTGGAAGGCGTGCACGGGAACCCGGGCAGCTTCCTGATCTTATAATCCCAGGCAAACAATTCCTCATCGATACTGGCGACGAAGGCAGAATCCCCGTTTGGTCCACGTCACTTTCAGAAGTCCCCAAGCCCACGGGCTCCACTCGCTGACGGCGTCTGCCTGGCAGGGACTCATAAACTTAGATGAGACACTGGAGCCCCGGGGGACACACTTACAATGAAGTGAGAGCGTCCTCTCCGTTCCCGGGGAAGTTTAGAAACCACCGGTGTTTTCTCTGCTCACATCACGGCACAGAGCGCCTGCGATCTCGCGTAGGCATAAGGTCTTGCCTGCTCCGCGGACGGGGGCTCCGGAGACCCCAGTGTCCCGCGCACGGTGCTTCTCACGGAGAGAGGACGCTTCACGGTGGGAGAGCGCCCGGAGGCACCGACTGACGAGGCCGACAGGCCTCGGGCGCTGCAGGTCTGGACCTCCGGCACCGGGCCTGCTGCCCTGGCCCCCACGCACTCGCGGCCCGTCCCCACGGAAGACCAGCCTGGGCAGCCGACCACATTTCACTGCGTCTGGGAGGGAGGCCCGCAGAAGAGGGGTTCCGGGGCGAGAGGCCCAAGTGACCACCGCGAAGGCGTCGGTGAGGGGGCAGGGCCCACGGGGGCCAGCCCGCCCGCACCGGCAGTGGCCCCATCGAGGCCCCGGACGGCTTCTCTTGTTTGGAAATTGCGGTGTGCGTGGCTTCCGGCCAGTTTGGTGTCACTGAAGCAAGCCGGCCCCGGTCCCTTTAGCGGGGCCTGTTCAACGGGCCACATTTCATTCAGTCCTCAGGATTGTCCGCTTCCTGCACGTTTGCTGTGGTCTCTGCTGTTTCGCCGAGACAATAAACCCTCCCGGCATGAGCTGTGCCTTTCTCTGTAAACCGTGCAGTGTTCACGTTTGCTGAAGGTAGACGAATCACAGTACCCGCGGCCCCCGGGGGCCCTCGTGAGATCGTTGCACCACCCACCTGCAGGTGGAGTCCCCCAGACTGATGATCTATTTCTAAGGGCCTCCAGGGCAGGGTCGCCAGAAAAAGGAGGATCTCAGGCAAACTTGAATTTCAGGTAAATCACAGATGATTTTGAGCTGTAAGTATGTCCCCAAATATTTCTGGGGACAAACTTAGGCTAAAACATGTCATAGTGTATCTTGAATAAACTTTAATTGGATGTCCTGCAGTGTTCTTTGCTAAATCTGGCCCCGGTTCTGAGGGCTGCACTTCCCGACGAGGTAGCCCCAGACACAGGGCCTGGGACTGGGCCCCGAGCCAGGGGCGGGTCGGGGGTGGGGGTGGGGGTGGGGGGGACACATGTGGCGGCTGGGCTCTCGGAGGCCGAGCGGCCTGATTCACAGCAACACAAGGTGAGATATTTTCGGCATCTGCCGCCGACCCGGGCTTAACTCGAGCTTCAGAAGCTGCTTCTCTGCAGCCGCTGACCTATTTCTAGGCAGCGACTTTCCCACGTCATGAGTCTGTGTATTACTTTTAAGGGACATTCTGCAGACTAAACGTGAGCCACGGTCAGGACTCCTTTCTGGCAAATGACTGGAGGCTCTGGAAGGGGAGTGTCAGCTGTGCGGTGAAGCCCTGATTGAACCTGTAATTAAAGTCAGCCTTGCCGGGAGCCGCCGTGCTAGCCTCCTGTTCGGCCCTTGGAAGAGCCGTGCTCTTGGATTTTGGGGAAACTTCGGTTCTTATTCTATAAAGAGCAGCTTCAGAAGAGATACGCCGAGTGGCAATTATCAGCACGAGTGTCACATTTATTGAATGAAGCTCTTGAAATATGCTAACGACTCAGTCCTCACAGCAGGAAGGAAGGATTTTACAGATGAAACTGGAAATAAAGGTTCAGAAACGACCCCCGGAGGGGTGCCTGGGGGGCTCAGTTGGTTAAGCATCTGACTTTGGCTCGGGTCATGATCTCACAGTCTGTGGCTTCGAGCCCCACGTCGGGCTCTGTGCTGACAGCTCAGAGCCTGGAGCCCGTTTCAGATTCTGTGTCTCCCTCTCTCTCTGCCCCTCCCCCGTCATGCTCTGTCTCCCTCAAAAATAAATAAACATTGAAAAAAGAAAGGGCTCATGGGTGGTGACAGTGCTCGAATCTAGAGTCTGGCAAAGTCTTTCCTGTCTTAGGAAATGAGGCAGAAGGACACAGACAGAGAGGAAGAGAGACAGAGACGCCCAGAGAGACAGAGACAGGGAGACGCACAGAGGGACAGACAGTGGCAGACGGAGAGGGAACTGCAAAATGAGGACAAAGTGTAGCCCAGGACCATGAAGTACAGCTGTTGCCCCTCGGTGAGGCTGGTCCTCTGCTCTGGGTGGGAGCCTGGGGCTGTGGGGTCAGCGTGGCCCCTCAATGCTCAGTCCGGCCTTCGGTGGCAGGGAGCCAGCTTGTGGACAGCCCTGCCCGGTCAAATTCTGAGCAGGTAGAGAGCCTCCTGGGGGCCGGCCTCTGCTCTTCCCTGTGCCTTCTCCTGACAACGTGTCCCCAAGGGGGACTTGAGGCACACGGTCGTGGGGAAACACGGCGAAGCATGAGGAGAACTTCTCTCCGGGAGCCCCTGGTTCCAGGCCGCCAGCACCCCATGCCTTCCCTGGTCTGCAGGGTCCTGGGCGGGTTCACAGCCACAAGAACGGCCGCCTGCCTGGTTCCTGCCCCTGCCTTCCGGGGGGAAGGCGGGGGGGGGACGCCCGGTGTCAGAACCGCCTCCCTGTGAGGTGTCTGCCCGGTTGTGGGGGGCCTTGCTTTCCTTTATTATTACGTTCAGTCTCCAGGGCTCACCACTGTGCTGACCGGTAGCAGGTGCTCCGTGAACGTCGATGGACGGATTGACCCGTCCGGGGAAAGCACAGAGGTAGTGCCCTCGGGCTAGTGTGTGCAAATGTACGACCTTACTATGGAACTGCTATGTCACCGCGTGTTGAGGGAGAATCTGTGTTGATGGACTTGCAGGGACAGTTCCTGACTTTGTGGAAAGAGGTGGTGTCCCCAGAGCTCGGTCCCAGTGCCACTGCTCAGGGCAGGGCCGGTCTTCAGGCCGAAGAGGCTCTGGGTCCCTGACCCCGGCACCCGGGAAGGGGCCTGAAGGGCTGAGTGGGTTTCCCGGAGCTGCTGGGCCTCGCTGGGGTCGCGGCTCCCTGCCAAGTGCCCGGCTGCGTGGCAGTGGGGGACCCTGCCGTGTCTGTGTCCTCCGCACATGTGCACCATTTTGAAGGGTGAGTTTCAGCCAGATTTTAGTATTTCTGCGATCTGCTTGGGGGAAGGCAGTGACAAATTAGTAAAAAGCTGAGAAGGACCCGACACAAAGTATTTTCAAAGAAACGCATTTTAGTATTTTAGGTACAGAAGAAGCTGGAGAAAATGTTAAGAAAATCAATGTGGTCTCAAGGCATGTGCTTTAGCCAACACGGTCTGTTTAGCGGGATGGCAGGCCGAGTCTGGTCTGCCTTGGGGTCGCTAGGTGCAAGCTTGCGGGGAACGTGGCTCCCCGGGCTCCGGGTCCGTGGCTGCAAGATAGACTCCCTCCGCCGGGTCTGGGCTGTGGGGAACCCCCTTGTCCGCTGCTGTCCCTTCCCCCTGCTTTGTTGCAGACAGTGCTCTCCTCGGTCCTGAGCCAGTTCCTGGCACATATGAGGGGCTTACTGTATGTAAATTCAATAAATTTAGAAGATGAAAAGTACTAAATTAGTATTTGTATCCTGTTTGTCCTGTATCAGATTTCCCAAATCTGTGACTGCCGTCGTGTTCAACAGAACAGCGAGTGGCTTTGTAGACTTGCTCTGTCCTCTCCACAAGTTCCTGCCTCCAGGGACAGGTGTCTCCAAGCCACTTCACATGATGCGTTATCCCAGCTCCTGGCTGAATGCTGGAGCCACCTGGCTCACAGTGGCACCCGTCTTCATTTCAAATGACAGGCGGATCCCCACGGCTTCTCAAGGTTGGTTACACTGCTGCCAGCTTGCCCTTGGACACGTGCACTCGTGGCTGGGGACCCAGATGGACAGCTCATACAGCCTCGTGGTTCCCTGGTTTCCTTACACAAGAGTTCAGATGCAGTCAACAGCGAGATTACACTTTGATTCTCTTGGAAATTTCAGCCAAGAAGAAGTTCTTAATGTAAGTTTTTAAAGCTTACTTATTTATTTTGAGAGAGAGACAGAGAGACACAGAGAGTGAACGCAGGAGCAGGGGAGGGGCAGAGAGAGTGAGAGAGAGACCGAATCCCAAGCAGGCTCTGCGGGGCTCGAACTCAGGAACCGTGAGATCGTGACCTGAGACAAAACTAGGAGTCGGACACTTAACTGATGGGACCACCCAGCGCCCCTCAACCAAGAATTGAAATCCTGTCTTTGGGCTCAGGCATTAGAGGGCAGAGTGACATTTCTTAGGGCCACACAGACAACCTGAATCCCTGGTTCCTAACTGTGCTCACGAGGCTACCACGCATGTGGATTTCTCCAGAGCCTTCGTGACCTTGAGTGGGAACAGGACGCAGGAGTGTTAGTGCTTTCTTTGTGAACTGCTTTGTCACCCCCAAGAAAAAGTGTTTACATCTCGACAGATTTTAGGCTTAGCTGATTTTCTGTTTCTGTGGCTGCATCAGGGTTCTGGACTCACTTGCAGATTGACTTCCTGCGTTCCCTGTATTCCCTGTGTGGACCCAGTGCGGCAAAGCAGGCTGGTATGCCCTGGGCACAGGTGTGGGTGACCAGCGGTCACCTGGCTTGAGGGCACACACACTGAGATCCGGCGGGGTGTCACCACGGGCGGTGTGAACTGAGGCCAGGTGTCGCTCGCCGGATCTAGAGCTTGAAGGCTGTCCCGAGTGTCACTGCACAGGTCGCGTCCTCTAGGCCTGTTGTGCGGCTTCAGTGTGGCCCTAACCTTGGCACCGACAGGATCCGCAGGACCTTTGTGCCCCGTAAGTGCAGAAGCGCAGGAAAGCAGGGCGAAGGAGGCCTGGGCCGTCGTCACCCACCCCCCGGCTGGCCTGGTTTTAGTCTGACAGAAGCTTTGGAAAACAGTCCGAGAGGCATAACCCTGGACTTGCCAGCTGAACTGTCTCCCTGACGACTGTCGCCAAAGCCGATGACCTTCCTTCTTTCTGTTTATCCGACGCGCCTTGTGCTGCAGTCTTAACCCCGCTCCGAGCCGTGCACCTGGGCCTGTGGACACAGGCTTCAGAATGAGTCAGTTTAGGGTCAAGGGGTTTTTCTGTGGAAATTCTGAGGCAGATAGTGAACCTGATCGATGCCGCTGATTAATGATGAAGATTCCAGTGTTGCTGCGGTCGACAAAGACCGGAGAAAAGTCACCTTAGAAACGTGCGTGTGTTTGTAGACCTGGTTTTATCACCTGCAGGGGGGCGGTCGCCCTGCTAACCCGGAGTGGATTCCAGCGTGGCTCTGCCTTTGATGGCTGTGTGGACCCGCCACCTTCCTTATCGGAAACATCTAGCAATGTCTCCCAGGAGAGAAGTGTGAGCACAAAGAAGACAAAGGCGGGGAAGCCGCCTCGCTCCTGGTTGTCCTGCAGGAAGTGGGATTCGCCTCAGGCAGTGACTTGTGTTTTCCTGGGGCCTCAGGGTCAGGTCAGAAAGCCTGGTGGTTGTGCGACGGGAGCTTGGGAGCTTCAGAAGCGCAAAGGCCACCTCGAGGAAACGCGGTCACGTGGGACAAGTGTGGGAGGGCGCCGGGCGACAGAGGGTGTGACGTGCCGGCTCGCCTCCCAGTTCGGGGGCCTTTCTCACACGGGAGGCTCTGACCACCCTTTCCGTGGCCAATCTTTGGAGATACGTGTTTCCTTCAGACGGGGCACCCCTCCCCCAGTCACCAGAGCAGCTGACATCTGTCACGGCCACTGAGCTTTGGGCCAGCACGCGTCAGTCACCAGGAGGCTTAAATAGTAACAAGTGACACCACGTGCTCGTGGGGGACTTCGCGGTTTGCGGGTGCCGTGACCCACACAACGAGGGCCGTGTTGTTCTCTTCGTCCAAAGCTTCCCACGTGGCGCTGTAGGGATGGCTCGGTGCCTCCCTGGGGACCTGACTGCTTCTTCGGGGCCTGCAGGCTGCCCGGCTTCCAGAAGTGTGAGTCCCTCTGAGATTTTCACAAGCTCACTCACTCTTTTGCTCAAAAGGATCGCTTGGCGTCTGCTCGTAGCAAGGACCAGAATCGGAGGGTTGTTGGGTTTCCTCGGATGTGCCCAAAACGGAGGGCGTGTTGACCCTGCGGATGCTCCTGGGCGTCGCAGGGGAGCGGGTCCCTGCCTGTGTGGACAGCGGCAGGGTCCCCAAAGCTGTTGTAGAACGGGCCTTCCTCTCCCAGACACGTGTCTTGCACACAAGGGTCAGACGTGGAAAGGGCTGCAGACCGGAGAGGCAGCGTTCCTCACGCTCCCCCGAACACTTCCCACCATCACTTTCCTCCTCTTGCTACCATTTTCCACAGGAGATAAGTCCACTTCCCGGGCAGCAGGAAGCCAAGGGAGAGACCTGACCAAGGCCTGTCCCCGAGAGCCCGTGGGTCCTCTGCAGGAGCACGCGGGCAGCCGCCACGGCAGGGGCGTGAGGAGGGTGAGGCACAGCTCTCTGTAACTGTACTTACACCCGAAGAGCGACCGTCGATGGCAGCTGGACAGTCTCCTCGGGGAGCCCGGGGAAGCATCTCCATTGTTGTGGGAGGAACCGGGGTTTTTAATGGCAAACCCCCCCCCCCCACACGTGAAGAAAGCACAGCGTTCTCGTGGGAGCCAAGGCTTTCTTCCGGTGAAGTGGGTTTGTGCCTCAGTTTCTCCATTTCCACATCGGCTTTATGAAATAATTTCCTTTCGTCGCCCTTGGAATGCGCGGAGGCTGAGTGAGGCCACTGCTACGAGCAGGGCCCAGGATGGCAAAGGGTGGGCCACAGGGGCGCAGCCTGGGTCCCGGCCGGGCCTGCCCCCCACCCCTGCGGTGGCCCTGGTGTCCGGGCACCGTACCTCTGAGCCTCCGCGGTTACCCTCCTCAACTTTGGTTTTCCAAGTAAAGGGTGTCTGGCGGGAACTTAAAGTTAAGTAAATAAAAGTTACTCCTTCTTTAGGTAAATCGTAACAACCTTAAGGAAAATGAAACATCTCCTAGGGTCGTTGGGCCAGGTCGTGGAGTGGCTGGTGTTTCAGGTGCCGCGAGCCCCGCATCTGCCTGAAGGGGACCTCAGTCGCTGTCCGTGCCGGAGTTCACCAGACAGCCAGGTGCGCTCCTCCGTGGACGGCTCGTAGGACCGCAGCCACGAGGACAGAGGCCACCCCATCACACAGCGGGTCTTGGAAAAACAAAGATTAACAGTCTTCCTTAATAAAACCCCTTACAGGCAACTCCTCAAAGTGAAAAAGTAAAAAGGCAAAAACCAAAGGGAAAGACCAGTTCCCAAACCAAGAATGAGGGCCAGCAGTGCCCTTTCTGCCATAACACAGACATCTCCAAAGTGACCTGTGCCCGCGTTCACTGAGTCCTCCATAAGCGAGGGGCTCTCCAGGGAGGCTGTAAACAGTGACAGCATGGCCTCTGCCTCGGTTTCCCCACCTAGTTGCCTCTTCAAAAGCTACCTGATAACACTCCCAATTAAATGTAAGACCGTCCTTCAGGTGAGAAACGGCACTGGAGACAGAGGCACTGATTTTGGTCTGGATTTGGGGTTTGATCTGCATTTCTCTCAGCCCCAGCTTTAAAGGGTGTGCTTGACTTCCCACCCTAGGTCCCACTGTGAGTGTTCAGTGCCCAGTAGAAAGCAGGAGAAGGAGAGGGCCTGCGCCCCAGGGCCTGGGGTGAGGTGTGGGCTCGCTCTAATCCGTTAGCACAGAGTGGCCCCCCTAATACTAGCAAAGAGGGATTTAGGTCTATCCTGTCTGCTCTGGGCATCTCCTCCCCTCCCCCTCCCCAGCCTCACGGCCGTCTCACTCTGATGGACGGGAAGCAGGGGCACCTGAGGGGCTGGTGCTGCTGGTCTGCACTGGCCTGATTTTGAGGACTGACTGCTGGTGGCCAGAGCTGGGCAAGATGCTGGGGTCAGGACTGATTACAGACCCTTCCCCAACCCACCCCTGACCCTCTCCCCTCACCCCCTCTCCTCCTCTTCTCCTCTGGGGGGCCTAGAGAAGGGACAGGAACATCCGTGCAATGACACATGAGAGGGAGTGACGATATGGCAGGAGGAGGCATGAGGTTCGGGAGAGCCTCCCACTCTAGGTCTAACTCCCACCTAAACACAAGAGGGGAGAGTGAGGGTGTGTGTGTATCTGGGGTGGTGGGGGGTGAGGGGTTTTGGGAGTTGGGAGAGCTGCCAGAGAACTGGAACCCCAGAGGAGTTGAGACCCCCCCACCAGGCTGCAGGTGAGACCCCCCCAGGTTGCAGGGGAGACCCCCCCAGGCTGCACGGGACACCCCCACCAGGCTGCAGGTGAGATCCCCCCAGGTTGCAGGGGAGACCCCCCCCAGGCTGCAGGTGAGACCCCCCCAGGTTGCAGGGGAGACCCCCCCAGGCTGCAGGTGAGACCCCCCCAGGTTGCAGGGGAGACCCCCCCAGGCTGCAGGTGAGATCCTCCCAGGCTGCAGGTGAGACACCCCCCCCCCCCGAGTTGCCAGTTAGACCCCCCAGGTTGCAGGGGAGACCCCCCCAAGCTGCACGGGACACCCCCACCAGGCTGCAGGTGAGATCCCCCCAGGCTGCAGGGGAGACCCCCCCAGGTTGCAAGGGAGACCCCACCTCCCCACACTGCAGGTGAGATACCCCTTCCCCCCCCCCCCCCCCCCCGGGCTCCATGTGTCTGGTTGCCTTATTTGCTGCTGTGTGGCCGCCTCTGCTTGGCTGGGGGTGAGAACCTGCCCCCCCCCCCCCGTCCCCGGCAGTTGTACCCCTGAGTCTGCAGCCCGTGCTCACGGGAGAACAGGGCCGCGGCTTGCCCTTCAGTGTGGGCTTAAGTTGGCGTGGCCTTCCCACGGGACCAGCAGCTGGGCTTCCGGCCTACGACCTTCTGTGACTCTGAATCTTCCCCAGCGTCTCTGGATGTCTGTTCCTGCAGGGACTGGCGTGGTGCCAGAGGAGGGGTAGAGGCCCCAGCAGGCCCCGAGTCCCCGAAGGTCAAGCAAACAAAGATCCGCAAGCCACACCCTGGCATCTGCTTCCCATATTCCTGCGGCTCTAGACCCAGACCTGCAGGCCCCCGGCCGGCCCCCGTGCCCAGGGCGTCTCGGAGGCTGCCCCCCTCCCCCGCTCCCCATCGCCGTTGGCGCTGATTTAGGCTGAGGCTTCTGCCCCCGGTGTCACACCCACGATGGGTTTGGGGTGGCACCTGAGAGCAGACAGGCGGCTCCTGGGAGTGGGGGGACAGCACCGTGCGGCTGTGCGTGGGCCCCCCGTGCAGCATCACGGCCGCTGCCAGAGAACCGCTTCCCTCTCTGTGGGAGCCAAGCGCTCGCCCTCATTAGCGTGTGTTTTAAAACTCCCAAGCCGCCTCCAGCAGGGCCAGCAGGCAGCGCTCGGTTGTGAACCCGCAGGCGGCCCGGGGAGGCCTGGAGCCCCAGGACACGGGCCTGTCCTTGGTGCGCCTGGGTCGGTCCCTTCCTCCCGACGTGGTCTGTGTGAGGTGGGGTGTGGGCTACTCTTCCCTCCTACGTGCGGGTGACACTGGCTCTCAGCAGCAGGCCGTCCTCCAGGGACTCAGGGTGAACCCACAGCTCTGAGATTGTCGTTCATGGCTATTTCCGCCGGAACGATCTGCAGTTTTCAAAGGACCATCGTGTCATCACTCTGGGGTCCCTCCCGGGAGCAGAGCAGGTAAAGTCTCACTCACTGACAGAGAGAGGGGCCCAGGATTGATCGCCTGGGGCCTTCCCTCAGTGCGTGGGGACTCGGGGATGGGCTGGGTCTCTGACAGCCGGGGTGGTCTCCCGGACCTACAGGCGGTGCGGTGGCCTCCACAGAGAGGCCCAAATATTGCAGTTCCAGACTGACAGTGAGAAGGATGTGCAGGGTCCTGCCCCAGCAGCCCTGGGCCTTAGGCCCCACTCCTTTCTGCTGCTGCTGAAGGCGGCGGCTGATGTGGCTTGAGGTGAGGCCATGACATGGTCACAGCACTGGGTTCCGTGAATGTCACGCAGGTAGCTGGCTGGCTGAACGGAGAGGCAGCGCGGGGTGCCGTGACGGCACTAAGACACGGTCACTCTGGTTTCATTACCCGGCAGTCCCAGCAAGGCTTCTGCAGAGTGTGTAGGACTTGTGTGCACATTGTACCAACCAGACAGAGGCCGTCACCCGAAACAGCGTCTCTTCCGTGGTCTCGAATCTGCTCCGAAAGCCGTTCCTTTTGCGTTCTTTTCTGTCCATCAGACACGAGGTTTCATCTAAGAAAGGACGGAGATCGCCGGCAGAAAGCACAGGGCTCTGAGCGCCCACAGCAGCTGGGAATTCTCCTTCCCAGGGACCTGAACCTTCCGGGCAGACGGCAGCGTAATTGTCCCAGAGCCTGGGCACTGATCTTGCATTTTATGTGGCAATGAAATGCTAATTGGGATCGGACACATTCTAATTACCAGCATGATAGCCGATGATCACATACGCTGGTCGGGGAGGCAAACAACCGAACTTGTAAAATTTGGTTTCCCACACTCTCGCCGGGTGGAGGGCGGGGGACAGACACACCCAGCGCACAGACGGCTTGCTCTCACACCTGCTGGGCTCCACAGAGCCTGGGCCAGGACCCCGGGGCCCCACAGGACAGGGAGAGCGTGTGGTGCCTCGAGGAGGCCGGATCCCAGGCCCTCGGGTTGTGCGGTGCAAAGTTTCACCCCCTAAGGACCCACAAGGCACCGAGTCACTGTGTCTGAGGACACATCAAATTCTCACTTTCCCTTTGCATGCCATCTACCTAGTGGGGAGGTCCCTGCATTTTGTGAATTTACATTTTCATCTGAATTTTGTGATTTCAAAGGCTTTGGGGAATAAGCTGGGCCACATGGGGTCCCTGGAGCCAGTCCCTGGAGCCTCATCGGGCGAGTCCCACGTTCCATCAGAGGCACCTCTCATCCGTGAAGTGGGGTGACCACATCACCTCCGTGGGTTCGGCATGAGCAGAAAATGAATGAATTGTTCATACACTGGCCAGGTACACAGTAGGTGTTCTATAAATGTCCCTGCCTGTTTATAAATTGCCGATTATTTACAAAATTGGACTATCCTGGAGTACTGAGAGGATTCTCAATATGGTATACTTAGGAATTTTAAGAATGCTTTAAAGAAACCGTTTCCTGCTCAGTACTTACTTTTTCAAATTTGGCTGTGCTCTGGACATCGTTTTCACTAGAGAAAAATTTTTTAATGTTAATTCTTGAGACACACACACACACACACACACACACACACACGGAGCGTGAATGGGGGAGGGGCGGAGAGAGAGGGAGACACAGAATCCGGAGCAGGCTCCAGGCTCTGAGCTGTCAGCTGTCAGCACAGAGCCTGACACAGGGTTTGAACTCACAAACTGCTCAAGATGATGACCTGAGCTAAAGTTGGACGCTTAACCGACTGAGCCACCCAGGTGCCCCCAGGGCTCTGGACATCATATGCAAAGTGAGCATGTGACCTTGGGGCCCTTGGGTCTAAAAACAAAGCCACCAGGGAGGCAGGGGCCCGGGGACACGGGGGGTGGCCACAGCCTGTTTCTTCTGCCAGGTGTCCCAGAGGGCGCCTGGGCACAGAGCTGTGTGAGCTCACGCCAGTCCCAGGGCACAGGGAGAGGCACAGCGGTGGACCCTGTCTGTAGGATTCCTGAGGCCTCCTGACTGCGGGAAGGCGCTCCGTGGCCAACAGGCACACACACGCCTTCTTCCCTGCCGCCTGCCCCCCTGGGATCCGTCACTAAAGTAGCTCCCGTGGGGGGTGGGGGGTGGGGACGGTGTGTCACCTCTGAAGCCCGACCTCCTCGGGGTGCGACAGAAGGGCCGAGGGAAGATGACAGCTTGGGGCGCTCTGATCACCAGCCGCCAGGCAGCACCCCATTTGCAGAGGGGCTCCCAGATCAGACGCGCAAATAAGAGTGCTCACACACATCTCATTACTGGGCTTAAGAGCCGTATCAAGGACCAGGAGGAAAACAATGCATCGTTTTATAGCATTTTACGTTAAAAACTTGCGCGAGAGGGAAAGCTGGCCTGTCCAAGAGCCTCGCTGTCTCTCTAAGAGAAGGACTATTTTGACAGTTGCAAACTTTCTGGCTTCCTAGCGATGGCTGTCCCTCCCCACCAGACGGCCCTCCCTCTCAATCTGCTTCTCCTGCCGGGCTTAATTGAATGTCCTGATGCGTAGGAAAAGGGTTAATGGCATTGCCCAATCACACAATGTTTTGGATCTGGATTACAGACAGCCAGCAAGCAAGGGCGGCGGCAGCGCGGTAACGAGGCCAGCGCCGTGGGAACAGGCGGACAATGACGGATGGGCAGTGAGCACGGACGGCCCACCTTTGGGAGAAACCGTACCCCACAGCACGCGGGGGGCGGGGGGGAGAAATAGTAGCAGATGCTGCCGGAAAACCAGCAACAGATGCCTTCTGGCCGCGGCTCAGCAGCCAACCGGCTCCCGGCGCCCCGGAGCAGGGGCGCCTCCGCCCCGCCCCCGCCTTTGTGGGAGGGAGGCCGCGAACACGAATATTGCGGAGGAATTAAAAGCAGCAGATGGGGGCAGCAGGGCTTGGGGAGATCGGGGTCAGGTAGAGGCATACATTCGGTGGCAGCATTAATCACACGTTCCTTTGGGGAATTGAGAGCCCAGGCCTCTGGGCGGGCGGAGCGGAGCACCTTGGGGCCCCTCCCTTTCAGCGCCCCCCGCCCCCGTCCGCCTTGAGACGTGGCGTCAGATGTAGCAGAGTTTAAAGAGAACATATGTTGAATATTTGTTAATTCAGTTTGTGCTTAAATCATTGGTGTCGGCTGATTCCGAATGCGAAACCTGAAAAGCCCCCAGGTTTGGTCTGATGCCCGCCCACCGTCCTGTCGGGTGAAGGGCGCTCTTTTCATCATCAGGCAGGTGTTCGCGCCCTTTCCACCTCTTACCTTGTGGCCGCGGCGGCGCGCGCAGCCTGGTTTCCGCGTTTCCGGCACCATCCGTGTTCAGAAGGAAGTTCTTGCGAAGTGTGGATTCCCGAGGAAGGTCCGAGAAGGAAGGGTGTCGTTCTCGTGGCCTCCAGGGATGGAAATGGGAGTTTCACTTAGGTGGCCTCCTCGGGAGGCCGTCGTTACCCGGTTAACAGAATGTGACCTTGCGGGGCCACGTGGATGCCCCTGTTTGGTGTGTTTGCTGGGTGTGCCAGGGGTCCCGGCCGATGTACGGCGTTTGCGCACTTACTCAAGTGCCCTGTGAACCATCAAACCTGGGTTTTAAATGCTTTCAGAAAAGACCCAAGACCCCCAGGGTCAGCACACGTGCACAGCCCACACAGCTCGTAGAACCCTCGCAGCGTCTGCACCGGGGCTTTTAAGCCACGTCCACTTCTTCTCCAGGCACAGGGCTGGTTTCTCGCCATGCGGGGAGCCTCGTGGGGGCAGATCTGGGGGTGGTGGGGGCTCCTCTGTCTGGGTCCTGCATCCAGGACACTGTGGCCACTCCCCCACCCCGCCCCCACTTGCCCACCCGCACAGAGCAAGGACTTCGATTGTCTGTGACCTTAAAGAATAACTTTCTTGAGGAAAAATCTAGGTAGGGTTTTTATACTTAAAGTTAAAACGTTTCAATTCAAGAGTAATGGCTGGTCCTTCCAGGAAACCCAGAAGGACAGACAGGTGGTTGTGTCTGACCAGCCACAGGTCGTGTCTCAGTATGTGTTTTTCAGGCTTTTCTCCACGCACAATGGTCTGTTTTTAGGCACTCGTAGGTTGATCGCACACATAATTTCACCTCACGTTTTTCTGCTTTATGTTATGATGGAAGCATGTCTCTGCCCTCGAAGTATTATCTTTTCTATAGAACATTCCTTTGAGTCGGATTGTTTTTTAAATGTTTTTTTCATCTTTCTAATATTTGTTTCGATGTTTGAAATGGTAAAACTCTTTACTTTTCTGGATAAGGCTGGCATGAACTTGTTTTGGAAATATTTTCTTTGCCGGAGCTCAATTTATTTCTTTAGGCTAATTTCCCAGGGGTAGAAAATGGGATACATGTAGGAACCTGAAAAAAGTACTTCCCTTTTATTTCTGTTCATAGAGGCAGCGCATACTCATTGTGGATATTTTGGAAAGGTTCCAGAACACACTGTAGACCCTCAGTCCGTGAGCCTATCTCATCTGATGGGAGAGTGCAGGCTTCTGGGGGACTGTGTCTTCAGGTCTGTCGGCTGTGCAGAAGTGTCCCGTCTGAAGCAGTCTGGGCACACAGTGTGTGCTTTGTCCTGGAGACGTGTGCCGGGACCCTTTCCTCGCTGGAGTGGAGGTTGAGCGATGTTTCCTCTTGTCTTCGCTCGTTACAAGGACGTGAGAACTCAGCAGAGGGTTCTCTGGAGGGGATACGGGCTCTCCTGAGCTCTCCCCTCTCTTCCTGCCTCTCCTGGGACTGAGGCCCACGTGGTGAACCCTTTTGTCATCGGGAACCTCCAGGTCCGCTGGGCCTGCGTTGTGGGCTTGGGGGCACCCGTGGCCTAGGGGCCGAGGGGGCGGCTGATACAGTCTCTGGGTCCACCAGCGTGGGCTGTCCTGCTTTCGTGGGACTCTTAGATCTGGGCAAATACTGGTGCCTGCTTCTGGGGGGCAGGCTGGCTTCTGTCATCTGCTCGTCAAGGGACCATGTCCCTCAGAACGTTTAGCTCTTTGGCCTAGAGGGAAAGACTGTCGGGAAGTTAGAGACACTTGGCAAGAAGGCTGGTTGGATACCAGGTGTGTGAGTCACAGAGGGAGGCGGCTGCTTCCCGGACACCAAACCGCCTGCTTGTGTTGGTTCAGAACACGGTTCTTAATGGTTTTATGTGTATTCTGCCATTACAAATACGTGTTGTTATGGCTGAGTTTGCGCTATTTGGAGTTGGTAGCCTTTCTTCCGTGGGTCGTTCCTTCTGACGCCTCACACTCGGCTTGGTGGCTGGAGCACGATCCGGTTCTCCGTGTCCCAGGAGCCCCGGGCACAGCACCTCCTCCTACTGTTTTCAGAGCCACTGCAGTGCGGACACAGAGGAGACCACGGGTGTGTTCCTGGCGCTCCAGAAATGCACTGCTGCTCAGATGTCCTGTAGGTGCTTCCCCTTTTCTTCCTGGAGGACGTCTTCAGCACCACTGAGTTTACAGAGAACTTTCTTCCCTGCTCTCTTGACTGCTTATAAATCACTAGACTGACTCAGCACAGCTGTCCTGTGCCTCGGTTTCCTCTGCTGTCCCATGAAGGGGCATGGCTTCTGCTGGAATGCCTGCGTGCACGATCGGAACCCCGGTTTGAGTCCCTCCCAACACCGGGAGCTCATGCTCCCTCTGTCATTGACCCAGAGGCTCCTGTGAAGCAGGCACCGTGGGGCTCCTGGGGACATGGGTCCAGGTGGACGTGGTTTCCCTCATGGAGCAGGAGGGTTGTCGTCGTGCTAGGAAGGCCAGGATTAGGGGCCATGGCACAGAACCTCATCTGGGGACAGCAGTGGGCACAGAGCATGTCCCTGAGAAAGAGCCATCTGAGCTGTGGCCCGGAGAGTGGGTGGGAGCCGACGGGCCCAGCCAGGAGTGAGGCTGCCCCGCTGAGGCACTGGCAGCCCAGTTGTCAGCCCCGATGTGGGGCTCGAACCCATGAACCTCGAGATCATGACCTGAGCTGAAATCGGATGCTCAACTGACTGAGCCACCCAGGCGCCCCTGAGAGTTTTAAACTGAAATTCCCAAATGTGCATTTCATTTAATTTTAGCAGGACAGACATCCCATGTTAAGAAAATGTCTGCTCTCTGGTGAGGAGGGGACAGGTTTCTGAGGCACAACAGCCGTGCCCCAGATGCTGTTAGCAATCAATAAATATGTTTCTAATAATCAACTGATGGCTGAGACCCGCGCTCTAAGAATCGCTGCAGCTCTTTCTTCCGTTGGCCCTGATGTTTCCCATTCACGGTGTCAAGCAAGCGGGACTCCGTGGCTGGGGCTCCGCGGGCCTCCCGCACCCCGCCGCCCTGCGGTCCCCCCTCTTCAGGGACACCCGTCTCATCCGTGCTCCAGACACGCTTCCCCGCCCTGTGTGGGACCCGTGCCCGTGTCGCCCTCATCAGGCTGGGTGCCCGGGGCTGTCCCGCCAGCCGGCACCAGTGCCCACGGACTCCAGGCACCTCAGCCTCTGTGGGAGAAAGGACTGCAGTGCCCCGGCCAGTGATTGGCTAGCGTAGCGGTCAGAGAGAGGAAGGGAAGGCAGCAAGTCTGCGCCCTGTCTGTGCCCCAGGCCGCGGGGGCCGCAGGAAGGGTCAGGGCTCCAGGACGGGGGTGCAGGGTCTCTGACCGTGGCCTTGCCCCCGGACGGCTTCCCCTGTGTCCTCCTGTGCTCCCTGGCCCCGCCCTGGCTGGTGGGTTGCTCAGTTTTGTCTACACTCGGTGCACCTCTTATCCGGGCCAGTGTGGGCGGAGATGCGCTGAGAGAGATTAAATCACTGTCCAGTGATTTTAGGGACGATCTGAGAAACTTTAGTGATGGCAGCACGAGCAATTTTCTACAGTCGCTGGCGTGCGAAACAGAAGATGACCGTGTACCTTGTGCGGATTATGCACGGGAGTCGTCAGGTTTCGTTTCTCTGCATCGGCCGCCTCTTTGTTTTAATTTTCCCTGTCCAGGGGCCAATTAATTCCGACTTCCCCAGGCGCGCAGGCCATTGGTCCCGGCTGCTGAAAGGGCTCGTTCGCATCGCCCGGCCCATGAATGGGGCGCTAATCAGCACCATTAGGGAGAGAACTCCCACCCGACTTCTTTCCTGCCCTCTGATTGTGATTTCACACCTTTTATGTAAAGCAGCTTCAGAGCCTCACCTATTTGAGGAATTTTTCAATTAACATTTCTTTTCCTCAAGAGAGGCCCGGTCTTTGCTTCTCCACAAAAGGCCGGCTTTACTTCTCCTCTCACAAATGTGCTCCGCTCAGTCCCGTGGGCAGAAGGCCTATTACTTGGCATTGATGATTTAGGTTGGCCACCCTCCCCTAATCAATAGCCGATCAGGGCCCAGCAGGGAGGAATTTCTGCTTTGAATCTGTTACTCTTCAAACTCAAACGGGCCCCTTTGATTAAAAAAGCGCCTCGGTTGAATTCTAAATCCATCTAATTGGCAGTTGTTTAAAAGGAAAAGGAAAGAAAGGATCAATAAGGAATCGGCAAGGGCATAGCTCTGGTTCTGAAGCTGCTGCATTCAGTGGGATCTGATCTCTTCCAAGCACGTGTTTCTGTGGCCATAAGCTTTTCCTGAATGTTTTATTAACCGATTAAATATCTTAATGGAGTTGTCATCACTTCAAATACAGTCCCATGGCATTATTTCTTTCGCAGGTTTCAAAATCTCCCCGAGACTCTCGTGAAAGCGGAGATTTAATGACAACGGGGTCTGGTCCGGACCAGATTGCGTGAGATTTAGAGAAGGGTTTGACTGGCTTGGCTGGAAAATCAGTTGAATTGCTCTGGCAGGATTCTGACGTTCGGTGCCAAGCATTTCTGGCCGGTCACGTAACCCTTAAACCACAGCGAGAGCCCGCAGGAGGTGCAGGGGGCTGTTCACAGACGCCGGGCGCCTGGAGCTGCTGGGTCCCGCACAAAGCCCAGCAAGACGGGCAGCCAGCACAGCGGCCGACGCCCGGCCCTGTCCCGCGCCGCGCAGACCTGGGAGCAGAGGCAGGACGGAGCGCGGTCCTATGTGAAAGCGTAGGCGCTTCTGTGCATTCCTGACTTGGTCCTTTTTAAAAAGAATGGGAAGCCGACTGATTTACGGGAGATCGCACAATGAGCTTTCTGCACTAGGGAGCTCGATCCGTTCTGGTGGCTCCCGCAGTAAGGTTTCCTCTGTGTGAAGTAAACGTATTGTGCTCGTGTTCTTGGGGGAGAGGGGACTGCTTGTGAAGTCACTCCTCAGGGCGACCTGACCTGCGTGCATGCGTCCCCGTCTCCCATTCTGACTCGATAGCCCACATTGCCGTGGAATTAGGTGTTTTGTGAAACTGGTATTTCGTTTGGCACCACAGACTAGATATGGGGACAAAGTATTCCCCCGTCGACAAGAGAAAATCCACAGACAACGCGAAGTGGCTGATGAATCAAAGGACTTTGTAGTTCCTGCACGGCACAGCTGGCTGTGTATCTGGGTGGCCCTTCCCCAGGCTGGCACCAAACACGGGGCCTTTGCCGGCACGTTCTGTCTGCCAGGTCCCACACCACCAGTGACTAGATCTCAGTGCAGCCCTGTGAGGTGGGCACGGCCGTGACCCTTCGGTGTCGAGGAGGCCGGGCCCACGGTGGTGCCTGCCAGCTGCCCTCCGTGACCTGCGCTCCAGACGGCCAACCACGTGACTAGCAGGGACAGCACAACCCTTCCTGCTGGGGTCCTGAAGCTCCTCTGTTTTCTCGCACAAAACAGTGCTCTCCGTGGGCTGGGAACGAACGGTGTTTTGAAGGACACCAGGGTTTCTCATGCTCTGTCTGTGACTTGCGTCCCACGCCTGCTTGCTCCCCGCTGTGCCCGATGGGTGGGGAGATGCCGGACCCGAGAGAGGGCCCGGGCCCGTGGAGGAGGCTGGACGGTCCTGGGGCGGGGAGACAGAGGCTCCCACAGAGGACAGACTGCTGCACTTGTGATTCACACGTGTGATTTTGGGTCAGAACTCTAAGGAAGGGCTGAGTCAGCTGGCTGGACGGTGACTTGGTAAGTCAGAAGGACAGATACTGTGACTAGAGACGGTGACGATGGTACACGCTGCGTGCAGTCCCCAGCCTGCTGGGCTGTCGGGCCCTGATTTCGGGGGCTGTGTGTCCTCGGGCTGAGGTGAGGCAGCCAGCCAGGCTCTTTTTCCTCAGACTTTTCCCCGTGACACCGCTTTTCTGCAAAAGGGCGGGAAGCCTGCTCTCCCATTAACTAGTTAGTTATTCGTGGCAGGTGGGAGGTGCACAGGTTAACCATGTGGCCCTAACATAGGCGCTCGGGCTTTGACACCCTCTCCCTGGGGCAGCAGGACAGACCCTGCGCCCCAGGCCCGACTTCCTGCTAGGGGGTGATGACACACAGTGGTCCCGTCACCGGGCTGCCGTGGACTCTGTCAGCGGCCAGGCGACGAGTTGTCTGGCCCACTCCCCACACGTGTGGTGAGGACACCGCCATCTGTGACAGGTGAGCAAACTGGCGGAGCTCCCCGGCTAAAGTCAGCCCACCTCAGTGCCCCCCTCCTCTGTCTACAAGAGCGTTCTCCCCCAGCACGTAGTGCAGGCTTTCCAAACGCTGTGGCGCACCTGGGTGTTTTCGCGTCTGGAACTTAGGATGGCTCCACGGGAAAGTGATTCCAGTAGAAAAATCACGGGAAACCTACTATTGCGGTCATCAAAGCCTCTGGGGATGTCTTGGGATGTCTGTTTTCGTGCGCAGCTGAGTGGCCATCCCGGGGCCACGGTGAGGCAGGCGGAGCATAACCCTCAGCAGGGAAGGTAGGGCGGGTGTCCCGCTCGTCTGGGGGGTGAGAGGCAAACGCACACGGGTGACGGAAACCACACCCAAGTCTCCACCCGCGCTGGGGGTCACGGGACGTGGGTCAGACACTTGTCTCCCTGCTGAGGACGTCGTGCAACCGGCAGGCTCTGCGGGGGCAGCAGCGGTGATCCCCGTGCTTGATCCCCAAGGACCTGCTACTCAGCAGAGGTGCCGGAAAGCAGCTGACCGGTCGAGAGGGATCTGACCGCTGTTCTCTCGCCTGAATGCAGCCCGGACACACGCTGGACACACGCTAGACCGAGCTCTGGGGCTGGACGTCGGGCCTCAATCAAGGAGAGGAGTAAAATGCAGTGAAAGAGTAAGTGGACAGGCTGGTTCCTGTGCCGGGAGGAAGGGGCATCGCCACGAAGAGCATGCCCACCGGACTTCGCGTCAAACCTCGGGCGACTCTCTCCCTCTTCACGTGCCCAGGGGCTTTTCTGACGCGGACCCCGAGAGCTGTGCTGCCTTCATCCCGTGTCCGGCGGACTCTGCCGGGCCAGGACCCCTGAGACCCCGCCCCCGATGGTTGTGTCTCCAGGCGGGCTGAGGTCCGGGTTCAGGCGACCGACACTTGGGGACCCCGTGTCCCCGAGATCCAGGGACCAGGTGTTGGCACGGCCTCCGGCTGCTTGGTGGAGCAAGGTCTCTGTCTTCCCACGGCACCTGATGCCAGGTGCTCCCACCGCCTGCCAAACCCCAACGACTGAGCCCTTGAGCTGACAACCGCCCCCCCCCCCCCCCCAGGGATGTTCTTCCTTCCTGGCTCGTCTCGGGCTCCGGCTGCGAGAGCGCATGTCAGCTAGGTGGCCCAGGGTGTGTGCAGGCCTCCGGACTTGAACGAGCCGAGGCTTTGCGACGTGACGCGGAATAAGCGACGGACACGTCACGCGTGTCACCGCAACTGTGTCAGGGTTCACTTCTAACTTCTTATGCACGGGCTTTGGTTTCAGGGGCCATCGCAACATTTTACGGGTACGATTTGTGTATTTGTGCTCACCAGCGTCCCCTCCGCTCACACCTTCACGGCTAATGGGTGGCAGTCTCTGCCCTTCCCGAAGGACTTACTTTTTTAATAATTTTTTTAAGGTTTATTTATTTGAGAAAGACAGAGACAGCATGAGGGAGGGGCAAAGAGGGGGAAAGAGAGAATCCCAAGCAGGCTCCACGCTGTCAGCGCAGAGCCCAAAGTGGGGCTCGAACTCACGAAACCACGAGATCATGACCCGGGCTGAGACCAAGAGTTGCACGCTCGGCTGACTGAGCCCCCAGGCACCCCGGAAGGACTTACTTCTAACTCACCGCCCGAGGTAGCCCTCCACCCAGGACAGTGAGCGTGTGAATCTGGGTACAGGAGCTGGCTGACTCCCCCGGGCTCTGGGGGGACGGTGAAGGGCCTTCTCTGACGCCCTGGGATAGGCAGGTGAACACTCATTCTGTGTTTGAATAGTTGCCCAGAGAAGCTGCGGGCACAGGCCTGTGCTTACTAGCCCAGCACTGCCTCCTCCGGCCAGACAGCGGCCACTCAGAGTCCTTGTTTTTCCACTTCCCTGCACGGGAAAATGGTAACCGTCCCTCAGAAGCATGTCAGAATTACTCAGGGGAACTTGTAGCTCAGGCAAAAATGAAAACAAAAGCCACTTAAACAACAGGCGTAAGTGTCCATTTCGCCCTTTGTAGGAAGTTTCTGCTCCCAGACGTGCCTGGGCTGCGCTTGACGGAGAGGGCACGCTGGGGACGAGGACGGCCATGGCGCGCGGATGGCCCTCAGCACAGACCGCCCGGGGGTGGCACGGGAGTCTGTGCGGCTGTTTGGTGAGGTCGGGATGCCACCCAGGCCTCAGGTGGGATCTGTGGCTTTCGCTGCAGACACACACCCAGACCCGCAGGGTGTCCAGTGGGGCACTCGGCCATCATTCCGGAGTTTTGCGAACATCCTAGTATTCCAGACTCGGCTCTCCCTCCCGAGCACACGCCCTGCACCGTTGGTCTCTGTCCCTCAGAAACACTCCTGGATGGCCGAGAGCTCAACGTCCTCTCTCTGAACGCACCAGGTGTGTGACTGTAACCTGCGTGTGAATAACTTACCCCAGACGTGCACTGGTGAGATAGTTTGGATTTCTCAGCTGCCTGGCAGGCGGAGAGGCCGTGTGGTCCCCGGGCAGCTCTGACTCTGCCCCGGGAGCCACGTCCGGCGGGATGGCCTGTCCGAGGCCAGCTATGCTCTCTGGGTGGGGGCTGCGAACAGCCTCGAAGAAGCCGGAGTAGCTGGCTGTCCTCATCGCCGCCTCGTTGCCCCTGTAGCCTTCAAGGCCCACGGGGTGGGCGCGGGGTCCCGTCTGGGGCTGAAATATGCATCCTGGCACCAGGAGCGCTTTCCGTTCTGGGATCTGCAGGGGCGCACGCGTGGCCCAGGTCATTGCTCTTGTGGCCGCCCAGACCACCAGCTGTAGAGCTCAAGTCACAGCCTCCGCTAAAGGTGGCTTTCCGTTAGATGCCACCTCTCTGGAAAGATCGCTCCCTGCTGACTCCAGCTGCCTCCCAGTGCCTTCTTCCCTGAAGTCCCTCGGCCACTGGAGGCTGGCTCTGGACGAGATGAGGGGCAGAACGCTGGACACACCCACATGGGGCAGTCTTCCCCTGTCACGGCGGCCACGGCCGGGGGCCGGGAGCCTGGAAGAGGGAGCTTCTGACTGGAGGGTGATTTCAGCACCTCTTCTGTCAGGTGCCAGACGCGGACCAGCATGGGTTTGCCGACTGGCGCACCCTGGGACCAGGGCTGCTGGCCTCAGGCTCTGAGCACTCCCAGAGCAGGGCCCACGTTGTCAGCATGCCTGCAGTCACGTGCTTGGCTCCTGGACAAGCTTCCGTGGAAAAGGAGCAAGAGTTTCTGTGTCCCTAGTGCCACCCGGCCCGACCTCAAGCACGTGCTTATCCCTCGACAACACAGCGCTGGAGTCGTGTTGCAGTGACAGGCCAAGAAAGAGTGAGTGAGGAGGGTGGGTGGTTGTAGACACGGTCCAGCCCTGTCCCCACACATCCGGGAAACCAACAAAGCTGAGAGAGTGTTGTTTTTGCTCTTTTCTGGCTCCCACTGGACCAGAAGTAGAAATCTTGAAGAGCTACAAGGTCCCATTCGTGTGGGGTTTCTGGCCTTGTTCCAGACCACCCTACTGTGCTGTGCACCCAGAGAGAGACCATCTCGTTGTGATGTGGTCACAGAGAGACCATCTCACTGTGGTGTGGTCACAGAGAGACGAGACCATCTCACTGTCTTGTGGACACAGAGAGAAACCGTCTCATTGTGGTGTGGACACAGAAAGCCCCAGTGTGGCATGGATGTGTGTTAGGGTGTTAAGTGCTTTCTTTTGGAAGAAAGTATTTTCTAAATGGCGAACGTCACTCCACTGTTTTTTTGTGTGCAATCGGGAATTTTTATGCAGTATTGCTGGCACAGCGGAACACATTTTGGTGTCGTGCTGGTGGGTGAATTGTGCACAAAGACGCAGCCGGCCAATCCTTGGTGGTTCACCTGCTTTGGAAAAGCAAACTTGCCTCAACATTTTACTTCTTCCCAGTAGGCGGGTGTGTGGCTGAGTCTTGGCTGAGGCGTGGAGTCGCAGAGCAGTGGGTGTGTGGAGCACAGGCCTGCGTGGGCTGGGACTGTGTGGCAGGCGGTTGGCCGTGTCAGACACGCCGATGCTGGTTCGGGCGCGAGCTGCCAGCACCCTGCCCCCAGCCTGGGGCTCGGCTCTGTCCTTCCCTGCTTCCCCGGTCAGCGTGCTGTCTCCTTTCCTTTCTGTGCATGTTTTCTTGTCCCCCTTCACGCTTGTCCTCCTTCCTCCCTCCGTGATACGTCTCTGTCTCACCCTGAACTCTCCGTGACCGTCCGAATGCCTTCCGTTGAACTCTTCCACCACCCTGGACACGCGTTGTCCGCGCGCTTATATGTGTGTGTGCATACCTGGACACGTGTTGTCCGCGTGCATGCGTGTGTGTGTACATACCTGGACACATGTTGTCCGTGTGTGTGTGTGTACATACCTGGACACGTGTTGTCCGTGCGTGTGTGTACATACCTGGACATGTGTTGTCCGTGCGTGTGTGTGTACATACTTGGACATGTGTTGTCCGTGCGTGTGTATGTGTGTGTACATACCTGGACACGTGTTGTCCGTGCGTGTGTGTGTGTGTGTACATACCTGGACACGTGTTGTCCGTGCGTGTGCGTGTGTGTACATACCTGGACACGTGTTGTCCGTGCATGTGTGTGTGTACATACCTGGACATGTGTTGTCCGTGCGTGTGTGTGTACATACTTGGACACGTGTTGTCCATGTGTATGTGTGTGTACATACCTGGACACGTGTTGTCCGTGCGTGTGTGTGTACATACCTGGACACGTGTTGTCTGTGTGCATGTGTGTGTACATACCTGGACATGTGGTGTCTGCGTGCTTGTGTGCGTGTGTGTGTACATACCTGGACATGTGTTGTCCGTGTGTGTGTGTGTACATACCTGGACATGTGTTGTCCGTGCGTGTGTGTGTACATACCTGGACATGTGTTGTCCATGTGTATGTGTGTGTACATACCTGGACATGTGGTGTCTGCGTGCTTGTGTGTGTGTGTGTGTGTGTACATACCTGTACACGTGGTGTCCGTGTGTGTACATACCTGGACATGTGGTGTCTGCATGCTTGTGTGCGTGTGTGTGTACATACCTGGACACGTGGTGTCCGTGTGCGTGTGTGTGTGTACATACCTGGACACGTAGTGTCCGCGTGTGCACATGTGCAGACACGCACTTGCATGCATACGTGTGCACCTGTGCACGTTTCCCCACGGTCCTGTTTGTTCCCCGTCTGAGATCAGAGCCGGTGTGGAAGTGAGTCTGTGCCAACCTCTTCGGGGACTGAGCACGTAGAGGCCCAGCACCCTGTGCAAACACGCGGCAAACCCGGAGCCCTGGCCTGGCCTGTGTGTTCCGGGCTCCGGACGCTCCCAGCCTGATGCTGGGTCCTGGTCCTTGCTGGCTGATGTGGGGTGTGGGCCGGTCCCTGCAAGTGAAGGGGAGCGGACAGATGTCAGTGACTTCTGTCCTGCCGCGGAGCTCTGGGAAGGGGGAGGGCCGTAGGGCGACACAGGGACAGTGAGGGGGTGATGTTTGTGCACCAGCAGATGGCCCAGCCCCAGAACCTGCCGTGTCAGCCTTCCAGATTGTTTCCTTGTGAGACAGGAAGTGCGGATGTGAGCCTGGACGCCGGCTGGAGCGTCTGCTTTCTCTCCCTGGCAAACATGTGCCATGTTTTGTATGTAAATAAAAGAGGAGGGGGGGGCAGGGCTACGGAGTTTTGTAGGGAAGCTTCTGGATCCTGGTTCTGGTCTCTGCTCATCAAAGACCCAGAACACGTTTCTCAGCTCTTCCCACCACTGTCCTCTGTCCCCCCAATTTCCACTTGGATCTTTAGAAAAGGCTTTGTTTGGTAAAAAGACTAAGGGCCGCTTAATTTCTGCTAGAGGGTCACTGGCACGCTGCTTGCGGGCCTGAGGCATTTTCCCAGGATGTGGCACTTTCAGGGCCGAGCTGAGGGCGCTCCTGGGCAAATCGGTGCCGCCGGCGGGAGTTGTGCCGCACACGTGGGCCGGTGGGAGAACAGACTCGCGCCTGCTGGTGGCTCCTGCGTGAGGGCCACTTGGAGACAGTGCCCCTTACAAGCTGAAAGAAATGCAGCCCCTTCTGGGACCTTCTTGAACAGCGTGGACTGTGGGCCGTTGGCTGGAGCTGAGGCGCACCCAGCCCCTGGCCTTTGCGCTGGCGCCCCGGCCCTCTGCGGGGCGGAGGCGACGGTAAGAAAAAGCAGCGGGACCGCGGACCCCAGTGCCCGTGGACCAAATGTGGTGAGTGCGTCTTTCGGGGATTTACCAAACACACCTTACGTTCGTTTGTATGTTCACCTGTCCTGACTAAAAACTGCAAAATACGTCGAAGGTAGGGAGAAGCGTCCCGAGAACCACAGGGGTCGTCACCTCGGGCAAGAGCCAGTCTCCCTCATCCCTGTGCTTGGCGCGTCCACAGAGGCATGAGGCCGCCTCGCCCACTTGGCGTGCCTGCCGGTCACGGGCGATGCACGGGCACACGACTGCGCACGTAGCAGCCGGAACAGGGACGCCCCGACGGCAGGCTAAGCAGCATGCACATGCTCACTTAGGGTTTGGCGAGAAGGCTTAGGAGGGGGGTCGGAATCTGGCCTCCGTGGCCACGACTCATCCCCCACGTGTTAGCATCCATCGGCGGGGTCCGGGAGGCAGGGGCAGAGCCACGGCCCAAGGAGGCTTGGCCCACGGGCGGAGCAGGAGTGGAGCGCAGCACGCGGGACTTCCCGGCGGTGACCTGGGGACCGCGCAGGTCACAAAATACTTCCCGTCTTCCCCGTGTGCACAGCGAGGGCGTGTCCCATGTCCGGGTCCCTTCGTTCCTAAGCATGGCTCGACAAGAGCCACCCGTTGATACGTGAAGCCTCCACCGTGACCAGAGGCCAGATTTTCTGGTAACTGGTGGCTGATCGGGAGAAGTGGGTTTTGCGAGGCCCTCCCTCTATTTGTCAAACATGATAAAAGACTAAATGAAGAAAAAAACGTTCATTTAAGGGGACGGGAAGTTGCACAGACCCATTTAACTTCAGCGGGCTTCTTGGAGGGACAAGCCAGGCGGAGCACAGTCCCCTGCCCCGGCTGCAGGCAGGAGAGGCACGCGGTAGGACGGGCACCCGTGGGTCCCCGGCCGCCGGCCTGCCCGTCTCCTCCTGGCGCAGGCCGGCTCCGGAAATCCCGGAAATGCCAGTGCCGTGGCAGGAGGGTCTGGCTGGGCGGCAGGGCCCGTGCGCGGGGGGAGGGAGTGGCTTGTGCTCCAAGAAGCCGTCTGGCAACTCCTCTTCGCCGGGTCCTTCTGAGGCTGTTGATTTTGGAGGTAGTGCTTCTGCACGGCTAGATTGCTTCACGTAACCTTGGGCCCTTCCCAGCAGATAACATTCCTGTGGGCTGACAGCGTTCCTCAGGCCCTTGTGGCCGCGGGAGGGTCCCAGCCCTGGACGCTCACACCTGGAGGTGAGGTGCTCCAGAGAGGGGCTCGACCCCAGGGAGTCCTCCCCAGAAGCTGGGGGTGCGGTGAACCCGTCTTCCCTTATGTGATGTTCACAAGTAGGGGGCCCGGCTGGCCTTCCGGGTTTGGGGGTTGGCGGTCTGTAGCCCAGGGGCTTCCCTCTCCTGAGTCACAGCCTCTGAGCTGTCTGCCTGGTGAGCAGCTGGGTCTTGTGCGCAGCCCCGCGGGCCACGGGCTCAGGCCGTGACAGGCCAGGTGAGAGTGAATTCCTGAGCTGTGTACCTTTGCCGAGAGAACATCCTGCCTCCAGCATGGCAGGAATTTGGGGCTGCAGGCCAGGGCCAGGAATGCAGGGCAGGGGGGAGGAGGGACGGTGAGAGGAGGCCGCACGCCTACCCAGAGGCGTGCATGGACCTGAGCCGACCCGGCACCCAGTGCCCTCAGGGCAGGGCGGTCACACGAGCAGCAGCACCTCCAGTGACCTGAGAGGCGAGTGGGGGCCTGCCCGTCCGCGTGCCGGCTCGGGTGGCTGCCGGCTCGCGAGCAGAGGCCTTCCGGGAGGGGACAGCGGAACCGGGGCGGGAAGCTGTGTGGGTGCTCCCCCCGCCGGTCTCAGGAGCGGCGCTGGCCCCCAGCCAGGACCCCCGGCACTGATGCCCGTGGACCCTTCCCCATCAGAGGTGGTAGAAGCGGGGCCTCGCTGTGTTCGAGGGACACGGCGACTTGTCCCTCCCACCCTAGGAGATCAGTCTACCTCCTGTTCAGGCCCCAACGGCACCGTGAGCTCTGGCTGTGCCTTGGCCTTGGGGAGACAGCGCAGTGTGTCAGGGCGGGTGTTGTGGGCTGGTGTGGGGGGTCACTGAGGATGCTGGGGGTCAGGGCTGGATGACCACCAATAAGCCCGCACACAGGTGCTCCAAAGAGGCGCAGTTCTGGGCATGTTCTAGGCACCACCATCCGCTGTGAACAAGACGCCCTGGAGGTCAGGCCGGTGGCCCGCCAGACGTGGCTGCCACAACCCTCTGCTCAGCAGTGCCGCCAACCTACTGGACCCCTTTCTGTTCCCGAGTTAGAGCTCCCGCACCGTCACTGAGCGCCCGAGGAAAAGGCGGCCTTGTAGAAGCAGAGGGCGTCATCGGTGTGAGCAGCGGGTCCTCCGGGGCCCTTGTCTCCTCTCTCCTCCCTGCCGTTCCTTCCCCCACATCGAATGACGTCCCAATTTCGAGCGACGTCCCAATCTCTCTGGAATAAGAAGCTCAAAGTCCATTTTTTATCTCCGTTCTAGAATCTTCTTCACCTACTTCTCCGACTCTGTCTTTCCTTTCTTCTTGGTCTCGACTCTAGAGCAACACTGAGTGTGAAGCGGCCTCTTTTGCCCAGGCCTGGGTGGTCTCAAGTGCAGTCCCTGCCCGGCTGCCTGCCCTCGGCCCCCGTGGATCTCAGGAGTGTCTTTTTCCAAGATCTTCCCTGCACACAGGTCTGTAACTAGAGCTTTACTCCATTGGTTTTGCTTCTATGAATGAATTATTTTATTTTTTTTAAGGGATGTCTCCGCTCGATGTGGGCTCAAACCCATGACCCCGAGGCCCTGAGTGGTGCATTCTACCGACCGAGCCTGCCCAGTGCCAATGGAAAGCCTGCATTGAGCCCTCACATGATGGAAATAGCTTCACTTGGTGGCTCCTGGCCTTGCTGACCTTGGGCTTCTGGACATCCAGCCACCAAGAGCCTCCTGACCCCGGAACTCATCCTTTGTCTTCCTGGACGCCAGCCCCCGAGCCTTCACGGGGTGGGGTCCGTGTCCCCCTCAGACTGTCGCCCCTGAGTCTGCTCTGTGGCTGCTCCTGTCTCTGCACATGGCTTCCTGCAGAGCCTCCACGGTGAGCAACACCCTAGACTCGACCGGTCTGAAATCAAGACCACTGCCGAGCTTTCCTGGAGCCGCCGGCGTCCTTTCCGTGCCTGGGCCACAGATCGTGGCTCGTCCCACAAATGCTTAGGAAATACTTAGCTAAGCAAGTGGCTCGTGTACAGCAGGGAGCGGGTCCAGAAAGTCTCTACCAAGCGGAGTTCAAAGTCTCGTGGGAGAGAAGGACTAATCCAGAGGTCACTTAAGAATATGCCAAGCAAACTGGAAAATGCTCCAAGAGACGCCCATACTGCTTCGACCCTCAGGAGGCCAGAGGAAGCCTCTGGGTCCCAGCGAGGCTCAAGCTGCGTGAGGCGTGGCGCCCTGGTGGGCGAGGAAAGAGGTCAAGGCTGTTCTGGGCCTTGGGCAGAGGCCGAGGTCGGCAGGAGGGGGTGTGGAGGGCTCTGGAGGCGACGTGAGGGGAAGCCGTGGAAGCAGGTGGGGCTGCATGCAGGGTCTGGGGCGTCTTCACTCCAAGGGGAGGTGAAGGGGAGAGGCGGTGTCCTGTGGCTTCCCCGAGGTTGCACCGTCTGGCCGAACCATCGGCCGTGGCCGGCCGGCAGGGATGGCAGCGTGGCGGCCGGCGTGGGGCCAGGGGGTGGCCGCTGGCTCCTCTTTTGCCTTTGCCATTGTTCACGCACTTCACCCTCCTTGGGCCAAGATGCTGCCAGCGGGCTTTTTTCTCGCCCGGAGCCGTGTGGTCAGGAGGATGGGGCCGGTCTCAGAGTCAGCGGACCTGGGCTCAACCCCGCCTGCTCTAATCATCGGCCTTAAAACTCCAGGCACGTGGGAGAGGAGCCCACGGTGAACTGTGCTGGGGTACGGGTGACAGCTCACACGGAGCTCCGGGGGGGGTCTGGGGCCTTACTTGGCACCTGATAGGCGGTGAGAGATTCGGGTTGTGGGCTGTATTAGCTTCACAAAGTAAATTCATATTGATTGAAAAATGTTAGCCTCCTCAGGAGCCCCTGAGGGGGGGCATAGTCTACCTCCTCAAGGACAGATTTCGGGTCTTACTTTTTAGGGACTTTTTGTGTCTTGCATGGAGCTGGGAGGAGCGTTGTTAGTGCTGAGGGCCCCGGATCCCACACGTAGACACAGGCAAAGCCCGGGTGCCGAGTGTCTTCTTGGTAAGTGGGTTCCTGCCTTCTGGGTGGTGCTCTGTGCTTGCCCCTGTTTCTAGGATCATCCTGTCCCAGCCACGCGGAGGTCCTGCCAGAGGTCTGCCTGAAGCATCGTCTTCATGCTGCCAGCGCACCACCCTCCGCCCGGCCCCTGGGGCGTCTGTGCCTTCCCTCGGGCTTCTGGCCTCTACCGTGCCACGTGCATTCGCCCTCTGACTCCGGCCGTTTGGCACCCTTCTCTAATCCGAGAGGCTTCGTCCGAGAAATCCCAGCAGGGGTGACCTTCCTTTTCGAACGTGTGTACCACACAAGCCAGGCACCAGCACAGCTGACTTTCATTCTAGCTGGTTCACGTCTGGACTCTGCAAACTGAACGTCACACGACGTCCAAGGACAGCAGTGGAGCTGCACGCACTCTGGGTCTCCGTGTGCTGGCCGCAGAGGAAGGGGCTTGCTCGTGCTTGCCCCTGGGGCCTGGGCAGGCCTAGAGCATGCTCCCTGGTGGAAGACTGCACCCGGGATCCTGTCTGGGCTGGGCACGCCGGAGGGGTAGCACCCACCGGGGGTTAGGCGTGGGGCTCCACCGGTCGGGCCCCGGGCACAGGGAGGGCTCTGGAGGCCAGAGGGGCGGACCAGCGTCAGGACCTCAACCTGAGGTCCTGGGGTCGCTTCAGTCCGGGGGTCAGGTGCTCTCCCCCCGAGCGGTGACCCTCTGCTCAGTTGTTCTTTCTGACGAAGTCATTAATTAGTGTTGGAACATGGAGAACAGCCCTGCGGCAGGAGTGCGGACATTAAAATTAGGGCAAGGCACTATCATCTGACAGCTGGTGTTAAATACAAGCCCCAACTAAGAAAAGGAATTGTGTCCCTGTTAAAAAAGTATTCCAGCTTGTAGTGATAGTGTTGGGATTCTAACAAATTTGAAACTCTGGACAGCTTTTGGCACCTGTGCTTCCTGTCTTCCACACGCACTCACTCGAACTCGGGGCCTCCCGGAAACACCTCCTAGCCTCCCCTGGGCTCAGCCCTTGCACGCCCGGCCAGCACTCTCACAGCTGCTTTGAGCCAGCCTCCGGTGTGGGCCCCTCCTCTCCCTCCCGGATGGTTCTACTGCCCAAGCCATCGACACCCCTAAAGCCTACGGCATCACAACGATCCCCACTTAGAGGCCCCTGGAGGCTGCTCGCGCTGGGGCAGCTTCAAGCCTGTGAAGGGCTGTCCGTGCTCCCCTCTAGTCCAGCTGGTCGGTCTTTCCCATGAGCACCAGGTGTCTGTGGTTCTTCTCCGCTGGGAATGCCCCCACCCTCAGTACCGCTCAGACACCCTTCTTATTCCCTGTGCTACACCGAGCCCAGAAGGTTCTTTATGCTTTCCCCTCCTTAACTGGGGTGCGAATGCCTCAGGGCAGGGGTCCTGCTGTGTTAGTTTATGACCCTCCGTGGAGCACAGAACGTTGCTCTGAAAGAAGTAGGGACTGAATGATGTTAAGCTGCTGCACACATCCTCCTAGTGTTTGACAGTGACTCACGTCATGATGTATACGGGTTGTACGCTTTGCTGCGATTGAATGAAAGAGAAAGGTTTGCTTGCCACAGGCTTAACGATGAGCCTGCGTGCCGGCCAGGCACACGTGCACCAGGTGCTGCAGGGTCTCTGGTGCATCTTAGACGGGACTACGCTGACCCTTCCTGTTCTCACCCTGACGATGGTGGGGGACAGTATCACCGGAGGTCCCTGATGGCCACAGCTCAAGGAGGGGATGAGTTTACCCTCAGGACCTCTTTTCCATACCTTTCCCCCCGTTCTTCCTCATCTCAAGGGGATGAACTCACTCCCTCTGAAGGGAAGGGCATAGCCCACGCCGTGCCAGCAGCCCCACTGCTGAGCCCGAGAAGAGGGCTGGGCTCTGTAGTGGGCGTCCGACTCGTTCCTGCGCTCCGTTGTCCCGTGTGCACTTGACAGTTCTGTCGCAAAGGTCTTGAGCCTCGTACGTCTGGGCTGAAATGACTCGACTGGGTTCTACCTCTCATGAAGCGATTCCAAATCTGCTTGAGCCTGTGGAGTGTTTTAGGGCTTTGGAGGCTAATCTCACACTGTTCCAGGGCTCTGCAAAGGCCCACGTCAAGACCCGCCCCCACCTGCTGTCTCGGGTGAAGGTTCTCTCACATGGTCGTGCATTCACGGGTGGAGATCCACGGGAGTCCTTATCCTGTTTGCTTCACGGGTGCCCTTTCAGGCACGTTGCAGACATCGGCTCATTTGGTCTTTGCAAGGAAAACGCTATTAATATATCCATTTTGAAGAAGGCCCAGAGAGTTTAAACCAATTCAGGTCACCCAGCTGGTATGTGTGGCAGATTTTAGATTCACATCCACACGGCCTCGAGATTTGGGGGAGCGAGGATATTTTAGTTAAAATCACTTTCTGGCCCAGAGACTCCTGGTAGAATTAAGATCATGACAAGCCTGGAGGAAAGTGATGGCAAGACAGGTGCCTGGGCTGAGCTGGGCCTCCCTTGTTCCAGCTGTGCTCCGACTGCCTTCACAAACCCTGCTCAGCAGTGTCTCTGCTTTCCTGCAGGGCACCCGGCACCTCCCCATGTCCCCGAGAGACAGGGGGGGGCACACATTTGGCACATTTCCTGGTTAAGCTTCTCACTTTTCACAAGCAGCTCTTACTCTGTCTTCCATAGGGTTGATCCTTAAAGTACACGGATCTGCCCTTAAGCACAGCACAGACATGTGCGGAGATCACTCTCCGCGGGAGGGACACGGCAAATCCTCGAATAAGGACCGCACTCGGGGATGATGGCTCGACTGTACTGTCCGCCCTGCTCAATCTACATATGGTGTTACTGCCGCCACAGCGGCAAAGACCCTTGCACAGGTGTGGGTGCTCTGTCCACACCCACAACCCTGTGAGGTGCGTGTAGGGGCCAACGACCTGGCGTCATGGCCACCACTGGGGCCTGACGGGCACCATTTGGGTCTGCGTTCGCCCAGACAGGAGATCGGATGTCTTGTGCGTCCTATCGCTGGGGCTGCCCCACGTTCGGCCTCAATTTTTCCCAAACATTAACGAAATCCCATGTCTCCAGGGGAGAGACCGAATTTCAATGTTTCCACATTCCTACCATGAACAAAAGCCAAAGGAAACCTAAATGGAGGATGATATGTCACACTGGGTGGGGGCTCGATTGTGGGTTTCTTTTACTTTGTTTTCAGTGTGGCCCAGTATTCTCTGGAAAAAGTGATCTGTTTGATTCCGATGGCAGCAACAACTGAGCTCCTGTTACAGACGTGGCGAACCAGATCTGTCACCGGGGACTGGCATGTGGATTGGGAACCACTTGGGATGGAATGTGCAGGAGAAAGCTGAACCTGGCCCCTGCCCCTGATACAAGAAAGGGAGGCCACCGGATGCAACTGGAGAACGGGGCCCGGGGAGGAAACCAGGAGCCTCCCTTGTAGAGTCCGAGGCCTGCGGGGCTCCCTGAACCTATGCAGGAACGTCTCCTGAGCCTCAGGGGGACACCCAGCCAGAGGGATGCACTTGGGGTCAGCCGGGGTCCGTCTCCCAATCCCCAGACTCTCCTGGAAGAGCCCCCGTCCCCAGGATGGGGCTTTCTTGCCAACTTGTCCCGTGAGCAGAGAGCCGGGCCACCCAGAATGCCAGGTGAGTAGGCAGTGACTTGTGCCTGTTAATCCTGGACACGTGTGTCTCAGAGCTGCTGGGCCCCCGGTCCTGACTCCGCTAGTGGATATGCTCACAGCTCAGAGGGCCTTCGTGTCACCCTGCTTCACTCTCCTTTTCGGAAGTTGGGTTTGCTGCCCTCAGCGTGCCAGAGCCAGCGCACGGCACCGTGCCGTGTGACGCACCTGCTCGGCCGTGGCCTGGGCTCGACGGGATGTGCTCCTGCCTTGCTCCTGTGGCCTCTTCAGGACACTGCGTCCTGCGGCCCCAAACCTGGGCCTCTGAGACCCCGCAGGCAGCTGGCCCCCCACCTGTCTCCCGTGTGCTGGGCAAGCCTGCAGGCCGGCGTGTGCCGACAGAGCGGGGGCTTCCTTCCAGCCCGGGAACCGGAAGCCATGCTCGGAGGGCTGTCGTCACACCGGCTCTGGTCCCATCAGCTTAGCTCCAGAGTTAAACATCCGTGAGAAGTGCCATCTGCCAGTCGTGCTGGGCCGTGCACGCCGAACGATGCAGCCCTCACCTTCTCCCCGGCTCCGGCCCGGCCGCACAGCCACCAGCAGGGGCACCGCGGGAGGGACAGATGCGGAGCCCAGACCACAGGCCAGAAGGAACAGTCTGCTTGCCAGCCGAGGGAGAGAGGAACGGCCCGAAGGGTGCAACCCGGCCTCTGTGTAGACAGAACATGTGCACACCTGCCCACACACGGGCACTCACCTGCACACACGCTCACCCGTGGGCTCACACACCCACTCATACACACACGCACGCCTGCCCAGGCTCACACGCCCGCTGACGTGCACTCATACCTGTCCACCTGTGCGCACACCTGCTCGCCTGTTCACTCACACACCTGTTCCCAGTGTACTCACACACACACCTGCTCACACATGCACTCATACGTGGGCTCGCGTGCACACCCACGTGCCCGCTCGCGTGTGCACACTCACCCATGCTCACTAGTGTGCACACCCACACACACTCGCACACAGAGACTGTGCACGAACTTCGGGCTGGTTCCCTGCAGCTTCACCTTGAGGTCTGTGGACGCTAGACAGGCTCCAGGGTTGGATTTGCTGGGTGGTGAGCCCTAAACATCATGCAAGAAGCAAGTCTTAAAAAATGAGCGGGAGACAAAAACAGTTCCTGCTCTCGCTGCTGGATCAGTTCTAAGGGGAGTTTTGACAATAGAAAGATGGTAGTTGTTGAAAACCACTGGCATTTTAGATGTAAGATTATACCTAGGAACGCGACCGACCGCATGGATGCCGGCCACCCTGGGGTGTTTTCTGCACGTCTCTGAACTTGAAGGGACAGCTGCTGCCGTGGACACCCCCTGCCGGCTGGCGGGGTCTGCTCCGACCACGCCCGGAGCTGCGGTCCTGTCGGGGACCCTCTGGCTTCCCCAGGTAGGGCTCTTGACCCTCCCCGCCCCCCTCCAGCCCGCAAACCGCGAGAAGCCCCTTGCCCCTGAGGAGGAGGTGTGGGGGACGCTTGCCTGGGCTTTGCCCGGTTACAGCTACGGGTAGACAGAAACGCCGATTCACGTTCTGTGGGGGTATTGAAGAGGGTTTCTAAGCTGTGATGGGGGTTAGGTGTGTGAGAGGTGTGTGCTTCTTCTGTATACACATGTGCACGGACACACCTGGGTGACTGTGTTCGCGCGCAAGGGGCTGAGGCCTCGGTAGTGTCCCCATCTGTGTCTTCTGTGTGCTCACACCTGAGGCTGGTCTCCCTCCGCGGTACAGGAGCCCCGTTCATCCACATAGGGCACCGCCCGAGACCCCCCCCCCCCCGTGGACCCTGAAACTCTGGAGCGCTGTTCCTGTGCATGCACACCTGTGATAAAGTTAGTTATAAGTTAGGCACTGCAAGAAATTAACGACAATAGCTGAAAGTAGCATGGAATCATAGCAACACCCTGTGACAACAGTTACGGGAATGTGGTTTCTCTCTGTCAAATGTCTTGGCGCTGGTGCCTGCCCCTTCTCTGGTGACGATGCCCAGTGAGACGTGCAGCTGGTGACATGGAGGAGGGAGGGACGCAGGCGTGTGACGCAGCCGGGGCCATCGCTTACCTCCGCGCCACGCGTCAGAAGGCCCTCCGCCTCCAGGCCGCGGCTGACCGGAAGCGTGGACGAGGGAGGCCGCCACCAGCTCTGTCCCGCAGAAGGTGTTCTGGGCCGTCCCACGCGGGAGCCGCCAGCTGCACGTGACGCGGCGCTGGAGATGTTGCTGCCGAGGAAGAGGAGCTCATCCTTCCGTCTTAGTTAATTTTAGTGAATTCAGATCTGAACAGTCTCGTGTGCCTAGTGGCTCCATCTGGGAGCTGGTGGAAAGACACGGTCGAAGCCGTCCCTCCCAATTTCATTCTCTGAGAAGACTGTTTGGGAGACAGCTCTGGCACCGTCTGTCCGGGGCCCGTCTGCAGGCGAAGAGGCTCCCGGGGTGGGGCACGGGGCCCTTCTGAGTTGAGGCCGCAGGCTCCTGGCAGGCACAGACGGAGGACCCGCCACGCCTCTGGGCACTGCAGGGGACGGGCAACCTTCCGGTGTTCGGGGAAGATGTTTGGGGAAGCGTGCACATGTCAAAGAGGGCCGGGGCGTGCTGGGGCGGCATCACAGGGGGCAGGGAGAGACGGCAAAGGGCACCTCTGGGAGGGGAGGGGCTCAGCCCTCCGCACCAGGTGCCACAGGCGTCTGCGGCACGGGGGAGGGTGCCGGAAGCTCAGGGTGTTGTGGGGTGGCCCAGGCTGCGCCGGGACAGGCACAGGGCGGGGGGACGCTGGCCTGGACTCCCCATGCCCCGAAGGCTCTGCACGAATCCAGGTGTGGCGCTCCCCACCCCCAGCAGCTGCAGGAGGGCGGCTGACTGCCACTGTGTTGGTGACCTCTGCACCGGCTGCACAGCCTGACCAGCTCTTCCTTGGGGTTGATGTCACTCTGCATGAACTGGATCTTGGGCTCTTCTGTGCTTTGGCCGATACCGTTGTTAACGGTCATGCTGAGTACACGTGACCTTAGAGTCTAGTGCAATGTTGTGAAGGAACATTCCCATCCATGCCAGGCGCGTGTTCAGCACCGCGTGGGTCCTGCCCGCCGTCTGTGCACCTGAGACTCCACGGCGTGGCCTGCGGGAGCCCTGCAGGCGACTCTCTGAGCTGGAGTCTGGTCACTCAGGTTCCGCCCTAGTGCGGTCCTGCGTCTGCAGCTGGGAGCTGACGTCTGTTCCCCGGTTTGCCTTCTGGGGTGCGGATGCCAGGAGAACAGAGCAGTTACTTTCTGGGCAGCGAAACCCGGAAAGCAAAACTTTCTCCAAGTTTGCAGAAATGCAGCTGGGTTATCAGCGCAGTGGCCGCCTTGTGTGAGCGGGTTGTGACACCCTCGTCTGGTGTTTGCGGTGGCTCACGCGGGGACGTCTGGCTGCTGTCAGGGTGGGAAGGAGAGCTGGGGCCACCAGTTAAATACTGTGCAATGGGAGAATTTACGAAAGAGGATGTCACCTTCCTTGGCTTCCACTGATGTGCCTCATTTTCTAGCTGAAAACAGGGAAATGATAAAAGTTGTGGAGACTTCTGATGAATAAAGACTTTTGATTGAATTTCTACTTAGTTTTAACGTTTACAGCTTCGTTTAGTTTTCTATTGTATCTCGGTGTAATTTCAACAATCTATGCTGATAAAATACTATGAGTTTAATGAGGTTTAAAATTTGTCAATACACAGCTGTTCATGGTTTTCTTGTAATTTAAGAAATGTGTACCTATTAAGCAGCAACAATAAAGTATTTTTCTAAGAGTCAGAGAATGTTATTGCCTCCAAACGGTTGTTTCAGTGAAAGAACGTCCTCCCCTCACCATGCTGCATTTAACACTCTCCACAAAAGAATGGATATAAAAGATGTTTCTAAGAATTCTAGTTGTGTATATGAATAGGCGTCGTCTTATTACAAGAATGTGTTTTCAGGGGATTCGGGGAAGATGTGCGCCTGGATGACATTCGCGCTGGCAGGACCCTTTTGACACAACTGTCTTGGAGCTTGGGAAGCTGGAAGAGGCTTGCGGGGGGGGGGGGTGGGACGGGCAGTAAATTGTGGTTAATTTGGCCAGTTTCCGCTCTCCGTCCCTCAACCTCGGCCCCCTGGCAGACGGCTGTCGCGTGCTCCCACAGGCCGTGGGAGTCCAAGTAAGAGCAGAGGACTCTGCCCTCCACAAGCCCATCTCTCTCTGGCTAAATTCACAAGGGCATGTAAAGTTCCAGCTCCCGTTCCCTTCATTTTTTGCTTCTTCCTCTTGTGGAAGCCTGACATTAAAGGTCAGGACACTGAACAAGTGCATACATGGGGAAAGAATAGACAGTCCCCACGCGTGCCCAGGGAAAGGCTCAGGAAGGAACCGGTCACGGTGTCAGAGGACGACATTAAGTCCATGCCTCAGCACAGAGACAGCGTACAAAAAACAAAACAAAAACAAACAAAAACAAAGAACAAACTCTGGGGAAGGGGCGGAATCTGATATCCAGAGTTAGCACATTATTAAATTCAAATGTCCTATGCTCAAAAAAAAAAAAAAATCTAAAAGCATACAAAGAAACAGGAAAATGTGGATCATTCAAAGGAAAAAAAAGTCAGCGACAAGTGTCCCTGAGAAAAGAAGTAATGGCAGATATACTGGACAAAGACTTTATTTTTTTTAACCTGCAGTGTTTTATTCGTCTCAGTGATTCGGCACCTCCACGCATCACCCAGCACTCTTCCTGACAGCGCCCCCTAACCCCCACCCCTGTTTCCCCCATCTTCCCACCCACGTCCCCTCTGGTGACCATGACCGTGTTCGAGTCTGTTTCTTGGTTTGCCTCCCTCTCTCTCTTTTCCCTTTGCTCATTTGTTTTGTTTCTTAAATTCCATATATGAGTGAAATCCTATGCTATTTGTCTCTCTCTGACTTACTCCACTGAGCACAGTACATTCTAGCTCCAACCATGTCACCGCAAGTGGCAAGATTTCATTCTCTTTTATGGCTGAGTAATACTCCATTGCACGTGTGTGCCCCGTCTTCCTCGTCCATTCAGCGACTGATGGACACTGGGCTGTTTCCCCAATTTGGCTATTGCAGATAAAGCTGCTATAAACATCCAAGGGCATGTATCTCTTTGAATTAGTGTTTTGTGTTCTTTGGGTAAATACCCAGTAGTGCAGTTACTGGATCATAGGCTAGTTCTATTTTGAATTTTTTGAGGAGCCCCCATGCTGTTGTCCACGGGGGCTACATCAGTGTGCATTCCCACCAACAGTGCACAAGGATTCCTTTTGTTCCACATCCTTGACAATACCTGTTGTTTCTTGTGTTGTTGATCGTAGCCATTCTGACGGGTGTGAGGTAATATCTCTCTGTAGTGTTTAATTAATTAATTGATAATTAATAATTAATTATCAATTAACTAATTAAAATTCACACCCAAGTTAGTTAGCATATAGTGCAATGGTGATTTCAGGAGTAGATTCCTTAATGCCCCTTACCCATTTAACCCAGCACCTCTCCCACAACCCCTCCAGTAACCCTCTGTTTGTTCTCCATATTTAAGAGTCTCATGTTTTGTCCCCTTCCCCGTTTTTATATTATTTTCCTTCCCTTCCCTTATGTTCATCTGTTTTGTACCTTAAAGTCCTCATATGAGTGAAGTCAAATGATATTTGTCTTTCTCTGACTAATTTCGCTTAGCATAATACCCTCCGGTTCCATCCACGTAGTTGCAAATGGCAAGATTTCGTTGCTTTTGATTGCCGAGTAATACCCCATTGTATATATAGACCACATCTTCCTTATCCATTCATCCATAGATGGACATTTGGGCTCTTTCCATACTTTGGCTGTTGTTGGTAGTGCTGCTATAAACATGGGGGTGCATGTGTCCCTTCGAAACAGCACACCTGTACCCCGTGGATAAATGCCTAGTAGGGCCATTGCTGGGTCATAGGGTAGTTCTATTTTTAGTTTTTTGAGGAACCTCCACACTGTTTTCCAGAGCGGCTGCACCAGCTTGCATTCCCACCAGCAGCTCAAAAGAGATCCTCTTTCTCTGCATCCTCGCCAGCATCTGTTGTTTCCTGAGTTGTTAATGTTAGCCATTCTGACAGGTGTGAGGTGGTAGGTCCTGGTGGTTATGATTTGTATTTCCCTGATGATGAGTGATGTTGAGCATTTTTTCATGTGTCAGTTGGCCATCTGGATGTCTTCTTTGGAGAAGTGTCTTTTCATGTCTTCTGCCCATTTCTTCACTGGATTATTTGTTTTTTGGGTGTTGAGTTTGATTAAGTTCTTTGTAGATTTTGGATACTAGTCCTTTATCTGATATGTCATTTGCAAATATCTTCTCCCATTCTGTCGGTTGCCTTTTAGTTTTGCTGATTGTCTCCTTTGCTGTGCAGAAGCTTTTTATTTTGATAAGGTCCCAGTAGTTCATTTTTGCTTTAGTTTCCCTTGCCTCCAGAGACATGTTGAGTAAGAAGTTGCTGCGGCCAAGATCAAAGAAGTTTTTGCTTGCTTTCGCCTCTAGGATTTTGATGGTTTCCTGTCTTAAGTTTAGGTCTGTCATCCATTTTGAGTTTATTTTTATGTATGGTATAAGCAAGTGGTCCAGGTTCATTTTCCTGCTTGTCTCTGTCCAGTTTTCCCAGCACCATTTGCTGAAGAGACTGTCTTTATTCCATTGGATGTTCTTTCCTGCTTTGTCAAAGGTTAGTTGGCCATACGTTTGTGGGTCCATTTCTGGGTTCCCTATTCTGTTCCATTGATCTGAGTGTTTTGTGCCAGTACCATACTGTCTCGATGATTACAGCTTTGTAATACAGCTTGAAGTCTGGGATTGTGACGCCTCCTGCTTTGATTTTCTTTTTCAAGATTGCTTTGGCTATTCGGGGTCTTTTCTGATTCCATACAAATTTTAGGATTGTTTGTTCTAGCTCTCTGAAGAATGCTGGCATTATTTTGATAGGGATTGCAATGACTGTGTAGATTGCTTTGGGTAGTATTAACATTTTACCTATATTTGTTTTTCCAATCCAGGAGCGTGGAATATTTTTCCATTTTTTTGTGTGTCTTCTTCAATTTCTTTCATAAGCTTTCTATAGTTTTCAGTGTATAGATTTTTCACCTTTTTGGTTAGGTTTATTCCTAGATATGTTATGGTTTTTGGTCTCTGTAGTTTTGAGTTTCCCTGATGATGAGTGATGTTGAGCATCTTTTCATGTGTCTGTTGGCCATCTGCTTGTCTTCCTTGGAAAAGTGTTCATATCTTCTGCCCATTTTTTAATTGGATTATTTGGTTTTTGGGTGTTAAGTTGTATAGGTTCTTTATATATTTTGGATATTAACCCTTTATCGGAGATGTCATTTGCAAATATCTTTTCCTATTCTGTAGGTTGCCTTTAGTTTTGTTGATTGTTTTCTTCATTGTGCAGAAGATTTTTACTTTGATTTAGTCCCAATAGTCTATTTTTACTTTTGTTTCCCTTGCATCCAGAGACAGATGTAGTAAGAAGTAGCTGTGGCCAATGTCAGAGACCTTACTGCCTGTGCTTTCTTCAAGGAGTTTTATGGTTTCAGGTCTCACCTTTAGGTCATTAATCCATTTTGAATTTATTATTTTTTATTTTTTAATTAAAATTTTTTTTCAAGTTTTTATTTAAATTCCAGTTACTTAACATACAGTGTAGTGTTAGTTTCAGGAGTAGAATTCAGTGATTCATCACTTACAAATGACATCCAGTGCTCATCAACAGTAAGTGCCCTCCTTAACACCCATCACCCATTTAACCCATTTTGAATTTATTTTTGTGTATGGTGAAAGAAAGTGGTCCAGGTTCATTCTTTTGCATGTAGTTGTCCAGTTCTCCCAACACCATTTGTTGAAGAGACTGTCCTTTTTCCCATTGGATATTCTTCGTATGTTTCCTGTAACCTTACTTTGTTGAGGATTTTTATCATGAATGGACCTTGTACTTTGCCAGATGCTTTTTCTGCATCTATTGAAGTGATTATTTGGTTCTTATCCTTTCTCTTGATGTGATGTATCACATTGATTGATTTGTGAATTTTGAACCACTCTTGCATCCCAGGGATAAATTCCACTTGGTCATGGTGAATGATTTTTTTTTTTTATTTTTTTAAAAAAAAATTTTTTTTTTCAACGTTTTTTATTTATTTTTGGGACAGAGCGAGACAGAGCATGAACGGGGGAGGGGCAGAGAGAGAGGGAGACACAGAATCAGAAACAGGCTCCAGGCCCTGGGCCATCAGCCCAGAGCCCGACGCGGGGCTCGAACCCATGGACCGTGAGATCGTGACCTGGCTGAAGTCGGACGCTTAACCGACTGCGCCACCCAGGCGCCCCCGTTGAATGATTTTTTAAAAATGTGTTGTTGGGTTTAGTTTCCTAGTTGTTGTTTTTTTAAGTTTATTTATTTATTTTGAGAGAGAGAGAGAGAGTGTAAGACAGTGCACACACAAGTGGGCCGGGCAGAGAGAGAGAGAGAAATTGAGAATTCCAAGCAGGCTGTGCATTGTCAGTGCAGAGCCCAATACGGAGTTTGAACCCACAAACCGTGAGACTGTGACCTGAGCCTGCCGCTTAACTGACTGAGCCACCCAGGTGCCCCAGTCTGCTAGTATTTTGTTAAGGATTTTTGCATCTATGTTTATCAGGATATTGGTCTGTAGTGCTTTTTGTTTTTGGGGTTTTTTTTAAGTGGTATATTTATCTGGTTTTGGTATCAGGGTAATGCTGGCCTCGTAGAATGAATTTGGAAGTTTTTCTTCCTTTTCTATTTTTTGGAAGTTTAGAAGAAAGGTATTAACTCTACTTACTTACTTAATTAGTTTATTTATTTATTTTGGAGAGAGAGAGAGAGAACACACAACATATCAAGAGTCAGATGCATAGCCTACTGAGCCACACAGGCGCCCCATCAACTCTTCTTTAAATGTTTGGTAGAAGTCACCTGTTGAAGCCTTCTGGTCCTGGACTTTGTTTGCTGAGAGTTTTTTGATTACTGATTCAATTTCTTTGCTGGCAATCAGTCTGTTCAAGTTTTCTATTTTTTCCTGTTTCAGTTTTGGTAGTTTATAGGTTTCTAACAATTTATCCATTTCTTCTTAGTTGTCCAACTTGTTGGCATTTATTTTTCATAGTATTCTAAGTGTTTGTATTTCTGTGGTGCTGGTCCCCCCTCCTCACTCATTTATGATATTACTTGTTTGAGTCTTTTCTTTTTTTTTCTTGATAAATCTGGCTACAGGTTTATCAATTTTACTGGCTTTTTTCAAAGAACCAGCTCCTGCTTTCATTGATCTGTTCTATTGTTTCTTTTTTTTTGTTTTGTTTTTTCTTTTGTTTTTAGTTTCTATATCTTTATTCCACTCTAATATTTATTGTTTTCTTCTTTCTGTTGGTTTTATGTTTTGCTTGCTGTTCTTTTTCTAGATCCTTTAGGTATAAGATTAGATCGCTTATTTGAGATTTTTCTTGCTTCTTCAGTTAGGCCTGTAAACTATAAACTTCCCTTTTAGGACTGCTTTGGCTGCTTCCCAAAGGTGTGGACCACTGCGTTTTCATTTTCACTTTCACTTGTTTCCACGTCCTTTTTTATTTCTTCTTTTATTTCCTGGTTGATGCATTGAACGTTTAGTAGCATGGTATTTAACTCTGTGTATTTGTGGGTTTTTTTCAGATTTTTTTTTTTTTTGTTACTGTCTAGTTTCATAGTGTTACGGTCAGAAAAGTTGCATGGTATGACTTTGCTCTTGAATTTGTCAAGGCTTGTTTTGTGGCCTACTATGTGACCTATTCTGGAGAATGTTCCATGTGAACTTGAAAACAACATGTATTCTGCAGTTTCAGGATGCCATGTTTCAAGTATGTCTGTAAAGTCCATCTGTTCTGGTGTGTCGTTCAGAGCCATTGTTTCCTTGTTGATTTTCTGTTTAGATGATCTGTCCATCGATGTAAGTGGGGCGTTAAAGTCCCCTGCTATTATTGTGTTATTGTCAATTATTTCCTTTATTTTGTTGTTAACTGCTTTATGTATCTGGGTGCTTTAATGTTGGGTGAGTCAATATTTACAATTGTTACATATTCTGGTTTAATTGTCCCTTTTATTATTATAAAAGTGTCTTTCTTTGTCCTTGTTACAGTCTTTGTTTTAAAATTTACTTTGTACAGTGTGAGTATTGCTATATTGAATTTCTTTTGACATCTTTTCGCATGATAGGTGTTTCTCCATCCCTTAACTTTCAATCTGTAGGTGCCTTTAGATCTAAAATGAGTCTCTTGTAGACAGCATATAGTTGGGTCTTGTTTTTTAAATCCATTCTGTCACCCTGTGTCTTTTGATTGGGGTTTTTAGTCCATTTACATTCAAAATAATTATTGATAGATATGTATTTATTGTCATTTCATTATTTGTGTTGGGTTGTTTCTGAAGATTTTCTCTGATTCTTTCTTGTCTTTCCCTCTTTCATGGTTTGCTGACTGTCTTTAATGCTGTATTTGGATTTCTTTCTCTTTATTCTTTGCATATTTATTAGTGGTTCTGAAATATGGTTACCATTAGGTTTGTATATAACATCTTGCACATATAGCAATCTATATTAAGTTGATGGCTGTTTACGTTTTAACCCTTTCTTTCCACCTCTCCTCCCACTTTTTAAGTATATGGTGTCATATTTTTTATTCTTTTATTCTGTGAGTTCCTTGACTGATTTTTTTACAGAAATATTCATTTTTACTGAATTTGTGTTTCCTACCTTCACTTTGTGTTTCCTACCTCACTTTTGGTCTCTCCTCTCCATTCATAGTCCCCTTTAATATCTCTTGCAGGGCTGCTGTAGTGTTCATGAACTCCTTTAGTTTTTGTTTTATACAAAGACTTTAAACAACTTTTAAATGTGGTTGAAGAGCTAAATAAAGATGTGGAAAAAGTAAAAAAAAATCATGTGTGACTAAAATGGAAAGTTAGGAAGGAGGTAGAAAACCTAAGAAGAAACCCCAAAGAAATTCTGGAGGCACAAAGTACAGTAACTGAAATGAAAAAGTCACCAGAGGAATCAAAAACAGATTTGAGCAGGCAGAAGAAAGAATTAGCACACTTGAAGATAGACAATGGAAATTCTAGAGTTTGAAGCAAGAAAAAAGATTGAAGAAAAGCAAACAGCCCTAAGGATGCTGTGGGGCACCATCAAGTCGGCCAATATATTCACCTGGGAGTCCCAGAAGAAGAAAAGAGAGAAAGGGGAAGAGGAAATATTAGAAGAAATAATGGCTGAAAACCTCCAAAATTTGATGGCATACATGAAGCTCATCCAAGAAGCTCAACAAACTCCAAGTAAGGTGAACTCAAAGGTACCCATGAAGATACATCATTATTACATTATATATAAAAAGATAACTCACAAAATGGGACAAAATAGTCGTAGGTCCTATATCTGATACGAGATTAATATCCAGAATGTATAGAGACCTGCTAAAACTCAACAACAGAATTGATTCTAAAACGGACAAAGGACTGAATAGATTTTCCTCCAAAGAAGATATACGGTGGCCAAGCTCATGAAAAGATGCTCAACGTTGCTGATCATTAGTGAAATGCAAATAAAGACCACAAGATACCACCTCACACCCCTTAGGATGGCTATGATCAAAACCCAGGAAACAAGTGCTGGTGAGCATGTGGAGAAATTGGAGCCCTAGTGCATGGTTGGTGGGAATGTAATATGGTGCAGCTGCTGTGGAAAACAGTATGGAGTTTCCTCAAAAAATTAAAAATAGAATTCCCATATGATCCAGCAGTTTCACTTTTGGGTATTTACTCAAAAGAATTGAAAGCAAGGTCTCGAAGAGATATTTGTACACCTACGTTCATAGCAGCATTATTCACAATAGCATGGGAGCAACACACTGTCTGTTGGTGGATGAATGGGTAAGGAGAGTATGGCATAAACACATACTGGAATATTACTTAGCTTCAGGAAGGAAGGAAATTCTGCTATATGCTACAGTACAGATGAGTTTCAAGGTCATTACTCTAAGTGAGATAAGCCAGTCACAAAATGATAAACACTGTAGGAGTGCACTTATACGAAGCGACCAGAGTAGTCAAATCCATAGAGACAAAATAGAGTGGTGGTTTCTGGGGCTGGGGCGGGAAGGATGGGGAGTTACTCGTTTAATGGGTGTAGACTCCCAGTTTTACAAGATGAAAAACTCTTGTTTTTCAGAATTAAGACTATTTTTAGAGTAATGAGGATGTGTGGTGGTGACGATTGCACCAATGAATGTATTTAATATCACCTAAGTGTACTTTTAAAAATGGTTAAAATGTGTGTACTTCACACACAAAAACACCTATCCTGAAAAAAAGGATATCTTTGATACATTGTGTTGTACGAGATACACTATGTAAAGTCACACAAGTAAAAAATGCTTCCAAGAGTGATGGGAAAACAGAAGAATATACGAAAGTATATGAAATATGGAAGTAAATTTTAAAGAATAGTAATAAAATGAGCACCTAGGTACCCTCGACCCAAATTTGGAGGGAGAGCTTTGTGCGTCTGTTTGAAACTTCCATGTGTTCCAGACTAACCACACACACCTCACTCCTTTCCACCTGGAGATGATCATTATCATGAATTGTATTCAAGGTTGCTTGATTTTCTTCATAGCCGAACAACACATCATTTCGTATGGCAATGTCTGCGCTTCACACAGGTGGACTTGCACTGTGGTTTCCTTTCGTGGCTTGCTTCTTTTACTTGACACGGAGTTTCGGAGGCACGCAACCATGGGTGACATGTGGGACTGTGGCTTATTTGACCAGCAGTGAGTCTCATTGTCTGAAAACCCCACAACTCGTGTGCCCATCCCAGTGGTGGTTTCGGTTCTTCTGCTGTTTCGTCATTGCTGCCGTGAACATTTTCACGGTACACACGTGCGTCAGTGCCATAGACTGAGTGTTTGTGTCCCTCCAAGTTCACGTGTTGAACCCCTAACCCCTAATGCAACGCAACAGCATTAGGAGGAGGGGCCTTTGGGATGTGGTTACGTCATGAGGGTGGAGCCCCCGTGAGTAGGATCAGTGCCCTTGTAAAGGGACCCCGGGAAGCTCCCCCGCACCTCTGCCACGTGAGGGCACTGGACCTGCTGGCATCCTCATCTTGACTTCCAGCTTCCAGAGTCGAGAGGAATAGGTTTCTGTTTCTAAGCGCCCGGTGCACAGCATATGGTTACAGCGGCTTGAGTGGCCTCTCGTCAGTTCTGTACCTAGAAGTGAAATTGCTGCTCCATAGTTGATGTGTTTGCGCAGCGTCACTGTGAAATGATCCGTGTTTCCTAATGTTGTTACATCAACCTGCAATTCTGCAGCAGGGTATGAGTTCTCATCTTTGCATATCTGCAATAATACTCGGTTACTATCTGATTTTTATTTACTTTTTTGCCAATCTAGTGTGTACTCATATATGATTGCATTTTAATTTATATTGCCTGGTTACTAACTAATGAGGTTTAAAACATTTTTCATGTGTTTATTAGCCAACTGTGTTTCTTTTTCTGTGAAATCTTACTCATGACTTTTGCCCATTTTTATGTTGTGCTTTTTTCCCCCTTTACTGGTTCTTGGAGGTATTTATATGACCAGCCTCACCAGACTCCAGTCAAACCAAACTTCGTTTGACCTTTCCAAGTGCCCATGCTTCCTTCCCCTGCATTCCCTGTGCCCCAGACTCTGCCCTTCCGTCCTTACTCAGCCCATCTTTGCTGGCTCACACTTGGCTATCTTTTTTGTATATATATGTTGTGGAAATCTGTAAGCTAATGTTTGTTAAGGATTTTTGCATTTATTGTCATGATGTATATTGGCTTGTCATTCCTTTTTTGATATTTTCTTTGACTTTTTGGTATCAGGGTAACACTAGTTTCACTAAATCAACTGGGAAGTATTCTTTTATATTTCCTAGAAGAGATCATGTAGAATTAGTGTTAATTCTTCTTTAAACATTTGGTAGAATTCCTCTGTGAAACCATCTGGCCTGGAAACTATTCTTCTGGGAGTTTTAAAATTACACACTCAAAATCGTTAAGAGTTAAAGTGTGATTCAAGTGATCTATCTTGGGTGAATTATGGTAGATTGTGTTTTTGGAAGAACGGGGTCCATTTTGTCTAAGTTGATAAATGTTTGTGTGTGGAGTTGTTCATAGTATTTCCTTACCCTTTTGATGTGTGCAGGGTTTGTAGTGAACTCCCCTGTCTTAGTAAAGGTGTGGATAATTTCTGTCTTCTGTCTTTTTCAGTCTTGGTAGATGTCTGTCAATTTCATTGATATTTCCTTTTTTTTTAACTTTGGAAATCTTTTTTTAAAAGCTTTTGTATGTATATTCTTCTTCTTTTTTTAATATGAAGTTTATTGTCAAATTGGTTTCCATACAACACCCAGTGCTCATCCCAACAGGTGCCCTCCTCAATGCCCATCACCCACTTTCCCCTCTGTCCTACTTCCATCAACCCTCAGTTTATTCTGTTTTTAAGAGTCTCTTATGGTTTGCCTTCCTCCCTCTCAAACTTTTTTTGTTCCTTCCCCTCCCCCATGGGTTCCCGTTAAGTTTCTCAGGATCCACATAAGAGTGAAACCATATGGTATCTGTCTTTCTCTGTATGACTTGTTTCACTTAGCATCACACTCTCCAGTTCCATCCACGTTGCCACAAAAGGCCACATTTCATTCTTTCTCATTGCCAAGTAGTATTCCATTGTGTATATAAACCATAATTTCTTTATCCATTCGTCAGTTGGTGGACATTTAGGCTCTTCCTTTAATTTGGCTATTGTTGAAAGTGCTGTTATAAACATTGGGGTACCAGTGCCCCTATGCATCAGCACTCCTGTATCCCTTGGGTAAATTCCTAGCAGTGCTATTGCTGGGCCATAGGGAAGATCTATTTTTAATTTTTTGAGGAACCTCCACACTGTTTTCCAGAGTGGCTGTACCAGTTTGCATTCTCACCAACAGTGCAAGAGCGTTCTGTTTCTCCACATCCTCTGCAGCATCTATAGTCTCCTGATTTGTTCATTTTAGCCACTCTGACTGGTGTGAGATGATATCTCATGGTGGTGTTGATTTGTATTTCCCTGATGAGGAGTGACGTTGAGCATCTTTTCATGAGCATCTTTTCATGTGCCATCTGGATGTCTTCTTTAGAGAAGTGTCTATTCATGTCTTCTGCCCATTTCTACACTGGATTATTTGTTTTTCGGGTGTGGAGTTTGGTGAGTTCTTTATAGATTTTGAATACTAGCCCTTTGTCCAATATGTCATTTGCAAATATCTTTTCCCATTCCATCAGTTGCCTTTTAGTTTTGTTGATTGTTTCCTTTGCAGTGCAGAAGCTTTTTATCTTCATGAGGTCCCAATAGTTAATTTTTGCTTTATGAAGGAAATTGAAGAAGATACAAAGAAATGGAAAAACATTCTGTGCTCATGGATTGGAAAAATAAATATTATTAAAATGTCAATACTACGCAAAGCAATCTACACGTTCAATGCAATCCCAATCAAAATTGTACCAGCATTCTTCTCAAAGCTAGAACAAGCAATACTAAAATGTGTATGGGACCACAAAAGACCCCAAATAGCCCAAGTAATATTGAAGAAGAAGACCAAAGCAGGAGGCATCACAATCCCAGACTTTAGCCTCTACTACAAAGCTGTAATCATCAAGACAGCATGGTATTGGCACAAAAACAGACACACAGACCAATGGAACAGAATAGAAACCTCAGAACTAGACCCACCAAAGTATGGCCAACTAATCTTTGACAAAGCAGGAAAGAACATCCGATGCAAAAAAGACAGTCTCTTTAACAAATGGTGCTGGGAGAACTGGACAGCAACATGCAGAAGGATGAAACTAGACCACTTTCTTACACCATTCACAAAAATAAACTCAAAATGGATAAAGAACCTGAATGTGAGACAGGAAACCATCAAAACCCTAGAGGAGAAAGCAGGAAAAAAACCTCTCTGACCTCAGCCGCAGCAATTTCTTACTTGATACATCTCCAAAGGCAAAGGAATTCATTGATCTTTTCAAAGAAACAAGTTATCATTTCAATGATTTTCTCTGTTTTTTGTTTGCAATTTTATTGATTTATGCTTATTTCCTTCTTCGGCTCACTCCGGGTTTATTTTGCTTTTCTTTTTCTAATCTCTTATTGCTTTAAGTTTATTTATTTATTTGAGAGAAAGAGAGAGGGAGAGAGAAGACACAGGGGAGGGACAGAGAAAGAAGGAGAGAGAGAGAATCCCAAGCAGGCTCGACACTGTCAGCACAGAACCCAATGCGGGGCTCAGTCTCATGACTGTGAGATCATGACCTGAGCCAAAATCAAGAGTTGGACACTTAACGGACTGAGCCACCTAAGCACTCCTCTTTTTCGAAAATCTTAAACTGGGAGCTTAGATTATTTATTTGTGATCTTTTCTCTTTTTTAACATAAACATTTTGTGCTATAAATTTCCCTCTCAATGTTGCTTTAGCTAGGCCCGACAGACTTTGACATATGATATTTTCCTTTCAGTTCAATGTGTTTTTAAAATTTTTAAAAGAATTCCTCTTTGACTCGTGGATTATTTAGAGGTATATTGCTTAGTTTCCAAGTGTTTGGCAAATTTCTTGTTATCTTTCTATTATTGATTTCTAGTTTGATTCTACTGTAGTTGAAAAGCACCTTCTTTATAATTTCATTTATTTCCAATTTGTTGAGTCTATTTTATGGCTCAGGATATGGCCAATCGCGGTGTAAATTCCATAGTTTTTTGAAAAGAATGCGTATTCTGCTATTGTTGGGTAGAATGCTCTTAATTGTCTCTTAGATTCTGTTGGTCGATCATGTTGTTAAGTTATCTCTATTTTTGATAATTTTATATTTGATTGTTCTATCTATTGTTGATATTGGGATGTTAAAGTCTCCAAGTATAACACGTACCAGTTTTTGCTTCAGATATTTTGCATTTTATAGTTTGGTCCATACCTATTTAGGATTGCTATAAATTTTTGGTAGATTGTTTATCATTATATTAGGTCCCTCTCTGGTAATTTTCTTTGTTCTGAAATCTACCTTATATTAATATAACAACTCCTGCTTTTCTTTGCTTAATGTTTGCATGATATACATTTTTTCCATCCTTTCATTTTCAAAATTTTTATTTTGTTTTATTTTATGAGCGGTTCTTTTTTTATTTTTTTTAATGCTTATTTCTGAAGGAGAGAGAGACAGAGTGTGAGTGGAGGAGGGGCAGAAAGAGAGAGAGAGACAGAATCTGAAGCAGGCTCCAGGCTCTGAGCTGTCAGCACAAAGCCCGATGCGGAGCTCAAACTCACAAACTGCGAGATCATGACCTGAGCTGAAGTTGGATGTTCAACCAACTGAGCCACCCATGTGCCCCATGAGTGGTTCTTATAGACAGCAAATAGTTGGGTCATGGTTTTAATCCACTCTGCCAACCTCTGTCTTTTAATGGGTGTATTTAGACCACTTACATTTAATGTAATTGTTGATGTGTTAGAGCTGAAGTCTGTAATTTTACTTTTTGTTTCTTTATTATCTTTGCTTTTCATTTGTCTATTCTTTTTTTTTTTTTTACCTTCCTGTCATTAACTTGGACATTTTTCAAGTTCTATTTTGAATTATGTTTAGTGTTCATCAATGCATCTCTTTGTATAACTTTTTTTAGTGGTTGTTCTTGGTATTACATAATATATATATGTAACTTATCATGGTCTACTGGTGTCATCTTACCAGTTCAAGTGACATATAGAAATCTTTCCTGTTTTTATGTCCTTTTACTCTCCCCTGTTTATAATATAGTATTTTTATTTACTTACTTTTAATATAAGATAATATTTTAAAATATTTTCTTTATTTACATTTAGAACAACATCAGTGAGTGGTATAATTTTTGCCTCAACTGTCAAACATAATTTAGAAGACTAAAGAAACAAAAGGCCTACTGTATTAACTTTGCTATATTTTTACTAAAAAAATTCCTTGTTTTACCATTTCTGTTCTGTTTAAGGAACATTCTTCAGCCATTATTTTATGGTAGGTCTACTAAATTATCTTTGTTTTCTTCCATCTGGGAATGTCTTGATTTCCTCTTCATTCTTTTTTTCTTTTTAAAGATTAAAAAATTTTTAAAGATTTATTTATTTTTGAGAGAGAAAGAGAAAGCATGAGTGGGGGGAGGCCTAGAGAGAGACACACACACACAGAATTGGAAGTAAGCTCTAGGCTCTGAGCTGTCAACACAGAGCCCCATACGGGGCTCAAACTCACGAACTGTGGGATCATGACCTGAGCCGAAAGTCAGACACTTAACTGACTAAGCCCATTTCCTCTTCATTCTTAAAAGACATTTTCACTGGATATAGAATTCTGAATTGACAGTTATTCTCTTTTAACATTGAAAAATATCTTGCCACTTCTTTCTGGCCCTCATGATTTCAGATGGGAAATACATGGTTACTCCAATTATTTTTTCCTTAAAGGTAGAGTGTCGTTTTTCTCTGGTTGTTTTTAGGATTTTATTCTTTTTCTTTAGTTTTCAAAATATTAATTATGGTCTGCCTTCGTTTGGATATCTTTGGATTTATCCTATTTGTGCTTGCTGAGCTTCAGAATCTGTAGGTTTGTGTCTCTTGCCAAATTTGAAAAGTTTTCAACTATTATATTATTGAACTCTTTTTCCTCTCCATCTTCCTCTTCTTTCCCCCTGATTCTAGACTATCGGGAAATTCCCTCTCATTCATGATCTGCTCTCTCCTGGAGGCATGGGACGGCAGCGAGAAGCCATTCTTACCATAGTGCCATTCTGTGAGGATGCCCTCGGATCTGACCACTGACTTCTGCAGGTCGTGATACCTGGAATGGGTCCAAGCCTCTAACAGAGGTACTTGGAGTCTTCTCATCTGAAGGGATTTTGTGATCATGATGACAAATATCAGGTGAGAATGACTAAATCATTCTAGTGATAAATCGTGTACAGATCATTCAGTAACATAAGCATAGGTATATATACATCAAATGCAAAAAAGGAACAGAGTCCATGTGTGGCTCTGTGTTAACCCCAATCTCTCCTCACCAGGGCAGACACGTGGCCTGGACTCACTGGGTCGCTTGGCTTTACGATGGTGATGCTCTTTCCCATATACCAGTTCATAGTCCAAAATGGCCACCTACATTGAATCTGATATCAAAATCCCAGAGACTGCAGTATGTACGATTTCGGAGTCCAAATAAAGGCACGGGCTCCCCCATAACCCTGGTTCCACAGCTCAGCTCTGCTCCACATGCTGACACACAGATCTGCCATAGGCCTGCCGGTGCACACTGCCAGGAACAGCTTCCTCTCAGCCTCCTCTGCACGGCTGGCGCATCAGCTCTCTAGGGCTTTTGATGTCATGGAAAAGATTCCACCTTTATTTGTACATACTCTCATGGCTTGGTGGGTAACTCCCCCGGTGCTTCTAGGGTTAAGCAGAGACCACTCCTTAATTACTCCATGCTCTTGGGTGCTCCCTACAGGCCCTTTTCTGAGTAGTGGGCTTATATGTTTGGAATGAGTGGTGACATCAGTGAGGATGCTGGTCCTCTGGAGTGGGGACACGGTGAGGCACAGGCGAGGTTGCTCTGTGGAAGCAGGATGCAACATTGTTGAGAAGATGTTTTCCTACCAGAAAGACTTTTTCAAAAGTTGTTTTTAACATTTATTCATTTTTTGAGAGAGAGTCACAGAGCATGAGTGGGGGACGGGCAGAGAGAGAGGGAGACACAGAATCCGAAAAAGGCTCCAGGCTCTGAGCCGTCAGCACAGAGCCCGACGCGGGGCTCGAACTCACGAACTGCGAGGTTATGACCTGAGCCAAAGTCAGACGCTTAACCGACTGAGCCTCCCAGGCACTCTTACAAGAAGGACTTTTAAAGAAGTCATGAAGTAGCATTCTTTTTTCTTTGCCTACAGTAAAAAGGTAAGTTTGCAATATTTTTGGGGGTGAGGAGGAGGATTGGGGATAAACCGAATGTGAAATGATTAAGAGTTAACAAATGACAAATAACGTTCCCTCTTGCTAAGCAGGATTTGGCAAAAGTCCCCAGATTGGAGCATTTTGCGTGATATTTCATTGAAACCTCGTAGCGTTTGTGAAATATTCTTGTTGGTTGATTTTATCTCTTTCTCTGCTTTTTAAAACAAAAAACAACAAGGGGCGCCTGGGTGGCTCAGTCGGTTGTGCTTCGACTTCGGCTCAGGTCACGATCTCACGGTTCACGAGGTCGAGCCCCGCAGCCAGCTCTGTGCCGGCAAGTGGGAGCCCGGATCCTCTGTGTCTCCCTCTGTCTCTGCCCCTCCCCCGCTCATCTCTGTCTCTCTCTCTCTCTCAAAAATAAATAAAAACATTAAAAAGAAAATAAAAAAGTTGAAAACAGAATAAAAAACAACAAGCGGTGAATCTCGTGCTAGCGGTGCGCTCAGGAAAGCTGTGCGCTGGAGGGTCTGTAGGGTTGCTTCTGTCTCCGGGGGATGCCGTCCATTTGTGAAGATACAGCAGACGCTGAGGCCGCGGGCGCCGTGCACAGAAGGGGAGCCAGGCCTCAGTCCTGCCTTTGAGTCCAAGTGGAAACTGAGATCCACAGAACTGCACTGGTAGTTTTCGAGTTAAAATGGGAGAAGATGGAGGAAAATGAATCTTTACAAATCTTCGCGGGTTCCAGTTGTGGCTTCTCGTAATCGTTATTCTCAGCTCTGGGTCAGCTTAGACAGCTTGCGTTCAGGAACGCGCTCTTTCTGTGGTCTGTCTGCTACTTCAGGCCTCCCTCGGCAGCATCCATGCACCTCCTGGAGCATCTCCTCTGGGCCAGCCCTGGGCAGGGGCCACGATCTGGGCAGAGAAAAGAGGCCATGCAGACCCTTGCACCCCAAGTGGCCTAAGGCGCCAGAGTCTCAGGATGGAGGTGTGGGCCGGGCTGTGGGGCCAGAGGAAAACGCACAGGGTGGCTTGGGACCGTCCCTCAAGCCAGCAGGGACTGAATCTTGAAGGAAGACCAGTGGCTGCGGCCTGTGCATACTGGGAACACAGCCGCAGGCGCCCGGATCATGGGAGGGACCGCGCAGAGCTTGGGGATGGACCGGTGCAGGCGGCAGCGGCCGACACGGCATCTACGATCCCCAAGCTTTCGCTGAAAATCGGCGCCTCATTATGCCTTGATGTCTAGCACTGCACTGTTCTCAACCAGAGTGGCTGAGATCCTCCTTGAAACTTCTATTGGACATTTTACCTGCAGTTTTCTTTGTCCACTGGAGACTTCCATCACAACCAGTTCTAAAACCCTTTTTTTTTAAACCTGGCATAGCACTCTATGCTGCCCTGCTTGGTATCACCAGCTGGGTCCTTGTGGCGCCGGGCAAATGCTGGTGTAAAGGAGCCACTGGCCCACAAGGTGCAGGCTCAGGCAGACCAGCCCTTCCGTCTGGGCTCCAGGGGCCTTCCCGGTGCGTTGGGCTCCACTCCCAGGGCAGGCAGGACCGGAAGAGCCCAGTCAGCCCTCCCAGGGGCACCTTCCGGGGCACTGGGCTCCTGCCTTATCCTCAGGGTCCCCAGCAGACCGCACGCTCTGTGTGGCTGGACTTGCTCCCTGGGCTTCAAGCCCATCCCCGTCCCCCCCCGACGCAGCCAGGGGCTCTGCTCTGTCCGGATGGAGCCGTCTGGGGAACACCGCTGCCCGCGCCCACGGTCTGGGGCTGGGCCCCTCAGAGATGGCGGCTGGCTCACCTGAGCCGGGACCTGCCTTACACCCGCTGCTCTCCAAGGAAGAATCCACCCAATATCTGAAACGAAGCTTAATCGATTACTGGTGAAACCAAGGGGAGCTGTTCTTACAAGGCACGGTGTCTGACCCAGAGTGCCAGGAAGCATGGGGGCAGGGGGCAGCAGGACCTGGGCCCTGGAGGGGCCTGGGGGATGGGCAGGCTTTCAGAGGTGTCGCCGCTGAGGGGGACTTGGCACTGACCCACCGGGATGGCATTTGGGCTTTTGTGCTTTCTTGTCTGCAGCTTCAGACCGAAGCCAGAGAATGACTGATATTTTCCTTGCTTGACTCTGGCGAACGGGCCGCTTTTATTCTCCTGCGCACACTGAGGGCCAGCCTCCCCGGGGCCGGCGCAGTGGTGCCGTGGGTGCCTCTGGCCCGTGTCTCTCCACAAGTGCTGCCTGGAGGTGAGGTTCACTGTGGGTGCCTGGCTTTCAGGCCGTCCCCGGCAAAAGCTCACCCCCACTGTTTTCTAGCCCCGCACACACGCCTGGTCCCTCCAAGCCTCAGCTTTCTTGCTGACAAAACCGGGTGCAAAGAGCCGCTGTGTTAAGGGGGCGAGGCGTTTGTCTGGTGTACATTAGGAGCTCAACGGGTCCCGGCCAAGGTAGGAGCACTGCAAGCCCAGGCAGTGGACGGCTGGGGCCCTGCGTGCAGGGGGTGGACCGCGGTGTGTCCGGTGGAGCCCCGGGGTCGCCAGAGTCGGTGAGCAGGGACTGGGCTGGAGTGCAGACCCCAAAGACGGATGAGCGACGTGTGAGAGGCGCTGCTGGGGCGGTAGGCTGTGGAGGCCCAGGTGGCTGCGGACGAGCAGGTAGGAGGCAAGGCCTGGGGACGTCCGAGATGCTGGGACACGAGCCTGGGGAGGGACAGGGAAGCCAGCACCCCGCCTGGTCATGGGGAGGGGCCCATGGCCCGGGCAAAGGTTTGTGTGGGAATCTGGAACGCACCGCAGGGTTTCTTATGCAGAAATGAGAGAACCATGTTTCCTTGTCTTCCAAGCTAGCGCCCGCCAGTTCATCTAAAATAAGCCGCCGTGAACTTGGGGAGCTCTGGATGCACCGATCCAGGCCCGGCCACTTGAGCGAGCTCTACGAGCAGTCAGAGTCACACCGTGAAGGTGGCCCAAACAGTGACTGTTGCCCCACTTTCTGCCCCCCCCCCCAGTAACCCCCGTGGAGGGGCAGGCATTTCCTCCCCGCCAGGGTCGCTGCTCCTGGTTCTGGTTCCCCAGAGGGCTTCTGGCTCACCTGTGCGCTCCTTGCCTCCAGACCAAGGCCTGCTCCTACCCCATCAGCACCTGGTACCTGCAGGGACACGGCGTCTACACAAACATGCCAGAATTGAGCGGAAAACCGGCCGGAGCCTTTGCTCACAGAGGCCGGGGACGCAGCCAGGGCTCCTGACTTGCTCTCGGGGCTGGGCTGCGGGTGAGGCAGCCAGGCTGGGGAGAAATGGCGGCGTTTCCCCGCCACGGGTCTTACTGTGACCTGTGCGGGTATGCAGGGGGTGCGTGCTGGTCGGGAGGAGCTCAGGTCACCCGCGGCCCGCGCACCCGGCCTCCGTGGTAAGTGCAGCCACCCGCCTGAAAGTGCCTGCCGGGGGTGGCCGCCACCCCGCCTGCTCCGGGGCACGCGGGGCGTGTGGTGCTGGCCGGGCTCCCAGAGCGAGCTGGCTTGTTTTTCCTCAGCATTAACACAGGAGAGATTTTCCAGTAGGCCGGGCGGCTTAGCGGATGATGCCTGGCCTTTCACATTTCGGCATGTGGTTGGGGTTCAGCTCGAGGTCCCGAGGGAATCACGCCGCAGGCTGTCGTCCGGGCAGGCCCAGCCTTTTGTGGCTCGTCCTGCACCTGGAAACCCTCCTGCCCACGACGTCCTTGCCCCGTGCAGCTGCACGGCAGCTGGGCCCCCTCCTCTCTGCCCCGGGGGCGCACCTGAGGAGCCCACCACCTGTGCTCCCAGCCCCTCAGGGCGGTGTGACCACGGTGGACGAGGGCGTCCCGAGCTGGCCGGGACTCGGCGTGTCCCGCCCTCCCGGCTCTGCAGGGCGGAGCGGTTCGTGTACACACACGTGTGGGTGCGTGGGGAGGGAGGTCTCTGCCCAGACACTGAGCTCGACTCTGCTTGTGGCCACAGGAATAGTTCAGAAACGGGCTGCCCCAGAGGTGTGGCCGGGCGGAGGCTGCCAGGGCGAGAGCCAGGGCTCCCGCCACGCACGGGGCGCCCATGTCCCCGGCTACACGGAGGCGGCCTCTCCTCGTGGGAGCTGGGTCGGCACATCTGAGCAGCCCCAAGCCAACTTCCCCTGAGGATTTCTGTGAGGGAAGCTGTCGCCCCACATCCTTGGAAGGTAGGGGAGGGGGTAGCAGAGACCATGCTCCAGCCTCCTCCAGGAGCGATACAGGTTAGTGACGCCACGGGAGGCAGGGAGGGCGGTGCCCGGTGACGATGGCCAGGGTCAAGACGAGGCCTCAGCACCAGACCCCAAACATCTCCGCACGTTGCCACATCCGGAGCCAAACCCGGCTACGCCGGGCTCTGAAAGAAGGGTGCGTTTAGGATAGCAGGGAGGGGCTCTTACGGATACGGGACAGAGGGGCAAGGGAGAGAGGATGGGTGTCTACAAAGAGGGGGCACGGGTGGGTGGAGTGGGTGGTAGAGCCTGATCCTGCGGGGAAGGCCAGGGACACTGACAGGGGACTGAGGTCGTTGAGGACCCGTGTAGGAAGCAGTAAGACACAGGTTGCGGGGTGTGGCGCAGCTCGTCAGTGCATCGTGGGAGCTACAGGGACCAGGTTGCAAAGCTACGAAGCCTGCGGCCTGTGCTCCCCTGATCTCCACTGCCTGTTTTGAGGATAGGCGTCACGACTTACGTCCAGAGAGTGAGAGTCAACCAGCATCTGCTCAGCACATCTCCCAGGAAGACTATACTTACTGACTGGACCAGAGACGACATCATCCGTGTGAACCAAGATGGCGTGCCGTGTATTATATGAGGATATGAAACGCTGTCAGGGATCCTGACGGGCTGTGCCCCCATGAGGGACCTTCACAGTGAAGGGATTTGAAATTAGGGTCATTGTGCGTTGATCCTAACATAAAGGTCACATACTAGATCTCCACCCATCCACTCCCCCTGCACTTACTCGTTAAACGTCTACCATGGTCAAGGCTGTGTGGAGGGACTGTAAAGGTAGACCACGTCCAATCCTCGGCTCAGGTTGCTTGTGGCCAAGGACATAAGACACAGACAACAAAGACAGAATGCGGAGAGGGGTGCAGAGAGGAGAATGGGATTTGGGGGACACGTTTCCTTATTGTCAAGATCAGGGAAGGCTCATAGGAGAAGCAGCCACCTGCTCTCCTGGGGATGTGCTCGTCAGGGGGAGGCCCTTCTTTGTGGGGGTCCTGTTAGAGACCTAGATACTCGAGACAGTTGCCAAGGAGCCGTCCTCAAATATTCTACTTGGGAGGGAGGAGTCAAGTAAAGCCCCACCTCCTTACCCCCTCCTGTTCCCGTGATGAGGCCTATATCCACCACATACCATAGGACACAGGGCCATTTGGTTGACTACCTTCGGTTACGTTCTTTGGAGCAACATAGCCCCATTGCCATGATTTGTTATAAATGGCAGGTGTCATACCTTTCAGTGTGTGAACGCAGAATGACGCTCCACCCCTCACGTGTATCCCTTTCTGTTTCCACTCCCCAAACTGAGTAGGCTTAATTTGGGCTCCTGGCCTTGGAGTTCTGAGCGGTCAGTGTATGCTCCAAAGGCCTTGGAAAGCTCACTCCAATGGTCCAGATGTGTCATGGCGTGCTGTGGTCTCTTGTGAGGAGTAAGTACAACCTTGGAAGTGCCTTTAGTGTGCCATGTGGCCCATCTCCACGGCAAGCGCTCCTATGTGCTGAGTCCTAGAGAAGCCACTGTGCTGACAAGACCACGCCTGTGGTCTGACAACACCATGAGAGTTGGCAGTCAGCTCTTGGACTCCTGGCTCAGTGCTCCCCCAAGTTCTTCTTGTCTCTCTAGAAGCTTGGGTTGCTGCTGTCATTTTCCCAAGGAAACAAGAATGGCACATAAAGGTCTGGGATGGATGAGGTTTAGTTAGTAGTTCCAGGCTTCTTGGAACCAGTGCATTAACAGGATAGTAAGAGGAACGGAGCAGGAGAAGTGGTCTACAAGGCAAGTGAAGACATCCACCTGGGGGAAGAACGATAGGTCCCACTGACCCTAGTGGCTAAGTCCCGCCTACAGGTGACTAAGGAGATGTTTAACCAGGTTCTTTATTTTTTATTTCTTTATTTGTTGAGACAGAGAGAGAGAGAGAAGGGTGTGAGTAGGGGAGAGGCAGAGGGAGAGAGAATCTTAAGCAAGCTTCACGCTCAGTGCGGAGCCTGACTTGGGGCTTGATCCCACGACCCTGGGATCATGACCTGAGCCAAAATCACGAGTTGGATGCTCAAATGATTGAGCCACCCAGGCACCCCATAACAAGGTTCTTTATACTTTATGGAGACATCAGCCGATCTGAATTCTACACAGGTGGATTGGTGTTTCTGGGGACAGAAAATCACTGATGTAATTTGTTTTATGGAAAAGAAAAGCACAGAGAAGGGTGTTAGAAATGCAACATTTTCTAGAAAACAGTCCTCAATTCTGCCAATACTTACTAAGCACCTGTTGTGTTGTAGCACGAGGCCAAATGCTGGAGATACTGAGATGGCCACGTTTGGCCAGTGAGCACGTGGACAGAAACATGTGTAATCCAGTGTGATTTCTGAAGGTGGGAAAGGAGTGTGAACTCAGCCTGCAGCGAGGAAGGAATGAAAATCAGCAAAGGCTTCCTGGAAGAGGTGCTCAAAGACTGATGTCTCCTTTAAAAGGGTGAAACACAGGGGGTGCCTGCATGGATCAGTCTGTTAAGCATCCGACTTTTGGTTTCAGCTCAGGTCATGATCCCAGGGATGTGGGATTGAGCCCCACATCTGACTCCACACTGCTGATGCAGAGCCTGCTTGGGCTTCTGTCTTTCTGACCATACGCCTCTTGTGCACGCACATACACACTCTCACACTCTCTCAAAATAAATAAACTTTTTTTTTTTTATAATTTTTTTTTCAACGTTTATTTATTTTTGGGACAGAGAGATACAGAGCATGAACGGGGGAGGGGCAGAGAGAGAGGGAGACACAGAATCGGAAGCAGGCTCCAGGCTCCGAGCCATCAGCCCAGAGCCCGACGCGGGGCTCGAACTCACGGAGCGCGAGATCGTGACCTGGCTGAAGTCGGACGCTTAACCGACTGCGCCACCCAGGCGCCCCAAAATAAATAAACTTTAAACAGTAAAAGGGAGATACACATATTCCCCTTTATTTTCTGCAAGCTGAGTAATTTTAATTATATTTCCTAAACTTCTGACAATTTACAGATACATCACAAACATCCCCTAGTTACTCCATGAGTATTGGAGAAAAGGTTATTGTTATTTTTTTAAGTTTATTTATTTATTTTGGAGAGAAAGAGAGTGCGAGTCAGGAAAGAGCGGAGAGAGAGGGAGAGAGAGAATCCCAAGCGGGCTCTGTGGTGTCAGCACAGAGCCCGATGTGGGGCTCGAACTCACAAACCTTGAGATCATGACCTGAGCTGAAATCAAGTCAGACAGTTCGCCGACTAAGCCACCCAGGCGTCCCAAAAGTTATTAGTTATTTGACTTTTATTGATTAATATGTGAAGGCAAATACCTAAAAAAGACAGGTAACTTATCCACTTCCCAGCTGCAATAAGTTCTGGAAATGAGTGTAAGTCTCTTCCCGTTTGCCACATGCTCTGGCTTTTGGTTTTACCTCTGTCACAGAGAAAAACAAACACTAAATGCTAAAAAGTTCACCCAGACCCACACAGACTCGCAGTTTGTCAGGGAGGTGGTGGCAGGTTCCACCGCTAGTCCTGGAATCGGCGACCCTTCACGTGGCAGCAGGCTGTCTCTGCAGCCGTGGCCTTGTGTCTGGCTCTGATCATTCTCCTCTGTGCTTACCGCAGTCAAGACCTGCGCCTCTTCCCCACGTACATGAGCCCAGTCGCACATGATGCCCGTTGCTCTGGCTCAGGATGTGCTGGCAGAAGTGTGGCTCCTGGGGCTGTCACTCTGGTCTTGTCCTCTCCTTTCTTTTCCTGTTCTCTGGAACCCAGTGGGAAATGGAAATGAGGGAGACGTTCCTTGGTTATTGAAATGGATATATGTTTGTCTGTATTTGACAGAGACATTCCCAGGGAAGGTTTCTCATGTACTTACAAAAAGAGGACAATAAAAGGTGCTGCACCATCGGAAATCCTTTCCAATCTTTGGTAGCTGCTCAGGAATAAAAGTGGTTGGTAGTAGGAAGAGTGTGCTGTAGTTTCCAAAAGAGTACCGTAACTTATTGTGCATCACTTATATGAGTTATAATTTAGAAATCTAGCTGGGACTGGAAACATGACATAAAATACCACTATATAGGATTTTAATTATACCTTTCATCTAATAATTCAAACATTAATATCATCCATTTGTTTTGTCACATGCTCTGAGATAAATATCATCACCATCACCATCATCATCATCACAACCATCACTATCACCACCATCGCCATCAGCACCATCGTTGTTATCACCATCATCACCATTTTCATCATCGTCATCATCATCATCACCACCATCACCATCTTCACCATCACCATCATCACCACCATCATCACCATCAGCACCTCCATCACCATCATCATCACCACCATCATCATCACCACCATCATCATCACCTTCACCATTATCACCATCACCACCATCACCATCTTCACCATCATCACCACCACCATCACCATCACCACCATCACCATCACCACCATCACCATCTTCACCATCACCATCATCACCACCATCATCATCACCATCAGCACCTCCATCACCATCATCATCACCACCATCATCATCACCATCACCATTATCACCATCACCACCATCACCATCTTCACCATCATCACCACCACCATCACCATCACCACCATCACCATCACCACCATCACCATCATCACCATCACCATCATCACCATCATCATCATCATCACCATCACCACCATCACTATCACCACCATCGCCATCAGCACCATCGTTGTTATCACCATCATCACCATTTTCATCATCGTCATCATCACCATCACCACCATCACCATCATCACCATCATCACCACCATCATCACCATCATCACTATCACCACCATCAACACCATCATCACCACCATCATCACCATCACCATCATCATCACCATCAGCACCTCCATCACCATCATCATCACCACCATCATCATCACCATCACCATTATCACCATCATCACCATCACCATCTTCAACACCATCACCATCACCATCACCATTATCACTTTTATCATCAAAAGATCTCTATGAAGACCCTGAGAATACAGTGTCCTCTGGCCTAAGAAGTACAAAGAGAACTGCACAGAGGGGCTTGCCTGTATGACTGAACACTGTAAGAGGGATAAGAAGGCACATGTAACCCATACATTTTTAGAGTATGAAGAGAAATATAGAAATAAAATGAAATAAGGATAAAGAAAGTGGAACAAGTTTAAGAAAAACTAAAGTTTTGTTTTTAAAGAGCAAAGTATACAAATTTTATGTGCATGGCTCTATACAGTTCTACCAACGAGCATACCAGGGGCACCAGCACCTGGTTTCCAGGAGACTATCCTTTCTGTGGCTTTTCATTATGTCCTTCCCCTCAACCTTGAATAGTCTGATCTCTTGCTTTTAGATTAGTTGTTGTTTTTTTTTTTTTTTCCTGATTTTGAGCTTTACATGATTGGAACCAGACAGTATTTATTTTGTGTGTCTGGTTTCTTTTCCTCATCATTACGTTTGTGGGATTTATGCTTGTTGGCACATGCTGTTGTGTGTTCTTACTGCTCAAGATACGCCACAAATTACCCTTCTACTGACGATGATGAGCATCTGTGTGGTTTCCGGTGCGGGGCTTTTCAAATGGCCTTCCTACGAACATTCCCGTGCACGCTGTTTGGTGAACAGAAGGAGCCCTTACACCTTGAGGTGGAATTGCCGGGTCACGAGGTGGCACCTGCTACATGTTCAGTTTTTGTGGGCACTGGCACGCAGTTCCAAAGCGTTGTGCGGATTTACACTCCCACAGTGGCGAATGGGGCTTTCAGTCTCTCAACACCCCCACCAATACTTGGTACCTGAGTAACTGTTTTAGAGATATGGCAACGGTAACATGGAGACAATTATCGTAATACCGAAAGGAGTTTTCGGTAAAAAGATGGTGGCAGATTGTCTGGACTACGAACATAATAAACAACAAGTCCTCACGGGGAGATGCATCATCTGGCTCTGTTCTGAGTACCTGGCACCTGGACAGTGTTGTCGGATCTAGGAAACCATGACACCCGTTGGTGTCTCAGCCAAGGCTCCGTGAGAGGAGCAGCCCCACTGACTGGGGTTACTGGATGGGGCGTTCATTGCCGGAACCGTGGGACTGCTGAGGAATGAAGTCCAGGAGGGCAGGCGGGGCTCAGGGGTCACTGCCCTCAGCCTGCGAAATGGAGCGTGGCCAGTGCTGGGCAGAAGGTGTCCAGGGAGGTCTGCGGGGAGGCCAGGTGTCTGGTGGCGGGCTTGGGCTCAGCGGGTGCGAGGACGAGGCGCCCTGAGAGGAAGAACCAGCGGGGGACCTCTCTCGCGCTCCTCTGCCTCCGACCCAGCGACCTTCAGGGTCACGTCAGCTCCTCCACTTCTGCCTGCAGAGCTCACGCGCACTCCTCTTTGTCCGCTCCCCGAGCTCGACCCGGCTGACCCAAAGTTCGAGCCCCGGGAAGGTTTCCCTCAGGACCCTCTGTGTCGGCCAGGGCGCGCAGCGGCCTTCCTTCGGGGTGTCGGCATCTTGTGAGGAGCTGAGTGTAAGCCCCAGACCCGAGTCCTCCTGTCTCTGTGGTGAGGAGGAACTCCCAGGAGGCCACAGGCGTGGCTCAGAGAGGAGTCAGGGTGACTGCAGGGCCACGGGGCCTGTGCCACCCGCTCACGCACCTCCCTGGGCCTCCAGGGTCCGGTCGAAGGGTCCACGCCCACCGCCTCACCCTCTGGTGGGTGTGCAGCGCCCTCGGGACGCGCTGGTGACCCAGCCCAGCAAGCGGGTTTCGGCTGTCGGCCATTTCAGGCTTTGCCTCCGTGGCAGGACCTGCCTCACGCTCTTCCCGGGGGCCCCGCGAGAGTGACCGGTCACGCCCGCATGGCTGGGCCTCCGGGACACTGTGTGGGGGCATGCCCTGTGGCCGCGGACCCGTCTGGGCTCCGCTCAGCCCGCACTCCCTGCACACACCCTGATCTCAGATGAGTGCCAGATCCTGGCTCGGGATCGGAGTCCGGGGAGCCCAGCCCGCGGGACGCTGAGGACGGCCCCCCACAGCTCGTGCCAGCCTGGGCCTCTGGGGCTCTGCTGGCACTGACGACGACACGTGGGCGTTTACTGTGGACTCTGCCCTGGTCCGTGGCCCCGCGCTTCCAGACGAGCGGCACTTAAGGATGTCCGTTTTGTTGTCCACGCACGGAGGCCAGAGAACATGGCATTTATGATGTGGGTTGTTTGAAATCTGTCCCAGACCCCCTCTGTGGCCCACGTGTGCTGAATTTTGTAAGTGTTTTATGTGTACTCGGGGGGGATTTTTATTGTCTGTTTTCTGGAGGCATCATGTTCTGTTTCTACGTGCGTATGTGTCTATTTATTACTTGTTAGCTAATCGGGCAAGTTATTCAGAGCGCTCACGTTTTTACTTGTGTTTCCTCTGGCCGCTCTTTCCATTTCTGAGGGAAGCCTGTGGACCTGCTCCAGGACGGGGAATGTGCCAGCTTCTCCCAGAGACTAGTTTAGGTTTTGCTTTTTGCACTTTAATGCCGTGTTCCAACAGGCTTGTCTTTCACGTCTTTTCGGCCTATCTTCTTCCATTCTTTCAGAAACGTTCCCTTTTGTTTGTACCTTTTACCGCTTTTCACCTTAAATTCTATCTTGCCTGACATGAGTAGTGCTGCCCTGGTTCCATTTTGGTAACATTCTCCGCCCACAAAGTGTGTATGAATCGTCTGTTCACGTTACAGCTAAGGCTTCCAGTCAACTTCAGCCAACAGGAGGCTCTTAACGGCGAAGTTTCAGGGGGTCAGGAGTTACACGCAGGGACTCCGGACCCCCACGTTGTTCCAGGGTCCCCTGTATCTGCATTGTTATTTTCTTGGTTATAAGGAGGAATGTTTCTCAATTGGCTGATCCCGTTCACGGTTTTTATGATCTCAGAACTATTTGCACTTCGTTCTGCCTCTTATTATATATCTTCTGTCCACCATTTTTTAATTCATTGTTTTCTTCCACTGTTGGTCCCTCTCCCTTTATTTTGTAAATGGATCTGGTTTTCTTTTTCATTGTTTTCTTCTGCGGGTTTTAATTTATTTTTTAAATGTTTATTTATTTTTGAGAGAGAGACAGAATGCGAGTGGGTTAGGGGTGGAGAGAGAGGGAGACACAGAATCGAAAGCAGGCTCCAGGCTCTGAGCCATCAGCACAGAGCCCGACACGGGGCTCGAACTCACAGACCGTGAGATCGTGACCTGGCTGAAGTCGGACGCTTAACCGACTGCGCCACCCAGGCGCCCTGAATTCTTTAAAAAAAAATTTTTTTTTCAACGTTTTATTTATTTTTGGGACAGACAGAGACAGAGCATGAACGGGGGAGGGGCAGAGAGAGAGGGAGACACAGAATCGGAAACAGGCTCCAGGCTCTGAGCCATCAGCCCAGAGCCCGACGCGGGGCTCGAACTCACAGACCGTGAGATCGTGACCTGAGCCGAAGTCGGCCACTCAACCGACTGAGCCACCCAGTCACCCCTCTTCTATGGATTTTTAAAGTGACACAGTATATTTCTATTTTTTTTTTTAGTTTTTATCTTCATATTATTAAGACAAACATATAGATTTTTTCTTTCTAAAACTGTATAAAAATAGCAGGCGTCTCAATTCTCCTCCAGGAGAAATCAAAACATTAGGATAATCTTAATTCCCTCCATGCCTGCCTGTCTGGCACTTTCCCGTTTCACTGTCTGAGATCTTGTTTCAGATTATTGTTTTAAATGTTTAAAAATCATTTTGCTTTAAACTTATTTTAGGGGCGCCTGGGTGGCGCAGTCGGTTAAGCGTCCGACTTCAGCCGGGTCACGATCTCGCGGTCCGTGAGTTCGAGCCCCGCGTCGGGCTCTGGGCGGATGGCTCGGAGCCTGGAGCCTGTTTCCGATTCTGTGTCTCCCTCTCTCTCTGCCCCTCCCCCGTTCACGCTCTGTCTCTCTCTGTCCCAAAAATAAATGAAAACGTTGAAAAAAAAATTTTAAACTTATTTTAAAAGTCTTTTACGACAATACACCATTAGGCAACGCATTTTAATTATTCATTAATACTGCTTTTAGTATTTCACTGCTTCTCGTTGGACTCACTTTTCTCTTGTTCTCTGGTGGCTCGTGTGACAAGGGCCCACTGACAGTATGTCTCTGACCCCCAGGATTTTCTTGACCTTCCCTGGATGGTAGCTTGACCAGATACAGCACCCTAGATCCAACTGTCTCTTCCTTCAGCACTTGGAAAATATGACTCCATTTTTCTTCATGCATCCAGGGAGGCCGGTAATAATGTGGTTTTTGCTTCTTTTCGAAAATTGTTTTTTCTGTAGCTTTGAGGACCTCTCTTAAATTAATGTTCTTGGATTTCTCTTCGGAGCATCTGCAGGGTGAGTTTTGCTGATTTTTGCTGCTCAGCATTCGATAGGCGCTGAGGACTAATGTTTTCTCGCAGTTGGGAAATTCTCGGCAATTATTTCTTTACATAACGACTTATCTGTAGTCTCTTCATTCTCTCCTTCAAGAGCCTGAGTGAACATATGTGTCTCATCTCCCTTTCATGTGTTTTAATGTTTACACTATCCCTCAGTCTATTTTTGGAGCTCATTTATTCACTTCTGTTATGTCCAATCTAAAATTCAAAATGTAAATGAATTTTTAAATTTCAGCAATTATATTCTTAATTTCCAATATTTCCTTTGGTTCTTTTTCACTGCTTCGCCTCGTGCTCCCCACACGGCTTACCTCCGGCGCCCCGCCCGCTCGCTGAGCTGGGTGCAGGTGCTGTGGGCCACTCTGAGCTCACCTTCCAGATGTTTCTGTACCAAGCCAGCTCAGGACAAGGGGTGAAGGCCTCCTCCAGGACTCCACATGCGGGTGAGCCTGGCTGGTGGTGGCTGGACTGGGCCGCCGAGCGGGCACTCCTGCACTGGTTTTCTGGGCACGTGCCCCCACTTTCTCTGGTCCAGTCACTGCTCTTCTGTCTGGGTGAGGGCAGCTCTGGGGGTGCTGGCGGCCTGGTTCCCCTATGGGTGTCCTGGTGAGGCTGTGGCACTCCCTTCAGGCTCCTCTGCCCTTCCCTGCCCTCCTCTGTGTGGCTGCCCCCTGCACTGCAGTGGGGTGCCAGCTCTGTCTTTAGTCTGAGCTCCCGGGTCTCCTCCTGCCCCTTGTCTGGGGGCGGGCAGGCCTCTCCCCACATCCGCCGTGTCTTTTCCTACCGTTTCTGGGTCTAATGTACAGAGGAGAGACTTCGGCATATACTTGGCTGACAAACTTAAAACTGAAAACATGTCTATTCTTTGAAATAGAATTATGAAGTTACGGTCTATAAATAGGGACATGTCTTCTTTTAAAAGTGGCTTTACTACAGGGCTAACTCTATTCTGGAGGAATTGCCTCTTACAGGCTTTGATAACGTGACTAATTATTTGCTAATTTATATATGTCTTCGGGATGTGTATTTATATACTTATGTTCTATAAATTGCCTGTAAAATTCTCTTCTTCTTGCATGATGGTTTTCCTTTGGAAGAAAATAAAGATCCAATAAAGAAGGACTGGTGATAGCTGAATGTTGGTGAAGAATCCTGCATGGGTTTTATGTTTCTTGATATTTTACTTTGTGTGTTATGCATTTTGAGCTTAGTAATTCTGGAAGTTTCATTTGCTTAACAGACTTAGTAGAAATCAGTTTATAGGGCGATAATGCGCTATTCGGTGCCACTGCCCTATCCAGGCCGCTATCGCAACCTGCCGAGCGCAGATCTTTGTTTAGTGAATGAGGGAGACACACCCGGGAACGGCTTGCACTTACTCACGAGATGTCAGTGCAGGTACCACGTTTCACCCAGCTGTTAAATCCGCATTGGAAGATCAGTATTCAAGAGGCTAATGTTTGCCTCTATCCACTCACTAAACAAACGTTTATTGAGTGTCCGGCCCACGCCTCCCTAAGTCGCTGTGCTGGAACCAGGGTCACTGTGGAAAGCAAGCCAGGCTCTGTCCCCCACCGACCTGCTCTCCTGGCAGGAGGCTGTGCACAGAGTTCCATGCTCGGTCCCGATGGGCCACTCCCAGGGGCGCCCGGAGGGCTCCCGGCCAGGACTGGGGGGCTGCTGGACGGGGAAGGTAGCTTCGCAAACACTCTGTGCACGTGGGCCGTGGGCCCCTCGGCAGCCTGCCTCCCTGCTCATGATCTTTCCTGACCACAGCAATCCTACAGGGCTGTGTGGGCTGGGCACTGACACCACCGGCTTCTCCACCAGCATGTGACATCACAAGGGCTCAGTGGCCACGGCAACGGTGGCCTTCAAGCCACACCAATCACCCTTGGATAAAAGCAGTAGGAAGGCATCCTGGGCCCGAGGCAGTCTGAACAGGTCATAGGAGAAGGCGCCCTACCCACCCGTTTCCGGACTTCAGCTGTACACGGTCATCTAAGGCGTACGCATTCCTTCTAAGACCATGGTTCTTATAGCCTGAGAACTGCATCATTCTGAACTGGGGGCTTTGGAGAGCAATCCCTCTGTGCGATCTCACCACCCTCGGGAGAGAAGAAACAGGACAGGACGGCAGGCCCGGGGAGGCCCAGTGACCTGTGGACGGTCCGGGGCCTGCAGTCCTCACGCACATCTGACATGCTCCCCGCTGCATCCTGGGAGGCGTGAGCTCCCCTAGACGTCTGCTTGCCGAATGAGGCGGGAGACCTAGGCCTGTCAAGGAGACATGGGTCAGTCAGCACGAGAGAGAAGCCGGGTACGGATGTGACGTAGGGGGCCGGTTGGGTATGGGTCCCCAGGGCACCCCAAGAGCCTTGAGCTGGGTGCCCACTGTCCTCTGAGCACCTACAGCTCCAGCCCGGGCCCTGGGGCATCGTGCTAAACAAGCAGACAGCACGGAGAGTCCCACGTCTGAGAAGGGCAATTCTGCCGTTGACGAGGTTTTGATAAGAGACAACCGGGGAGGCGGTGTGGCCAGTGGTCAGGGACACCTGGGGAGGCAGCCTGCATGGTGAGCCAGGAGGAAGGGAGGGCCAGCCCCTGCAGCTCGGGGGAGGGGCGAGGGGCCCTGATGGGGGAGGCGGTGGAGTCTGCAGGACAGAGCCAGAGCCAGTGTGGCCGCCAGGAGCAGAGCAAGCGGGGGGCGGGGCCTCGGATGGGCTCGGAGGAAGGGGAGGGTCCCAGCACCCCACTCATGTTTATGGCTCTGGATTTGGTTCCGAGAGCAGTTACTGCTAAGCCCCGGAAGAGAGCCAGCAGGGAGGGGGCGTGACGTGCCGCACCACGAGACATGTCCCCGAGGCCTCCCTCCTCTCGGGGCCTCTCCGGACGCGTCGGCTCTGGTCCTGATGTCAGAGCTGGTGGCCTTCAAGTGACTGAGGTCCCAACCCTTCTGGGGTCCAGACTGTTGCTCAGCTGCGGGCAGACACCCAGGGAACCGTGGGGCCTGGGGACCGCAAGCGAGGCCTCCTGGTCCCCAGAACACGGCAGCAGGGGGGCAGCAAGACGGGAGTCAGCTTGCGACAGTTCTTCGTGCTCGGCTGCACGTGAGTTCTGAGCCCAGTCTTTCCACAAGGGTGCAGCGACCGAGGCCTCCCCTGCAGGCCTCTGAGGCGCCGTCACTCGAGCCGAGAGCCTGGATGAGACACAAGGAGCCTGTCGCTGGCAAGGCTGCCTCTTCCCGGAGGCACAGTCCTGCACCTTCTCTGCTTCCCAGAGGGGACGTACGGAAGGAGCAGACTTCCAGACTGCCGAGTACGTGACTTCAGGGTCCAAGAGTGTTCGGTTCACGTGTCCTCCAGGCTGGTCCGTAGTGCCCGGTGTTCTCCCAAACGCTCGGGGAGATGCTGCTGTGAGGTATTGTTTGGACGAGATTAACTTTGCATCGGGCCACTTTCAGGAAAGTGGGTGACCCTGCGTAACGTGCAAACAGCCGAAGGCCCGCAAAGAGACAGGCAGACTGTTTCCCGAAGAAGAAGCAACGTGGACATCTGCCTGGGATCCCAGCCCGCTGGCCTGCTCTGCACAATTTCGACTCGTCAGCCCCAACAACTGCGGGAGCCAGGTCTTCAGGGTCCACCTCTCTGCCTGTATACGTATGTGTCGTGTCAGTTTGGCTTCTGCGGGGACCCTGGACGACACAACTGCACCCTTCGAAGTGGTTCCCGTTGCGCCGGTAGATACTGTGACCTTCCTTGCCTGACGCCAGGTCCTTCATAGCAAACAGGCACCAGTTCCGGCTCCATCAACGCAGTCCTGCGTGGCCTGTACAATGTGGACGCAACCAGGCGAGGAGAAAACACCAGGACATACTCAGTCTCTGCAGCGGGAGTGAGACCCGGGCCCTGTACTCTCAGTCTCCGCAGCAGGGACCTGGGTGGTACCCTCGTGGCCACGACCAAGTTCGGCGTGAGGCACTGTTGTCCCCGAGCTCCCGGGCGCTCCTTTAGAGATGGGCTAGAAGGACATTCGAGGGCGACACCGGTGCGTGTCACTAAGCCACTTGGAGGAGGGATGTCTGCCCCCGGATTCTTCACTGTATTCCCAGTGGTAGGGTTTCTCAGGGAAGTTCCAGGGCTTATTTCCTCTCATTGAACCTGAAAATCTCCCCCCCTCCCCGCCTTTTATGTGAAATGGATGTTGGATGCAGGGACCACTAGGCCATCTGAGTTTAGACTGTCCACTGCATGGTCCGGTCCCACTGCTGAGGGGAGGAAGGGAAGGAGACCAGGAAGGGACCCCGGAAAGTGCCCTGCATTCTCAGGATGGATCGGGATCTTACCTCCACGTCCATCTTTGTCGCAGGCGAAACCCTCACTGCCCTCATTGTCAAGCTCTGTGATTAGGTCTGTGTAGCCCCTTTGATCGGTGTCGTAGCTGTTTACAACCTGGGCAAAGCGTGGCCTCCCGCAGCTCCTAGCCCTGAAGCACCTGCAGCGTGGCAGGAAGAGGAAAAATGATTTTATTGGAATCTTCACGGTTTCAATGGCAGTTCTCCTTGGGGAGGGCCCGATGGGATCCCGAGCCCTCCTGGAAACACCACCACCTACCACTGGCCGGGGGGCCTCGTCCTTTCTGAATTTATTGGCTTCAGCAAGTCAGGTATGCTCCCGGTGGCACCAGCATCAACAGCGAGGAGAGGGCTCAGCATCTCCTGAGTCTTTGTCACCGAGAACTGAATTCTTGACAGGCATGCTACTTCAGAGTGAGTCCCATGATTTCCAGACAACAGGAGGCCAGAGGCCTCTTGCCCCCGGCCACCTGTGACCCAGGTGTCCCCACCTGTGGCCGCCTGCATGAGCCTCAGGAGTTGGCACAAGCGTCCTGCGGCACGAATCGCTGTCGTGTGTCCTACGCCCCTTGAGTGGAGGCAGGGCCCAGGCAAGGGCTGGAGCTGCACAGAGGCTGGGGGTCCCCGGGGAGCCCCTGGGGGGATCCCCACTTGCCTGGAAATCGATCAGGCTCACCCTCTGCCGGCTGCACTGAGTCAGAGCCCTCCCGCCCCGTGGCCTGCGGCCCTCGGCCGTTCAGCTCCTCGAACAGCGGAGCTCTGGCCCCGGCCCAGCGTCCTGCCGGCCCCGTGGAAGCTGCCCCTGCCCACAGATGTCCAGACACCTGCTCCAGCAGAGGGATGGCTCTCGTCCTTACCTGGCAGGCACATAAGAGATGAGCCTCGCCTCCTTGCCTGCTACGAGCAGCCGCCCAACACTCACAGCTTCCGTTTCGTCCAGGGGTCGGGCGGCCGTGGCCTTGGCAGAATCCGGCACTGCCGGTTCCTCTACCAGGATTCGGGTAAGACCTCCAGCTGCTGTGCCCTGTAAGCACAGAAGTGGACGAATGGTGTTGCACGTGTGGACGGCACAGGGTCCTGGCCTCAGACTCGTGTGTCCTCTGTCCCCCAGGCCAAAAGGCAGTGTCCCGGAGCTCAACAGGGGCCGTCTGGCAGCAGGAGGTGACCACGGCCCTCCTGCTTGGCCGTGGGGTCCACAGGCTGCCCCACGTGCGCCTCCTGTGCCCCTGAGACCCTGCTGTACGTCTAGACCCCTCGCCCGGAAGAGCAGGCGAACGTTCCTGCCTGTGCGGCGGTATGTTCTTGGGATTCTTCGAACCCTTTTGACAAATCAAGATGTTTATTTTTTATTTTTATTGCCATAAACTAACACTTCTCTTTTGACCTGATATTTTGCAAATTGAAAGGTGTCTCAGGGTTGGTTGCTAGGGAAACAGGTGAAGGTTCGGGCAGGAGGCCAACAGGGAGGCTGAGTGGCTGTGTGGTGTTCCCGAAGCGTGCAGAGACCCTCACACAGAACGTGGTGGCATCTTTGCCGAGAGGGCAGCCGCTCCTGCGGTCTCTCTGCTCCTGGGTTTATGGTCAGCGGCTTCCCTGAGGAGCCGAAGGGCTAACTTGGCCTGGTCCCGACAGTGTGGGCTTTGCATGGACCAGCACAGCGTCTGCTGCTCTGCTCAGGGAACCTCAAAACCCAAGGTGTCCTGGGGCGCCTGGGGGGCTCAGTCGGTGAAGCGTCCGACTTCGGCTCTGGTCACGATCTCACGGTTCGTGGGTTCGAGCCCCGCGTCGGGTTCTGTGCCGACAGCTCGGAGCCTGGAGCCTGCCTCAGGTTCTGTGTCTCCCTCCGTCTCTGCCCCTCCCCGCTCGCACTGTCTCTCTCTGTCTCTCAAAAATAAATAAATGTAAAAAAAAAAAATTAAAAAAAAACCCCCAAGGCGTCCTGGGGTTCGTGAGGAGTCGCTCAGCCATCTGGCCTCTGCTCACTCGGTTTGTCGGGAACAAAAGGGTTGCCTTGTCTCCCTCCGTGACCTGGCCTCTTGAAGCCAGATCCCAGTCTTTGTCGAGATCAGACTTTCCCACCCAAAGCTGCAAACCACCACGTGGGATCCTGGCCGGGAAGACGCCTTACATCAGAAGAGGTGGGGTAGGAAGGAGGGAGCCTGGGGGGCCCAGCCCGTCACGAGCGTGGGCAGGTTAGCGGGCAAGATGCGTGGGCCAGGCCTGTTTCGATAACTCCCGTTTCCTAAGTACAAAGGCAGTAGACGCCGATGCCTGAGAATGTAGCACAAGAGAGAAAGAGAAGCCTCCACGGAGAGAATTGTTCCCGACATTGGGCCGTCTCCCCACGGTGCACAACCATGGGACGGCCCCTCCCCACTGAGACAAGCCCCTTGGCTCCCCACCCTGGGCCCCGCCGCCCCCCTGCTCAGTCCCTGGTGGCACCACCGCCCATCGGCGATAGGCAGCCTGGCTCGCTCCCCCCCCAGGACCCCTCTCACCTACCAGCCGGTCCTTAGTCTCTCTGCCTGCTTCTCTGGGTTCATTCCGTGGGGACTTGTTCAGGTCACGGCCCTCAAGATGATGCCAAGCTTGTCAAACGTGCATCTTCAGCCCGTCCTGAGCTCCCCAGTATCTGCACTCGGGTGTCCAGGGAGCTGCCCCCGCTCACTGAGCTCGTCTGCTTCTCCATAATCTTCCTCAAGCCAGCAGTGGGTGCCGCGCGGACTGACAGCCCCGGGGCCACGTCCCCGCGTCTGGTCTCAGGCACAGTCTACGCACCGGCCCCTCGAGGGTCAGCGGGCTAGACTCCATGCCTCCCGTGGTTGGCTGCAGAGCCCTGCCCATGTGCCCGCCATCTGCACCCAGGTCAGGCCACACCCCGGGCTCCCAACGCCCCGAGGGCTGCGCCGGAGAGCTCTTGTCTCCCGTCTGGCCCAGGGCTCCGCGGCCCGCTCTCCCCGCAGGGCCTCAGACTCGCTGCTCCTCTGTTTCCCCGACACTTCACCGCTGGCCCTGACTTCATTCACACGCCCTTCAGTGTCGCCTTCCAGAGAGGCCTCCTGGCACGCACAAGGGAGAGCCTCATCCCAACCGACTCTCCCGCCTTATTTTTCTCCACGGTGCTGACCGGCAGTCACTCCACTGTGTGCTGACCAGCAGTCGCCCTGCTGTGCGTCTGTTTATTGGGCCGTCTCCCCACGGGGCTGACCAGCAGTTGTCCTACTGTGCGCTGACCAGAAGTCACTCTACGGTGCGTCTGTTCATTGGGCTGTCTCTCCACAGAAGACAGTGAGCCCAGGAAGGCAGGGCTGGTCCCCAGCGCCCGGTGGGGCACCTGGTGGTGGTGCTCCTGGATGAGCAGGTGGACAGGCTGCTTGCATCCTGAGACGTGCACTGTCATCGGGGGCCCTCCAGACTGCTTTCCCCAGCATGTCTCCTAGTCCTCCTCCTGCGCTTCGTTGAAACCACACTCAGCCCTGAAGGATTACAAACAAACCGACAAGTGAACTCAGGAGTCAGACAGGGGGTGATGTCCCAGCTGGGGCTGGACGGTGATGGTGGCCTGAACGAGGCCGGGGCTGTGGGAAGCTGCTTGTGGGCAGGCCCCGGGGGGACTGAGGGCAAAGGCTGAGTGCTGTCCGTGTGCTCTTTTCGTGGTGTGGCGCAGCCAAGGGCTCGTGGGGAGGCACGTGGACGCGTCTCCTCAGCTGCCTGGCCATGCAGCACAGGGCTGACAGAGGCCTGACCCTCCAGTGGTCTGAGACCAGAGGAAGAGTCGACTCTCACAGTCCTAACATGTGAGAAACCTGGGGGCCGCTCGCCCATTACTTTGCGGAGAAAGATGGGCCCTGCCTGGGGCCGAGGTGCTGGGGTCACCAGTGTGTGGAGATGACCCCAGCCTTGCTCCCTGCTTACAGAAGGTGTGTCATCCAGTGGCTGGTGAATGAACAAGGGGTCCGCTATGGGTGGAGTTGTGCCTCCCCCAAATTCTTACGTTGAGGTCCTTACCCCTGGCACTTTACAATGTGACCCTATTTGACATAGGGTCCCTGCAGATACAAGTAGTTAAGATGCGAGCAGGGAGCAGGGTGGGCCCTAATGCAGCCACTGTCGTCCTTACGGGGAAGGACTCAGAGGAGGACAATACGAAGGCGGGGGAAGGCCTGGGATGGGTCCTGACTGGACGCCGTGGCCCCAGCTCGGGTCTCCACGGCCGTGAGGTGGTGTTTGTCACGGCCTCCACGGCCGACTCGCAGGCCAGGAACCCGGTCGGTGTTGGTTCCTGGGCGGGTGGACACGAACACACGGGGGGCCGTGTTCCGAGATGTGCGTGTGTGCATACGAGGTCCCCCATGATTCAAAGGCTCATCGGTCCCCCATGGACGAATACTATGGCCAGCGACGCGTCAGGGCGCCCGGTGTCCTACAGCACAGACGGGACAGCACCGTCTCCTTACGGGCCCCTAGCCGGGACTCGCCTGCATACAAAGTCTGCTTCCTCGGGGTTCTTACCTGACTCACGTTTTTGCCCACCCGGGAGTTTGGGTCGGACTTGGGGAGAAGGGTGGGTGGAAACCCCTGGCCCAGGACGGCTCTGGGGTCAGGAGGGGCCGTCCCAGGGCCAGCGGGCCGAGGCTTCTGCCTCCTCCTGAACCCATCAGGTCTGGGCACGGTGAGGTGGGCGGGTGAGGTGGGCGCAGCGTCCTGTCTCTGGCTGAAACAGGAAAGGAGAAGAGCCTGAACGAGTGAGGTGGGAAGCATGGGGGACGGGATGGGAACTTCCTGCACCAAAGCTTCTGAACTTCAGAAGAAACCGGCTTTGATGACGGTCGTCCTGACCCCGCCCTCTCTGCTGTAAACATTGGTTTCTAAAGCATTTACAAGGCAGCTTCCCAGGGCAACTGGGAGAGACCGGCATGACAGAATGAGAGGCGTGGCTGTTTGCCTGTCTCACTGGGACAGGGACCCCACACCCGGCTTCTGCTGCTGGGCCTGGATCCGGACCCACGTTCAAGCTGTGCCCAAGGCCTGGCCTTCCTCGTCTCTCCCTTTGACCGGGGCACCAGAGGGGCTATCCGTCCCTGGTCCCAAGGAGCCATCGTGGTGATGGTTTCATTTTAGGAGTTAGCTGCCATCCTTCGGGCTGAGGCAGACAGACGGGTGGTGGGGTGAATGGCCCTGTCCCCAGGGAGACTGCAGGACAGGACGGGACACGGAGCTCACGCAGTCCCTGTGCACCTGTACAGCCCTCACAGGACGTCGTCATGAACACCAGTGAAGAGAGAGTCCAGTGGCCTCCTGCTGCCCGACTGGCCCCAGGCCCCTGAAAGTTCCGGGAGATGGTCTTCCTCACCTCGTGCACGGTTGCTGCTCACTTACGTTCCTTTTGCTACCTTCAAGCTTTTTGCCTTTGGAGGAAAGAAGAAAATAATAAATAAGTACTTAATTTTTTCCTTTTTGGTGAAAAACTGGGAAGCCCCGCAGTGAATTCTTTGGGCAAAGCCGGCCAGGAACGGAGTCAGGCACGTCATGGGCTCCCGAAACGGGATCACACGGCCACGCCGTGGCCACACACTGCTTCTTCCTCTTTCCCAGGGCTCCACACGTGGCGGGACCGAGCTTCGTGTCCCACCTGTTGGATTCACGATTCACGCAGGCCCGGGGTCAGCTACTATTGCCCGCCTGCTGAATTCACATCGACAATGTGCGTGGTTGCCGAAGGGACAGGGAAGGGTGAGCAGGCTGTCTTTTCTGCCTCAGAGGAGGCAGGAGCCAGCACAGCCCTCTGTCCCTCCCTGTCCCTGTCCCTGTCCCTGGGCATTACCTACAGGCACACGGGGGGCTAGTAAGCTGCTTTTCTCTGGAAGAGAAGAGACCCCTTAGTCGTCACAGTCCCTGGGCTGTCAGCAGTCACCCTACCTACTGGACATAAACTGCAGCCCAGACGGGGTCACCTCAAAAGGACACAGAGACCCCAGGCTGTGTGCCCTGATGCCCACTGAAGTCCAACACAGGGCTACGGGATGCCTGTGAGTGCAGACGACACTGCGTCTACACCTGCATCCACACCCGAGTGAGGACCTGAGACACTGTGACTGGATCTATTTACTCTCTGAAAGTTTTAGCCAGTTGAGCATTTTCCTGTGGAAAGCGAAAAGGGTGGGGAAGCATAGTTCACAAGTTAAAAAATTCTTTAGAGTTGGGAAAAGTAAGACAGTCTGTGTTCATATTTAGTCTCATATTTATCTAGGAGGTATTCCTATACGGGCCAAATAAGTATCAAGTCCCTATTTTTATAATACGTAAGCAAGGAGTTTTTTAACTGTAGATTGTTGTGATTTCTGTTTGTTTGGCTGCATAAGGACACAAACCCTGATTGTCCATCGTTTGTGTTGTAACTAAAGCACAGAGGTGCTGTGATGGGCCCCCAGGGCCCGTCGTCTTCTCCAGTTGTGGTGGCTCAGATACTCTGGATCAACCCGACTGACTGTAGGTCCCAGACAGAGAGCTGTCTTTGGCACCAGGCAAATGCCAAGTCACAGAAACAGAGCTGCCACATGTCTGGAAAGTCCACACGCTGAAGTCCCAGGCAGGGGCCCTCCCTGCTTCGTCTGGGTGCCTCAGGACGCAGAACGTCCCTCCTGGAGCAGGCCCTCGTCAGTCTCTAGTGTTGAGGAAGGGGTGCAGCGCAGGAACAGGAGAGGCCTTGTTCTTCTAGCTTGGACTTTGGCTGACAGTCTGGTGGGGAATCCACCCACATGACCAATGAAAATCCTCGGTAAAAATCTGCTAGCTGTTTTCTCCAAACGCCCCTGACCTCAGGACACTTTAGGGAGGAGGTCTCACTGGGGACGCCCTCTGAAAAATGTCCTCTTTGTCCTCGAGCAGGAGGGCCAGGTGGCAGGATTCTTTGTGGGGACCGGGCACATTTCCCAAAGAGAGTTTTGTGGAACCCCAGTTCTGGCACGGGTGTTCCTGGGCGGGGTGGGGGATAGATGTTACTCATCCCGCCCTCAGGGGACCCATGTTGGGGAGACCCACAGGGAGAGAAGCTGTCTGACCACAGAAACGCACCCTCTTTATTTTTTTGAGAAATAGGTAGAACGTACTGAGCACCGGTTGCTCTGAGTCCTTCGGGTGCCCCCCTCTGCCTGGCGCGTCGGTCTGGGGTAGGGGCACAAGCAGAACGTGCTCTAAGGAGAGCCGCACGTGGGGAGCCTGGAGTCAGACCAGCCTCTTGAGAGGATTTTCTCCTCTTGCTTATCAGCAGCTGAGCTCCCCGGTGACAAGCGAGAGCAGCTAGGCCTCGGGGCAGAGGGTGCGGGCTGGCGGGCAGGTGGCTGGGTCCCGTTCCGGTCCAGCCCGGCTTCTGGGTGCTCACCCCCCGGACGCCTGCAGGGAGAAGCCTAGGCCGACGCCCCCCCCCCCTTGGCCGGCCGCCAACCCGTCCCCGAGGAGAGCAGCGACCGGCAGACACGGGGCCCCGGAGGAGTTCTCCCGCGTGGGCTCACGGACATCAGTGCCATCACTTCCTCTCGCTTCCCCCCTTGCTCTGAACAAAGCAATAGGAGTTTGTGGTGTAAATGTCTTCTGTGGAGTCAAACAGCCCAGCATCGTCGTGGGCAGAAACTCATTCTCATTTATTTTCAGTTTCTCTTTCTCCTAAAAAGACAGCATGAAATTGTCTTCCAAAACTGTTTGAAAGAAATGTTAAAAATCGAAGGCTCTTTGAGAGTAAAGATAAAGTATCTCCAACTATTATCTCAGATTTTACCAAATTGTTCCTCCTTGGGCTTCACTAGCCCCACCCCCCCGTGCCGTCTCTGTTTACGCGATGTGCTGGAAGCCGCTTCTGTCCCCAGCGCCCTAGCTGCACCCCTGCGGCTCCCTGAGCAACCGGGGCGCTGTTGGCCCCTGACCCGAGGTTGCTTCTCTTCGAAACCACGTTTGTCCCGTCGTCCCGCCTGATGAGAGTGTCTTACAGACAAAAAGCATTCTGCTCTGCAGCTGCTTCTGTGTCCACGGCACCTACAGCCACGGTCTGGGCGGAGGCCACGGCCTACTGAGGGCCTTCCCCACTGCAGCCGAGGAGGCAGACGCCAGCTGCCTGCGGGCCGCCCCGAGTTCCTGCAGCGCAACCCCGGCCGTGGGCCAGTCTCCCCTGCCCACGACTTCCCAGCAGACTTTATTTTTAAAGCCCCAGGAACGCGGTGCTTGGAAATCGAGTCTCGCGGTGTTGGGTTAGGAGAGGAGAGGCGGGGCGTTTTCTGAATAACGGGGTGTTTCTAAGTGCGAGCTGGACATCTGCGCCCTGTGTGGCTCGGCGTGCAGCCAGAGGGCCGGCCCTGAAGTGAGGGCAAGGGGTATGCAGAGCCCTGTCAATGCTGGAAAGAGACCGTGTTTTCATTTTCTCCCCTGGAGGCCCAGCAGCCACCACGTTTGCTCTGCGACCTGTGAAGACAACCCCTCTGGCAGGACACCTGGAGTCCCAGCTTGGCAGGAGTCTCCCTTCAACCAGGAAAATGCAGTGTGAGTAGGAGGCTGAGAACACCAGCCCGAGGCCACCTCCTTTCCATTCCTCCGGGAACAAACACCAACCAGCAAGCGACAGAAGCTTCTGGTGAGGAGGATCCCTGGCCTCCCGGATCTGCAGGCCGGGGACAGAGGAGGGGCCCACGGAGGCGGGTCAGCAGGGAGGGTGCACACCCTGGAAATGGCAGAAGGTGGAACACAAGAGCCAGGCAGGTCGGGCTGGGCCTGGACGCTGGTTCCTACTGGAACCAAGAGAATGGCAGAAGCCTAGGAAGAGGGTAGAGGCCGGGCCGCGAGAGGCCGGCCTTCCCTCCCGGCCCTCTGCTGCCCCAGGGCTGTGCTAGCGGTGGGCACAGCGACAGCCACGGCAGTGTGGGAAGGTGCCGAGCGGGCTGGCGTCACACTGCCCGGAAGCCCCTCTTCCTCACCTGCGGGACGACGGCCTGGCACAGAATGGACATCTGGGGCCGTGCCCGGTGAGAGCACAGTCACAGCATCTAGCAGGTGGTTGGCGCCCGGGCACCCGAGGGGCAGTGGGCGTTCCCATGCCGCTGCCCAGCGAGCATCGGGTGGGTCCGCTGCCCGGGGATGCTATGACAGCGGCCCATCCCGCTGGCCTCCCGAGCTCTTGTCCCAGTGGTGACAATTACGTGGCCACCTCCCTCCGAGGCTGACCCGAGTTCTCAGGCCCATTGATGCGTGTGGGTTGGGTGGCCATCGGTGTAGACGAAGGTGGAGGTGAAGGCCCCAGAGGCAAGTACCTGAGTGCAGGGTGTCTTGGGGGAGCAGCCTGGCCTTTGAGGGGCCGCCCGTGCCAATCCCTCATAACCACCGCGTGACCCCGTGTGACCCTGCGTGACTCCTCACGACTCCACCTGCCCTCCCCCCACTACTCCCTAGGCTGTGAATAAAGAAACCAACCTCCTGCCCCTTGATGGGTGCCCAGTTCTGTAAAGTCACTTTCCCTATATTCTTATCTCATCTAGTTTATGTATTTCACTTTTAAAACCCAAAACTGAGGTACAGAACAAGTTTTCCTCTCGGTTTGGGACGGCTTGAGCAGGGCCTTCACTGGGTTTGCTGGCCTGCTTTCTAGTAACAAAGCCAAGTCCTCGGGAAGTGAGGATGTGGCCCAAAACCAGGACCAGGGAGCAAGTGTGGGTGTAACAGAGGGCAGTGGGCGCCTTCGTGACCACAGCCTGTGGGGGGACGTGGGGAGACGGGCTGGGACCGCTAGCCGCCCCTGACCCACCCACGGGTGCCTGTTTGCGGGACGCCTACCCTGAGCCCCTGGGCTTGGAGTGCTACAGGGGGCGGGCGTCCAGTGGGGCCTGCGGGCTGCCGTCCACAGCCATTGGTTCGGTGAAGTCACCACTTCCTGGCAGTTGGCCATGAGCTCGAGAGACCCATTCCTTCCGGGTGACATGCTGGGGGGCCGGCCTCGGAGCTCGCAGCAAACGGGATTAATGAACGGACGGTGGTGTAAGCACAGCGTGCAGGGATTTCCGCAGCACTTCTGAGCCCAGAGCCCACAGTGCGTCTTCGTGCGGCCAGGCTGCCTCTGCCAGAGTCCAGCCAGCGAGCCCCAAGGGCTCTGGGGACAGGCCTGTGGGGAGAAGGAAGACTGAGCCTGAGCCTAATGTGTCCCCTCTTCCTCCCCCACACTCACATTTCTAGAACTCTTTAAGATCCCTGGAGGGCTGCCTGATGGAGAAGGTCTTCGGGGCCAGAGTGGGGTGGCAGCTGTGGTTTTCCACCTGTGAAGGGCAGGCGAGCCAGTCACACGCGTGAGCGAGGCCGAGTGTGTGTGCGCGTGTGAGTGAGACCAAGTGTGCGTGTGCACGTGTGAGCGAGGATGAGTGTGTGCACGTGTGTGAACAAGGCTCAGTGTGCGTGCACACGTGTGGGTGAGGCTGAGTGTGTGCACGTGTGAGCGAGGCCGAGTGTGTGCGCGTGTGAGACCAAGTGTGCGTGTGCACGTGTGAGCGAGGATGAGTGTGTGCACGTGTGTGAACAAGGCTCAGTGTGCGTGCACGCGTGTGGGTGAGGCTGAGTGTGTGCACGTGTGAGCGAGGCCGAGTGTGCGTGTGCATGTGTGAGCAAGGCTGAGTGTGCGTGCATGTTAATCCGGCAAATTCTGAACTTCTCCTTGGAATGAGGGCTGAATTAGTTAACCATTGCCGCTGTGACAAATTGTCACAAATTTGATGTCTCAACAACAACCACGTATCTCCCACAATTCTCCAGGACAGAAATCTGACCTAGGCCTCACTGGGCTGAATCCAGCTGTCAGAGGCTGGTCTCCTCTGGAGAAGTCATCTTTGTTCCTGTGCCTTCTCCATCGTCCAGAGGCCCCTGCATTCCCTGCCTCCCAGCCTCTGTCTTCAGAGCCAGTGATGTGGGGCTGAGTCCTCTGCCTGCTGCCCGGGGCCGCTCCGACTCACATCAGCTGATTAGCAACCAGGATCTGTCCACTAACACAACACAGTCACGGATGCCAGAGCTGGTGCGTGACCGTCTTTGGAGAGGAGGGGTCATTACTCTGCTATTCTGCGCAGCGTGGAGTGATGCTCTCTGATACCTTTAATAGGAAGGATGAGGTAGACGGAGAATTAACACGTTCGATCCTGAAACCCAAGCACACGTGCGTGTATAAGTGCAAGTACCCTCTCGGCCTCTGGAAACTGGGCTTATCTTGTAGCACGCATGTGTGTGTGCATGCATGAGCGAGGCTGAGTGTGTGTGCACACGCGTGAGCAAGGCCGAGTGTGTGCGCACGTGTGAGTGAGGATGAGTGTGTGCATGTGTGTGAGCAAGGCTGAGTGTGCGTGCATGTGAGCAAGGCTGAGTGTGTGCACGTGTGTGAAAAAGGAGTGTGTGCACATGTGAGTGAGTCCAAGTGTGTGTGGGCATGTGTGAATGAGGCTGAGTGTGCGCGTGTGTGAGCCAGGATGAGTGTGTGCACATGTGAGCAAAGCTGAGTGTGCATGCACATGTGAATAAGGCTGAGTGTGTGTGCACACGCGTGAGCGAGGCCGAGTGTGCGTGCATGTGTGTGTGAGCCAGGCTGAGTGTGTGTGCGCGCGTGAGTGAGGCTGAGTGTGTGTGCACGCGTGCGAGCAAGGCTGTGTGCACGTGTGTGAGCCAGGCTGAGTGTGCCTGCACGTGTGTGTGAGCCAGGCTGAGTGTGTGCGTGTGTGAGCCAGGCTGAGTGTGTGTGCGTGCGTGTGAGTGAGGCTGAGTGTGCATGTGCACGTGTGAGCCAGGCTGAGTGTGCGCGCGTGCGAGCCGGGCCGAGTGTGCGTGCACGCGTGTGTGAGCCGGGCCGAGCGTGCGTGCCCTCACCCGGAACGGACAGGGTGGGCTCAGGGCCCAAGCAATGGCGCGCTCGCCGGCTGGAGTCGGGGTCTGGGCGGCACGGGCACCGGGCCTCTGCCTGCTGTGTGTTCTCATCCTTCACCACGTCAGCGCCCAGGGCTCCGTTCCGCACCCACCGGCAGCAGCTCTGACAGCGGGGATGCTGTTATAAAAATGAAAGTGTGTAAAACGAGAAGCCATCTGATGCCACCCTTTCGGTGGAGAGCAGATTTCGGCTTAAGGCAGCTGTTGCCGGACCGTTGGTGCCGTCATGTTCTGAGGCTTGGGGGTGCCTTGCAAGTGGATATCCAGGCGGCGGAATCAATTAGTGGTCTTAAAGGCAGCCCCACGACATTTTTGTGCTGACCTGATCTTTTTGTTGGCTGGAGAGGCACATGTTATGACTCACCGTACGAGAAACGTATATAGATACCCAGTAAGTGTGCGTATACATGTGTGTACGCAAATACACGCACGTAACGCTCACAGGAGATCGTTATCATAGTTAGCATCATAAAAGTAGACGCTGAGATCAGAACTTGCAAAAATACATCTTCCCCATTGGACCAGAATCAGTCGCGGGTGAAGTGACCGGAGAGAGGGCTGTGCCCGAGGGTCAGTCCCGCTAGTTGTTTGTAGCCCAAAGGCAGGGGCGCGTCTCCGGGCAAAGGGACAGCCAGGTTCCCACTGTGTGGGTGAGGCAAGGTCCTCAGCGCCTGTTTCCATCTGTGACGGGTAATGACAGTGCCTTCAAAGGGTGGTCCTGGGGGTTCTGTGAAGCCATTTTATGCGTCTGAAGTACTCGTTACGGTTTCCGGTACGTAAGGGCACGGGAGTCCGAGACTATTACCAGGAGTGGCTGCTGCCACCGTTGGGGTGCGTCAGTGCGCGGGGCTCTCCGGATGCGGCACTGGCGGCCTCCGCTGGGTGACTGGGCTGCAGCTCAGAGCGCTGGGGACTGTTGAAGATCCTGAACCCAGGGCCACGCCCCAGAGGACCCGCACCACGGGTCCCTGGGCACGGAGGCCGGGGTACGTGGCCGCCCCGCCAGGCAGGTGAGTGGCTGGGCACCGGGGCCCGTCTCATAGTCTCGGCCTGTCACTTAGTATTGGTTAGACCATTCCTTGTACGTAGAAAGTCTCGGCAACAAGGCTTCAGGTTTGCTCTTCTTGCCAAATTGGTGGCCCTTCTTTTAGTCCCACGTACCCTGGCGCGCAGCGAGTCTTAGGAACACCTGCCGTGTGCGGGGTGCCCTCAGCCCGGAGCTGTGGTGACCCCGGATGCCATGGCTCAGGTTTTCTGTCTGAGGAATAGGGCAGTATTTCTACTACCCTGGCCTTTGAGAGAGTAAACGACACCTGCATGCAAAGGATATTTTTGCAAAAACAGTCGGCAGATGCAGGATGTTCTTCCGGGTGACAGCGCCCGTATCCTAGAGCACAGAGCGTCCACAGCCCTCGCGTCTCTCCGTGGACGACCTCCGTATTCAAACGCCCTCAGGAGTCCGGCGCAAAGGGGCTTTTGCGCCACCCCAGGGCTGCCTGGTCGTGTCTCACCGCTGGCCAGGTTTTGAGAGCGCTCTCCCTGCACAGCCCCCTCTCCGGGTCGAGCTCACACGGGTGTGTTTGGATGCCTTCTCCTCCACGGCGTTCCCCCAACCCTTGGGTAAAGCCGTGGTTGACACTGACCAGAACCCAGTGTGACTGAGTGACCCCGGGCTCACTGGGCACTGTGATTTGTCAGCTTGGGGAATTAATCTGTGGAAGAATGAGCGGAGGCAGGGGTCAGGCCGTAGGAGGCCGCCCCGCTGCTTGGTCGGCTCTCCACGGGGGGCTAATGAGGCCCCCACGCCGGGCAGACTCCCTGCCCCTTCCTGACCAGCTGACGGCTGCCTGTTCTTAGGCCGCTCTGCCCCCTCGGTGCGAGGGGGACCGGAGGTGCGTACGTGTCACCTCTGGGAGCAGGCCCCGGGGCGGGCACAGGGTCTTTCCAGGGCACCCCGTCTCTTCTGCCTGAACTGCCACCAGCAGGATGGTTCTGCCGGTTCGGTTTTGTTCCCGGAAAATTCTGAGGGCACATAAATCCAGACGGACAAACCATTCCTGAGCGGGAGACACGCGAGCTGGATTCTTGTCACCCAGGCCCCGGGGCGACCGCGGTGGGATGGCGGGACGCACACCCGCGGGAGAACACGGTCTGAGGGCCCCCAGCTGCGGGGCTGGCGCCGAGCGAACCCGGCACCCATGCCGTGGTGTGGCTTCCACTCCGGACGCTGGCCGAGGGCCGGGGCGCGGGCCCTGGAGGTGATTTGAAAGCCGTGCTCTTCCCGGGAGGGCCCGCGGAGTCGTGCGTGCTGAGCCTGGAGACGCTCTCGCTTCCTGTAGGTGCTGACTCTCTGCATGTCGGCCGGTCCGCAACACGGCATCTGGATGGGACCGAGCCACGGGCTGGAACACCGTACTGAAAGACTGCCGGGTTTCGGAGAGCCGGGGTGGGCGGTGTGGGCTGGGTGGGGGAGGGTGGCGGCGGGCGCTGTCCTGCTCCTGCTCCTGCGACAATACTCACAGGCCGCGCGCACGACGGTGGGGCTGCGGGCGGCCGGCGCTGCTGATGCCGAGCTGTGTGCGGGGGGCAAGCGGCCTGTGGGCGGGCTTCCTGCGCCACGCCTCCGTTACGCGAGAACATGTCATATATACGTTGCACATACACACGCGCGTGTAAATAGGAAAGGGTCTTCAGTTAAAAAAAAACAAACCCCAGTTAAAGTAAATGTCAAACACGTGAGTTCTCTCGACGCATTTTAGGAAGCTGCTGGGTTCTGGAGACCTAAAGTCTCCAAACTCCAGTTCGATCACGACTCATCATCGACAAATGTAAACACACACCTCTCAGCCTGAATCTGTGATTTGGTCGGTTGGACAAGAGCTGTTTCCTGGCCTCCGAGTCAGCGGCACCAGCAAGAGCCAGGCCACACCCAGCGGTCCTTGATGTTGGCCCTCCCTCCAGTCCGATGTCAAGATGCTTACGTGACCCTGACTGCCCTCGACGCCCTAGACGTCCTGCTCTCACCTCCCGTGCCAGGCGGTCTAGTCTGGCCAGGGAGCCTCACCCCTTCTGCGAGCCCTGGTGGCCAGACCTCCACTACCACCGCTGGCCCCATTTACTGCTGCCAAAATTAGGGTATTCGGTTCTAAGTCTGTTTATGACTGTTGTTATTGTGATTATGTAATTTATTTAAGTGGCATGCAAATCAGTAAAGTCTGAAAAAAAAAAGATGTCTTTATGAAGATTGAGTTGAATGTTTTGGAAAGATTTGATGAAGTCAAGTTGCTAAAAACATTGCTTCTACATTTGCAGTGGGTAAGACAACTGTCAAAAGATTGAGGGTGAAAATATAGACGCTTCATCTTTGACTTGCAATCCTTGCTTAATTTTAAAGAAAGATAAACTGGGAATTTGTGGGTGAGGCAAGAGAGATGCCAGAAACACTCCCCTGTGGACCCACACCTAGGGAAAAGCCCTTATCAACTTGAAGGATGGGCGAAGCTTTGGCTCCGTGGCTTAGGCACACATGTGACAGTCACATCGGACTCCCTGCTTCACTTCCGCCCCACTCCCGGGCCCCGCTGTACAGCATGAAGGGCCTCCGTGCAGCTGGGTGGGCCAACTTCATTCTCATTTTCCATGTGCTTTCTCACAGCCGGGTTGGGATCTGTGTCAGCTGTGTTCCTCTCTTTCTCGCTCTTTGGTGCAGCTGTCGCCAGGCATGGCGATGGGACATGTAATCATGACAGGACAGTGTTCCTGTCACGATACAACGTTACCACCATGTTGTAGTGTGGCCATGATACCATCACGTGATACAGGGCTTCCGTCATGATACAGTTCCCATCAGGATACACTGTTGCCATCACGTTACAGAGTTCCCATCATGGGACAGTGTTATCCCTGATCATTTCCTTTTTTTTTTTAAATGTTTACTTATTTATTTTGAGAGAGAGAGCCAGCGAGCGAGCACACGGGAGTGGGGGAGAGGGGCAGAGGGAGGGAGAGAACCTCAAGCAGGCTCCATGCCCAGCACAGAAACCCGGCAGGGGCTCGATCCCATGACCCCTGGACCACGACCCGAGCCAAAGTCAAGAGTTGGACGCTCAACTGACTGAGCCGCCCAGGCAGCCCAACTGGCCGTTTTCTGCAGCTGGTCACCGAGAGCAAGACTTTCTCCTTCACTGAAGATTCGTGAAGAGTCAGAAGACATGGTCTCTGAGACTCCAGTCAGTGGAGATGGTATATAGGTGATACCTGAGTTCCAGGTCGGTGTGGACCAGAGGACGGGGTTAGCTGCATGTGCTGACATCACCCACTGTGCAGGGCCTGTCTGGGCCCTCATCCTGCAGCCCCTGGTCCCCTTGCTGAAGGACTAGCTCCAGGGTGGCTTACTTGGTTTTATGCCTTTAGGGAAAGGCAAAGTCGGGAAGGGCGGAAAACACGGGCATCCTGCCCTTTGCCCTGTGGGCGCTGTCCCCTCGTCCCGTCACGGTGGCCTCTTCTGTGAGGGTCGTAGCTCGGCATAGGCCATGGCCCTGGACCATCACTGTGTTTGGGAGGGGAACACAGTTAGGTGCCAGGAGATGGGGACCTGGGCGGCTTTTGGTTGGACGACGGAAGCAGCGTGTCCTGTGTGACCGGCACCTGGCAGCAGCCTGCTGGGGACGCTCACCTCAAAACAGCGGCACTGATGGAGGCCACGCACCGGCCGGAGGGGACGCTGGCGACGGTTACGGCTCTGGTGCCTGCGGTAGCCCCCACTTCACGTCTGCGCGGGCGGGGGGCGGTGGTGGACGCCCACTGCTCCCTAACGAAGGTTGCGCATCACTTTCCGTTCCGAGCCAACGAGGTCTGGAAAACAAGTGACTCAAGCCTGATGATCAATCATCCATTTAATCGATTGAGAGTGCGCGCTAACGAAGGAGGCGGGGGGGGGGGGGGCAGGGGGCACTTCCACAGGCCTCGGACGCTGGGCGGCCAATTAAAGAGCAGGTGAGGAGCAGGGCGGGTGCACCGGGGACGGTGTCCCAGGGCCGCAGGGTCCGTTTGTTGTTCTGAGGGAGAGGACGTCCAGACTGCGGTGTTGCTGACGTCATGAACTTGGTTGGAGCAGGGTTCGAGGGAAGGCTGCAGGCAGGTTACGCTCCAGCAACGCCTCGCCCCTGCGAGGTTTCTGAAGGCCGTTCCCCTTGTGTTTTTTCCCGGTTGTTCTCTTTTCAGGCTTTCCTGGGTGTCCGCTCAGGTGAGGCGATGTGAAACAGGCTTGGGGAATCACATCCTTCCTGCTTTTGTTTCTGAGCCTTGGAGAATGAGCTGAGTTTAATGTTGAAAATAATCTTCGACATTCAAAATCAAAGACGATTCTTCTGCAGACATTTGTCTGCAAACTCTGAGGAGAGTCCTGGTGCGAAGCCGGAGACCGCGCTCTCACTGCGCTTATAGCCAGGTGACCTCGAGTGTGGCCCTGACCGCGGCCACGCCCACCTGCAGACTCGGGCACAGTACCCGTGTTCTCAGAGGCTTCATCTGGAGGCCCGTATGATATAACACATGTTAGTGTGCTTTGTGAGTCTAAATTTGGACACAAATTTGGACACTATTTGGACACTATTATTGATCATTAGTCTTTTTTACATTTGATACAATGTAAATAAAAAAAATAATTTTCTAAGAAAAAAGTACTTTTTATAGACTCTGAGCTATTTCTCTCTTAAATTCAGTTGGCGTGAAACCTAATTCTTTTCTCACGCATCTCCTTCCTCTGTGGGGGCCCTACGCTGCTGCCTCGGGGGGTTGGAGGCTCCAGAGGAGAACTTGCATTCACTTCATGCCTTTTCCAGCTTTCAGGGACACCCACAGCCCTTGGCTTGCGGTGCTGTCCCCTGTCCTCACAGCCGGCCACGGCAGATCGAGTCCTTCTCACACGTGCCACTCTGACCTCCTCTCCTGCCCGTCTTCTGCCTGTAAGGACCTTATCCCATTGGGCCTACCTGTGAGAGCCAGCACACTCTTTCCATCTCAGAGTCAGCTGACTCCCAGCCTGAATTCCCCTTGCCAGGAACTGGGGATCGGGACGTGGATACCTAGGGGTGTTAACCTGCCAGCCTCAAAGAAGGGCTCGAGTTGCCCCCCTGTGGTCCTCAGCAGGCCGTGTGGGGCCTGGGTTTCTGGAACACCCGTGCTTTGGCTATAATTAGCATTACGCACTCACCCGGGGCACCGGACAGGTGTCCAGACTCTGTGTGCCAGGATGTGGAACATCTGGGAAGCTGGATGAGCCCGCATGGGGCATCCAGGGTCACAGTCACCCAGCTCTGCCACCCGGTAGAGCTTTGGTTTGGTCTGGGCCTCAGTGCTTCTGCAGTTTGCAAACCCCTGCCTGACCAGGGGAGCCCATGGGATGCACAGTCAGACCCGCTATACTCCAGGGAGCTCATCTTATGGGGGTGGGGGCGTGTCTGTCAACGTGGCAGGTGACCCAGTGTGGAGAAAGGTGCTCGCGTGGAGTCCGGGGCGGGGGGCACAGTGTGGCGGGGTGAGATGCAGAGGCTCTGGTAGCAGAAGCCGGGAGAAAACGTGTTTGACAACTTCCCATCAGAGCAGACCCCGGATGTGACCCTGGGCTAGGCTCTGGTGAGGGGTTATTTCTGTGGTTTGGGACCCTTGGGAGATGCAGAGGTCCAGCCCCGGGGGCCGGTGGGACAGGACAGTGGGGGCACCCGTAAGGGCCCAGGGAAGGGGCGATTTAATCATTGCCATCAAAGTATCTCATTTGCTAATAACATGTCAGCAACGCCGGCGAGAACTGAGAGACGCCGGCGAGAAGAGGCCACTCTGAGCGGGGCCTCACAGGTGGACTCGGTGGGGTCCAGGAGATGGACGGAGGGAAGGGCGAGACTGAGGCCGAGCAGGAGCGTGAGTGTGCCACGGCGGGCGGGGGCGCTTCCCCACCCTGACCTGGGTCGGGACAGGCCTCACAGTCCAGCGGCTTTCAAGCTTCCGGAGCTCGTTGGAGATACACGTCCAAGCGCCACGCGTGCCGTGGGCGACAGAAGGAGGCCTCCGCGGATTCCCACGCGCCGGTCCCGGGCCCGTGCCCCTGACGCAGCCCAAGGGCCTCTGGGGGTAATTCGTTCGAGGCCCCTGACACAGGGAGCTTATCCCGGATGTTCCAGGTGGTCCGGAATGCAGTCAGGAGGGCCTTCACGAGCGCAAGAGGGAGTCACAGCCCGCGAGAAAGCACGGGTGACACCCGCAGAGGCAGCTGGACTGATGCTCTTTGAGGGGGAAGGGAGCGCCCACAAGCCGGGAGCGCCACGGCCTCGGAGGCTGGACGACGCTCCCGCAGAGCCTCCCCGAGGCAGCGGCCCTGCCGGCAGCTTAACGGGTCGCGTGAGACGCTTTGAGACTTGTGGCCTCTGGAGCCGTTCGGTGGGCCGTGGTGCCTGTGTGAAGCCACGGAACGTGACCCTTTGTTATGGCAGCAGCAGGAGCTAATCCACGTTCAGATTCGGATTCAGTAGCCGTGGAGGTGGGTCTCGCGTCTGTGGTGTTTACACGTTCCCTGGGCGATTCTGATTCACACCAAAGTCTGAGAGCAAGTGCCGTATAAACCCGAAGCTGGACAGAGTCAGCAGTGGCTGTGGGGGGGGGGGGGGGCTGTGAGGATCAGGGGGCAGGGGCCCCGTGCTGGCAGTGGTGGGCACTGGAGGGACGCAGGGGACAATTAGGATGTTTGAAATGGCTTAGAAGAGAGATTATAAGGGCCCTAACTCATTTTTAATTTGAAAAATTAAGTCAAATTACTGACCTCCTTGATCCTTTTCACGTATGAACTGACCGGTTGCATGAACAGAATTTGATTTTAATCAGAAATGACCACCTGATTCAGACAAAAATGACTAAACCCTGTCTCTGAAGGGTCGAGGTGGCATAAAGTAGGTCGTGAGGCACAACTCGCGGTGCCCCGGTTCCCTCCTATGTATTTGGCATCTCCCAGCTTCGATCTTGTCTTCCACAGCCTAAATCCTGCCTCTCTTGTTCCAGAATCATTCCAGCCCTCCTTGGTCCCAAGTGTGACGCCCGTGTGTCAGGGATTCATACAGTTCAGAGTGGCCCTAAGCTGTCACACTCCACGTTAGGTCCCGTTGTGTCACTCAGCCCTTCACTGACTCCACCACTGATGGACTCTGGACAGGATCTTAGCAAGGGGAGCCTCCCCCCTTCTCCTGGAGGCCAGTGGAGGTGGGGGAACGTTTCTCCTCTTTCTGGAGCACAGTGGGGGTGGGGTCTCCCTCCTGCTCCTGGAGGACAGTGTGAGGGGAGCTCTGTTTCCTTCTGCCATCCACCAGCAGTCAGAGCTGCTTTCAGAAAGGAACGTGAGGTCAGCAAGGCTTGTGCATTGCTTTAAAAGAACTTCGCTCCCCCACGAGACCAAGAAGGGTTCTTCCTGAAAGTGCAGTAGAGAAACAGTACTTTCCCATGGCCTGGAAGGGACCACAGGGACACATGGAGTTTGGGGTCTCAGAGAGAACCCCGGCCCCCATCCTTCGAGGGGGTTCTGTGGGGCCAGGGGTTCCGAAGCAGTATCTCTCCCTGGCAAGTCCTCTGAAAATGCTCAGTCCCTCTTATGAGAGAGAGTTTACTCACTGTCGTTGGTTTCATGTACTGGGTTCCAGAGTATGATTTTGAACGATAAAGATCTCTGTGACCAAAACAACTTTAATTTGCAAGAGTGGACCTGACCCTAAGAGGCTCGACGGCTTCCCGAAGCCACACGTGCAGTTTAAGGGACCAAGACCTCTGCCGTTTCCGGGGCTCGAATTCTGGTGTGTGCCAGGCCCCCTGCTCAGTGCCGGGAGGGGAAGTTCCCGCCCAGGGGCCTGGCCCGGCCTGGGGCTGAGACAGGGGCTCTCGGGACATCCCAAAAGTCGTCAGAATAGGTCCATTTTCTCCCCTCTCTCAGGACGATGGAGGCCAAGAATGTCTTGCTTCCCTTTGTGAGGTCCTGGCTTGGCATGAAACTTGATGGGACCCCAGAAGGATCTGCAAGCAGGGGTGGAAGAAGGAGGGGTGAGACTGTCGTGAGCAGCCCCCATCCAGCAGCCCCATCCAGTAGCCCCCGTCAGCGTGCTCAGGGTGTGCTAGCATCCAGCACGCCGTGGGGTCAGGCACCAGCCCTTAAGGAGTCTGCAAAAGGTCACCAGCCTCCTTCACGGCCTGGCTTACTAGCAGGGCCCTGCCCAGGAAGTGTGGGTGTCTCAGACCTGGAGGGGTGCAGACACGTGTGTGTGATTTCTAACGTATACACCGTGGAGCACGGGCCAGCGGCTGTGAGACACAGGCAGGGGGAGGGCGGACCTGGGGACAGGGTCACGGAGAGTGGTGGCTCGGCAGGGCCCTCGGAGCACGAGCAGACAGGGCAAAGTCCAGACTGGCCACGGTGTGTCCCTCGCAGCCAGCACCCCCGCAGGGACACGGGGTTGTGGAATCAAAAAGGGAAATCAGTGGGATCCCAAGTGAGTAGAGGTGGGAGCCTCCCACTGGGACCCCCTCTGACGGGGGTGGGGGATGCAGGAGGAGGTTCTGGGCAGGTGGCAAGGACGCTCAGCGTGCCTGTGGACGTGGGCCAGCCCTCGAGCTGCGTCACAGCGCTGAGGACGCGCACGGGTGCCTCTGGTGAGGACGAGGAGGTTGTGGCCCCCAGCGGCTAGCCTGGCATTCCGGGCCTCACACCTGCACAGTGACTACCAGCCGTCTCCTCTCTGGGTTGGACGCCGGCTGGGAAAGGGAACGGCAGCAAAGGCAGGGGTGCTCACGGGGGTCACCGGGGCCCCCTTCTGCAGAGACAGCCCGGAGTGGTCTTTGTGTGGTGCTCCTGCTGGGGGGCGGTCCTGGGCGATTCGCCCGCTGTCTGGTGGAAGTAGTCTCAGCGGCCTGACGTTCTGGGAATGGTATTTCTTTCCAGAACCTGAGCCTCACGTGAAAACCTCATGGCTGGCTTCCCTCGCCCCTGCAGCCCCCACGGGTGCAAATACGGAGGACAGAGGGGCGTCGCTGGGACAAGGTCACGTGGGGCTCCTCAGGTACAGAGGTCCTTCCTTCTGAAGTTCTGCGGCTGTGGGCCGGCGGCCAGGCCTCCGGGAGCCTGCGAGCAGATCTGCTGACTCATCCTGGATAATTAGGACATGGAGCGTGTCGGATCCGTGCCACTGGACCGAGGCCCCTGCTTTCTTAGTGGTGAAGCCGCTCACGGAGAAGACACGACAGATCAAGTCGCAGTGCCTGGCTCCCGCCAGGCTAGCGGGGCCCAGTCCTCTGAAGCAGGAGGGAGCCCGGGTGGGGCTGGGAGGGACGGGGACGGCCTCGCTCCCCATACCCAGGCACAACATGGGGGCCAGGGGACAGTTTGGAGGCTAAACCACATCAAGTTTGGCCCTGCAGAAGTGACTCCTCTCTTCGTGTGGCTTGGCCTGCGCACCTGGCCCCTCCACTAAGCTGTTTTGACTGATGGGTGACAGCAGGGGAATCACTTGCACCCCGGCCAGCCTCGTCCCCAGCTTCTGCTCCTTCAAACCAGGAGCCTGTGAACACCGGCCAGGCTGAGGTTGTCTGAACACTGTCAGGTGGGCCGACTGTCCTCGGGAGGGAGGATATAGGACCGACCCAGGAAGGAAGACTGTGCCCCAGGAAGGGGGACTGTGTCCAGGGAAGGAGAACTTTGTCCTGGGGAGGGAGGACTGTGCCCCTGGAAGGAGGATGGTGTCCCGAGAAGGAGGACTGTCTGATGCTCCTATGGGGGTCACAGACAGTGGCTCCGAGAGCCGTCAGATCACTGTGGGTGCCAGTTCGATGCAGGGGCTCCTCCCATCCCCAGACGGTCGGTGTGGCCTTGGAGGGGAAAGCTAGTTGGTAAAGAGGAGGGGGTGGGAAATACCGACAGCATCTGGCCTGGCGGCCCGACCTCCTGCTTCTGGGGAACCGGGGGCTCGCTCTGCTTCCCCACGTGACCGGCGAACTGGTGGGGGTAGTGCCCCCAGTGGCAGCACGGCTCTTCCTGTTAGGGACGCCCTTTCCCCACACTATGATGCTTTTCCAAGTTCTCTTGCCAAGTGGCCTGAGGTTTGGCCCCAACATCGGCCAGACTGAACCCGAGTCCATCCCAGCCAACAGACGACAGGCGGGGAGTGAGCACCCTGGGCCCCGAAACCTGGGGACGACAGGCATTCGATCCCTATCAAGTACTTTCCAAAGGAAGTCTCTGGTCCTGAGCTCCTCCCCCGGCCTTCCCACTCTCTCCAGTTCCCTGGCTTCGGCCGGCCTAAGTCGTCACGTCCCTTTGTGCTTTGCACGGTTCACTCTGTGCAAATTACATCTCGATTAAAAATGTGGAGATGAAAACATTTTCAAGGCCCGGGGAGAGGCGATAGGTGGCCCCTCACTACCCACACCCGTCAGTCCCGAGCTGGCCGGGGGCTCGCGGCGGACGAGCAGGTGGGCCCGCACGACTGGCGGTGGAGATGCTGGTCAAGGCTGCCCGTCGGGCCTCTGCTGGGGTCTCTGTCCCTGCAGGGGCTGCGGACTCACGCTGACCCAAATGTCCACCACTTGTGCCCGCAGGCAAACAGGTCCTGGGAGGCTGTGGGGCAGGAGGCCCACGGCTGAGGGACAGCGGGCCGCCTGCAGAGGCTGAGCCCTCGTGTTGGGCATGACGGGGATGACCTTGGTCAGCACTCCTCCCGTCGCTGAGCCAGGCTGCACGTGGGGACACCGGGGCCGCCGCTGCCCGACAGCCATGCCGGTGTCCCTGCTGTGAATGTGCGCCAACTCCCGCTGCCCCGGACGCCTGCCCTTACGGGGTAGACGAAGGGTGTCCGGGTGTGCACACAGCAACTTGTGGGGCACCCTAGCTTTTTAAAATGTTCTCATCAAAGTCGTTCAGCCGAGAGAACGAAGCCCCCACTTCTCAGCTAGACCACGAGGAGACCCAGGCTGCCATGCAGAGCGGGAGAAGAGCTGACTTTTCTTCTGGCTCAGCTGAGCCTGAGCCGAGCCCAGGCCAAGGGCAGGACGCCCGTGGCTGGCCCGAAGCTGGCTCGGGGGAAAGTGCCCACCCACATCCCCGTCTCTGCCCCGGCGACGAGACGAGAAGCCGCAGAAACGAAAATAAACACAGCCCCCAGGAATTCTTCTAGATGCCTCCTGTGCCCATCCCCCCAGGATCGCCGAACACTCAGTTGCAGCCGGGAAGCGCCCAGAGCTGTGAGTGCACGCGGTGTGTCCCTTCTCTGCACCCACAGCCCCCGCGCTCTGGGAACCGCAGTCACCAGCGTGACCAGCGTCGTTTTTCTCCTGGCTCCCCAGGAATCCCGCACATTTTAATCCTCCAGGAGGCCATTGGGCAACTCGCTCCCCAGGGCAAGGCTGGATTATACAGCCGTGATTTCCCGCCACTTGCGGCCCGCTCCTGAATTAGCCAGGAAGCGGCATGGCCTTAGGGGAATTCATCACTCATAATTTATTTTAGAAAAATATACAAACATTTTCTTCTTTAAAGAAATAAACTTCCAGGGTTCTTCTAATGTCAACAGTTTGGGCCCTGTCAGAGGTACATTTTGTTGAAAGCCTGGCGATCAAAGGGTGAGGCGTGGGAAGAGGCGGGGGCCCCCCAGGCGCCCCGGATGGAGCCGCGGGGTGCGCGTTGGTGCTGCCCGGGAGTTGGCGTCTTTCTGCCTTGCCTTTTCCCCCGTGTGCGCTCCCCTCCGCAAAGTGTCCAAGCGGTGGCAGTCGAACCCAGGGACCGTCGCGCACACACAGGGCGCCTGCCGGTATGTCGTGGTGCCCTGTCACCGCGTCTCCAGGGGAGGGGCTTCTGGAGGGGGGCGCTAAGTCACCAAGCCTCTCCTCCTAGCAAGGGACAGCATGTTATCCCTGTTCCACCCAGAGTGCCCGCCACAGCCAGGTCGTGGGCTGGCCTCGGGGACCGTGCGGGTGATGTCACGGAACATTCTGGAGTTCTGTGGTGTATTATTGCAGTCTCCTCCTCGTGCAACAGCTGTGTACCGGCCCCCCGCCCCCCCTTGCTTCAGCCCCGTGGCCACGACAGACACGGCGCACTCCTTGCCGGAAGCCACTGGCTCAGGGTGGGTGGGCTTCCGCAGGCATTGGAAAGGAAAGTGTGGGACCACGGTCACCTCGTGCTCCTGGGAGAAGAATGGCGTCCTGTGTGACACCCCAGCCGGACTCCCTGCATCTTCACGGTGGTGTTGGCCCCTCTGCTTGATTTTAAGCGAAAGGCAAGTTTTGAAGCGTATGCAACGATGGCCTGCACTCAATTTGGGGTCGCTCCAGTGTTGGGGGGGAGACGGCCCTTCACACTGTGCCCTGAGAGCGCTCACCTGGGCGCTTGCCTGTGCTTCTCCGTCCCGCACCTTCTGCTAACTGCGCGGACCACATGGGACCCTCAGGCAGGGACACGTGAACTCATTTTGTTTTCCCTACGGATCTTTGGGAACCGTGGACGGACCGTGCCCACGAGGGGAGCAGCCGTTGGGGGGGGCCTGTGGGAACGTGCTGTCTCGTGGGACAGGTGGGTAAGCCAGCCTTGCCTCCCTCCACACCAGCCCCCCGATGGCACCCTCTGACCACACCTTGGCTGCATCCTGATACTGAGAAGAAGATGTTAACATTGAAAAAAAAAAAACAAAAAACAAAAAACAAAAAAAAACAGGTATTTTGACTGCACGAGTTCTTATATTCAGGAACTTGGGAACATCTGTGCAGGCAATTAAAAAAAAATCTTGGCCCCTAAATTGGTTATGAATTTACAGGAGAGACTTCAGCCGGGTAGGGGCCTGGGGTCATCCGTATTAGTGGCAGGGCCTGGGAAGGAGGCGGGGCCAGAAGAAGGTGGAAGGAGGAGGTGGGGGTGCGAGGTACTGAGGATGTGGAGAGGTGAAAGCGTCTGGAGGCAGGCGAGCAGAGTCATGGGGCAGACCGTTGGCAGAGGGGAGAGAGGCCCCAACACGCGCGGTAGGGCCCGGGGACAAGAAGGGCGAGAATGCGGAGGGTGCGCTCCCCGTGCCGCGTGGAAAGACTCGTACCCAGAGCAGCTGTGCCGGTGGAGGGGCCCACGTGATGTCAGGCAGACACCCACGGGCGGGTGCAGCTTCCCAAGCAGCAGTGACGGGCGGGGGCACGGGGAGGACAGCCTCCAGGACCCTGGCACTGGGGCGTGGACGCTGAGGAGTGCGCCTCGGGCAATGCCGAGGGGTAGATGGAAGCCAGACCGGTCGTCCCCGAACCGGAACTTTCTCTGTGGCCACGCCTGGGGCTTGAACCCAGAGGCACGGGAGGGTGCCCGGCGTGGGCCTCGGTAGCGCCCGTGGGCGGTGGACATCCACGCTACGCCTCTCTCTGGTCTACGCTGCTGGCTGGCGGGACCCGCTCCCAACTGAGGCCTCCCCTGCTGGTGGCACCAGACCTCGCAGGCCAGGGGGAGCCCACCTTCCTGGGGCCTCTCTGTAAAGAGGACGGGCAAGGACCCTCACGGCCTGCGCGGGGCAGAGGTGACCTCACGGGGCCGGTGGGCAGTGACAGCCCAAGTCCGCCCCACCCCTCAGGGAGGCCCGTGGTCCTCTGACTGGTACTTCTGTGGGGTTCCCTTCCTTCTCCTTGCTTCCCAAGTGGGGCACCTGGTTTCTGGGAACTGCTGACGAGTGCTGACTGTTTGCTGTCGTTGCCTTGTTAGAGAAGAGTGTGCCCACCCCACGGTTCCAGTGCACTCACCGGGGCGCACGACTGACATTCTGGAAAGCGCCACTGCCCCATGTGCCGCCCCTGCAGTGGGGATTTGGGAAAGAAGTAGGAGTTTGCCTAGCAGTAAGAGGCTCCTAGGTACGCGTGCCTCCCACGCTGGCCCCGCGGGTGACTTCGGTCCCTAAACGGGGCAGAAGGCGGGCTTCCCTGGCCCCGCGAAGGCGTCCTTCTGGGGCCAGACTGGGCAGGCTGATCAGACCACTGAGAGACAAGGGGAGAAAAGGTGGGGGCTGGTAAAAAAGAAACAACAGCGGCCCCTGCCCTTTCCTCAGGGTTCTCGTGGGTATTCATCAGTGTTATCGGAGTAACTGCAAAAACGTGGATGAAAAATGGACCACGTCAGGGATGCAGGAAAAATGGGTGCTAAGAAAAACAACTTAAATGAACAACAACTATGGTAACAACAGTAAGGGTACTCGTGGACATCTTTGTTTCCTAACAAAAGAGGTTAAGGAAGGGCAGGACAAAAAGAGAATTCTAAATGCCCTCCACCTTCCCTCCCCCTCCATCCCTTCTCTTCCGTCCAATAAGAACCAGCTGGACACTGCGGGATGCTCTTTGGCAGCGTTATTCCTCAGACTGTGGAACTGCCATCAGCTGAAGGGGAAGGGTGGGAGAAGGTGGCAGTTTGGGAAAAGAGAAGGTAGCTAACAGGAGGAGAAAGTAGGGACAGGAGAAAGTGGGGGCAGGAGGGGAAGGTGGGGAGAGGAGGGGAAGGTAGGGAGAGGAGGGGAAGGTGGAGGGCAGGAGGGAAAGTGGGGAGAGGAGGGGAAGGTGGGGGGGCAGGAGGGGAAGGTGGGGACAGGAGGGGAAGGTAGGGACAGGAGGGGAAGGTGGGGAGACGAGGGGAAGGTGGGGAGACGAGGGGAAGATGGGGAGAGGAGGGGAAGGTGGAGACAAGAGGGGAAGGTGGGGAGAGGAGGGGAAGATGGGGAGAGGAGGGGAAGGTGGGGGAGCAGGAGGGGAAGGTGGGGGAGCAGGAGGGGAAGGTGGGGGAGCAGGAGGGGAAGGTGGGGACAGGAGGGGAAGGTAGGGAGAGGAGGGGAAGGTGGGGAGAGGAGGGGAAGGTGGGGGAGCAGGAGGGGAAGGTGGGGGAGTAGGAGGGGAAGGTGGGGGAGCAGGAGGGGAAGGTGGGGACAGGAGGGGAAGGTAGGGAGAGGAGGGGAAGGTGGGGAGAGGAGGGGAAGGTGGGGAGAGGAGGGGAAGGTGGAGACAGGAGGGGAAGGTGGGGAGAGGAGGGGAAGGTGGGGGGCAGGAGGGGAAGTTGGGGACAGGAGGGGAAGGTGGGGAGAGGAGGGGAAGGTGGGGGGCAGGAGGGGAAGGTGGAGGGCAGGAGGGAAAGTGGGGAGAGGAGGGGAAGGTGGGGGGCAGGAGGGGAAGGTGTGGAGACAGCGAGGGAGACACAGAATCCGAAGCAGGCTCCAGGCCCTGAGCTGTCAGCACAGAGCCCGGCGCGGGGCTCGAACTCGTGGACCATGAGATCATGACCTGAGCCGAAGTTGGGCGCTTAACTGCCTGAGCCACCCCGGCTCCCCTAAATAGTGTACTCTTATCCACATTTCTTATAATCCTTTAGTGTTTTTGTTTCCCTGGGACTAATGACTAAGGCACAATTTTATTTCCTGTGATGTCTCTGCACTGGGCAAGTAATTCTGCAAATCTGTCGAGGTCTGGCGATAACTCTCACGCAAAGCAAACACACATCACCTGCTGGTGGCCGCTCCTGGTCCAGAGCTCTGAGCCGGGGCTGCTGTAGCCTGAGTGAGCATTGCTTTTCCCGGGTCCATGCCCGTCCCCTTCGGGACCTGTTTCTCCACAGCCCTCCCCTCCACTCGTGCACAAGGAACAGTATTTTGAGCCCTTGCACGTGAAGTGTCTTCATTTCAGACTCGTACGTCACTGGCCAGACATCATTGCTTGATATGACATTCTTGGTGAAAGTAACTTTTTACATAACTTTTAGGTATTGTTTTGTACATCCAGTATTGCTGTTGATAAGGCCAATGCCATTAAAAAAAAGTAAATTTTACTTTGGGATAATTTTGGGTTGATAGAAATGTTGCGAAGATGGTACCTTCCTCAGGGCACCAGGTTCCTTCCTCAGGGCACCTGTGTGTTACCATTAACTGCACTCGTGACTTTGTTTGAGTTCCACGTTTCTCTCACATCCCAACCCTGCTCCTGGATCCCATCCAGGGACCCACCACATGGCACTGCCCTCCCGTCCTCTCAGGCTCCTCTTGGCTGCGGCGATTTGTCCGTCTTTCCTTGGTTTTGTTTTTTATGACCTTGACAATTTTGAGGGTACTGGTCAGGGATCTTGTAGAATGTTCCTAAATTTATGTTTGAGGTTTTTCTCGTGGTTGGACCGGGGTCAAGACATGAAGGTAAGACGACCAGGAGGTGCCCTTTGCATCATGTGCCACGAACACGAGTCACGTGGTCGGGCTGCCCCGGTCGCCTGGCCTTAGTCCTTAGGACCAACGCCACCTGCGTTTCAGATGGCACCTAGCCACTTTTTATCTTCTCTGGAAATTTTAATTTTGGTTCCTAGTCTTCTGAACGTTTACTATGATAACTGGCTTTGCCAAACTCCCGTGCAACATTTAAGATTGTTTTTCTTCTAGGGGTGCCTGGGTGGCTCAGTCGTTTGAACGTCCAACTTCAGCTCTGGTCAGGAGCTCATAGTTTGTGGGTTGGAGCCCCACAACCAGCTCACTGCTTTGGGTCCTCTTTCCCCCCCCCCCCGCCCCGCCACCTGCCCCTTTCAAAATGGGCAAGTACTGGGGCACCTGGGTGGCTCAGCTAAGCGTCCGACTTCACAGCTCATGAATTCAAGCCCCACGTCGGGCTCTGTGCTGACAGCTCGGAGCCTGGAGCCTCCTTCAGATTCTGTGTCTCCCTCTCTCTCTGCCCCTCTCCCTCGCACTCTCTCTCTCTCTCAAAAATAAATAAACCTTAAAAAATTAAAAAATAAATAAATAAAATGGGGAACTACTGTCCATTCTTTCAAAAATAAATTAAAAAAAACTTATAATGAAATCAAATTGAGCTAAATTTTACATGAACAGAGTAAAACACACACATACACGCACGCATATATAAAGATTTTTTCTTTTAAAGATCATTATTGTAGCACTGCAATGAACACCTCCGTACATAGCCTTTCTCCTCAGGAGGGTCCTTGCCTCAGATGAAGCATTCAGAGTGGAAGCTGGTACCCTCCATCCAATGCTGGAGTGACATCTGTGAACCCCAATCCTGGGGCTGGAGAGAGGGCAGGTCAGGGACTGGCAGTGGGCAGGGGACTAAGAAGGTCTGGGGATGGATGAGGGCACAGGGTCTGCAGAAGGGGCACACAGGTCCACTCTCTAGCTGGCGGTCCGGGGCCAACAGGCGCTCTCCGTGTGCACGGGGAATGTGGGGGACAAGATCACCATTTTGCCTCTTCTGATGGCAGGATGGGAAGGTGGTAAAGTGAGCCAGCTTTGCAGCGGGACCCGCGGGGGTGACAGAAAGTGCGGATAATTACGCACGGGCCTCAGCCCACTGTCCACTCAGATGCGCGTGATTGTGGTTTCTCAGAGCCGGGCCAGAGCCCCGGGGAGGCCCGTTCCCTCTCTCCCTCTCCCAGAGGCCAGCAGGGGCATGCCTGTATCCCGGAGGCGCTGGAATGTTGTCCGAAGAGAGATTTATCTGTGCAAAGGAGCCGGTGTGACCTTTGGCTCAGGGGCCACGTCTGGTGGAAACGTAGGAAGACAGGGCCACGGGGAGCCCTGGCCTCAGCCCTCAGGACACCTCTCGTGGGGAACACACGTCTGAGGCTGGCTTGCCGTGTCCTCCGCCCCCGTTTCCTTGCGAGCGGGCTTTCTGGGTCAGAATAGGCCAGAACTAGGCACTGAGAACAAGGTGTTCGCTCACGGGGGGAGAGGGGCCTGGTGAGGAAGGGGCCCTCGGGCTGTGCAGACGGGGCCCTGCCAGGATTCTGACCTTGCCATGTCTTCTCTTCGCCCGAACGTATTTATTCATCCCCACTTTTTCTGAGTTAGTTTGAATTTAAGAACGAAATAAACTGCGAAAACCAGAAACACCGTGTCCTCCCCGCCTTCGGTTCCTGCAAAAGGCACCTCCTGCGGGGGCTCTGTGTCGGGCCTTGTGACTCCTCAGGATAGGTCAGGGTCCCTGCAGGCCCTGACCTCCAGCGTGAGCAGAGAAGGGGTCTGAGATCCTGTCTGTGGCGCACTGGGGACTTCTCGTCCTGAGGAAGCAGTTTGTCGTCCTGTCCTAGCAGCGGCTGCTCGGGCCGTGGGTTTAGGGGGGAGGAAAGGACTCAGGGCTGCGTGTGCGTATTTGTTACGGCCACTGGTTTCCTGTTGCTGCTCCGTGGCAAGTCCTGAGTCGGGTCAGGGGAGCGAGAATAACCTCCTAGAATAAAATGTCCCGGGGGTGAGGGTGCCCGGCGGGGTGTCTGTCTTCCTGAGGCTCCCTCGCAGGAAGATTAATCACCCTGGTTTCATCATAGGATTTCTCAACCACAGTCTTGCCTAACAACATCGTTCAGCAAAACTAGAAAGCAGTCCAATACATCTCAGGATAATTTTTTAAAAGGAGCTCGTTCTAAAATAAGTTGCAAGTGAGAAGCAGTTAAGAGTATCTGCTGGTCGAGGGCTCGCTGTTAGCTCAGCATCACCCAGGTCAGGAGATCTGGGAGGAGTTTCGGGTACAAAACGACCTTTGGGCAGGAGGCTCCAAAGAGCAGTGGCCCAGGGCGCCAGGCCTTCCTGCCTGGGATGTGCCCCACCCCAAGCTCGAGGGGCATGGTGGCTGCAGGTCACACACCCTGACCTCAGGAGGGGGCCGTGCGCTTTCTCAAGGTCTAAGTGATGTAGAATTCCAGTGTCAGCGATGACCACGGTGCTCCCTGCTGGGAGCCCAGTGGCTCCGGACCTGGTAGTTCACAGGGAGCTACTGATGATCGAATGCCGAGCACTGTTCTTCAGTTGTTCGTGAAGGGTCACTGCCTCCGTGCTGGGTACTCACCACTCACCTCACTGTGTGACCGGTTCCGGGCCGGCGCCATGGGGAGTCAGGTGCTGGAGCACCTTAGTGGCAGCTGGGTGGTCGACAAAGCTCGGACCGTGTAAGACAACGTTCCTTCCGTGTGGTTGTCCGACTGGGAGACCCCGGGTAACGGAGGAGTCAGTTAACTCCCTGAATGTGTAACAGAATGCCGCCTTTGCGTCTGGATTGGAGGCGTCTATGCACGGATTAGAGATAGAGTCATGAACGATAGACGATGTCCCTGCCCTTGGGGAGTGAGCAGGGGGTGAGGGCCAAAGCGTCCAGCCTCGAATGTCAAAGCCCACACGCTGACCGTACGCTGACGAGGGTGGGTGGGGCTCCTACGGGGAAGGTTTCATTGAGGAGAGAGACCCTGAACTTAATTTTATTATTTTTTTTAAGTAAGCTCTGCACCCAACGTGGGACTTGAGTCCACAACTCTGAGATCACGAGTCACGTGGGTTGCCGACTGACCCAGCAGGGCGCCCCAGAGGACGGAGATCCTGAATTTTAGAGGGCGAGTCAGAAGATGGGAGACAGGCTTCCCGGTGCCATGTCGAGAGCCATGCAAGCGTGTCAGGGGCCCAGGACCTCGCACGGCGACAACGAGAGAGAAGAGGGTCGGCTCACGCCCGCCGAGACCTGACATGCGGACGCCCTGGGGCCCCAGGGAAGAGCAGACACGCCCTCACGCTCTGACAGCTCATGTGGGGCTGAAGACGAGGTCCTCACGGCTCTGAATTCCCTCAGATGCTTTTGTTCACTCTGACTCGGTATCACTGCGAACCCAGGGCCCGGGCTCCCGGTCTGGGTGCGGCGCAAAGGACTGCATTCTCGTCCAGCCCTCGGGCAGATGCCCCTCCGTCCAACGTGTGCGTCAGAGGCCACAGACGCCACCTGGTCAGGCCAGAAGGGTGGTCTCAGCGTTGTGTCGGGAGGGAATACCCATGGTATTGGAGGAACAAAGCCCCCTCGAGGTCAGGGCTCCGCACCCGACGGCCCCGGGCCTAACCTCACCGACTAAGTCTTATGGGCACACGGCCACACTCACTCGCCTGCGTATGTTCTGTGCTGCCTCGTGTGGCACTGGTGGCCCTGAGTCGTCGTGACAGAGGCCGCATGGTCTGAGACATTCACTGTCCCGCTTTCCAGAGTCTGCAGACCCCGATCTAGAAAAACAGGAAAACAAAGGGGAATTGTCAGCAAAACTACTCGATTTGCATATGGGCCTGTGTGTTTGCTTGGCGTCTGTAGGGCACCGTGGCGAGGAGGAGAGACGCTACTCGCTGTGTACGTCCGTCCACTTCCAGCTCTCTGACCGCATGGCACCCAGGCGCTGGCGGGTGAGGAGTGAAGCCCCGGAGGAAACTGGAGGCCACAGGGTTGGCGTGCCACCCCCCCCAGCCCTCGGCCGTGGACAATCTCACCAGCGGCCAGGGGACGGTCGCTGGATGTGGCAGGGCTGTGTTCTGAGGCATTTCCACGCGTGCGTGTATGTGGGCCTGTGCTCGTCGTTTCAGGGCTGATCTCATGGGGTTTGGCAGGAGAAAATCTCCATGAGGCCGGGTGTAGGTGTGTCCTCGGAGGGAGACGCTTGAGTACGTTTCCAGCCTTGACCTGAGGGGAGGGTTCCCATGGGTCCCTTGCCTGGTGCTGCTGGGGAAACACGGCCCGGGATCTGGAGCTTCCCAAGGGAGGCTTCCTTCTGGGAACATCGAGAGAATCCCTCCAAGAAGGGCTGTGGCCACACGGCCAGAACTCCCACAGTGCCAGAGGCTCCTTTCTTCCTTGGAAGGTTCCCTAAGCCAGGCTCACAGGTGGGACGGCCAGGCAGAGCACGGGGGCTGAACCTACACTGTGGGACCTTGGGGGACCACTGATGTCCGGGGGGCACAGCCATGTGCCCACTTCACAGTGTCCTAGGGGCCAGACAGCAGAGTAGTCAGGCTGAGGCACAGAGCCTGGTCCCAGGTAACGCCAGGTAGATACCCGCTATCTCAGTCCTGACCCTGCTCTGTCCTCACGGCCATGTCTCTGTCCTGACCCTGCTCCCCCCCTCATGGCCATGTCTCTGTCCCTTCTCACGGCCATGTCTCAGTCAAGACCCAGCTCCGTCCTCACGGCCATGTCTCTGTCCTGACCCTGCTCCCCCTCACGGCCATACAGAGCCTCCCCAGCTTCTACCAGCCCTGCCAGTCACACCTGGTCCGAGGCCTGCAGCAGCCGTGCTGTGCTCCTGGCTCCCGGTCACTGTGTGCTCCTCCGACAACCGTCTCGGACCTCATGCCCTGTGGAGAGGCAGTCCCGCTCCTCCTGGGGGGGCCAGGCCCCCAACACTCACTTTGCTCAGGTCCTATGGCACCAGCTCCGCGAGTGTGCTGTCCCATCACGCTCTGGCAGTTTTTAGTGAAATCCGGGTGGTTTTTTTTTTTTAATTTTTAAAATTAAAAAAAAATATATTTATTTATTTTTGAGGGAGAGAGAGAGAGACAGAGCACAAGCAGGGGAGGTGCAGAGACAGAGGGAGACATGGAATCCGAAGCAGGCTCCAGGCTCTGAGCTGTCAGCACAGAGCCTGACTCAGGGCTTGAGCTCAGACCGTGAGATGACCTGAGCTGAAGTCGGGCACTTAACCGACTGAGCCACCCAGGCATCCCTGACGTTTTTTTATTTTTGAGAGGGAGAGGGGTGGGGGGAGGGGCCGAGAGAGAGGGAGACACAGAATCCGAAGCAGGCTCCAGGCTCTGAACTGTCAGCACAGAGCCCGACGCGGGGCTCGAACCCACGAACCGTGAGATCGTGACCTGAGCCGAAGTCGGACGCTTCCCCGACTGAACCACCCAGGTGCCCCTAAATCTGGGTTTTCTTCTGCAGGGTTGATTCCTACCTGAGCCGACCGGGCTTTCCTGAGCTGTGTTGGCTCTGCCGATGCTGGCCCCCCTCGACTGGCCACAGGGCCCCCCAGTCAGGTCCTGCCTAACGGGCTTGCCCTGCGCTGGAGCTGCACAGGGCACAGGCCTCGTGCGCCAAACGCTTTCCTGGGAACGTGTTCACAAGGTTGCCGGTAGATACTCTGAAAGCTCAGCGTGTGGTCAGGAGATCAGGCTTTGATTGAGGCATTAGACACTTGTAACTTAAGCTCCTTCTGGCACTTTCCCAGGGAGCCTGGACACAGGCTCGGGCTTGGGCTTCCTCCCCTGCAGCGCAGGGCTCAGAGTATGTGCTCAGTTAACAGCTCCTGCTGGTGACCTGTGGGGGCCATTATGTCTGTTTCCCGAGCACCGGAGCATTAAGTAGTGAATGCGGGTCCTGGGGCCTCCCGGGGGCCCCAGTTTTACTCCCAGAGAGCCTTGCTGTCACCAGTCACAGGTGTAACAGCCCAGCTAGTCCCTGAGCCGGAACGTCAAAGGACCCGGAGAGCATGTGGCCTCCTAGCCTGGCCCTAGAGCCTGCTATAACCGACCCCCAGGTAGCTTTTCTAGGTAAAGGCACGGAGCAGGGTGGGGACCATGGAAGGGGAGGGGGCAAAGGTTTGTAGCCGAGAACTGTCCCAGTCAATGGGAGCTACTTTCAGCTGCCCCGCTCTCCTGGGCAGGCAGCCAGCGTTTCACACTAGAGCAGGTTGGCCCCCTGCCAGCCCGGCTGGTGTCACTTTGGGTGCCAGCAGAATGCGTGCGGCTTGGAGCACACTCACCACCCCGCTAGCGGGCCGCTCGCTGGCCCTGCGAACGGCGAGCGTGTGCAGAGGCCGCGGGCGGAGGCGGTGGGGGCGGGGAGGCCTCTGAATGCGGGTGGAGACGTGCGCGGAGAAGGGTGGCTGCACGCCCCCAACACGCCGGGCCAGTCGCCTCGTGAGAGCGGGAGGGGGGACGCGGAAGCCGAGATCTTAGGCGCTTCAGGCTTGTCCGGACTCAGCAGGTCTTCTGACTCCGGATCCCAGGGGTTGTCATTACAGCCCTTGAAGGCCGAGGGGCTTCTGTTCCCGGGAGGGACGGGCAGGGACGAGGCGGATGGATGCCCAGGGGCTCTGGGGTGGAGGGAGGGCTTGGGGCCCCTCGCCCGGGGCTGTGGCTGGCCCTCCCTGCCCCGCCCCCCCCACCGTCCCGTCCCAGCCCCTTCCCCGAACAGTCTCGAGAACCGCACGGACATGTGACTCACTGGCCCCAAATGTAAAGTGAGCCCCAAACACAAGTACAGAAAATTCTGGAGAAGAAAGGGGATCAGAAAGCGGAGAAGGCCGTGGGTGCCGCATCTGCGTGTGGAGGGGACGCTCCCTGGCCACAGCTCTGGGCTTGCCGCCTGGGAGAGGACATTTCTTACCCCCCGGGCAGGCTGGCTGCACTCCCGCTGGCCCCAGGGAGAAGCGAGAACAAAGAGAAACTCGGCTCTGGGTACCCACCGGACCACCAGACGCCCTTCACTCTGAGAGGTGCCGGCTTGGCTCATGGGGACAGACGGTCCTCCTGGACGTGTAGTGTCACAGCCCCGCCCTGTTCGGTGGGTCCTGGGTCGGGGCGTGGGGTGGCCCGCTGCCTGCATTCCCCTCCCACCGCAGGGAAGGTGCTCCTGAGGGAGGGAGTCACTACAGCAGAGACCCCGAGGACGGTGCACGTGCCCCCTGGGTGTCCTGAGGAGGGCACACTGCTGTCACACAGCACACAGGGCCCCACAGCCCCGTTGGTCCAGCAGGGCAAGCGTTTGCCTCATAAATAAACGCTCCTGGTTGGTAATGTGGGCTCAGTCGCTTTTCATGTTTGTTCAAAATGCAAATATCTCTATTAAGCTCATGGGAAAATGCACACCTTACAGCTTAGATTGTCTGCCTGTCTGAATAGAAGAATAACGATGAGGAAATTTGCCATTGAGTTTAAGCCTCTAATGCATAACTAGCTGAGCATTCATTTTTTTGAAATACCTCTCTTAAGTAACATGACCATTGCAAAAGAACTCAAATCTTCCAAAATCCCACGTGAGGAAAAAAAATTATTTAACTTTTTATTTATTTTTTTAACCTTTATTTTTGAGAGAGAGACAGAGCATGAGCAGGGGAGGAGCAGAGAGAGAGAGGGAGGGAGACACAGAATCTGAAGCAGACTCCAGGCCCTGAGCTGTCAGCACAGACCCCGACGCGGGGCTCGAACTCATGAACCGCGAGATCGTGACCTGAGCCGAAGTCGGACGCTCAACCGACTGAGCCACCCGGAGGCCCCTTATTTAACCTTTTGATATAACACATGGTTTACTTAACTTTTAAGGCTGCATTGAATTTCATCTTCTAGATGGTCATTTACATCATTTCTGCTTTTTCACAATTATGAACAATATAACACATCCCTACATATCTGTGCTCGGTTTATGCACATATTTTGGGGTGGGGCCACCATTTGAATTCGCAAAGCCTCACACAGCAGATTTACACAAAACTGATGAAGCTTTCTTTTCTCTCTCTCTCTCTCTCTTTTTTTTTTTTTTAGGTTTATTTATTTTTGAGAGAGAGAGACAGTGAGATTGCACGTGTTCGGGGGAAAGCAGGGAGAAAACCAAGCAGGCTCCACATTGTCAGAGCAGAGCCCAACCCGGGGCTTGAACCCTCGAACCATGAGATCATGACCTGAGCTGAAATCAAGAGTCTGACCCTCAACAAACTGAGCCACCCAGGTGTCCCGAAGCTGATGAAGTTTTCACTTCTTGGTCCTTATTTGCACAGGTCATTTCTAAGGCCCTGTGGTGATTTTATACTCATAGTTTTGCATTTTCTTAAAACGGGAGGGCTCCCAAGTTATAGAAGTTTCATGGGCTCCAAAATCAGCAGCTATCCGCTCCTGCCTTGGGTGAGGTATCACTTAGATTCCTTTTTGCAACCATAGCCGAGAACAGTCATGGCAAAGGGTCCTCCTCTCCTGTTAATTTTAAACAACACCTGGGCCATCTGGAGTGTTGAGCTGAGAAGGGTTCTCAGCGGGGATACTGCTCCCCAGGAAAGCGAGCACGGATTGAATGTCCGCGTTGGGTGTGGGGGTCAGAGGCAGGTGCTATGCTTATCAGGTATTTACATCCTGGGTTCACCCCTTTTACGCTCTGTAGGCCAGGAGTTGGCAAATTTTTATTCGTAAAGGGTCAGAGAGGAAATATTTTAGGTGTTGCAAGCTATCCAACTCAGTCGTAACCACTTGACTTTGCTGTGGTAGCTGAAAGCAGCCGTCGCCAATAGTGTGTTTTCTGATAGTGTTTTATGTACAAAAACGGGCTGTTGGCCAATTTGCTCAGGCACTGTCGTTTTCTGACCTCTGCCATAGGCTGTCGGAATACCCCTGGCCTGATAGGATGTCCACGCCCCAACTAAAAAATGTGCGTGAAACTGATGTTGCCTCTGCCAGAAAGACTTACTTTATTGCAGAGGAAGATTATGGTCTACCTTCTTCTACTCAGATGTCTAAATGTGCAAAATGGATTAGGCTGTGATTATTCGCATTAAATGGACTTTTGCTTTACAAAGGATTTGTCAGGGTTTTGTTAAAGACAGAATTGTTCTCAGCACATGTGAATGTCTGTTTGCTGCCCGAGACACAGAGAAACCACTCTGAAGCCTTTTTCCACTTGCAGGCCAACCAGAACTGAAAATCCATGAGAAAATAACATAATCCCGCCAAAACCCAGCTTTCAAACCTGCCTGTGTGGGTCTGGCTGTGGAGAGGGTGGAGCGATCGCACCCTGACCGCCCACCTTGACAGGGGCACGGAGCAGCCCCGGGGCTCTGAAAAGTCAGTCATGGAGGACAGCCTGGAGGAGCAGAGCCCAAAGTGTCACCTGGCTGGTAGTGAGTTTACCTTCTTCCCCTCCAGCACTCCGGGCTTCGCTGAACATGGCCTCAAGGCCACAAGTGGGTACGGAACAGATGGAGGAAACACCGGAGTTCTGGTCCCGGCTCACGGAGCGACAGAGGGGCCCCTCGTGCCCACTCAGAACGGGCAACGCCGTTTTTCTTCTTTTCCTTGGTTTCCTGTGCTCTTGGCCTCGGTCCCAAGCTGCCCCATGTGGCTGCTGTAGCAGCAGGAGGGGGAGCCCACGGGGCCCGGCGCTTGGGGATGGGACTTTCCTCTCTGACTGGAGGGCTGGGGTCCCAGGAGGGCACTGAACCCCACCTGGTGCAGGTGGGGTACACGTGGCTCAGGTCTGGACAGCACCGAGCTGACGCTGGAGCCACAACCCACGGAGGTCAGGTTGGAACTCGCTGCTGGAATCCGGCCAGACAGAGGCAGAGGACCGAAAGAAGGGCCCGTGACAGAGCATTCAGAAAGTACTGGGCAGGCACATACACAAGAGGAGAATCACCACTACCTGGGGAGGCGCAGTCAACGGACCCCAAAACTCCGACAGAGATACCGGAATTATCTGAGAAAGACTCCCAAGTGCTGTTAGGAAAATTCTCCAACAAGCGAGGAGGAGGAGCACTTGAGAAGGGGAGGATACGAAGTCTCAGCAGAGACAGAGGATGGAAAGAAGAAGCTTGTGGACCCTCGAGAGACCATGAAACACACATCGGCCGAAACAAAACAAGACAGAGCTCTCCTCGGGATGGGAGGTAACAGCCAGGGCGCGGGCCCTCGCGGGCGCCGGGCGGCAGCTCTCGGTCCCCGCGGCCCGGCAGTGGGCCCCTGTCCCCTTCCCTGCGGGGCGCCTGCCGGGTCTGCTGTCAGTCCGGGAGGTGACCGCGGTCCTGCCCCCGCCCCTTCAGAGCCGGCAACGGGCAGCTGCCTCGCGTCAAGGCCTGTCCCGCCTCCAGGAAGAGCCCACTTCCCCTGCAAGGGCTCACTTGACTAGGTCAGCCTCATCCAGGATAATTGCCTTCCTTGAAGTCAATCGATATGGACCTCCGTTCCATCTCAGACTCGCGTCCCAGCTGCACCCAGATTGGTGTCTGACTGAGCTGTGGGAACTGGGTGTAGACCAGCGTGCCGGGCTCGGACATATTAGAATTCCGCCAGCTGCACGGGCACTGACTGAACACTCCCCAAATCTGGCAAGAGACACAGCTCTGCACATTCAAGAGGATGAGTAGACTCCATACAAGATAAACGCAAGGAAATCCATCCCAAGACACATCACAATCAAGCTCCTGCAAACTAAAGACAAAAGGAACCCTTGAAGGCAGCCAGAGAAAAGCGGCCTGGAGAAGCCGCCGACACTGTGGCCTCTCACCGGGAACCCCGAGGAGGACGAGAGGGGAAGCAGAAGTACGTTTTCCAAGTGTGGCAGGAAGGAACCCCAGCGGAGCTCGGACCCTTCAGGAAGGAAGGTGGAGTGAAGGCAACCCCCCGAAGGGAAGCTCCGCCTTGCCGCAGGGGCATCGCTCGGGGGGTTACCGCGGGCAGAAAGGAGGTGCTTCCGAAGGAAGTCGGAGCCCCAGGTACCAAAGAAGCAGTGAGCGCCTCCGCGGGTACCAGGTCCTTGTCCTCCTCTGCAGTTCTTTGAAGTACGTTTGCGAAAGCAGCCACCAAAGTGCCACCCCCCAGGGATGTTCCCGGTGCGCGACAGCACGGAGGGCTAGTGCAGGCGGCTGGAGGCGGCAAGATTTCCACATTCCACTTGAAAGGGCGAGAGAGTCGTTCCAGGTGGATGGTGACAAGCCAAGTATGTACATTGTGATTTCTGGAGCAAAGCTGACAGCACCAACCACGAAGACAGAGCGAAAACACAACAGCTAAATTAGCCAGAGTTCGCGAGTTCAACTAACCCAGAAGAGGCCAGGAAAGCGGCGGCAGAGGACGAGAAACAGAGAAAACAAACAGAACCACGACTAACCGGTGGCTCTGAATCGAAACATATCAGTAATCGCATTAAACATTAGTAATCTAAGCACATCAGTGACAAGACAAATTGTCAGAGCCCAAAACGTGGCCCAGCTCGGTGTTGTCTGCGAGAGGCTCCTTCGGGGAGAATGACGTGGGCGGGTGAAAAGAAAGCCGTGTGGCCGCATTACCATCAGACAGCGCAGGCTTCGGAGCAAAGACAGTTTCCGGAGACAAAGAGGAACATCACGTAAGAGCAAAAAAACCCAGCCCCCAAGAAGACACAACCATCCCGAGTGTGTGCCCAACTGCAGATTCAAAATTCGTGAAGTAAAAACGAACGGAACTGAAGAGACACACGCCAGTCTGCAATTATAATGGGAGACCTCACTCTTGGTTCCATCATCGATAGCGAACAGAAAATCTGCAGCACAGAAGAGCCAACTGCATCTAGCTGGCATTTCTGGAGTGCCACATGCAGCAAAGAAGATGCGTTACATCTGAGTGCTGGGAGGACGTCAGCCAAGAGAGGCCAGGTCCCGGGTCAAAACAAACCAGAGCGCGTCGAACAGAGCGGAGAGCATGCGTTGTTCTCTGATCTTAAGGGTAATAAACAAGAAGTCAGTAACAAAGAGAGAACATGAAAACCTCCAGATACTTCGAAATCAAACAAAACACTTCTACGTAATCCTTGGGTCAAATAGGAAGTCTCAAGAGAAATCAGAAAGTAGTGACACTTAGAGATCAGAAAATATTAGAAAACTGAAAACGAACTTATACACCAACCTCAGAGGAGCCAATGTTCGGAGGAGAAAGTATACATTGAATGCTCATAGCATAAAAGAAAAAAAAGGACTCAAAATAACAATCTAAGCTTTAAATCTAACAAATCAGAAACAATAGGAGGAATTAACATAGGAGCAGAAATGAGATTGAAAACATAAAAACATTTTAGAAACACCGACAACCCCTACGGCCGGTCATCTGAGCTCTTGCGCTACTGACAAAGGAAGAAAGCAAAGAGACACATACCCACTCTGGGGAGCGCACGAACCGAAGACACAGGAGGGTCGGTGAGAGAGCTCCGTGAACTCCAGACCCAGAGGATCTCATTGGCAAACTCTGCCACAAGTTTGCAGAGGCTAGGACACTGATTCTACAAAATGCCTTCCAGGAAACAGAAGAGGAAGGAAAATTACTCCCCTCCTTTTGTAAAGCCACCATTACCCAGGTGGGCAGAAGCTGCAGATGTCAACATGAGCACAGGCTCGGGAATGTGACCAGCACGACGAACGAGCCCCGTAGTGCGTGTGCCACGACCAGCAAGAGCTCACTGTTGGGGGCCAGGGGTGCTCCCACAGAGATCGACCCCCATAACCCGGAGGACTGACCGTCTGAAGAAAACCCACATGATCACATCAACTGGTGAGGTCAAAGCTTTCGACATTCATCGTCCATTCATGATAAAAACTCACAGCAAACCAGGACCAGTCTGGGACTTCCTCCTCTTCATAACGGGCAGCTATGGAAAAGCCCCCGGCTAACTTCATGCTTAATGGTGAAGGACCGGTGTGTCCAGCCAGGCTTGGGATTCCACTCTCCTTGCCCCCAGTCAGCCTCAGGCGGGGGCACTCGAAGCCAACAGGCACGCAGGTTGGAAAAGAAGAATTAGGCCATCCATAGACGGCATGACTGTCCACATATAAACCCTTAAGAAATACACCCAAAATAATGTCCTAGAACTAATATGCGAGTTTAGCAAGTTTATAGAAAACAAGATCAACATATAGAAATCAATCCTAATCTATAATGCAATCAGCAATGGAAACTGACAATAAAATAAGGAGACCACTTACACTCTGTGCTGTGCTGCAGGTCCTGAGTGGAGGGCTGGTACTGAAAACAGCAGCAAACCTGGTCCCCCACAGGGCGGCACCTCGAGGGGGCTCGGGAAGGACAGGGCGGCAGGGGCCTGGGGGAGGGCAGGGCTGGGCCTCGGCTCTGCCCAGATGGGTGCGGGTTTGGGGGGCGTCAGATGTCAGCACCTTGGAGACAGCCCGTTCCCCAGGCTGCAGATGCACCCTGCCCTCACTCTTGTTGACAGAGAGCATCTCGTGGGAGGCAGGCTGTGGGCCCAGCCCAGCCGGGCCTGACACTGGGTCCCAGACGCTGGAAAGCCCCGAGTGTGCCGCTGGGGCGCGGGGGTGGGCGCTCTGAGGGGTAAGGGCACCTCATTCTGGATGGTTAAGTGGAGGAAATACTAGGTCCATTTGACAGAAATACCCTCAGAGGGGGTGTGCAGGGAAAATGCTTGGAAAACTTACTGTCAACGAAAAGAGGCCACTTGAGCCAAGAACAGTGGCTTCTGCAGCTGACCCCAGGCCCAGCCTCCAGCTTGGCCCTCGGAAACACGCCTTCTCCTCAGGGTTGTGCCCTTTCCCACGCTGCTGCCCTTTCACCTGAAGGACCCACGTTGTTCACACCCTCTGTGGAATGCGAGGGTCCCCTGGAAACCCGCAGACCCCTTCCTCACAGCGTGTTCCCTTTCCCGCTATGCCTGGGCTCTGCCCCAGCGTGGGGCATGGCCACGGGGCGCCCAGGCCGGCCCGGGGAAGTCGGAGGAAAGACACCGTGCACATCACCGGCGCTTCCCCGGGGGACGGGACAGGGGCAGAAACTAGCTTCTAGCTCCACACGGCGAGACGAACACCCTCATTCCCCCCGTGCCTCAAGAGCAGAGCCGGCCAGCCGCACGGACCGCACAGGCACCAGCTGAAGCAGAAGATGCTACTGGTTCTTCCTGTTCTCTTGCCTATCAAGTACCTGTTGGATCCAAAACGTCCCATCTCAGTGAGGCCGGTGCTCCGATGGGTCCCTGCCCCCGGAGCCTACAGAATGCACACTGCATGTAGGGTATGTTGGGTGCTCAATAATTGCTCATTGTTGTTCCCAGCAAAGGCACCCTGGAGAGCCTTTTCAGGTAAGAGCGTGTGAAAATGTTGCTGTAATCTGAATTTCATTGTGTGGCAATATCCCGCCACAAATACTGTCTTCACTCTCCTGGGGATGGATAGAGAGACACCTTCTCTGGAGGGACCCTTGGCTTGGGAAAACCATGTGCTTAAAAGGCGTTGAACATGGGACCGGGTCTTGGGTTTGAGTTCATCCTTCTTACGGCCCAGCGCTGAGTTCGCACAACAGATTTTCTCCTGCGCTTCCTGCCCCTTGGCGCTCGGCCTCCTGCCCAGGACGCCGGTGCCGTGGGGCTGCAGAGGGACCCACGTTCCCGTCACCCAGCTGGTCCCGGGGGGGCCTGGGAAGGAAACCAGCTGGCGGCTCCACGGCTGCTGGCAGCCCCTGAGACCGGCTCCAGGACGGAGAGTGTGGCCCTGCACCCGGGACCCAGGACCCTAAGGAGGCTGCCAGGATAGGGATTTCCCAAAATCAAGATAAGAGCTGGCATATGGAGGCCTTTCTTAGCCAGGCACAAGGCCAGCCTTCGTGTGAATCATCCCACATAACCATTGCAGAGCCATGAGAACAAGGCACAGGGTTTAGACCCCGTTTCCAGTAAGAGCCTCGCGGTCAAGGGTGTTACATGGGTTGCCCGAGGTCACCCGGGCCTGGAGGTCAAGGCCTCCACTGACACCTTGGCCACAACTTTACGTTGTCTGTTGTGGAATGTTAGCTGTGGAAATTTCTAGAATTGCGGTCCCTGGGCCCGCCCTCCTGGTGTTACTTGGGTCCTCGTTAGAAATGCAGAGTCTCGGGTCCCCTCCAGATGTCCTGAATCAGAATCAGCATTTAACAAGACCCCAGTTGGCCCACATACAAGTTCAGGAAGCGCTTGCTAGTCTAAGCTGCACACTTCACAGGCGTGGAGGTGAGACCCGGCCCCCCGCTAGTCACCGGGGCTTCCAGCCAAATGACTGTCTCCCCTGTGGCCCTAGCACGGCTTGAGGGTGTCTTATAGGAGATTTAAAATAATGCTTTGGGTTTGGTGCGAAATTGGATTTGATAAATATTTGTTCCCCTCTACAAAGATGACTGAGACACAGGTATTGCCTTCACGGGGTGACAACTTGTGAATAAGTAACACAATTACTGGGCGCAAAATGCCAGAGTGGAAGAGAGGAGTCCGGGGGAGGTGGTGGCCAGGCGTCCCTGCTCTGACACTGAGGGGCAGGGAGCTTTGGGACAGGACTGTGGCTCTGGGGACAGGGACAGGCGAGCCAGAGATCTGCAGGCCTAGAGTTGCCCAGAGACCTCAGGAGGCAGCTCGTGCAAAGGGTGAGGGATGCTCTGGGCGGGAATGAGGTGGCCAAGGGTGGCCTGTGTGGGTTCCAGTGGAAAGAGGGACAGGAGCAGGTGCCCTGAGGGGTGAGGGACAAGGGGAGAGGACAGACATGGGGTCAGGGTGCTGCCGGAGGGCGGGAGGGGCCGTGGGCAGGATCTGAGGCTGTGGAGGAGAAGCTGGGGGAGGACGTGGGCTGTGGGGACGTGAGTTTGCCTTAATTTGTGGACCGCAGATGGCGAGCGGACACATGTGTGAACGTCCAGAAACAGGTCGGGGCCTTGCCGCTGGTCTGAGCCCAACAGTTAAGAACAAGGCACCGGGAGGACAGAAGCCAGGGCTGCAGAGGCCAGGAGAGGAGTGGTGAAGAAACAGAGGCCCGCCGGGCGTGGGCTCCCTCGGCCTCGGGCGTGAGACCCCAGGGCTGTGGCCGGCAGGAGCAGTGGGCAGCGCTCTGGGGCCTACACCTCGCAGGCACCACCATCTGGGGCGCGTCTGGGCCGCGCCAGCCCCTCCTGTGGTCTACAGAGCATGCTGACTGTCGCATGCGGCCCAGGTTCTGGTGCTTGGGTAAACCGCTCAGGCCCACAGCCTCGTGGGCCTTGTACCTACATCTCCATCTGAGTTTGGGTTCAGCAGGTGACGGAGGGTCTCCAGCTGGAAGCGGGACACAGGTCTCAGGAGCTTTGGTGGCCTGGGGAGCTGGTGAGACGGGTGAGCCTTCTGCGCCCTAAGAAGAGAACGAGGAGCAGTGGCTGTTTGCAAAAGAAGCACAGGTCCTTGAAGTGGATGCCTCTCCCAGCCCTGGGCTGCTCTCAGCTTCTCGTCCCTTGTCGGGCTGCGGGCAGAGCCCCTCGGGCCCCACGCCTTGGGAGAGGCTCCCATCCCGGCCCCACTGCACACACGGCGCTTGGGACACAAACCCCAGGAGGAGAGAGCGGTCACTGACCCTGGTTCAGAAGGGCGTATTCAACAGTACCCATTATTCTGTATTTGGGGAAAAAGTGATGCAAGAAAGCTCTACAAGAACTTCTTGGCCGTTTGAGATTTCCAGAAGGTGGGGATTTCCTACCCAAGTGCGTCTGGAGCTCAGAGCCCGGGAATGGGCTGAGGGTCTTGACGGGTGACGGTCACAGCCTGCGTCTAAGGAAGCTGAGACCGTGTGTAGGCGGAGGGGGCGCAGGGGGCACAGGTCTGACGCTTTGATTTCATCACCACGCAGTCTGAAGGGGGCGTTGGCTTGAGTGGAAACGTCATTGCAAAACGGCGTTTCCCGCGATGGCCCTGTGCACACCTTCGGGAGCAGTGTTCCGGCAGGAAGGTCACCTCTCCGCAGACACCTGATCGCGCAGCTGCTACAGCCGCTCCCCTCGGGCCGCCAGGCAGATGCCACGTTTCCTGCAGACTGGAGAGAAGGAGAATTTGCCCCTCGAGGTAGCTTGTCACCACAGGGCCTTCAAGGCACTTGTATTAAGCGTTTGACAAAACCACACGTTCTTGTGATGCCTGCAGACCCTTAACTAGCGTGTCGCAAACGCAAAGACCCCACCTCAGTCAGCTCAACCCCACAGGCTCTCCCTGCGCCGTTAAGGGGCTTTGGCTCCTTCCGAGTGCAATTTCCGCCACGGGTGGCCAGAGAACCGGTCACGACCCGAGGGCCGTGACGTCGTGGAACCCACGTCTGTGCAGCCTCTGATCAGCCGTGGCCTGGGCCTGCACGGGACTTTGTGCTTGACGGACTTGGATTCGTGGGGCAGGAGAGAGTTCCTGGAGACAGCAGTGCATGTGGCCCGTGGCCTCTGCCCCGTGTGTCCTTCCACCCAAGTCCAGCCCGGATTCCAGCGCTGGCCTCTGTGCGTGCTCCGCCTGCGGGGGCATCGGGCCTTTTTCCCCCATCTCGCGTGTGTGGCGCTCTCCACCGCCTGCCCCTTTTCCGGGACCCCCCCCCCCCAGCCTCACGCCCCCCAGAACCTCCCCACCCTCGCCTGGAGGTGGTTCTGCCATAATCCGTGGGTCAGGGAAACGCCCAGGGTCCTTCTGCACCACCGCCGCCTTCCACGTTCCTCCTCCCCCCTGTCGCCCGGTGGCTCCCACCCGCAAAAGGGCCCAGCAGGCGGCCAGTCGTGGCTGAGCAAGCCTGGCTCTCGTCTAGTTTCCCGGAGGTTTGGTCTTTCGATACTACGTCTAGCAAGCTGGTACGAGATGGACACGTCTGGAACGTGTGAACCGCGGGCCTGCTTCTGCTTGCCTCGTTTTCATCCTCATTGCCCGAGAGGGCTACTCACTCCCCGACTATGACCCGGGGCAAACGGGTCCGCTCCCATCTCCTTTGTTTGTGAAGCGACGGAGGCCGTGTAGTGCAGCGAGGCCTATTTCCAGCAGCGTTCGGAAACAGTCAAAATGCACAAAAGACTCTTAGATGCCACGACTGGTCCTCGCTCTTGGACGTTTGGGTAAAAGCAACCTTAAGTTCCACTTTGCCTAGAGCAAAGCCAAAGGAGAGCCCGGGGTGGTGCCGAGGGGGGCAGGGGCAGCGAGTGACAGCACGTGCTCTCGTGTGAGTCGGGACAAACCATCGACAGCCCGGGGTCCGGCCTTTAGCGGCCGGTGCTGCCCTGTGGTGGGCGGCCGTGGTGCTGAGCCCGTCTCACAAATGCCCCTCGTTGCCCCTGCAACTCCGCCACCTGGACCCAACGTGTCCTGAGGGAAACTGTCTCAGCGAGGGGCAGCAGGGATCTGAGCCCCCAGGCTGGGGGTGCAGCGGTGGCCTGGCTCTGGCAGGGCCCCCCGGGGTAGCACGAGGCTGTGGGCAGCAGAGGCGTGCCGCCCCCAACCACCCTCTTCGCGTTGCCCATCTCCTCGGGCGCCCCTCAAGGGGGAAGCTCCCTCAGGGCCTCTGACTCGCATGTTTGGCCTATGTGTCGGGCCAGGTCCTAAAACCTTGCTGTGCACCTGGAGGGCCTCCTGGACAGAGGGAGCAGAGGCATCCTCACCCGCACTGTGCAGACGAAAAGACCGGCCGTTAAGGAGGTTGGGGTGGGGGGGCAGCCAGCAAGCAGGCACCCAGGGCGTCCGTGTCCCCGTGGGCTGCCGGGGCAGGGGTGCGGAGGGCTAAGCGAGGAGCAGCACCCTGGGCTGCTTGGGGACCGCCTGGGACCTTCCCCTGATTAGGGTGGAACTCTGGGATCTAGCACTTTCTTTTAGTCGAGGAGGCTTCGTTTCGGACAGTTGCCACGAGGTGAATAACGGTCTCTGGTTTATGACTTTCTCATTCTTAATGCTGGTCTTTCTAGTTAAAGGCTCTGTTGTTCAGGAATTAAAATCGAAGATGTTTGTTAAAGAAGCTACTGGTATAACTTAATAAAACCAATGCTTACAATTTAGTCATGAACTTAAAACTATCAATACGACGGCATCTGTAACAACCCTAATAGCCTTCTCCAGAAAAAAAAAAAGTCAAGAAATCACAGGTAAATAAGAACGGTTTAATTTAACATTTAGGGAGAAAGGGCTAAGAATGGGAATCCGGAACCCTGGGAGTGACCGTGAAGGCCTCTCTTCCCTCCAGAAGCCGTTGGCTCCTTCCACGAGAGCACATTCCCCTGCCTCTCCCAGAGCGAACCCATGACTGTCGTCCTTTTTCTTTAAGGAACACCATTCAGTGCTGGGGAAACAAGATCAGGTGGTAAATTATAAAACGTTATCAGAATATTTATTCATCAAAGGGTTAGGACAGGTACCTCCCATCACAATTTACTGCTTGAAGGACATCGATCTCAAAATTTAGGTCAATAAACAGAATTTCAAGAAAGAAAACCAAACAAAACCAGAAGGAGCCTCAACCCTGTTGGCAGGAAACCTCTCCCCGCGGGAGGCAGCAGGTGCCTGCTGGGTGGGTCCCCAGTTTACCTGTGGCCCCAGGAGAGTGCTTCTGGCCCCCCGGCTGAGGTGCAGGGACAGAACACCCATCCTCAGCGGAGACAGCCTGCGGTCGAAGAGTTCTACAGCCGCCAGTGGCCACCCGTTGCCACGTGGAGGGGAGAGTCGTGCGGAGGATGAAGTGTCCTGACTCGTTCGGAGGCCCAAGGGCTGGGAGGCTGCTGTCGGCTTCCTCTGAACCTCTGGCTGTCCGGGGCACGGACCCACACTTGCGCTGTCTCATCTCCCGCTCCCCCCCCCCTTATCGGCAATGGGAAATGCTAGTAGAACCCCAGGTCCTGGGGCTGTTTTAATCACCATATGTGTTAACACAGGGAAGTGCCTGGGGCACCGCCTGTCACACAGCAGGTGCTCAGGAAGCTCGGCCGCTGCGAAGCCTGGACGCCCCTGGCAGGTGGGACCTGCCCCACAGGGACCCCTGACCTTCTTCAGACTCCTGGAGCCAGCGAACCTCCTATAGCTTAGGTCCATGAAGCTGGCTTAAGTTGTTCCTCCGGAACCTGCAACCCAAATGTCCCTGATCAATATGCCGTGTGACCTGTGACATCCTGGTACGCTTTAATAACAGAGAGACTTTTGGCTGATTCTAAATGTTGTGGGAATTTCTGGAGCAGGAGCTGTGAGTGGCCGTTCCCTGCGGTTAGTCACTAGTGGTAAACCTGTTTCCTGAGCACATACAGGGGGTTACTTCACACCCCCGTTTATTTCAGGTCAATTCCAGCACCTGGGTTTGGGATGGGGGGAGGGCAACACTCAGGTGAGACGGCGGAAGGACGGTTCTTTGCCCACTCCAGAGCATAACGGAATGTCCTGGAGGCGATGTGAGGTAGGAGACGAGAATTTTTTTTTCTTTTCAAAGTTGTTCTTCATTTGTGTTGGCTTCTCTGAACATTGAGCATGATTGTGGTATTTTTGTAGACGGGATGGCCCCTAGAGTCTCTGTTGGCTCCTGAATTAACTACAGAGGAACCACGGGATGAGTGGATTTGAGCGGCAGAGAGACTGTGAGAAGCCAGCGGAGACAGAACTGCTGTGTGTGTGTGTGTGTGTGTGTGTGCGCGTGTGTGTGTGTGTGTGTCTGGACGCAGCAGTGGAGGGGTGTGGCGGGAAGCTGTCTATCCTCTGGGGAGGAGGGCCTCCGGTGGGGCTCTCGTATTCTCCCTCCTCACCCACCTCTGGAGACTGCAGCCCCTCCGGAGGGCCCGCGATGCTTCTCCGAGCTCGGAAGCCAGCCCCCCTCAGAGGAGGTTTCCTGGCAGCTACGCAGGTGGTCAGCTAAGTGCTGATGACGGAGACGATGATCCTGAAACAGGTGCAGGAAGGGGAAGAGCATTTTCTAATTCTCAACATCGTTTGGCACCAACTTGTAGCGTCCAACGCCTATTTACAAGACAAACTCTTAAACAGCTAGATAAAAAGAGCTTCTTTAACTTTGTGGAAGTTGTATGCTCCAAATCCACTGTAAGCTACTTTCTGACGAATAAAACGCTGCTTTGAAGACGGGAAACACAACTAAAACGTCCACTACGACTCTGTCTAGGATGTACTGAGCACCCTTACTCACGTTGTGTGCCGGGACAAAAAGAGAGACCCAACTGTTATTTGCAAGCACTGTGATCCTTTAAATAGAGAAAACCGTCAGACTCAACAGACCAATGTATTAGAATTAGCAAGGGAATCTAGCAAATTTGCCAAATTTAAGATAAACTTACAAAATTTCGTGTTTATCCACATCAGTAACCAAGTAGAAAATAGAATAGATGCATTTACAGCCACAACAAAATTTCTAAAGTGTCTAAAGAAATAGCAGCAAGAAGTGTGCAGTCCTGTGTGGGGCACTGAGCTCTGGGAGAGGGCACAGAAGAAACCCTAAGCTCACACGAAGGTGCCCAGTGGAGAAGGCTTGCCGGGGGTGAGTTCCTAAGCCGAAGACGTTGATTTTCACTGGAACCATATATCAATTCAAGGCAATCCGAAACTAAAAGGCCAGACTGAGTTCTTTGGCTCAAGAAAATTCATTAAGAATTTTGTTTTCAAAGAAAACATTCAAATTAAATGAGGCTCCTTAGACAAAATACTTAGGGTCAGGGAGGGGAGGAAAGGGGAGGGGAAAAGAGGAGAGAGGAGGAGGAGGGAGGGAGGAGGAGGAAAAGGAGGAGAGGGGAAGGAGGAGGGAGGAGGGGAGGGGTGGGGTGGAGGGGGCAGAGGGAGGGAGAGAGAGGGAAAGGGGGAGGGGGGAGGAAGGAGAGGGGAGGGGGAGGGGGGAGAAAAGAAGGGCGAGGGAGGGACAGGGGAGGAGGAAAAGGAGGAGAGGGGAAGGTGGAGGGAGGAAGAAAGGGAGGGGAGGAGGGGGGAGGGGAGGGAGGGCAATGGTGAGAGATTTTTGTGTTACCCAAACAGACCCCTTCCAACTTGTGGGTCACTACTTTAGTGTTTTTCCCCTAAGATCATTTGCTGTAGAGCAGTTTTAGGATCACAAGACTGAGGGGAAGGTACAGGGATGTCCCTGCCCCCACATGTGCACAGCCTCCCTCATGGTCAACGTCACTCACCAGAGGCTACATTTGCTAAAACTGACCATTGTCACCCAGAGCCCATAGTTGACCTTAAGGTTTGCTCTTGCCATCGTACCTTCTATGGGTTTGAATAAATGTATAATGACACGTACCCGCCATTATGTCGGACGCGGCATTTTTACTTTTGTATGGCCAGCTCTCAGTTCCTTTGGGTAAAGACCAAGGGGCATAACTGCCGGACGGATTGTTCGGTAAGGAAGGTGAGTTTTGTAAGGGGCCTCCACCCCTCCTCGGGCAGGGGCCGGGCTGTCTGCACTCACTGCAGCACTGGGCAGGGGCTCCTGCCTCCTGCACACTTGCACGTCCTTGAGGGCAGACGACGTGGGGTTTGCTCACTTGTCATGTGCCCATCTTCCCTGGTGAGGCGTCTGTGATGGCCTTTGGCTCCTTTTTTAAGTTGTTTTCTTTTTGTTGAGGTAAAAAGATTTTTTTTGATGTTTATTTATTTTTGAGAGAGAGAGCGAGCGAGCTAGTTGGAGCAGGGGAGGGGCAGAGAGAGGGAGACACGGAATCAGGAGCAGGCTCCGGGCTCCGAGCTGTCAGCACAGAGCCCGACACGGGGCTCGAACCCACAAACTGCGAGATCATGACCTGAGCCGAAGTCAGACACTCAAGCGACGGAGCCACCCGGGGGACCCCTTTTTGTTGAGTTTTAAGAGTTCTTTTATATTTTGGATAATAGTCTTTTACCAGATACATGTTTGGCAAATATTTTCTCCCAGTTTGTGGTTTGTCTTCTCATTCGTGGAGACACTGTCTTTGCAAGAGTGTGGAGGGTTTCCATTGGAAACATCTGGAGCCATCACCACACCCAAGGTCATCTGGGTTTCCTCCTATGTTCTCTTCAGGGAGTTTTATAGTTTTGAATTTTGCATTTGGATCTATGAATTATTTTGAGTTAATTTTTTGTGAAGAGTGTAAGGTCTTTGTCGAGATTCATTTTTCCGTACGTGGACATCCAGCGGGTTTCACGACATTTGTTAAAGAGACGATCTTGGCTCCATTGTGTTTGTCAAGAGTCAGTTGACTCTGTTTACGTGGATCTGCTTCTGGACTCTCTTTCCTGTTCAGTCTGTTCTGTGGATGCCACAACATCTTGGTCGCCATAGCTTTCCAGTGAGTCTTGGAGGCAGGTACTCAGTCTTCCAGCTTTGTTCTCCTTCATTGTTGAACCACTGGCTATTCTGGTCTTCTCTCTGTATAAACTTTAGAACAGGATCGTTGATACCCACAAAGCACCTGGCTAGGGTTTTGACTGGAATTGCATTGAAGCAAGAGGTCAAGTTGAGAAAACGGACATCTTGACGACATTGAGTGCTGCTGTCCATCAACATGGAATGTCTCTCCATTTATTTAGTTTTCATCTGCTCCCTTCATCAGATCTTTGTAGCTTTCCTCATAGAAGTCTTGTCCATAATTTGTTAGATTCAGACCTAAGTATTTCATTTTTGGGGATGCTAATATAAAACGTATTGTATCTTTATTTTCAAATTCTACTTACTCATCACTGGCATATTGGAGAGTGATTGACTTCTGTATGTTAAAGCTTCTGTATATTAAACTCGTACCTGCAGTGCTATAATTGCTTATTCATTCCAGGGGTTTTTTTAGTTGGTTATTTTGGATTTTCTACATAGATGACCGTGTCATTTATGAGTAGTTTTATTTCTTCCTTCCCAACGTGTGTATCTGTTAGTTCCTTTTTTTTTTTTTTGTCTTACTGTATTAGCAACGGCTTCTAGACAATGCTGAAAAGGCATGATACGAGGAGGCATGCTTGCTTTGTAACTGATCTTAGTGGGAAAGCCTCAAGTTTCTCACCATTAAGTATGATGTTAGCTGTAGGGTATTTTTTTTTTTTTTTGTATATTTTAAAACCTCAGGTTGAGGAAGTTCCTCTCTATTTGTAATTTATTGAAAGTCTTTATCATAAATAGGTGTCGGATTTTTTCAAACACTTTGCCTGCATCTATCATATAGTTATGTGATTTTTCTTCTTTAGGCTGTTAATGTGATAGCTGATTTTCAAATGTTGAACCAGCCTTACATACCTAGGATGAATCCCACTGGGTCCTGGTGGGATTATATATTGTTGGATTTTATTTGCTAATATTTTGTTGAAGATTTTTGCATTTATGTTCATGAGAGACATTGGTCTGCAGATCTCTACGCACACACCCTCGTAGCATTACATTCTTATCCCCCTAAAGGCTGACCATCAGCTGATATCCAGTGACCCCCGCGTCTCCATTGCTTCTAACACCACTTGCTTGTTTCTTGTCACGCTCCATGTTGGCTGTAGGACAGCCGTGCTGGGTCCACCTCACCTTTATCAGGAGTCAGCCCGCCAGGGCAGGGTTCATCTAGAGAGCCACAGGTCCCCACCTCAGCAGAAGAAGAGCTCCTAGAGACCCCACAGGAGGTGGCCCTTGTCGCCCTCACACCTCATTGACTGAGCTGACTCCAGTGAGGGAGTGTGATCTTGCTGAGCGAGTCAGAACCCATTTGGGTCTTCCTCGGGGGTGGGGGTGGGTGGGGGGCGGCGGTTCATCCCTGGAGCCATAATAATTGAACTGCAAAGCTGGTTCACAGCTGGTGTGGACCGACATCAGGTTCAGAGCAGACGTTTTAAAGAGGAAAGGCCTGGCCTTCGCCCCAGTGCAGTAGGGAGATGCCTCAGCATGCTCTGGGCTGCCCCGGGGGCCTGGAGATTTAACAGGCCAAGAGAGATCACAGGCTGCCGGCTTGCTTTCTTCCTGTTTTCAAATTTAAATTTCAGTTAACATACAGAGCAGTGTTGATTTCAGGAGTAGAATTCAGTGGTCCATCACTTACAACACCCAGGGCTCATCACAGGTGCCCTCCTTAGTGCCCATCACCCATCCAGCCCAGCCCCCACCCACCTCCCTCCATCAACTGTCTGTTTTCTATAGGTAAGAATCTCTTGTGGTTTGTTTCCATGTCTCCTCTTTCCCCATTTCCCATGTGTTCACCTGTTTTGTTTCTTAAATTCCAGATATGAATGAAGTCGTACGGTATTTGTCTTTCTCCGATTTATTTCACTTGGCATAACACACTCTAGCTCCATCCACCTTGTTGCAGATGGCAAGATTTCATTCTTCTTGATGGCTGAGTAATATTCCTGTGTGTGTGTGTGTGTGTGTGTGTGTGTGTGTGTGTGTATCCATTCATCAGTCAATGGAAATTTGGGCTTTCTCCATAGCTTAACTATTGTTGATAAGGTTGCTATAAACATTAGGGTGCACGTGCCCCTTCATTCTGCACAGTGAAAGAAACAATGAGTGAAACTAAAAGGCAGCCTATGGAATGGGAGAAGATATTTGCAAGTGACATATCTGATAAAGGGTTAGTATCCAAACTATATAAAGAACTTACCAAACTCAACACCCAAAAAACAAATAGCACAGTTAGGACATGAATAGACACTTTTCCAAAGAAGACATCCAGATGGCCAACTGACACATGGAAAGATGTTCAACATCACTTATCGTCAGGGAAATACAAACCGAAACCACGATGAGATGCCACCTCACACCTCAGAATGGCTAAAATCAACAACATGAGAAACCACAGGGGTTGGCAAGGATGCAGAGAAAGGGGAGCCCTCTTGCATTGCTGGTGGGAATGCACACTGGCTGTTTCTTTCCAAGAGTGGCTGTCTTCACAGAACTTTCTCTCCAATCACTGAGCTCCATGGCTGGCCACAGGGTAGGTAGATAACACTGAGGGGCAGCAGGTGACATCAGGTCAGAAGTCCTCCCATGTCCCCTGCCAGTCCAGGTCTGTCTGACTCTCCTTGATTCTTTTCTAGCATGGGTCTGTTTTTGCTTGCACTCATGTGTGCATTTAGAGCGTCTGGTCTTAAAGGTAAGAGACTCATGCTTCTGTGACTCACCCACACTGCTCCTCAGTAGCCTGGCACTTGTCCCTGCCAAACAGTGCCTGTTGGAGGGGTGTGCCCTAACTTGCCCTCGTCCTGGAGACCGCCGTGTGGGCTTTTCCAATTTGGGGTTATTCTGAATAAAGCTAGTATGAACATCTTTCTACAAGTATTTTTGTGGACATATATCTTTATTGCTCTTGGATAAACATCTTGGATTGGGATTGTTGGTTCATAAGGTAGGTACGTATTTATTTTTATAAGAAAGTGTTAAGCTTTTTTTTTTTTTTTACATGCTGTCATTTATGGTTCTGTGAAAGACACGTGGAGTGTTAGCTGTCCAACATCCTTGCCAATATTTGGAATTATTTACATTTACCTTTTTTTTTAAATGTTTATTTACTTTTGAAAGACAGAGAGAGACAGCATGAGCGGGAGAGGGCAGAGAGAGAGAGGGAGACCCAGAATATGAAGCAGGCTCCAGGCTCTGAGCTGTCAGCACAGAGCCCGACGCAGGGCTTGAACCCACGAGCCGTGAGATCATGACCTGAACCGAAGTTGGACACCCAACCGACTAAGCCACCCAGGCGCCCCTGTGTTTACCTCTTTAAAAGAATATACAAACTTGGGGTGCCTGGGGGGGCTCGGTCAGTTTAGTGTCTGACTCTTGATTTCGGCCCAAGTCATGATCCCACAGTTCGTGAGATCGAGCCCCGAGTCAGGCTCTGTGCCACACCCATGTGGAGCCTGCTAGGGATCCTCTGTCTCTGCGTCTTTCTCTGCCCTTCCCCTGCTTGTGCTCTCTCCCTCTCTCCCCAAACAAACACGAAAGCCACCGAAAAGAATATATAAACCATACATTAATCGATAGTCTCACCCCTCTCTCCCACCAGGCCCACCTCCGGAGCCACTGATAAGTGGTAAAGCAGTCCGGTCCCGTGCTCCTCTCCCTGCCCGCCGTGGTCACACTGGTGGGGGGCTGAGGAGAGGCGAGGTCCTCCAGAGGCAAACCTTTAATGCGGATGGAGAGGAAGAGAGGAAAATGCAAGCACGGGTCATCAGAAGTCAGACCCTCTAGGACAAAAATCAGCCGATTTATGTTAAGGAAGATTCAGATACAGGTAAAAGTGTGGGCTTTGGGGTGAATGCACCTGACCTCAGATCCTGAATCCTCCCCTCACTGAGGGGTCTTCCTAACAGCCACAAGGCATTCGTGAGATGAGGGTATCGATACCAACGCCTAGTGCACGTGGATGAGGTGGGGGTTAAGTGAACCGAAGAAGTCCTAAGTTCGGTGCGGGGCCCGCACTTGGTGGGGCCGCTGCTGACGCTGCTGTTGGTACCCCATGAGGATCACAGACGGGGTTCCCACGTGCTCTGGAGGGGGTGGACTTGCCCAGCGTCTATGCCCTGCCCGCTGTGGGGGTGGAGGGCCCAGCCTGGGCGGCGACGTGGCGCCCGGAGCCTGAGGCTTGGAGCCTCGCTGCCAGTAGGCCTCTGAGGTCCCTGCGCTGGGCGTTGGGCTTGAGCTACATTGGACTCGAGGATTTTGCAAGTTTGGGGATGACAGAAAACACCCCCGAGATATTTTCAAGTACTTACCTTGCACACAGAGACATCCTTTATTGTTAAAATTCTGCCACGTGTTGGGTATCTGAGTAGCCGCTTGACGGGCAGAGTCTATTCATTCTCCATAAGGGCGCGTGAGGGGGGCCCTGTCCCCTCCATCTTTAGGTCACGCACGGGGACCCCGGGGCCCTTGCTCTCTGATCCACGGCCATCTGGCTGCGTCCTTGTCCCGGGAGGGGGCTTGCAGCTAGCAGGGGCCATCTCCCCCACTCGCTCCGGGCCTGCTTGGCCTGTCCCTGCTCCCCGCACGGGCCGTCTTGAGGTGAGCCTGGACATCTTCCTCCATGGTGTCGGCTCTGGGCCGGGTCCCCTGGGTCGCTGCCCTGCCCTCCACCGGCGGGAGTCTGAGCGGCTTCCTGAGCTGGTGCCCGCTTCCTTTCTGAGGAGCCCTGCACTGGCCTCCGTATCCTCCTTGGCGGGAGTCCCGAGGCCGCCACCCCCCAGGCCAGCAGGGAGGCGGCTACTTGTTTGCTCCCTTTCCGCTCCCCTCCCAGAAGAAGCGAGGGCCCAGAAGACAGGGTCTGTGTAGTTCACACTCTTGTTTACTGAAGTGGAAACAAAGGCACAGGCAGGAAGGCGCACATTGGGATCAAAGCAGTCCTGGCCCCTCCTCCCCCACCTCCAGCCGGGTCACCCTTCCCCAAACTCCTGCTGGAAACCCACCTTCTCTCTCCACCTCAGGACGGTCTCACCCGTCATGCCGTACTTTCTCAGCAAGCGTGAACGAAACGTATATGTGATTTAAATGTTTACTTCTTTTTGTGGCTGACAGACCAGCAAACCATCGTCTTCTCAAGAGCCGGGGTCGCATTTCATGCTGCTCTCTTGCTTTTGAGGCGGCTCCCCGACGTTTCATTCTGTCCCTGTCCCTTCACACATATGATCTGAGATTTCCTATGTATATGCCTTTCCCCGCCAGGGATTTCCTATTGGAATGGGAAGGAAAATAATTGTTAAATAAGCAGAGACAACCTACAATTGGGGGCTGAATCCAGCGATCTCTGAATCCAGTGCTGCGGCCGTCAGGGCGACAATGTTCGTGGGGAAGCCGTGGGGTCCGCACGGCTGCCGAGAGGGTGGACGCTCTTCCTACCTCCCCTGTGGGAGGAGAAGCATCGCTTCGGGCAGGAAATAGGGACATCCCGCAGGTTTGAAAAGATAACCAACTTGACAAAATGATGTCAAATTTCAGACCCACCTGGCCGGGACCTGCCACGTGGGCTGGTTAGGGTGAGGGAGCGTCAGCGTCAGGAGGGTGCCAGGCAGGGCCCAGCATCTCGGGGAGCTGGTCATGGTCTGAATCCTGGAGATGGCGGGCTGGAGGGAACAGCGTGGAGACTGGTCTGGAGCAGAGATGGCGGGCCGGAGGAGCAGGAGGGACTAGGCCACCAGGCGCTGATGCTGCCCGGACGGAGGCTGGAGCGTGGCCGGGATGGGGCGTCCGCGTGGCTCCCTCCCTTTCTCCCGGCACCTCGCAGAAATGGCGTGGCAGCTGTAAGTCAGATTCTGGGCGGTCTTTCCACTTCTTGCGAATATCCTGGGGTTTCTCACAAACATTCTCGTGACTCCCCTTCTATCCTCAGGGCATTTTCTTCTAATTCTGGGCCTACGGGTCTGCGCTTGGCTGAAGCCACTGGTGGAGGTTGGAGGAGGAATGGCCCGAGTGGGAGGAAGGCCAGTTTGTGTCCCCGTGCTCCTGGAATGTGGGCAGCAGGCTGCCTCCTTTCGATGGGGGTGCCGGGCCCGTGGGGCCTGTGCTTCCGAGGGGGGCACACCTGTGTCCCACAGCCCGTGGCAGTCGGTGGCAGCAGTGGGGTTTCCCAAGTGGTCACGGTGAGCCTGACCACTGTCATCACCTCTTCTGTCCAGCTCCTTGTCCAGTGTGGGCCCTGGCGTCCGGTGTGCAAAGGTGAAGGGGCGGGCGTGTGGCGGGCCAGGCCCGATGTCCCGGGGTCCCCGGGGCGGTGGCTCCTTCCCGGTGAGAAAACCAGCATCTGTCTTTAAAGACACTTACTTGTTCACCTAGTGTTTCCAAAAGTCATGCATTTCATTAGACTTTAATGGCATATAAACTGTAGATAAGCAAACGGCAAATATAGAAAGCACTCAGAAATCCACTACCCAGCATAATTATTACCATTTTGTTTTGTTTCCTATGCTTGTATATACAGGTTTTCTCCTTCCAAAGTGGACGTCTATGGCAGAAACCTGTAACCTATTTTCTCACTTCAAAGTCTCTTTCAATGGCATTTCTAGGCTATTAAACGTTCTGCCACAGCCTATTTTTTAATGGCCGCGTTTGTATAATAGTCCATTGCGTGGGCACGGTTTAATTTATTTAACCAGCTCCTCATTGCTGTGCCTTTGGGTTATTTTCCTAACTCTTCAACGTTTATTTATTTTTGGGACAGAGAGAGACAGAGCATGAACGGGGGAGGGGCAGAGAGAGAGGGAGACACAGAATCGGAAACAGGCTCCAGGCTCTGAGCAGTCAGCACAGAGCCTGACGCGGGGCTTGAACTCACGGGCCGTGAGATCATGACCTGAGCCGAAGTCGGACGCTTAACCGACTGCGCCACCCAGGCGCCCCTCAAAGTCATTTTTTTAATGTTTATTTATTTTTGAGAGAGAGAGAGAGAGAGAGAGAGCGAGCACGAGTGGGGGAGGGGCAGAGAGAGGAGGAGACACAGAATCTGAAGCAGCCTCCAGGCTCTGAGCCGTCAGCCCAGAGCCAGACGCGGGGCTCGAACTCACGGACCGCGAGATCGTGACCCGGCTGAAGTCGGACGCTTAACCGACTGCGCCACCCAGGCGCCCCTTTTCCTAACTCTTCATAGGTCCCTGTGTCCCCACACTGACGGCCTCTGCCTTCAAGGAGGTTGCGTAGTGAGGGGGCCTGTGTCTCCCTGGAGAGCGGAGGACCCGGGGGTCGTCGCCTGTAACACACGTTAGAAGCACGTGCGTGTTATAAGCAGGTGCGGCCTGGCCCTCCACACCCCCGCAGGAAAGGGGCTTGGGGAGCCGCACGACTGAGAATGTCGGTGTGAGGCTCTCTAGCTCTCACCCGGATCCCTTGTGTAGGACCCGGGGGTCCCCTCTTTCCGCCAACATCCCTGACCCGCGGCAGCGTCTCTGGCCGGCTTGCAGGTAGGACGAAATCTGACTTCCCACCGTCCTCGACTTGGTGGCTGTCTGGCCACGCGGCGTGGGCAGAAGAGCAAGAACGGTATTTACCCCCCACTGGCCACTGCTTGGGACCTGCCGCTCACTTGTGAGGACGTCCCGATGTCCTCCCCTTGGGCAGGGCCGTCGGCCACTTCACTGCCGATGGCTGACGTGTCAGAGCCCTGGCTGGCTGTTCCCCTGGGGTCGCGAGGGCTGCCTGGTGCTCCCGGTTAGCCGTGGGTGCACCGTGGAGACTGGCCACAGCCCTGTCACCCCGCGGGGTCGCATGCCGGAGGAAATGCGTCAGCTCCCCGGCCCGCCCTCCTCCCCGTGCCCTTTCCTCACTGGCCACCCCCCTCTGGGCCCTGGTCCTTTCCTGGGAGCCCCTCCCTTGCCCCAGTGGCTCTGTTAAACATGCTGGTCAGGCCTGGTCCACCTTCTGTTGCCAGGAGGGCGCAGGCCTCTGCTGGGAGCCAATTCCAGAGCGGTGAGCGGCCGCTGTGCGTCAGCCTTGGCTGCTTCCTGGGGAGGGACAGGCTCGCACCAGCCCTGCGGGGGGCGGGGGGGGGGGGGGAGCAGGAACCTCGCCCGGAGGATGGCACACGCCTGTCTGGCCTTCAGGAACCTCGGTGGAGAACTGCACACTCAGGCCCACACCTCCTGCGCTTCGTCGTGTGAAGTGAGCTCCTCTGTTCCGGGCCCCCCGGTGCCGCACGTCAGGGCCACCGAGACTCAGGCCTGCCCTCAGGGAGCTCCCTCTCTACCGGGGCAGGACTCACGTGGGGCAGAACTTCCCAGAACCTCTTTTGCTTGTGGGAAACCGAGGCCCAGAGGGTCTGGCGACTTGCTGGTCCCCTCAGGTCCGCTGGCCCTCGGGCTGAGCTGCCTGCGGTGAGGACACGTGGGGACAGGAGCTCGTCAGCCAGGCAGGGGTTAAGCGCCGCGGCTGGGAAGAGGCGCCTTCCTCCCGGGCCAGCAAGCTCAGTGTTTTCTGTTCTAAATATGGACAAGGGAGACGGTTATTTTTAGGAAGCAAATGGTAATGATTAGGGCTTTAAGATTCAAGTAGTGATTTAGTCATAAAAGCTGAATTCACATGCTACAGAAAAATAGTCTTTTCCTCTCGTTGATGATAGGGTTCCTTCAAGTGCAGTAATTGTTTGTCTCCTTATGAATGCACAACAGACAAGGGCATGCGATCAGTCTCCGCCCCGGGCTCGTTCTGGAGGACCAGGAAGAGGCTGCGGCCATTCAGCGCTGCGGGCGGGAGGGGGCGGCAGGCGTCCCGCCCCCCGGCACCCCTCCCCGCCCCGACGTCCACCGCAGGTGCTGGCCGCGTCCGTCCCGACCTCAGCACGCGGAGCCCGTACCTTTCGGTTTGGGCCCTAACAGGAAGCCTGCCCAGGCCTCCCTGTGTGGGCTCGCTGCTGCCCCGAGCTGAGTGCTCTGTGCTGAGTCCACCGGCAAAGGCTGTGTGCTCAGGGGGCCTCGGTGACTGTCCGTAACTCGAAGCTTAGGCCTCCTCCCTAGGCCCCAAAGAGCATCCGCCCCCCCCAGAGTGCTGGTCAGGACCAGGGACTTGGCGAGGGGGAGAGAAGGGAAACCCGGTTCTCTCTGAGGAGCAGGGCCCTGACGGCCGGTGCTCGGCCCCCTGGGGAGGCTCTCGGGTGGTTGGGGAGGGGCCAGGCTCGGAGGGTCCTCGCTGCCTGTGGGGCAGGCAGGCAGGGCATGGGGTCCACCCGGCTGTAATTCACCTTGGGCACCCCCCCCCAACCTTGGTTACTCTGGATGGAGTTCAATTCACTCTCACCTGTTGCCCAAACGGGTCCTACGTGCGTGATGTGTCTTCTTATCACAAGCAAGCCGGGAATCTTATAGATGACGTGCTGAGAAGCGCAAATAACTCAGCGGAGATTTATACCATTCCTGTCGATTTTCCTGTAAGACGTGGGCATTAGCAGGTCAGGCCTGTGGCGGTCAGCGCTGGGCGTTACCGACAAAAGAGCTAGTGCCCAGGGCGGGCCCTGGAGAGGGAGCGGGGAGGCGGCCTCTTTCAAACAGATGTGCAGGAAGCTGGGCCTCGTGTCCATGCGGGGGGGGGGGGGCGGGGGGGGGCGGGGGGCCCGGCCCCAAGACAGGTTGCCCTGGAGCAGGCCTGGAGGTGGTAGCTCTGGGGCAAGGCTGGGCCTTTTTATCTTTTTTTTTAACTTTTTTTAATCTTTATTTATTTTTGAGAGATAGCGTGTAAGCAGGGGAGGAGCAGAGAGAGAGGGAGACACAGAATCGGAAGCAGGCTCCAGGCTCCGAGCTGTCAGCACAGAGCCCGACACGGGGCTCGAACTCATGGACCGTGAGATCGTGACCTGAGCCGAAGTCGGACACTCAACCGACTGAGCCACCCAGGCGCCCCAAGTCTGGGCCTTTTGAGAAACAACTCTTGGCCTTCAGGTGGGCCCCCTCCCTGCCCTCTGGTGACCTGGGGGCACTGAGGACAGTGGCGGACAGATCTGTGCACACCTGAGTGTGAGGCCAGCCTGGCTCTCTGAGGACCTCATTCTGGAAGGAGCAGTTTTCCCAGAAGAGGAGGCCCCACAGGCAAGGGGAGGCAGGGGTGCGGTCAGGGAAGCCCAGAGTCCGGCAGGGGAAGCACCTGAGGACACAGGAAAGCAACCCAGGGAGTGAGAGCCCACCAGCCAGTCAGGGCCTCTGCCCCAGGACCCCCGAGAGTCCCCTCCTCCACGCCCACGGGGACCCAGCTAAGCTGGGTGCCCAGGTCTGTGCCCGGCCGGGTGGGCGCTCCTGGGGTCCCTGCTGCCCAGCACACCCTCCCTGCATCGCCCACGGCACAGTTTGGGGGCCATCGCGTCCTGCTCAGTGCCAGTGACCCTTGTGTCCTATGAGATTATTTTATAATCCACTAGATTGCTCCATAACCCGACTAGTTTACCTCACAAGAAGCTAGGTTAGGGACAGTGGCTCCGGCCTCACTCAGGGCACAGAGGTGCTCAGCGAACGCCCTGGGTTTCGTGGCTCCGGCCCCGCTGTGTTCTCCGGCAGGCTGTCTGACCGCTCGGGGCTTCTACAGTTTCCGCCGTTGAGTTGCTCTGTTTCTGAAAGGGCGCGGCAGACGGCGTCTGTGGGGCTGCAGTGGCTAACGGTACTAACGGTTTTGTGTTTTGTCTCTTTGGTGACCCAGGCCTGCAGCTGCCCTCTGGGGCGCCCGTGGCCTCACACGGCCTCGCACGGCACATCTGCGCTCGTTTCCTCCGGGGGTTTATGCCGTGGGGGCCGGAGCTCGCCTGTCTCCCAGGGGCTCCCCCGGGACAGCGGTCCCCGTTGCACGATGACACCCTCTGTGTCTCACTCTCCCCGACGCCAGCCCGGCTCCTCATTGGGAAGGAAGAGCATGGAACAGAGGCGGCTTCCCTGTCCAGTCTGGCGCGTGTGAAGGTCAAAGGTCGACTTGAACAACACCAACCCTCACCATGCGGGTCAGACTCGATCACCGGTCTGCACGAGGAACAGACCTCGCCGCTGGCTCTCGGGTCCGCGGACGGCTGCTGCTTCGTGGCGGTGGTGGCCACTGCGCATTCAGTCCACAGACAGCGGGCGTGTGGCCACGCTTCCTCCTTGTATCCCACGTGACCCAGAGGGGACACTGGCCGGCAAGGATGGACGTGCAGCAAAGGAGACAGACTGGAAGTTCTGGGAGGCACAGCCGGCCATGGGCGGGGAGACTCTGGATGGCCGGAAGGATGGGAGAGGGTCACCGACAAGAACAGTCCGAAGCTGTCCCGGAAGAAGGGGCTCTGCGGACAGGGCCAAGGGTCCAGCCTTGGGAAAAGGCCACCATCCCCAGGCCGCGCAGACCTCCCGTGGGGGTGGCGGGCGGGTGGGAACCCCACAGGGGCCTCTGGGCCGTGCCGACTTGGGGCCCGAGTCAACCTCAGTATGAATCTCCACTCTGACACCAGCCAGCTGTGTGACCCCGAGGAACGTCCTCGGGCTTCTTAGACCTCATCCCAAATGAGGCAACTAACACGTGCATTTAGAACACCCCCTGACGTGTGTTGGTTGGTGACTGAACGGTGATGCGTGTGAGGCAACCAGCACCTAGTGTGTGTTCAAGACGTGTCACGTCTCCTCGCCCCTCAGTGCTGCCGTCCTGAGGAACACCCGGGCCCCCAAACTGGACAGCTCTCTGCTACGTTTAGCCCATAAATCGTGTCCCCGGTACTGTGTCTCTTCAACGACCTTCTGTTCACCTGCTGAGCTGGGGGAATGCCCTCAGAGCTGTCGTCTCAGGGAGTCCCGTCGGGTTTCTGGGAACCTGGCTGCAGCAGGGTGCGATTCTAGATGGTGGGAGGCCAGGGCCTGGGTGGGGAGCGGGGGGGCCCGGTCAGGCGGGTTAGGGTTCTCCGGTCCCAGTCCACCCCTGGGAGTGGACGGTGTGTCCCAGCCCGGAGCTGGGAAGGACGGTGTCGAGGGCACGCCTGGCACGGGTCACCTGCCATCGTGTCGTTCTGTCTGAGCCCTTTCTCCTTGTTTGTAAAAATGTACTCAGGGAAGTTGATATGTTAAATAAACTATATGGATGCTACACTAGAGGCACTCAGTAAATATTATTTGATCTGAAAAGAGTTGATTTTTCATGAAGATTAAGAGATCAGGTGTCGGTTGAAAATACCAGTCCTGTCCATTCCCAACTTCAGATGTCCTCAGTCACCGTCTGTATTGCACAAGTTGTACCACGGACTTAAACCCGTTGGGACAGACCCTTCCTGGGCCCAGGTCACCGTGGGGCCTTGAGGAGCCTAGAAGGTACTAGAAAAGTCATCCCTGAACAGAGGCCTCTCCCTCTGAAACGGAATTACAAAAACACAGAAAGGGGAGAGGATTCTGTGTTAGCAACAAGGTCTTCTGGAAACATTGGCAGGCTTTCTGTCATTTGGGTGTGTTGGGTGCAGGCGATAATGTGGGGTGCAGGTGGCATGTGGGGTGCAGGTGGTAATGAGGGGTGCGTGTGGTTAGATGGGGTGCATTTGTGGCCACTGAGAAGGACAGCGGGAGGCCTTAGGCTGCATTTGTAGTTCATCAGGCTGGGACTGGGAAAGCTTGGGGCTCAGGTGTGAGAGGGACAGCCAGGGCTGCAGCAGGGAGGGGGGGCCCCTATTTCTGAACCGAAGGCAAATCGGGGAGGCGCACTCTGGAGCCAGCAGCACCTGCCTGAGCAGCGGGGGAGGAGTCACAGCTGTGCCACGTTCCGAGGCAAGTTCTCGACGTCCCTGGAAAGCTGGCTGGCTCCACGAGTGGTCCCCGGGGAATAGCGAGCGCGGGGACAGGGGATCTTCCTGTCCCCCTCCTGCTCACTTTTTCGTGACTCCTGTAGAGAAAGATGTTCTTCTAGTTTGTTAATGGCCCGCTTTCTGGAAGCACTGAAGACGCTGCCCAGGTCTGGGCGGGGGCGAGTTTGCGGGGACCCTCTCAGGTCAGTGTGGGTGTCCAGGACAAGCTCACGGAGCCCTCCTCAGGACGGGCGCCTGTCCTCGGGACCCAGAGGCCTGGGAGCAAGGCGCTTGCAGAGAGTGCTCCTCAGAGCCACCCTGAGCCTGTCAAGTTCCGGGAGGCTCTTAGCCTGCAAGAGTCGTGAGGTTGGAAGCTGGAGCCACACCCTCGCGGAAGCTCCCTGCCGGTGAGCTCCTTGCCTGTCCCCTCCGGATCCCCACTGAGGTCTGTGTCAGGCCACACGGCTGCCCCTGTCCCTCAAAGCGCTTAGCTGAGGCCTACGGCCGGACCCCTTGGGGCCTGCAGCTTTGGGGCCACGGGCCTCGGTGGGGTGCGCCTCGACGCAGCCCCCGTGGAGCTCCCGCCGGGCTGGGGGGATGGTCTCAGTCCCCCATGGTGCTCTGCAGGCTCCGGGGCCCCCACCCACTTCTGTTTTCCTCAGCCGCCGATGCCCGGGCGCCCACTGTGGCACAGACGCTGCCCAGCTAGGGGCAGAGGGCTTTTACTTGGCGGTGGGTGTTTTAGGAAGGTGCCATCCTGTGAGCCGCACACCAGGCCCGCCCCGCGGAGAGGGCTGGTGGCTGAGAAGGGGGGCCAGCCAGGGGAGCCTCTGCTTGGTCCTCCCCCCACCCAGAAGCGAGACCCCGCGCTCCCCAGTCCACGAGTGCCCAGAGAGAGAAGGAGGGAGCTAAATCATGGAATATTTTCACAGACGCGTGCGGATGTGCTGGGATATAAAACGAAGAAGGTGTGTTTTTTCAGACTGTTTGATGTTAAAGGTTGCAATCAACTTTGCAGAGGCAGGGAAGTCGGGGAAAAGGCACAGCGGAGACGCAGTAAATTTTGTTCAGAACAGGAAAAAGAGCAGTGCGATGGGAAAGCCGATAATGGGAGAGAAAGAAAGTCTATTTCCTGTTCAGCACTATCAGCCTTGGCGCAGAGCTGGAGAAAACGGAATCTAGAAGCAGGACAGTCGTGATAAGAGCACCAGGCAGCCGGGGGCAGGCTTCACGCCGGAGCCCGAAGGACGCGCACGGACGAGTGGTGACGGACGGGAAGTACCAGGAAGGGAGCGGGTCGGGAAGCCACGGCGGGGCAGAGGGTGACATAAGTGCACGGGGGCGGGCACAGGAGGAACCTTCTGAGAGCAGGTGGGGAAGGGGCCCTAGTGCGAGAGCAAACACAGACGAGGCAAGGCTGGGTGCAAAAGACAGGTCGGGGTGGGGGGCGGAGAAGCCCTCGAAGACTTTGGGGGTCTTCCGCTGCGATGGTGTCCAGAGCGGAGAGTGACGGACTCGAAGCCAGCTCGCTGCCTGCTTCTGTCCGGGATTACACGGATGACAGAGCTCCCCATCCGTGACGGCGCACCTCCCCCAGGGACGCACCAGACCCAGGCCCTCCGGGCTCAGACCTCTGCCCCGTCCACTCCAGACCCGCATTTCCCACAGAGGTCCCCGCTGTGAGTGTGTGCCCGGCCCGGGGCGTGCTGCTGACCTGGTGGACGAGGGGTCGCTCAGGTCGGGTTTGCCGAGACACGGCTTGCAGCCCACCACTGTCCCTGACACTGGTTGGGGGTGGGGAGCCCGTGTGGCAGGGAGCTATGGGCGGCCCCTGGGACTGCGGGTGGCCTCCAGCCCCAGCCAGAAAGGGGCCGGGCCCCTCAGTCTTGCAGCAGGGAAATGAACACTGCCAGCCCGAGGGACCTGGAGGGGTCCTTCTGCAGTCAGGCCTCAGGATGAGACCCCAGCCCGGAGACACCAAGACTGCGGCCTTGTGAGTTGGGCACCCAGCTGAGCCCTGCCCAGACTCCCAACCCACGGAACCCGGGTCCCAACGTGGCATGTTTAAGCCACTGACTGTGTAGTAATTTGTTACACAGCCACAGAAAACTAAGGCAGTCATCCCAAGGCCACACTGTGTAGATCTCAATACAGGACATCCCCCCGAAGGACCCAGCTTTCCTTAAATACCCATCACACCTCGGTCATTCTTGGATTTACATAAGCACTTCTGACATGCAGGAAACGAGCAAGAGCGTCTGCTGAATGCCATGAGGCCACGGGCTCCGAGAGCGACCTCCACTTGTGACGAAGCAGGGCCATGCTCCCCAGGTGTGAGCTTTTAGACTTCCGTTTCAGCTGACTTCTGCCCAACCGCCCCCGCCCCAAGTCCCGACGGACTCACACTGAGCCTTTTTCTCTCTGGAGCCAAAGATCTGGCCTTGGTCACCCGCCTTCATCGGCATCTTCTCCTGTGGGCCTTCCCACCGCGACCCCACCTCCTCGCGAGGACGTGTGGGCCTCTCCCTTCACTGCTCACACCATTGTTGATTCTGAATAACACGCGGGACTGGTCCACAGTTTGAAGAGTGAACCAGTTCCGTTTTCTTCAATGCAGCAAACTCTTACTTCCGATGGGCTCTGGTCAGGAACCGGGGTTGGTCCAGGACAGAAGATGAACACGATGTGGCTCTGGCCTCCAGGGCTGAGTCAGCTGGGGAGGGGTGCGGCCCTCCATTCGCCTCCCTCCACTTGCCTCCCTCCAGCCTCCGTGATGCCCGCGTCACCCTGCTACGTGGCACACCGAATGCTCTTTCGTTTTTGGCTTCTCCTTTGAGCAACCTTAATGGTGTCCTCAAACCGCGTTGCCAACCGCAATGTCCTAGTCCACTCTGTCCGGGACCAGGGCCTGAGGCAAATTATAACCCACCTTAGCATCTGTTTTATAAGGCAGCTCTCAGGGTGCCTGGGTGGCTCAGTCGGTTAAGCGTCTGAATTCGGCTCAGGCCGTGATCTCACGGTCCGTGAGTTCGAGCCCCGCGTCGGGCTCTGTGCTGACAGCTCAGAGCCTGGAGCCTGCTTCCGATTCTACGTCTCCCTCTCTCTCTGCCCCTCCCCTGCTCACACTCTGTCTGTCTCTCTCTCACACAAATAAATAAACATTAAGAAAAAGAAATTTATAAGGCAGCTCTCACCTTCCCAGGGGGAGTCCCACAGGACAACAACAGAACGTATAGTGGAACAGCGGACACGTGGGGAGCTGCCTTCCCAGCCAGAAGGCCTGCGCTCTGGGTGTGTGGTCCCGGGGGACATTGGGTGGAGCCAACAGCAGGCACAGAATCGCCCAGAGAAAGGTCGACTGGGAAGCACACCCACTGCCTAAATGTGGTGAGAACCAAGAGCTCCTCAAGGGCAAGGAACACTCGCAGGCGCTTTGTGGGGGGCGAGGCCACAGGAGCAGAGGCGACCCCAGCGGCGGGGCCTCCTGCCCGGGGCAGACACCCTGCCGTTCCACCGTCCTGGCCTGTCCCCGCCCGGGTCCAGACTGCTGAAGCATCAGGCGCAGAGAAACCGCTTGGGTCTCTGCCTTGGCAGGTGGCCGGTGGTTGAGGATAAGCACGGTCGTTGCACGGTCGTTCCTATCAGCCCTCGGGCCACAACAGTGGATGGGGCCCGGAGCACTCGGCATTATGGGTAATTGGGAAGGTGACCTGGAAGTATCAGGGGAAGAAGGTGATCCAGGGTGAGGGCCTGGTTTCACGGCTTCTGTGGGCCAGGGCGTCTGGTGGGGCGGCAGGGGACACGTGGGCAGTGGGGAAGCTTGGACCAGTCTGGCCAGAGCCACGCAGGAGGTTGGAGGGGAAGCTCAGGCTAGTGCAGTGGCCCAAGGTGGGTCTGGGTAGGAAGACATCACTGGCCAGGGGACATGAGCCAGGGTCTCCCTGGTTGGCCTGTCATGATGTGGTGGTCATCCTGGCACAGGGCCTGGGGACCACACAGGGTGACCTCGCATGGGGCCTGAAGACCATGCTGGGTCAGCTTCGCATGGGGCCTGGAGCCCATGTCGGGTCACCTTGCACACTGGGTCACCTCGCATGGGGCCTGGGGACCATGCTGGGTCAGCTTTGCACAGGGCCTGGGGACCATGTTGGGTCACCTTGCATACAGGGTCACCTCCCACAGGGCCTGGGGACCACGTTGGGTCACCTCACATGGGGCCTGGGGACCATGCTGGGTCAGCTTCGCACAGGGCCTGGGGACCACGCTGGGTCACTTCACGTGGAGCCTGGGGACCACGCTGGGTCACCTCGCAAGGGGCCTGGGGACCACGCTGGGTCAGCTTTGCATGGGGCCTGGGGACCATGTCGGGTCACCTTGCACACTGGGTCACCTCACATGGGGCCTGGGGGCCACTTTGGGTCACCTCCCACGGGGCCTGGGGACCATGCTGGGTCAGCTTGGCACAGGGACCTGGGGACGATGCCAGGTCACCTCAGCACAGGGGCGTGTCTGGGCTGATCCAAAGAGACCGCGGTATTGTTCATCCCTGTCCCAGGCAGGGGAAGGAAGTCACTGTCCATTGTCATGAAGAAGCCAGCGACATCTGCAATACTAATTCTTAGTTAACAGACTAGTTGGCCAAAATGAAACGCAACCAGAAAACACACAGAGGTGGGGCGCATCTGCCGTGGACCCTTGTAGCGCAGCCCCCCTCCAACGCCCGCAGACACGGCCCCAGCAGTGCTGAGTGCCGCGAGGAGGGAGAGGGCAGCCAGCTTGGGTTGGCTGTGCACAGGGGGCGGGTCACCTGCCGTAGGGTGAGTGTCCTGGGGCCCGGAGCCCCCCGCTGCCCAACGGGGAGGTGAGGGTCCTGGGGCACCCGTGTCTTGCATTCACTCCAGTGGGCAGGACTGGACACAACTCACCAGGAGGGCAGTAAGCACTTTGCCCTAAGTGCACACGAAAACTTCCAGGGCACGGGATTGGACACTTATGACTGTTGCCTCCCATCAAGGGGCGCATCTCCCTTCTGGTGGTCTGCACGTCTGTCTGTCTGCCCCCTCGCCAGGCAGAGGGTCTGCAGGTACGGCAGACCTGCTGATGGGGGATCTGGGTGGGGCCCCGTGGGTCACTGAGCCGCTCAGGCTCCCCTGCAGTTCCCCCTGCGGGTTCCTCCGTGGGTTCCTCTGTGGGGTCCCCTGTGGGGTTCCTTTGTGGGGTCCTCTGTGGGGTTCCTCTGGAGGGTTCCTCTGCGGGGTCCTCTTTGGTGTGCTCTGTGGGGTCCTCTGTGGGGTGTGGAGCCACTCAGACTGTTCTCTGCCCTCTTCCTCTGGTGGCCTCCTCCCTGGGACACGCGGGCTGGCTCTCATCATCGGGGATGCCAGACACCGATGGTCTGAACCGCTCTCCTTCCCTTCCAGGTGTCCCTTCCCTGGGAAGGGCGGACAGCTTCCTGACGGGTATGTGGTCTGTGTGCAGCCGGCAGATGCAGAAGCCGGGCCTGGGTCCCTGAGGGGAAGGAGAGCATGTGGCTCTGTAGTCCCCAGCCCTCAGGCCCGGCAGAAAGGTGAGGGCCGGAGCCTGGAGGGCGGTGCTCGACGTGGGGACCTGTGGGCCGTCCAGGCAGGTAGACGTGATGGCAGGTGGCTGGGGCCTCCGAGGTGGCACAGGGACATTCTGTGACGTGCAGGCCTCCTCAGGGCCACTCCAGAGGAATTTTAGATGGTTAGAGGCTTTCAGAAGCCCCAAGTCCCTGACTGTATGTACCATTTACAAAATTAAATTCCACAGAGTGAAAGACCTTAGCAGAGAAAACCAGAGTTCCAAAGCAGTAGAAACGGGAGAATATTTTCGTAATCGTGGGGTAGGGAGCCATTCTCAGGTAGGACAGAGAAGCCAGGTAGCATAGAGGGCACGCGGGGGATCCTGCTGCTTCGGGGGCACCAGAGCGACCGCGACAGAACGAGGCCGGCGTGGACAGGAGCTGGAACACACCTCTGCCAAAAGCAGGAGAAAGATACTTCCTATACCTTAGAGACAAAACATGCGTGACCAACAGGAAATGGCCAAATAAATATGAACAGTTTGTAAAGCAGAAATGCAAAGGACTCATAACTGTTTGAAAACAGCCCCCCCTCCCAGGAGGTCAGGAGACCGCCGTGGAAAACTCGGATTTCCCTCTGGGCCGGGAGAACGGGACGCATACGGTCTCCAGCCACGGTGGGGCTGCGTCTCACAAATTCTTTCAGAAGGTGGCATGTAGGACGGAACAGGCGTTTATTTAGCACCCCTGCCTGAATTTAAATTGCACATATTCTACGACCCATCTGTTCGTCTCACCGTGTGCCCCGCAGGACCGTGGGCAGGAGCCCAGGCGCGGTGGACAAACACCAGCGGAGCAAACGGGGGAAGCGGTGTTTCAGCTGCACTCTGGGTGACAACGTGTGCTTGTCTGTGGGGCTTTAAGGGCCTCTACACTGACTCAGAAATTAATCGAAAAAAATAATTTCACCCAGATGTTTGCATACATCACGGATGTATAGTTCCAAGTCTTTAAAAAATACACATTCTACATTTAATATACGTTAAAATAGTGTTTTTAACATTTAAAAAATTATATATGATCCATTTTCTTATCTAGGCTTCTCATCAAAAGCTTTCTTATATTGGGTGAAGAATTAACAGTAATTCCTAGCATTGCTTTAAGCAACTTAACCGATATTATGAGTTTGGTTGTAAGTGCAGAGATCTTGATATCCCCGGCACCAATTTCCGAGGCCAGGGCAGCCAGCGGGTTTGGGGACAGCCACACACGTTCGTCCGGCCCGCTAACCGACCGTCTTCCTGAGTCGTGTTCCGAGGGGCACAGAAGGGGGGCCCGTGACACAGGCACTGAGAAGGCACCGAGAGGGGCCCGTGACACGTTCCTGCCCGATGCAGCAGCCCACGGGGACGGTCACAGCACTCACAGCCGCGGCTGCCGTGACCCCAGAGCCAGGGACCGGCCACCCTACGGCCGAGTTCCGTGTGGGACGCGTGTGCGCCTCACGGCAGGGACGGAGAAACGGCCGGCCGTCAGTGAGCCCGGGCAGGGGCCGCGGAGGGCAGCACGGGGACTGCAGGGGGAGGCTGGGGTCTGCCAGGCTGCGGGGAGAAGCAGGTCTGCCCCGCGTGGCTCCTGGGGCCCGGTCAGTGTTGACGTGGCCTCCCTGACAGGCTGCTGTCCTGCCTCCGGGTGTGGGGGACGCCGCACTGGGGCCCAGACTCCCCGTCCGTGCCGCTGTCCCCGCAGGTCCCTTGGCCATGGCCCCACCGCCCACACGTCCCAGGGGTGCTGCCGGCTCAGCTCTTGTGGCGCCTGCCCTCGCTGCCCCATGTCCAGGCCCGGCCGAGGCCTCGGCGCCCCGCGCCTCCTGGCCTAGAGCCCTTCCTGCGTGGCACCCATGTCCTCCTTAGCGTTCCTCTGTTTCTCCAGAGCCCCACGACCTTGCCTTTGTGGTGATGCCATGAGCCCCCACACCTCACCCTTGCAGCCGTGGGTGCGGCCCGCTGCTCTGTCAGGCCTCCCGTAGCTGCGCTCGACCCTTTCTTCTCCCTACCTGCCAGGCTCAGGCTGGACCTACACCCCTCCTCGGGCCCAGTGCAGGTGTCTTCAGCCTAGATCGTAAGCTTCCTGAGGGTAAGGAAACACACCCTGTGCCTCTGGTCTTCCTAGCGGCTCCTGGCAGAGCTCCAAACCTGACGGGATGCCCCATGCAGCTGCCTCAGTGCAGCGGGTGACGGCGGGGCCCGTGAAGGCCCTGTGTCCTGAAGCTAAGGCTCTGGACGGACGGGTGTGGAGCCAGGCTACGTGGCGGAGAGGAGGCCCCGCGCTCCAGCTGACGCGCCGTGCTTCCTGCCGCCATCGGGCCACACGGCCCAGCTCCTTCTAGTCGGCTGGTCTCTCGCTTCCCACGAGAACAAGTCACTCCCCGCCACCACCGTCCTTGGGCTGGGCAGACACCGTATTCTGTGTGGTTTTCTGCGTGAAACACACCCTCTATGATCTGCCGTAAACATAAGTAATTGGTATAAAGCCAGTTGGAAACACTTCATTGCAAATGCAGACGAGATTAACGACATCGTCCTGGTCACCAGCGACTTCTCAGACATTTCACTTCGGTTGTATTCTATTTTCAGCAAATGGAAAGATTAATTCATGGCCCTGTCTCTACAATAGGCTCTTGGTGTCTTAGGCCTGAGAAGGAAAAGTGGGTCATCCAAAATGTAGCACAATGATCTTGCGAGAGCCCAAGCATGGAAAAACTCAAGAAGCATTTTAATCCAAATGTCTTTTATTCTTGGATAAAGACGTGGTTTCATAAAAAGACAAGGACGGGCTCTTGAGTCATCACGGGTCTTTTGTTCAACGCATATTCATTGATGTCCGAGCTGTGCCAGGCATATGTGCACGAAATAGGATCCTGGCTCTTGAGAAAATCACGCTGCGGTTGGGAGACAGAGCAGAAACAGAACAAAGACAATAAATATTGTGTTAAGCGGGAACTGCGGAAAAAATGGTGGGAGCAGATCGTGGAAGTGTGGAGTCTGAGGACCGAGGGAGGCCCGGCCCGGGGAGGTCCCGACGGCTGGGGAAGGGCAGGACCGGCTGGCGGGCTTGGGGTGCGAGCCAAGCGGGGTGCAGACCCGGGCTGTGGGAGCCAGGAAGGGCCCGAGCTTCCGGCCGTTTCCGCCGGCTCTCTGCCTTCCCTCCAGGTGGGCGCCACGACCTCGCGTGCCTCTGTGGCTGTGCGTGGTACACGCGTCTTTGCAAGCAGAAGGCGGGCGCGTGGCTGCCTTCCCCAAGATAGCCTCTGTGTTCCCAGCTCTGGCTGACACGGCAGCCTATGATTTGGCCTGTGCTCCTGGAACGGCCCACACAAACACGCTTTCCTGTTAGATGTTCGTCGATGAGGAAAGCAGGGCCCTGGGGAGGGTCAGCTGCGAGGCCGCGGCTGGCCTCGGTAAGGGACAAGGCGTTACCTTGGGCGACGGTGGGGCCCCAGCAGAGCGCTCACGACGCTCCAGTCTTGGCCCCAGTGAGGGGAAGGAGCGTTAACCCACACCCCGAGCGGATGGTTCCCACAGATTTCCGGTAATGCTGTTCCCGGAGCTCCTGGGAATATTGGACGTTCTGAACTCTTGCACAGAGTTATTTCAAGGCGTGTAATTAACTGAGAGTACCACATAACACACCTCAGCTTTGAAGTCTGAGGGCTTTCTCGAACACAGAGGATTTTTGGATTACGCACCGCAAAGTCAGCGTACTGCTCCTGGAGACGATTTGTGTCCCTTTTCCTCGGCAGGGACACACGTGAGTCCTCGAGGTATTTACCTCGGGTCCAAACGCTCTCGTTTCTACCCAGAGGCCTCCGGCTCGTCCTGTTCATGTTCCCACATCCCCTGCCCGAGAAATGGAGAGGTGGCAGGCCACCCGGCAGGGCCGTGAGGCCCGACAGTGCCGAAGCGTGGGAGGCGTGGGGCTACGCGTGGCTCCCGGGAAGCAGCAGCCAAGATGCGGAGGAAGCAAGAGCTTCCTTGTGATGAGCGTTTTCCATCCACTGATGAATTCGGGAAAAAGTGGCTTGTCACTTTTGTGTGCAGCCACAGCGGTCGGCGCTGAGGACGTGCGACGCGATGTCTGCTCCTCTTCCGGCCGCTGGGGGTCCAGAGGTGCGAGGGCCCCGGCCAGTGTGCTGTTCCGAGCCTGGGGTCTCACGGGAGCGCCCGCCTCAACGGCACCTTTCCCGCTGTGATCAGTCCAAGGGGCTCGTCTGCGCTTCTACCAGCCCCACTGCCGCCCACAAAGACGCGCTCTTTCCTCCGGAGTCGACCCCGAGAAGGCTCACACGTGGCCTCACACCGAGCCATCCAATTCTTGTCCTATTTAAGCCTGATTCTCCGGGAAGGGATCTCTCCCTTGAGCCAGCTCTTAGACAGGCAGCCGTAGGCGGCCAGCGCGCCTCATTAACGCTCTGGGTCCCAGACGACCGACGCGTCCTAGACACTCAGAGTAGGAAGACCTGTGAATAAACGTGTGCCATCGAATGTCCCACCCAACCCGTTTCCAACAGATCCACAGAACGAGCCCTGCTGGTTGGATGGCAACAGGGCTCGTGGCTGAGCCCTTTACAGGCGAGCTCCCCACACTTTCCAACGCGTCCCTGTCCTGGTGCGGGACCGGTGTCCACTGCCCACCTGCGCACGGGCTCCGCCTGGGAACGAAGCTGCCATGGGGCTTCTGCAAATGGCCCGAGCTTCTGCGGCCTGTGACGCACGCCGAAGGCACACCTCAGGCACACCTCCATAAACACCGGCAGTAAGATGTAATTAAAGGAAAAGCAAACGGACCTATGATTAGGTAAAGACGTCGAAAGTCAGGCGCGAGTCGCATGTGGGGCGACGAGGCCCAGCTCCCCTGGCCACGTGGGTGACCGCGTCTGGCTCTGCCAGCCCTGAGCCTCCCTGGGTGAGCTACTCACCTCTCTGCCTCTTCCTGAGACAAACGAGAGAGAAAATAACGCCCACTTCATAGGGATGTGAGCAAGGTCAGTGCGTCCCCTGTGCAGCCTTATCCGCTCTTGGCCCTGTCTGAGCTCAGTTAGCTCATTTCCCCCAGAAGGTTTGTCAGTGTCAGTGTCAGCATTAGCGTGGGCATCGGCCGTTAGCTGTGCGCGCCTGCCTGCTCCGCTGTGGGCTTCTCCTCAGGGAAAGGGATGCCCAGGGCTCTGTGCCTGTCACAGGGACAGCGTGTGAGGCGGGCCAGCCGGGCCGCACCCTTCTTCCCAACCTCAGGGGAGTTATTTTACTCCTCTGTGGTCTGAGAAACTGTGCGTGTCAAGCTTGTGCTCGTTGGGGAAGGGCAGAGCGGGCGCCGTGGCTTACCGTGGCCACCTGTGGGCGGGGCTGCAGATGTAAGCTTTTCAAGGTCTCAGCTCCCGGCCCTGGGACCGGGGCAGTTCTGGGCCACCTCTCGGGAGCAGGGGATAGTACGGGCCTGTAGCACAAAGATGCTGCCTGATTTAAGGGACTCATGCTGCTTCTGGACAGTTAGTGGTCCCACAGCTGACGTGGGGCCGTGAGCTTTTGCATCCCCTAGCCTGGGGACGGGGGTGGGGTCCTAAAAAGTGCACCCTCTGCAGAGCCGTGGCCGCCCCACTGGTGACGTGGCCCCCGTGGGTCAGTTGGGACAACGCACACGGAGTGCTCCTAGCCAGCACTACTGGCTTGGGTTTCTGGAACGCGCCCCATGCTGGGTAGAGACTGGAACTTTCCTCACCTCACAAACCTGTTAAGAAACAGGGACGGCGCCAGCCCCAGTCCCCGTGGCCGCGGCCCTCTGACCTGGAGGGGGCTCCAGCTTTTTCTCGGTAAGTTCTGTCCCCACACACTCCTCCTCGTGTGACATTCTCTTCCTTCACAGGCGTGAGGGCTGCACCCGGGAAGCGAGAGCGTCCGGCCTAGTCCTCGAAGTGGGAGGGCCCGTGAGGCTACACGCAGCTGCTCCTCTTGCGGCTGCTTCTCCTCCTCCTGCTGCCCCTCCTCCTGCTGCTTCTCCTCTGCTGCTCCTCCTCCTGGTGCTGCTCCTCCTCCTGCTGCTCCTCCTGCTGCTGCTTCTCCTCCTCCTGCTTCTCCTCCTCCTGGTACTTCTCCTCCTCCTGCTGCTGCTCCTCCTCCTCCTCTTGGTGCTCCTCCTGCTGCTGCTCCTCCTCCTCCTCTTGGTGCTCCTCCTGCTGCTGCTCCTCCTCCTCCTCTTGGTGCTTCTCCTCCTGCTGCTGCTCCTCCTCCTCCTCTTGGTGCTTCTCCTCCTGCTGCTGCTCCTCCTCCTCCTCTTGGTGCTTCTCCTCCTGCTGCTGCTCCTCCTCCTCCTCTTGGTGCTTCTCCTCCTGCTGCTGCTCCTCCTCCTCCTCTTGGTGCTTCTCCTCCTGCTGCTGCTCCTCCTCCTCCTCTTGGTGCTTCTCCTCCTCCTGCTGCTCCTCCTCCTGCTTCTCCTCCTCTGCTGCTTCTCCTGCTGCTGCTTCTCTTCCTGCTTCTCCTCCTGCTGCTGCTTCTCCTCCTCCTGCTTCTCCTCCTCCTGCTGCTTCTCCTCTGCTGCTCCTCCTCCTGGTGCTGCTCCTCCTGCTGCTTCTCCTCCTGCTGCTGCTCCTCCTCCTCCTCTTGGTGCTTCTCCTCCTCCTGCTGCCCCTCCTCCTGCTGCTTCTCCTCTGCTGCTCCTCCTCCTGGTGCTGCTCCTCCTGCTGCTTCTCCTCCTGCTGCTGCTCCTCCTCCTCCTCTTGGTGCTTCTCCTCCTCCTGCTGCCCCTCCTCCTGCTGCTTCTCCTCTGCTGCTCCTCCTCCTGGTGCTGCTCCTCCTGCTGCTGCCCCTCCTCCTGCTACTCCTCCTCCTCCTCTTGGTGCTTCTCCTCCTGCTGCTGCTTCTCCTCCTCTTACTGCTCCTACAGCTGCTCCTCGTGAGGCTGCTGCTCCTCCTCCTGCTGCCCCTCCTCCTGCTGCTTCTCCTCTGCTGCTCCTCCTGCTGCTGCTGCTCCTCCTGCTGCTGCTTCTCTTCCTGCTTCTCCTCCTGCTGCTGATTCTCCTCCTCCTGCTTCTCCTCCTCCTGCTGCTCCTCCTCCTCCTCTTGGTGCTTCTCCTCCTGCTGCTGCTTCTCCTCCTCCTGCTGCACCTACAGCTGCTCCTCATGAGGCTGCTTCTCCTCCTCCTGCTGCCCCTCCTCCTGCTGCTTCTCCTCTGCTGCTCCTCCTCCTGGTGCTGCTCCTCCTCCTGCTGCTGCTCCTCCTCCTCTTGGTGCTTCTCCTCCTGCTGCTGCTCCTCCTCCTCCTCTTGGTGCTTCTCCTCCTCCTGCTGCCCCTCCTCCTGCTGCTTCTCCTCTGCTGCTCCTCCTCCTGGTGCTGCTCCTCCTCCTGCTTCTCCTCCTCCTGCTGCTCCTCCTCCTCCTCCTCCTGCTTCTCCTCCTGCTGCTGCTTCTCCTCCTCCTGCTGCCCCTGCTGCTGTGCTGCTCCTCCTCCTCTCCCTCCCTTATTCCCCATCCTCTCCCTCCCTCCCCCTCCTCCCTCTCTCCCTCCCTCCCCCTCCACTTCCACCCTCCCCCTCCCCTTTCCCCTCGTCTCTCCCCCCTCCTCCTCCTCCACCTCCTCCTGCTGCGGCTGTCCGGGCACTGAGCCCCAGTGCTGAGGAGAGGCTGGGCCTCGGGGAACAGAGCATCCTCCGTGCCGAGCGAACAAACTCTGTGGACCTGTCTGGCCCAGGGGTCAGGAGGTCGCCGCAGGCGGGAGGGGCCCGGGCAGCAGATTGGGAGCCCCCTGCCCCTCCAGCATCATTTAGACAAACAAGCAGATGGCAGGTGTCAGCGGGGACAAAGAGCCATCTGTGCAGCGAGGCCGCCCCACCATTCTCTCACAGGCAACTTCATGAAAGCCGCGACTCGAGGCAGCGCTGCCCACGGCCAGCAGGCCCTCCTTGGACTTCTAAGGATCGGGCAGCGCGATGCGTGTCCTCCGCCCGGAGGCCACCAGGCCGGGCTCAGGCTGCAGGGCGCTGGGTCGCCCGTGTTCACAACAGGACCCTTGTTTGCTCTGAGGGCGTGTCCACACAGGCGGGGCCACCCCAGATTAGGTTGATGGAATTTGTCCTCTGAGTGGCCCCCTCCCTCCTCCTCCCCCTCCCCTGCCGCCCCCCTCCCTCCCTCCCTCCCTCCCTCTGTCTCCTTCTCTCTCTGGAGCGCCTGGCGTGTCTCTCGGCACATCCCCGCGGGGCAGTGGAAGGCAGCCTGAGCAGGAGAAGCCCAGCTCTGCCCCTCTCGCCCCTGCCTCCGGCTGTCCAAGGCTATTTCTGGGGCTCAGGCCTGGGGCGGTAGACATTTCCCGTCCTGGAATGAGGCTGTCTCCCGGCCAGGCAACACCTGAAGAGGCGGCAGAAATGACTGGGCACTAGGTCCTTGACCTTCCATCTGGGGCACGACGCCATCCAGTGAGGCCGCTGGACCCACCACAGATGAGGGAAGGCAGAGGCCCCACCGTGGCTCGGCTCGCAGAGGGAGGTGGGGGAGGGCTCGGCCTTCTGTGGAGACACAGTGGCACCTGGTGTCGCTTCCCAGGCGTCAGGTCCCAGAGCTGCGGCCGCGTGTCATGGGCCTCGACTCAGACACACAACCCCGTCCTGTGTCCCGGGGCTGGGCCCAGGTCCCCGCTGCCGGAGCCACCTCGGCCACCTCTCTGCCCCTCGTGAGGAAAGACGTGGAACATTTCAACTCCTGCCCATTGATATTCATGTAAAATATGACGCAAGCCACCACAGAAACAAGAGCCTCTTCAAAACTGAGAACAAACTGAGGGCTGATGGGGGGGGGGAGGGGGGAGGGTGGGGGATGGGCACGGAGGAGGGCACCTGTTGGGACGAGCGCTGGGTGTTGTGTGGAAACCAATGTGACAATACATTTCATATATTGAAAAAAATAAAAAAAAAAAAAATAAATAAATAAATAAATAAAAACTGAGAACAAACTGAGGGCTGATGGGGGGGGAGGGGGGAGGGTGGGGGATGGGTACGGAGGAGGGCACCTGTTGGGACGAGCGCTGGGTGTTGTGTGGAAACCAATTTGACAATAAATTTCATATATTGAAAAAAAATAAATAAAAAAAAAAGAAAATACAAAGGCATGAAAAGTACAAGTCCCCAATTTATTTACTGTATTAAACAGACAAGAAACTATGTTTTGAGTAGTAAAATGAGAACAAAAGTGAAACAGGAAAATTGAGAAGAACTTAGGTACAGTCTGCCCTTGTTCACGCGGGAGTGCCCGTTCACAGAATTCTCATCGCACCCACACCCTTGGCCATCCCACGAGCAGAGCTAACAAAATACTGGGAGTCGAACGCCAGCTTCTGGGTAAAGGCCCACGTATGCACACCTGCATGGTGCCGCGTTCACAGATTTTTGTGCGACAAATGAGCTTGGTCTTTGCTTCGCGCCCTGGATGGGGTGGGAGCGATGGGGCGGCAGGGACGGTCTCTGTGCTGTGCTTGAGCACCGGCCAGGGTGGAGACGGCGTGCTCCTGTGTGTTGATGCAACGGAAGCAAAGGCTCAGGGAACCCACGTTTACTTCGTATCTAAACGCAGCAGACGACGCTCCGTTTCTAAGACCCATCTCTGTCCTTCCCCTGTGGCCATTTCCAGTAACTCACGCCGAGTGGGCGTCTGAACAACTGACTGTGCTGGGCTCCAGCCGCAGGTGGACTCGGGTGCGCTCGGCTCGCTCCCGGGACGCCCCCCGGGCCCCAGGTGCACGAAGGCAGGTGCGGATGGTGGTCAGCGCTGCTCCCACTGCACCTGCCTCCTTGGGGACAAGGCCATGCCGCTCGGGGACAGAGGGCAGAGACCGTCGTGTTTCACATGGGGCGCACCGGTCCTCCGGCATTGCCTTCGCCCAGCCCCTGGGACACAGTTTCCTCATCTCTCAAATGGGCATGACGCCCCGGACCTGATAGGCTCTTTGAAGACGGAGTGGAACGAAGGGCCCACAACAGCCACAGCTGCTCCACGAGGGGGGAGCGGCCGGCCGGCCTGACAAGCCATCCTGAGCCGCAAGGGGCCCTTTGCGGAGGTGCGCGGACCGCAGTTAGGACGGCACTTCTGCTGCCCTTCCCCATCTGCTCTGACCAGAATGCGGGGACAGAGCAGGGCGCTCCGTGGACGGCCGGTCTGCACACTTCCTCAAGACGTCTCCATGGCGCTCAGTGTGTTTTCTGAGTGTCCTTGTCAAGTGTATGAAAGAATTTATTTCAAAACAGGAAACTGAAGTTTGTTTTCTCTTGAGAATAAACCAGATCAAACTCCAAAATACCCCTGATCAGTCCAGAACTCAAAACCCAAGAGGTTTTATCAAGTTCTAAAATAGTCCCAAAGTTCTTTCTCAACGGCATCATGAGAAGCAGAGGCGGATGAAAGACCCTGACCTTTCACCTCTGAACCCTGGCCAGGAAACACAAAACGAGCAAAAGGCACTTCTGAGGTTGAAGGAACGTTTTGGTTTCTTCCTTCCAGAGGTTTGTCTGGCGGTCTTCCTAGCGCGGCAGAGTCTAACCGCAGGCAGTCCTGGCGAGGCGGTGGGGACTGCCCCCCTCCACCCGGCGTCTCCTGCTTCGGGGCCCTGCGCTCTGTCTCTGGAGGAACAGAAGTAACTAACACGGCCCTGGACGCCGGGACGGCCCGCGGGGCCCAGACATCAGACAGACGGCTCCACACGATCCCTAGGAACACAGTGGGGGATTCCCACAGGGCCACAGCCTGGCCACTTGTGTCCCCGAACCCTCTCCTGTCACGGTGACCCCTCCCGAGAGCTCCCAGGGCTGACCCCTTGCTGCCCGCCCGGCCCTGCCCAAGCCTGGGGCTCTGACGCCCACCAGTGTGGCCAGCGTGGAGCCCCCACGCCGGACCCCGGGAGGGAGGGGCCACGGTGCCCGGCCTCCAGGCTGCCTTTCTGCCCCACCCGTCTCCTCTCCGTGCCCACAGCTGTGGCCTGGACTGAGTTCTGGGGTGACCAGAAGAGGCCCCGAAAGGCCACGGTGCCTCAGTGTCCTGGTTGTTGACTCGAGGCCTCGGTGCCTCTGCAGGTTCCGGTCCCGGGTTTCGCGTCGCACCCTAACCGCCGCAGATTTCGATGCCAGGTTTTAAAAACCCAAGGTCTTTTCTTGTCTGCGGCCTGCACCATGCCTCTCCCCACCCCCAAGTCAGGTTTCTCCTAGTTCCTGAGGAACCGTAGGGGCGCTGGGGCTCATTCTTCAGGGCAAAGAGTAGCGGGGCCACCGCCACGGTGCTCCTGGCTAGGACCGCACCTCAGCCCTGCCTCCGCCTTCCGTGCGCTCCCTGCCTCGTGCCTGAGCGTGGCCGTGGCGGAGCAGGGCCCCGCTGGCCGGCACACCCGTGTGGGCGGACAGGGTGGGCGCCCGTGTCTCTACCGGGAGTGGGTGGGGTCGCCGTCACAGTCTGGTGACAGCCAGCACCCCAGTGCCCTCCCAGCCTGCTATTAATCTCAGGAGTCGAGGAAAATATAAGAACACACAGAGGCCTTTGGGATTACAAACCATTTTCTTTAAAACCGGGATGAGGACAGCCATTAAGTGAGTCTCGAGGACAGCCCTCCAGTGGGATTAGCCAGGGCGGCCGCTCCTTCCATTCAGCAAACGCTGCTCAAGCGTCTATGACTTGCTGAATAGGGCTAGCTCCTTGGCCAAACATAAATGAACTGCAGACCCTGAGTTTGATGGGCTCACGTTCTGGAGGTGAAAACCGACAAGTAAATAATAACAATGACACAATAAGTATTGCGATGGGGCGTGGGCCAGATGTTGTGGGGACACTGAGGACCCATGTCTGGGAGCTGAGACAGGCTTCCTGGAAGAGGTACACTTGAGCTGAGTCGCCCTGGGTGGTGAGAGGCCCTGGCCGGACGCAGAGCTGAGCTCAGAAGGCAGTGAGCACCCAGGCCCATAGGTGCCAGGACCACGGGAGTCCAGGAGGGCAGAGAGGTCACGAGGGCTGCACGCTGCCTCACAGGTTCTGTTCCAGGCTGAGACGGCCCAGGCAAGGGGTCCTGACACAGGAGGGCAGATGGGATTGTGTCAAGGTGACACAGGCGAGGCGTCCTGACACAGGAGGGCAGATGGGATTGTGTCAAGGTGACACAGGCGAGGCGTCCTGACACAGGAGGGCAGATGGGATTGTGTCAAGGCTGAGTAAAGGTGACTGTGGTGGTCCAGGCGGGAGTCAGGATGCGGTGGTCTGGAAGGTCACACGGGAGGAAGGAGGGCAGTCTGGGGACATTCATGCAGCGTGTCGTCGTGCAGAATGTCATTCTCTCTTTGTCTTTGAAGTGTATGTGACGCCATCTTGGCAGCGGGATTTGCCTTACTCTGCAGACCTCTTTGGAAACATTTAGAATGGTGTCCTATCCCCTGCGCACACTCACCAGCTCCCAGTGGCGATGGGGGAAAGCCCTCTGCCGAGAGCGGGTGACCTCACCGCAGACTCTCCTCTCGGCGAGGCAGGGAAGCTGTTGGTTTCCCTTTCCGACACACCCATACCCCGCTACGGGGAAAGTGTCGACCACAGAGGCGACGCAGCAGGGAAGCTTCTGGGGAGAAAGCAGGTGGGCTAGCTAAATGCCGTGGACCATCCGGAAACCAGAAAACCAGTAACCCGACAATCAAATTCTATTTGTGCCTCTCTCCCCTTGTGACACGATTTTCCCATTTGCAAAATCAGAGTCAGAAGAGTAAATGGGATGTTTCAGAGAAACTTCATTCACATTCACAACGGCAAGGTCGTTGTCGGAACCAAAAAATTCTCTAGATAATTCCGTGAGTTATACCAGCCGTCTGTCCTGAAAGGCGGGCTGTCCAGAGCCTGGAGCGTGGGTGTTTGTGTGCAGCAGGGCTAGCCGGAATGCCACAGCACCAGCTCCCTCTTCCTAAAAGTCATTGAGACAAACGAAACGAAACAATGTGTATAAAATTATTAAAATAGTGTTTAACCCAAGGCAGGTGTTCAACACAGGCTACTTTATCTGAGGACAGCACAGCATCCGCGTGACAGCTTTGGAGAGACAGTAAGACGCGGCTCGGTCCCGAAGAGTTTAACACAAGGCTGAGAATGACAGTCTGTCCTCTGCCGGCCGTACCACCCAGACTTGTTACCAGCACTAGGTCGTGGCCAGGAGGAAGAATTAATGTGTACACAGCAACCCGAGTGATCACCAGGAGACATGAATACCCTTTTACATGCCTGGGGCTGCCTTGGGTCTCTGTTCGTGTGTGTGTCCATGAACGCATCCGTGTGTGTGTGGAACGTGGTGTGTATGCATGTGCGTGGCCTATGTCACACGTCGATGTGTGTTGCACACGATGTGTATAAATGTGTATTTGTGTGGTCGGTGGCGTGTGTGGTGGGGGCACCGGCCCGCTGAAGCGAGCAGTCCGTGGCAGGAATCAGGAGGTGGAGGGAAGTCGTCTTGGGAACGATCTGAGTCATCCTTCTGAGATTCTAAAGCGCATCCCTTTTATGTCAAACACTTGATCTCCGGCAAAGATGGCCGATGGGACAGCATGGCCAAGGGACGCGTGTCCCCCTCGCTCAAGGTTGCCCCCCGACAGGGTCCTAACCTGAGTCCACGGCCAAAGGGCTGTGGGCCCCGAGCACGTCCACGCCGCCCCTCAGGAGCGGCTGGCGAGCCCCGGGGAGCAGGCACGCTGGGCTGGAAAGGCAGCAGAGGGACCTTACCACCGCTCCAGAGGGACACGCAAGTCCCCGATGCATGTGTTACATTTTAATTTAGTATGAGAGTTATTATTCTCTTCAGTTAATACTAATTGCTTATAAGAAACACATTTCCTGAGGTTTTTCTCTGCAAATGATATATGTCTAGTTACACAGTGGCCAGTCTTCAACAAATATGTTTTAAATAACCGACTGGTCTTCCGTGAACAATGCCCTAACAGGCCTTTTAAAACGAAATGAAAAGCACATTTAAGAGCAGCTGTGGAAATGGTACAAGGGTTAGCCTTTGGGGCGGCCGTTTCTCCCGCCCAGACAGTTCCTACCAGGCTGACCCGATGCCATATTGACCCCAAAGCCAGGAGAAGGGCCGCCAGCCGCTATGGTGAGAGAGAGGCAGGGCCCAGGCCCACCAACACGGGGCTCCCGGTGAGGGAGGAAAGCGGGTGCACAGGCCCGCGGGGTGCCCTCCACTGCCCTCTCCATCCACTCATTTTTCTGTGCACATTTTAATGCTGCTGCACGCCTGGCACTCCTCTGGGCGCTGAGGGAAAAGACCAACCGCTCTGCCTTATCCGAGCGAGGAACACACAGTCGGACGCGCGAGGCTCGTGCAGTCGTGGTGGCGAAGCGCCACCGAGGGAAACAAAGTGGGCAGGGCCTGAGGGCGACGCGGACGGGGCCCTTGTCCTATGGGATTCTGCACAGGCCTCTCTACGAAAGGAAAGGTATATTTGGTCAAGACTCAAGTAAAGGACAAGCCAGGGACCGTCTGAGTAAGGAGGGCGTCGGGCAAGAACAGGGCGAGTGTCATGCCCCTAAAACAGGACACACGAGGGACAGCCCCCAACTGGCCAGGTGAGGAGCTTGACAGGGAGGCAGAGGCCAAGCACACGGGGCCACGTCAGCTTGAGGAATAAAGCGAATTTATTTCATTCTAAGGGTAGAAATCTGTCACAAGGTCTGTGACAATTTTATTGAGGTTGGTTCACCTGTGCGCACCTGTTTGAAGTGCGCAAGTCAATGGTTTTCAGGGTGGCCCCGGAGCCGTGACCCCAGAGCCCCAATCTGATCTCAGAATATTTCCCTTGTCCTTGAAGGAGACCCTGTACTCGTTTCCTCCCCAAATTCTGGCCCGAGAGAGTGAATCGACGATTTCTGGCTCTATGGCTTTTCATATTCTGGACATTTCATGTAAATGGAGTCATGGTATGTGGCCTTTGTGACTGATTTCCACTCAGCACGATGTTCCCAAGGTTCACCCGTGCAGAGGCATGAATCGTCAACACTCCGTTCCTTCTTTCTGCCAAATAATATTCACCACGTGGACGTCCCGAATTGTACCTGTCTCTTCTTCACCCGAGGGCCACTTTGGTTGCGTCCACTTTTCAGCCATCGTCAGTTTTGCTGCAACCCTGTGACTGTGCTACATTTGTGCACGTGGTTCCGTCGTGGTGGATGTTTTCGTTCTTCTTGGGTGTACTCCTGCAGGCAAATGTCTGAGTCGGTTGGCCTTTGAGAAGCTGCCAGACTGTTGGGGTAGGGTCTGAAGTAGGCGTCAAATGTGATCTAATGTGTGATCTTTTTACAACTCCCAGCATGGTTTCTGTGTGTAGGAATCTGGACAGGGCATGGTGGGAAATGGTTTGTCTCTGTCCCATCACATCTGTGAACGTCCTCGTAGCTGAGAAGACTTAATGGTTGAGGTACGGAATGATCTGGAGGTTTCCTCATTCATAAGCCTGGGCCTGCCTGGGCTGTGGTCTGGGGAACCTGCTCATGTGATTCCTCACGGCACGGTGGCCTCGGACCAGTTGGACTTCCAACGCAGCGGCTCGGGGCTCTAAGGGCCAGTGTTCCCGATTTGTTTTAAAGTACGCTTGGGTGCTGTGCTGAGTGCACAGGGCACGTAGGCAGACCAACGGCCAGGCAGCAACCGTGGGGAGCGGAAGGTGGTTTGTGAAAACGGTGAGCAGAGGCAGAGCTAACAGCTGCTTTGAAGGTGGAGCCAACAGGTCCCACATGGATTCCGTGTTTCCCGGGGGACAGAAAGGAATCTGGGTCGAATGTTAGGCTCGGGGCATTTCCCACGAACTGAGATGGATTGAAGGAAGGGACAGGAGTGAAGCAGATGCCACCTTAATGAACTCAAAGAAGAGAAAATTAAATCCACAGTAGACAGAATGAAGAAATCATAAAGATGAGAATAGAAATGAGTAAAATTGGAAAGATTAAAAATAATAGATAAAAAACAAAAATTAAAAGCTATTTGAAAAGACTCTGTTCACCTCGAATAGACGGATGAGGAACACAGGTCACCAATTTCAGATTCCACAGATAGAAAAAGAATAAGGGAATATTATCAGCAATTCCATGTTTGAAAAAACAGATTTCAAAGCAAAAAAAAAAAGTATCTGGGAGAAAGATGCCAAAAAGTTTATGAAGTCAATAAATTCAACAACCCGGTTGAATGGACAAATTCCTTGAAAGACACAAACTACAAAATCTCATTAAGAAGAAGTAGGTAACGCGAGTATCCAGTATGTATTAAGGGAATCAAATCTGTAATTAAAAATATCCCACAAAGAAAGCTCCAGGCCCAGATGGCTTCACTGGTGAATTCTTCTCAACATTTAAGGGGGAAACAAGTACAAATTCTACACAAACTCTTCCAGAAAATTAAGGAGGAGGAAGTACTTCCGGCTTCTTCTCTGACGGCAGCTTCGGCTGATGCCCAAGGTAGACAAGAGCATCAGAGGAACACAAAACTGCAGGCAGGAGTCCTTCATCCACACAGATGCAGAATTCTTAGACAAATGTATAATCAAATCTACCAAGATATAAACATACTAATATATCATGACCAAGGGAGGTTTATCTCCGAATGTAAGACTGATTTAATCAGGGTTGATTGCCATGACACCCTGAATTTTAAAACTAGGAATGAAAAACATGATCATCTCAACAGATGCAGGACAAGCATTTGATAAAGTCTATCTTTTCCTGATGAAAACGGCCAGCAAGATGACAAGGGCATCCGTGGAAACCCTGCAGGCACCATCATACCCGCCGTAGAGCTGGAGCGCTCTCCCTGGGGCGGGGGAGGCAAGGAGGCCGCTCCCACCACGGCCACCGAGGTCGACCCGGGGCTCTGGTCCACGCGGGATGGCGAGAAGGAAGAAAAGGCATCCAAGCTGGATACGTACCAGGGACACGATTGCCGATGTGAAAAACCAGACGAAATCTTTAAAAAGTGGCTGGACCGGCTCAGGGGTCTGTCCAGTTTGCAGGATAAGAGACCGATATGTCAGCATCAAGGCTTCTTCCAGGTACTTGCCAGACAGGGTCAGAAATTGAAGTTAAAAGCACAGCACCACTTACAGTAGCATAAAAACGTTAAACACTTAAGGGTAAAGCTGGCGAAAGCTGTGAAAACCCCACACTCCAAACGTGACAGTGTGGCTGAGGGAGGCGAGAGGCAGCGTGTTCAGGGCCAGGGACCCAGGTCTCCTCAGACCGACTCACGCGTTTGGCGCTGCCTGTGTCGAAATCTCCAAAGTCTTCCTTGTTCGAGGTGACAGGCTGCTTCTAAAATTCACTCGGAAGTGCAAAGGGCCCAGAGTGATCAAAACAACTTCGCGGAAACAGAAGGAAACCCTAGTATAAAGTGACCGTGTGAGAGTGGCCTCAGGTGTCTGCTGCCCCCGGGGAGTCCACAGGGCTGGCCTGCAGAGGAAGGCCTCAGGGACAGTGTCCCTGGACGGGGCAGGCCCCGGGCCACCGTCCTCAGCACAGGGACGGGCAGGCGGTCCTCACGGGGGCCCCAGAGGCTGTGAGCAAGGCAGCGGATCTGGAGACTCTCGAGGCCGGGGGCCTGGTTTCCCACAGCTGCGGCAGCACAGGCCACAGACGGGCGTGGGGCTCACCCGGCAGGGACTTACTCTCTCCCAGTTCTGTGGCAGGATCCCCGGTCAGGGTGTCTCTGTGGGCAGTCTAGTCCACACCTTTCTCCAGGCTGCTGATGGCTGCCAGAGGCCGTGGTGTCTTGGCTTGTGGATGCACCTGTCCGTCAGCCTCCACTGTCACCTGGCCCCTCCCTGTGCGTCTCTGCCCCCTTCTTTTTTTTTTAAATTTTTTTTAATGTTTATTTATCTTTGAGAGAGACAGAGACAGAGCATGAGCGGGGGAGGGGCAGAGAGAGAGGGAGACAGAATCCAGAGTAGGCTCCGGGCTCCCAGCTGTCAGCACAGAGCCCGGCGCGGGGCTCGAACCCACGAACCTGGAGATCATGACCTGAGCCGAAGTCAGACACTCAACCGACTGAGCCACCCAGGCGCCCCTCTGTCCCCTTCTTATAAGGACACAAGTCATGGGATTTAAGGCCCCCCCTACTCTAGTACGAGCTCATCTTGACTATATCTGCAATGTCTCCACTTCTGGGAAAGGTCTCGTGCTTGGGATCCAGAGGGGCCATGACTTTGGGGGACACTGTTCAACCTGGTGCTGAGGATCTGTGCAGCACTGTGGTGGCCCTGCCTTTCCCCAAGGTCCCTGGTCCTTTGCATCATGGTCCCTGTTGAAATGCACCACGATGAAGGCTTGAGCAAGCAAGCTCAGCTGGTGACGGCCAGGGCTTCCAGGCCTAATGGGGCCCCTGCAGGGGTGGGGGCAGGAGAAGACAGTCACCCTGGCAGGGCAGCCTTGGCCTGTGTCCTTGGAGGATGGCCGGCAGGACCCGGAGCCGGACGTTGTGGGGGGTCCCAGCCACGTGTGGGGCCGTAAACCACAGCACGGGCTTTGCCTGGGTGGGTCAGGCTATGAGATGCGCTCCCCAGAGCCGGTCCCCAGAGCACCGTGTGCAAATGTACCAAGGCTGTGTCTCCCCACGGTGCCCCCAGACCCAGACCTGGGGGTCCCTCCGCTCTCAGGGCTGGAGATCCTGACCAGGCACATTTTTATTTGCAGTGATGATGCGTGAGATGTGTCCTTCGGGGAAAATAAATGCTGCTGTGCTGGCAAAGAGCTTTGGAGCTGTAAAAGAAAATGGATTAGCCAGCAGCCCAGCCTCTGCTGTTCTTCATGCTAATGAGTTTCTGCAAAGCCCTTTATAGAAATGACATCAGAAACAAGGCTTTCCCACTTCCAAATGGGCCTCTGCCCAGACACAAATCACTTCGGTGGAGGGGATGCCTTCAGCCGAGGTGAACCGAGGATCCCTGATGGAGGGTCTCCAAGGCCCGTTAACGAAGGGGGTGGCAGGTGGCCCCCGCGTGGGGCGTTTCGGTAGAACGAAGATCAAGGCTGCCCCTCGGCCTCGTCGGGCTGGCTGTGGCCTCACCAAGTCCTCCCCACACGGGCTCGGCGGCCAGTCGGTTCACAAGGCCCAAGCCCGACAGGGAGGCCGCTCGTGCCCTGAGCGTGTGACGAAAGTCTCTCCCACGCACCGCAGAGGGTCGGGGACCAAATGAAGGAGTCGCACGAGCTGTAAATCTCAGAGGGGCCCGAACCACTCCCTACGCCCGGCAGGAAGTCGTCCCAGCCGTGTGTGCCGTCCGTGTGTCCAGCATGGGAAGTGGCCGCCCCTCAGGGAAGTCGCTCACGTGCGGAGCCGCGCCATCCGCCTGGTGCGCCAGGAGCCGGGGGCGAGGGAATGCTCGCAGACCGCACCAGAGGCCGGGGCCCGGGGTCAGGGGCGGGTGGCCAGGCCCTTGCCCTGCGCTGTGGTGTGGGCGGGTGTGAGAACTCCGTGTTAGTGCCGTGATCTCCACGAGCCCTTCCTGTGCTGAGAAGCAGGCACAGAACCCCCTGCAGCCCACCCTAACCCTCAGGGGGCCGCGGGCACCCGGAGGTCTCACCTGTGGTGTCCGAGCTCACTCCGGTGCCCTGGCGCCCTCCCGAGGCAGCACGACCAGTTGTGTGTCCGTCGCTCCTCACGGTTCTTCCTGGCTGTCCGGAGTGCAGTGGGACCTTGGGCACCTGAGCGCCGGCTGGGCTCGCCTGGCGCAGGCGGGGCCCTCCTGCCTCTCTGTCGGCCAGTTTCCGGTCTGCTCAACAGGGTGTCGCTGCCGAAGGGTCACGAGAAACGCTTTCTCGTGCCGTAGAATTCCAGCCAGGGCTGGGCCGGGGGAAGGAGCCGCTGCTGAGGGCTCAGGACCAGATCACAGACACCCGGGCCTTGCCTGCACTCGAGCACCTGGCTCCTCACAGTCCCAGACCTGTGGCTTGTTGTTCCTGAGCCCGGGGGGGCCTGTTCCTCAACATCTGCCGACCTCCCCGCACTTGCTTGCGAAGTGGGGTAATTCAAACTCACCAAGAGCGTGACTGACATCCCGCGGGAAGCGTGGGGCACACAGTAGGCGCTCAGCGCACAGGAGTCTCCCGACCCCCCTCCGTCCAGGTGTTCCCAGCGGAGCTGCTCCCAGGACAGGCACCGTCCGACCCCAGGCAGGCCCAGGGCCCCGGGCTGCCTGGCTGAGGCCCCACGGGGCTGCGAGGCCTCAAGGGGTTAACAGCCCATGACTTGGAAAAACACAGGCGCACAAAGGCCGGGCAAGGGGCGGGAGGGAGGCCGACAAGCACATTAGCAGCTGCCGGAGAAGGGGGGCTCTTCCCATCAGTTAGAGGTGATGACACCCACATAATAGCTTCAATGGAAACGCAGCTGAGTGGACCGCGGGGCTGGGCCGGGGCCTCCGCCGCCCGGGACCCTCACCACCTACGTCCTTCACCGGCACTTGGAGCCCCATGCAGGCTGCCCCCTGGGGGCTGGGAGGGTGTCTCAGAGGCTTCTTGAGGGTGGAGACGTGGCCCGGGTGCCCTGCTGGGTCCTCACCGAACGCTGCCCATCTTCAGTGCTGCGGGGCAGGCTGGGTCCCCGTGTCGCGGTCAGGACTCTTGGCCTGGTGCTCCCTTTGCCGTCAGCCTGGGTCTTGGTGCACCTGCCCTTGTGCTGAAGCCCAGACAGCTCCAGTGGCATCCAGAAAAAAGACCGGGACTCTTGGACGAGGGGTGACGACTTTGCATGGCCCCTGCTGGGTGGTCCGGGCTCATGTGGGTTCCATCCGGGCACATTCTGATGTTCATGAGCTATATCCCCAGGACGCGGAAAACAAGGCAGACACAAGTAGCTCAGCTGTAAACACACTCACACACATGCTCACACATGCTTACACATGCACATGTGCACATCCATGCTTGCACACACATGCACGCACTCACACACACTCTCACATACGCACACATGCACACTCACACACATGCTCACACATGCACATGTGCACACACACATACTCTCACACATGCACATGTGCACACACACATACTCTCACACATGCACATGTGCACACACTCATGTACATACTCTCACACATGTGCACACACATACTCTCACACACGCACGTGTGCACACACATACTCACATACGCATATGCACACACACACATGCTCACATGCACAAGTGCACACACACTGATGCACATACTCTCACAATGCACATGTGCACACACTCACACACATGGTCACATGCACATGTGCACACACTCACACACATGCACATGTGCGCACACACATACTCTCACAATGCACATGTGCACACACTCACACACATGCTCACACACACACACACACGTACATACTCTCACACATGCACATGTGCACACACTCATGTACATACTCTCACACACACGTGCACACACATACCTACTCTCACACATGCACATGTGCACACACTCATACACATGCTCACACGCACGTGTGCACACACGTACATACTTTCATACATGCACATATGCACACACATGCCCTCACACACATGCATACACACATACTCTCACACACGCACATGTGCACACACTCACTACACGTATATGCTCACACATGCACGTGTGCACACAATACATACTCTCACACGTGTGTACACACTCATGTGCATGTGCACACACGTGCACACACACGCATACACGCGCGCCTGTGCACAAACACACACATGTGCACACATGCACATGCATGCTCTCACAGACACACACGTGCACACACATTCATGCATATGCCCCACTCCCAGGACTGGAGGCAGACTAAGTCTAGACCGTCTGATACGTAAATCACATCCATGAATGTTTATTACGCGGATGAACGAATGCATGGACAGCTCCTGGACCTCTCACTTCCCGGAAGTGAACACCTGGAACAGATTTCAGGGCTTGAAGCCTCTGCACCTGTCTCCTCCGACGCCTTATTTTTGTCAGAAGCTGAGCTACAGGGGTGGAACAGGGTCTGCGGCGGGGGCTGGAGCCGGCACCACCCTCATGGGGGCTGGGAGGCTGCTTCCGGCCGGCTCCCCGTCTGAGGCAGTTCCGTAGACCATCTGGATGGGATTGTGCTGTCTAAACCCAATTACGCCTTTTGGGTGAGCGATTCTTGTGCGGTCAAGTCTTTGCAAACTCATTCCGCCTTTCCCACGGAGTCGTGTCTGTTCCGCAGGATTTCATGGGCTCGGCCCACACGACCCCATCAGCCGGCCAGGCCGAGGTCTGCGACCCGCTCCCTCCCTCAGACCTTCTTCAGGGGCTGGCACGGGGCCCAGAGGATGGGCGAGAGTCAGGCTGGCCAGGAGCAGTGGGAAGGGCGCTGGGCTCTGGAGGCTGGCTGTCCCCATCCCGCCCCCCAGCCCCGCAGGCCAGCATCCACACAGCCCCCTCCTCCCTGTGCTCTGCTGAAGTGGGCAGAACCTCATGTGCCCAGAGGGACGAAGGCCAGGCGCGTATTCATCGGCCCGTGGGTCCATTCAGACGCCGGGGAGGAGGAGCCTGAGGCGGGCGCGGAGGACAGAGCAGACACGGCAGCTGGCCTTCTTCCCTTCACGGACGCCAGGACGGGTTTCACAGTGTTTCCCACTCCCCAGGAACGGGGGAAACCAGAGATCCTTCTGCTTGCACCACGTAGCATTTTAGATCTCCGGAGCCAGAGGGGGCCTCACACTGGGGCTGAGGGGTGCCTCAGGAGCGCCTGCACCTGGGTCTTTCCTCTCGCCCTCCTCGTGTGCCCCCTGCCCTGCCCCTCCTCCAAGTGCAAACTCTGGGTCCCTTTCTCCAAGGACTTGACTCCAAGCAAACCCTGGGCTTGGTGTTCTCAAACGAGCGTGCGGTTGGGAACCCCATGCTTCCAGGCACCTGCTGGACCCCGCACTTGTGAACCCACGCGTGGCCCTCCTGCATGTCTGCTGACCCCAGGCAGGAGCAGCCCCACACGGACGGGACCCGTCTGAGGTCAAGGAGGTCTGCACACAGTGGCATCACTAGGGAACGTGGTCCTTCGTGGAAGGTGGTGCTGGGGCCGCAGAGCTTTGCTCCAGGAGGGCTGAGGCGTGGGGAGACCTTGCTCAGGAACTCGCTGCCTGGCCTTTCAGTCGTTGTGCCCGCTGCCCCCCCCCCCCCCAGACACACCCCTAGGGGTGCACCGAGGCCAACTGAGACTCCCTGTGGGGAGAGGGGCCACGGGGACGGCCCGGGGCAGGGCCCGTGGGGTTTAGTTTCGCTGTGAGCTCTGGGGGCCCCCCAGGGCCCAGCCGCCCCTCGGATTGTTTGCTCAGCTGCCGCAGCCATTAGCCAGCAGGCCGGGGAGGCTTCGGATCACAGGCCCACCTGTAAGCCGAGGACAGACAATAAAACATCATGTGGGCACCTAGTTCCTGCGCACCAGACCCTTTCCGTGGGCCCTTCACAGGGCCTCACAGTGGCTCCCTAGCTCCCCGGGACCGCCCAGCGGGGCTGGAAGAGCCGTCTGCGGTGAAGCGGGTCCGGCACCACTGTGCGGTCCCGTCGCCCTCCGGGGAGGATCGCAAGCAGAAGGAAGATCACTCAGGCCCCTTGGCCCCCAGCCCACAGCCTGCTGTCATCAGCTTGGCAGATTTATGAGGGTGGCTGTGACCGGCTAGGAGGGGCAGCGAAGGTGGGAGGCCTCCCGGCCTGAGGGGACGGGACTGACCCCGCACCCAGGAGGGAGAGGGCCAGCCTGGGGGCCGCTCCGGTCTGTCCTCCCTGGCAGACCCCGTGTTTCTTCTGGGCCTGCGTCCTGGGACGTGGCTGTGGGCTACGCCCTGTGGCTTCGTCCTCCCCGTGGCTGCTTGCTGAGCCTCTCTGCCATCCCGCCTCCCAGGAGGGCTGTGCTAACCCTAGACCACCTGGCCACGCGGCCACGTGCCCCAGAACGGGACTGGCATTGGCCTTCTGTTGGCCGCCTCTGGGCTCTCTTCCCTCAGAGTCCCAGAGCCCAGCGCCCCTCTTCTGCCCGCCAGCGACCCACACGCAGGTGTCGCCGTGCACAGCTGGGAGCCGTGGTTCAGAGACGTGCATGGGCACGCCATCCCAGCGTGGCTCTGAAGCCGGGTGGGCAGAGCGTTTTTGACGTCTGCCGACATATCTCTGGGTCTCATATTCCGGCAACATTCCACACGGATGTGACTTGCAAACGAGATTTGGTATTGATCACCGAGGGTGGTCGGTTGGCTGAGGTCTGGATGTGCCAAGCAGCGGGCGCTGTCCGCCATCGCCGACCAGGCTGGCCCTGCGAGGCCCGGCTCCAGGGGTAGCCTCTCCCGGCCTCTTGGCCCTGTCCTTTCTGCATGACACTGATGAGTGGAGTCACTGGGCAGAGGACGGGGAGGTGAAGGGAATACAGAGAAAATAGAAACTTAGGAAGTAGCACAAGACAGTAACGGGAAGCCCGACAGCCAGGTCCCCCGGGGCGGGCCGGTCGGGCTGGGCGTGAGGACACGCTGCCCGGTCCTGGGCTGGCGTGGGTGGGGCGGGCCAGAGGGCGGCGTGCAGCCTGCGCCCTGACTCTGGGCCGAGGAGGGGCCGCCCAGTCCCGCTCCGAGCCTGGGGGCGCTGAAAGTGTGCTGGCGATGGGCCCAAGAGCAGGTTGGGAACATTGAAGCCAGTTTTGGCCATTTACAAATTTATCTTATTTTAGAATAATTTCATCTGTTTCTGTATCGTACGAGTAAATGAATTGGCTTGACAAAAGTGAAGTGACTCATAGCGGTTTAAAATGGAGAGTAGGCGCTCCCCACGTGGGGGGGGGGGCCCCGTTGTTGCCAAGCACCCCCTGGGGGGCACCCACCTGCTCCAGGAACCTCCTGGGGAGATTTTGGGCTCGAGGGCGTGGGAGGGCGGAATTGCAGCAGCCAGGGATCTGGAACAGCAGAGAGGCGGAGGGGGAAGGACTAACTGGGCCCACACTGGCAGCAGAATCTCCTCAGCGCCTTGGAAACCCAGCTCTGAGAGAGTCGATGTGCAGCACGGGGCTGAGACCCTCGTGGCGCCGACTCCGGGTCTGCGGGGCTGGGAAAAGCGCAGCCGTCCCCCGAGTGCGCCCGCAGCCACGGCCGGGCCGCCAGAGGCTGACACAGCCCCGGGGCCCCCCCTTGTTCCGCGGAGGGCTCAGTCCGGTAACCCCGCTCTGGCTCTGCTGCAAATGGAAAAGGTCAAGATGGAAAGGACGTAGGTCACGCGCACCACGGCGAGAGGCGGTCCCCGCCTCCCTGGGGGCTTAGCCAGAGGCCGTCCACGGAGGGCTCTGAGGCCAGCACGCCCCTTTAGCTCCGGGGAGGAAGCAGTCTGGTCCGCCCCTGCTCCTCTGTCAACAGCGCAGCCGTAAGCGCAAAGGTGTGGGTTTGTGGTCCCTGTCGTGAGGCATTCAGACGTGCAAGCTGTATTTCATGCATCCACGCTGCACCTCGTGACCTACATCCGGCATCCTGGGGACGAGGAGTTCAGGGGCGAGGCCTTTGCTGTAAAGACAGCTCACAGGCGACCCAGGGCAGCACCTCAGAGATGGGCAGGGCAGCAAGAAGGGAGCACTGAGCGCCCAGTGTGGGGCCACGAGGGACCAGGGCAGGACAGAGGGGAAGTCCCGACATCACCCTCTGTCTTCAGCTGGGGGTGAGGGAAAGGGTACTCGGGCAGGGCTGTGGGGGGGGGGCGGGGGGGCCAAGGACTACGGACCCCAGAGCTGGGTCCCGAGCCCACTGACCTGAGCTTGATCCACTTGGCCTTTTGAGGGACACTCCTGGGAGGGAAAAGGCCCCCAGGGTTGGCTGTTGAGACTAGGGGTCTCGGCCCGGGCCCTGGGCTCCAGGGGGATGCAGAGTATGAAGGGTGTGTCCTTTGGCCTCCAGGCCTGGACCTCCAGCTGGGGGTCCCTCTCCAGGACCCCCACCCTGGGGACACGGACGGACTCTGGACTCATGCGTCAAGGGGCTGCATCGGGGCTCTGGCACAGGCAGATGTCGGCGTGGACTTGGAAGGTAAGGGTTTGTGCCGGAGGCTGTTCGGGGACCCGGCCGTCAGGACCTGCAGACCGGTGTCACTGGGGAGAGGCTTGGGGAGGGCGGGTGCTGGCAGACTTGGGGTCTGGGACGAATCCTCTCGGGCCGGGGCAGCAGTGTGGTCAGGGCAGGGCCAAGTGGGCGGAGAGGAAGCCCCTCGGTCATCTTGGGGACCTTGACAGTGAGGGACCCAGGAGCAGACGGGACACAAGTGCGCCAGGCCAGGCTGTGTCTCGTTTGCAGAAAGAGTTCGTGAAAGGACACCTTCATACCTGGCCGCCTCTCACTGGGCCCCCCGATGGTGGGAACGACGACCGCAGCTGGAAAGAGGGTCCTCGTGCAGGACGGACTTGGCCAGTCTTGTGATACGAGGAGGGCCCTCCGGTCTCTCAGGAACAGGGCTCAGTAAGTAGTTAGCGAGGGAGTTCAGGTCTTCCCTTAGAATAAAGCCCCGTGACCCAAGACCACCCAGGTGATACACAGCTATGCTTAGGGACCCGAAGGCACTCCTCAGAGCCAGCAGCACTCCTGGCCAAATGAATCTCTGGCTTCCTGCTAAGAAAAGAGGAAGATGTCGGGCAGGTCGGGCTCTGGGTGGCGACACTGCTGCTGTGACGGTCACTGTACCTCTGACTTTGTCTGGTGGGCGTGTGCCGAGCCATCATGTTTTCTGCCGGCCCCGGGGAGGATGACCAGGTCAGAGCTGTCGCCCTCGCCCCGGGCTGCGCTCCGGCCTCTGTGGCACTGGAGACGCAGTCACCGCTGCCCTGAGTGTCACCCGGAGGACAAGATGCCGGAGGGAGAAATCCGGTGGCGTGGAGGAGAGGCACGGCAGGGACGGCAGGAGAGGACAGGAAAAGGCAGCGGGCCAGCCGAGGGCGGGGCGGCCGCCTCCTCAAGACCCGGAACTTCCCGGACAAACAGCCCGCCCGCCATCTGCGTCTCTGCGAGCCGAGGCGCACCACCCCAGCCGAGTCTGTCTCTGTTAAGAGTGTCACACACGCCACCGGGGGGTAGAGGGAAGGTCCGAGTCACCTGGCGGGTGGGTCATTCCTGTGTGCTCCGTACGGGATCGCCGAAACCTCAGAGAGGAAGAGGGTAGAAGTGAGGAGCTGCTCTCAGGTTTTACAAAACGTTTTCTAATTTGCTTCATGTGCTCTGAGGACAACGCCGGGGCTGAGGACTGTTCTCTTGTGTATCTTGCCCTTCGAAGATTGAAGGGGTGCTGTCTGAGGACATCTTCAATCCACGTGAATTTAATTCGTGTTTTCACACCATCGTTGAAAAATAAACGGCAGGGGTCTGGACAAACCTTGATGACTCAGATGGGGTTATCCAACCCCCACCGCTAACTTTTCTTCTGCTGTCTGACCTCACACACAGTTGCCCATTAACAGCTGCATCAGGGCAAAATGAGAAAGGAGAGAAGCTGATGTTTCAATGGGCCATTCTGACGGCTCATTTTCGGGACGCATGTTTGAGGCCAGGTTTGCGACGGCCACGGGTTTCTGCCCTCCTGCCTGCCCTGAGAGATGGTCCTGTGCTCCCTGTGCGGGAGCAGAGCTAGGTCCCGGGAAGCCCTCAGCCAGGACGTTTTGTTCATGCCTCGTTTCCTGGGAAGATGCACGGGGCACCTTGAGGTCCCCTCCTCCCATAGAAAGACGCAAGAAAAGACTGCTGTTGTTGGACGTGGTTGGTTTGGAGATAAATGAAGTGTGTTTTAGAGAAAGAGGCCTCACGTTGATCTTGAATGCAGCCAACTCTGATTATATGGGTGAAATAATCTTTATGGATTACTTCTCCATAGCAAAATTTTAATCTTTCGTGACCTGAACATTCGTTTTCTTCCAGCATCGCTGGGTGGGTCTGCTCAGGGGATGAAAACTCATTTGAATACAGTCCAGGGCGAGTATGGTTAGGGTTATAAACCTGTGGCCAAAGCCAAGCACAGCGCGTGCTCCCGAGCCGACAGAAACCGTGTTTGATGACCTGGCTCCTTGGGCTAGCCTCCCCACCTGTCAGCGCAGACGGTGGCTATGCCATGATTTGGGATGAGCCCTTCTCCCGTTCCCCTCCCTGCCCTGAACCATGCACAGGGGTGTCTGCCCCTGTGTTCCTGACCGCCTTGGAGAGGACGTGTGTGTGTGTGTGTGTGTGTGTGTGTGTGTGTGTGAGAGGCTGGGGGTGAGGGATCAGGAGGGGACCCAGGTACGGTGTTCCCAGGGCACTCTGCTCAGTCTTGGGTCATGTGGTGTTAAGCCGCCGGCCCAGCCCTGTGACCCACACCACACTTGCTCTCCCCTGGCCCGGTGACTGGCTTGTGCACAGAGGGGACGGTGGCTCTTGAGTTCGGGCGCCTGTATGAGTGAGCAGACGTGCCAGATGTCCCCCTCCACACCAGGATCAGGGCACATCCCGGGGGCTGGGGACCCTGTGCTGGGACTTGTCAGGAGCCGTGTGCCGAAGGGGTGACCGCAGCTCTCGAGTGGTGACAGGCCCGGTGTTACTAGTTTTGCCACGAAGTGGAGAAGACAGACAAGGCGGTCTTTGTGACAGTGTCCTGAGGCCTGAGGGAGAAAGGCACATTTTCATGCTATTTCTTGTCGAGCTTCATGAACCCTGTCAACACAGCTCCTGGCGGCCATTCGGGATGTGGCCCTTCAACCGCGGCCCGTGAATTATTCCAGGCTTCAGCACCGCTGGTAAGACGGGCTCAGTAGGGGTAGTGGACAAAGCAACACAGAGAGGGTATGTTGAGGGGGAGAATGGATGATTTAGTTAATTAATCAATTAATCTAATGGCCAGGAGACTGGATTTCCATATAAACCGGCTCTTCTCTGAACAGCAGTGGGACTCGCAAGGTTCAAGGAGAACGTCCAGGATTTAGAGTCGCCTTCTTGCAATGATCTGCTTGGAAAGACCAAGGGGCAGTGGGGAGAAAGTGCAGGCTGTTTGGGTACTTGGGAGGAATTGCTCCGAGGGACACAGACAGGAGGGGACCTGCTGGGCCCCGCTCAGGGGACAGAAGAAACAGAAAAGGAAAGAAGGGAAAGTTGGGAGAAAAACACCCAGCGGGATGGGGGTTAAGAGGAAAAAGAGCTACTTTTGTTTCCGGTCCTTGGGGGTTAGAAGTTCCTGGGGTCCAAGCCAATTCTCCTTGTTAAAGTGAAATCAGGTTTGTGAAACTGACAAGCACAAAGGGAACATGTTTAGTCACAGTCTTGGTTAAGAACCACGCATTCAGGGGCGCCTGGGCGGGCGGCTCAGTGGGTTCGCGAGATCAAGCCCTGCATCAGTCAGTCCCTGGAAGGGACTCTCCCCCTCCCTCTCCCTGCCCCTCCCCTGCTTGCACTGTCTCTGTCTCTCTCAAAATAAATAAATAAAAGAACTTCAAAACCACTCATTCAGAGGGTCTGGCTTCTGGCGCGTTAGGCGGGCGGAGGGGAGGGAAGGGCAAGGCAGGACGCTGCCGAGGTGAGCGAGTTTCTGAGGCGGGGTCAGAGTTGGGGAGGCTGGAGAGAGCACAGGACACTTGGGAAACCAGAACGTTCCAGCTCGAAGCGTCAGTAATGCAGAGGCTGAGAAACCCTGCCCTAAATCTGTGTACATGTTCCACCCCGCGTGGACGACGTCCCTCGGTGTGCAGAGTCGCGGGCCGAGCCAGGGCACCCGAACGCCGTCCCGCCCGCCCGGACCAGCGTGCCCTCCTGGGTCGGGTCACGGGGTGCCACCGGCAGCCCCGCCTGCACTTCCCGCACCGTGCTCGGGGTCAGAGTTTAAACAGAAGTCAGTATCTTTCGTGAAACGTGTTCCCTGAGCAGCAGGCACTCTCGCGCCGAGGGAAAACCCAGCCGGGTCTGCTTCTCCTCACGTTCTAATGCTCGGATTTGTAGATATTTTAGGGAGTTTCCGAGGGTAATTTTGACTCCATGTGATTATCATCCGTGATTATCTGGTACCTCACCCCCTCATCATGCTGATTACAGAGGAGCCAGTCGACAGCGTTTATTAAGCACCCAGGGCATACCTGGATGCCTCCCTGAGCCGCACCCCTCCAGCAGCACGACACATCGGGGACGTGGAGCGGGAAGGGCTTCCGGACGCAGCCGGGCAGGGACAGGCACCCAGCAGCCACGGGGTGGGGGCACAGGCGGGGAGCGGTGCCAGGAGAGGCCCAGCCCCCCCGCCCCTCCTCAGGGCCGCTCCCTGCTCAACCACGTCTGCGTGCCAGGCGGGCCCGGGCTGCTCTGTGCCCTGGCTGTCCTCCCTCACGTGTCCTGCTTCGGGACCGAAGGAAAGGAGCTCCCAGCGTGAGTTCCACATCCCTGGGCACGTCTGCTCATCTGACGGGAGGAGGGCCCACCCTGTCGTGTCTGCTGCGGGAGACAGGCCTCCGGACTCCCAGCCGAGACCCAGGGGCAGGTGGGGCCCTCACCGCCCAGCTGACCGAGGACCCACGTCTTCTCCTTCACACACCTTGAGGGGCTTCGGCACTCGCCTGGCCACCCCCGGGCCGCGGCGGCAGCCTGGCCGGTGGGCCGAGCACCCGGGGGGGGCCCTTCTCCCCACAAGGCAGCCGACTGCCTGGCAGAGCGGTCGGGGTCTCCGCTGGTCGCAAGCACAGACCACCGGCGGGGACGGCAGCCACGAGAATTACGTGGACGGCGCTCTCTCTGCTCCCCCCGTGTGTTTACTTACTTACAGAGCCATTCACTCGGGTCGGCACGGACCGCGTACGATCATCTTAGAGGTCGCGTTGCAAGGCCGCCTGTGTGCGGCCTCCCGTCGCCCCAGCTCTCCGTGCCCGCGGTCATGCTGCAGGCCCCTCCGCCCCTCTGGTACCCAGGGGCTCGTCCTCCTCGTTCTCAGCCCCCCTCTTGTCGAGGGCAGGCCTGCCTGCTCGCCCACGGCCCACAACACCTGGCGGCGGCTGGAGCAGGCTCGGGCCGCTGCGGGGGGTGGGGGTGGGGGGCGGGAGGCAGGCCTGCTTCGGGGACACCACGGTGGGCGTTGTGCCCACAGGCGGACAGGGACGGGCTGCAGTCATCATGGTCTTGGGGCGCGTGGGGAAGCATCGGGGGCTGAACTCGCTAAGGGCCCCAACTCACAAACGGGCTTCTGCACACGCTGAGCCGGCTCGGGGAAGCAGCGTCCAAACCTCCAGAACCAGCCACACGGAACTCCGTGAGGCCACTGGCGGGCCTGGGTACCTATCAGAGGGCCACACCCCACGGATGCCGCCGACACCTGCCCAGGCAGCGTGGCGACCGAGCTCGAGGGCAAGAGAAGGGTGGGGGCCTCGGGGGGGCCGGCGAGAGCCCGGTTTCTGGAGGCACGCGGTGGGTGTGTGTGGCAATGCCAGGTGGGGCTGGGAGGTGGTGCTGGCCCAGCCATCCTGCCGGAGTCCTGGACCCCGGAACATTCTTTTTTTTTTTTTTTTTTAAAGCTTATTTATTTATTTTTAAGAGAGAGAGAGAACAGCAGGGGAGGGGCAGAGAGAGAGGGAGAGAGAGAATCCCAAGTAGACTCCAGGCTCTGAGCCGTCAGCACGGAGCCCGACGAGGGGCTCGAACCCACAAACTGTGAGATCAACCTGAGCCGAAGTCGGACGCTCAACCGACTGGGCCCCCCAGGCGCCCCACTTTCTTTTTGACCACCTATCGTATGATTCTCTTTGTTTGAAGTGTCCAGAATAGGTAAGTCTGTAGAGAAAAAGCAGGTTGGTGTTTGCACTGGGTCCGGAGTGTGAGTTGTGTTTCAGGAGGAGACGTTCCAAGGTTGATGATGGTGCCGGTTGCACGACTCTGTGGGGCCACGGATGCCAGCGGGCTGTGTGCTTCAAGAGGGAGGTCGCATGGTCTGCAGACTAACTCTCAATGAAGCCATTGGAGCTGAGACCTTTGCTCTTCGAGGGTGGACCCACAGCCAACCTATGAAAGCTGCACAAACATCCCACAAACTGCACAGTTACGTCTGAGAAGCACTGAGAGGCTTCAGACTCAGGAAACAAAATCGAGTGACACAGGAGTTGACGGAAACTGAGAGGATGTACATAACGTGTACTTAGCTTTTCTCTTTCTTTAAATATCACTTTGCCTTTTTTATTTATTTTCTGAATCAAGAGTAGTGCTGTGGGATAAATGTTTACATTTTCATGAGTATTTCCTTTTTTTTTAATTTTTAAATTTTATTTAAAGCCCCCTGGACATTCTGACTTGAGAGTGAGAATCCGTGAGCAAGCTCATCGCACAGCTGCTTCCGTTCCCAGGCACGCACAGACCCACAGCGCCAGAACCTCTAGGCAGGCCCAGGACACCGCTATTTTAACCAGATGGTTCTGGCAATCTGGCAAGTTTGGGAAACACTGGCTTAGTAAGGAGCATCTGGGTCCAGTGAAACAAGGGGGCGGGTCGGTCCTGCCGCCCGAGGGCACGCACCAAGTCCCCGCTGACTGGACTGGAATCACGAGGTCAGACAAAATGCGTTTCTGTGTCCAAACATGGAGTCTGGCCAAGCTAACTGCGATCCTAAGCCTTTCCAGATGCACGAGCCATCACTGCTGTGCAATCGAGAGGCTCGGTCTGGAACCACCAGTACCGCGTATGAATCACAGGCGTCACGGAATCCGGAACTTCCCTCCTCAAGTGGGATGGGAGGGCAGGAAGGTTCTGGGAACCCACCAGGGACTTTCTGCCCTCGGGATTCCAAGAACATGCAACGCGCGTCACCTATTCCTGGACAACCGAGCGTCTGCACCCCGACTTCCTTGGTGATTGCGAGGGCGCCTCTCCAGCAAATACGGTGCTGCTCACAGGGGAAAACAAGCGCGAGGGGAAGCAAACACACTGAGAGAATTCTCAGAAAGCCGGATCAGACCCAGGATGTGTGCACAGTCCCTGGAAACGGCCCGCCTTTTGATGACTGGCCACCTCTAGCAGCGTGCGGGCCGGAAACGAGGAGCAATTAAGTCGCACAGAGCAGAGACCCTGCTCGTGTAGGAGAAGAGCTCTCTGCTTGGACGGGAGACAGACTGCATTCTAAGAACCCGCGTCTTCGTGGGCTGATTTTGCATTTGTTTTATGAAGAAATAGGCCATTTAAAACTGCCTTAAGCGGTGTCACTTATGAAGCGGTCCTAAGTACTGGGTCCCGGGTTAATCCCTCTGTGTACCACCCCCGCCGTCCTCCCGTGACCCGTGACCCCTGCGGCGGTGTCTCTCGTGCAGGGAAGGAAACACCCACAGGTGGGGGGTCGGCTCGGCCATCCTGACGCCGGAGCCCGACACTGCCGCCTCCAGAGCACTGTGTCCTGCGGCCGCTCAGCCTGGGGTCCCCCGTGACCCGCTCGTCCTCCTTGCCGGGCTGTCCAGCCTGGGCCGAGCTGACCAACCGGGCCCACAAGGGACTCCTGGAGACGCCGTTTCCTCCCCGTGCAGTTTGCAGCCGGGCCAGAGGATGCGCATCGTGGACTCGGCTTCGGGGAGGGGAGGCCTGCGGGGGCTCTCAGGGTGGCTCCCGCTCTCCTCGGGTCCAGGTGGGCGAAGGAGCAGAGGGCCTTCGCGGCCCTCGGGGACCCGCTGCCCACGGTCCCCCCTGCAGGACTCCCGAGGCTCCCACAACCCAGGCTAGCGGGGGCCCTCCCTCCGCTGCTCCTGAAGCTTCGGCCACAGCTCGTCCCTCATCTTAAGGGAGCCGGCGTGTCGTGCCGCTCGACCGGGCTGACGCGGTCCGTCGGCACCGGTGACTTCAGCGTCCTCAGCGTGGCGGGAGGCCCTGACGTGTGTGCGGGATGTGCGCTCGGTGCCCCGGGCTCGCCCGACCACACGCACCAAGTCATTTCACACGGTGCGTCTGAAGCGTCTTCACCCCTTCGCACGGGCTGAGGGTGGAGGCCGGCGCGTTAGGCTCCAGGGCGCCCGCCTCCGACCACCGCGCCACCCCGCCCTCCACGTGCACGTCCGGTTTGCAAAACCCTCCGAGATCCCAGGAGCGTGCGGTCCCTTCTCTCTCTCTCCCGTGTGAGCACAGGCTCCTCGGACCTTGGGACCCGGGCCCTTCATGGGAGTCCTGACGGAGCCCGGACCCCGAACGGCGCTTCCTCAAAAGCAGAGGATACTTCTAGATTTTGTCCCGAGTCTTCGCCAGCTTCAGAATTCAGCTGAGCTCGGACACTTTGCGTGACGCGACGTTTTCGCATTACAGGACAACGTTGGCAGCAAGCGCTCGGGGAAGCCGTGGAAATCACACCTGCCTTCGGACGGGCCTTGCGGACGGCCTGAGATCCGGAGCAGGAACAACACGGGGTCGTACCTCTCGAGCGGGCGGTCTTTTCCCTTGGAGAAGAAGGTGAATAGAGGCGTGGGGCACCTTCGCCTCACCCCACCTGACCGCACCTCAGTCGACCTCAGACCACCTCACCCCTCCCTCGCCTCACCTCGCCCCGCCTCACCCCTCCCTCGCCCCACCTCGCCCCACCTCACCCCGCCTCGCCCCTCCCTCACCCCAACTCACCCCGCCTCACCCCTCCCTCGCCCCACCTCACCCCGCCTCGCCCCTCCCTCGCCCAACTCACCCCGCCTCGCCTCTCCCTCGCCCCACCTCACCCCGCCTCGCCCCTCCCTCGCCCCACCTCGCCCCACCTCACCCCTCCCTCACCCCACCTCACCTCTCCCTCGCCCCAACTCACCCCACCTCACCCCTCCCTCACCCCACCTCGCCCCACCTCACCCCACCTCGCCCCTCCCTCACCCCAACTCACCTCACCGGATGGCACCTCAGTCCATTTCACTCTACCTCACCCCTCCCTCACCCCACTTCAGTCTGCTTCACCTCAACTCGCCCTACCTCACCCCTCCCTCGCCTCACCTCACCCCACCTCACCCCTCCCTCACCCCACCTCACCTCACCAGATGGCACCTCAGTCCATTTCACTCTACCTCACCCCCCCTCACTTCACTTGACCCCACCTCCATCCGCCTCACACCACCTCACCCCTTCCTCACCCCACTCTCCTTGCCCTGCTTTACCTTACTTACCCTGTCCTTACCTCACCCCACCTCACCTCAACCCACCCCAAGCCCAGGAGGGAGGTCTCAGGAGAACCAACCTCGCCGACACCCTGATCTCAGACCTCCAGCCCCCGGGCCCGTGGGGGAAGCCACTTCTGCTACCTAGTCGCCCATCTGTGGTATTTGCTACGGCAGCCCCGGCCGACTAATACAAGGGGCGCTGTGTGTCTTTGGGGGGAGGGAGGGCCTGGGGACACAGAGAACAGGGCCTTCTTGTTTAGATGTTTCGCCCCTTTGAAAAACAAAAAGGGTTTCCATTAACTTGTTTCTTACCTTCGACCCTCCTATCATCCAGGAAGACAGAGCAAGGAGAGGGAAGTGTGGACAGAGTTGTGTCTGTATCTGCCTTCGCCTCATTTGGAGTGAGTCCGAGCCTCAGTCTCCTCAGCTGTAAAGCAGAGACGACAGAGGGAGTCGATGAGAGATGTGTTCACAGCACCCAGAATGCCTTCCTCTCCTCTCAGCACTAACGCAAGCGCACCATGTTTTAATTGCTTATTTTATTTATTTTTTCATTTTATTATCATTTGTTTATTTGAGAGAGAGAGAGAGAGAGAGAAGCCGGGGAGAAGGGCAGAGAGAGACTCTTAAGCCGGCCCCACCCAAGCACGGAGCCCAGCTCGGGGCTCGATCCCACAACCCTGGTATCATGGCCTGAGCCGAAATCAAGAGTCAGATGCTCGACGACTGAGCCCCCCAGGCGCCCCACAAGTGCACGATCCACAATCATAACGGAGAGGCACATTCCGACAGAAAGTGAAATAGGGCACAGACCCGGTGGGCTCTCATTAGCTTAGTTCCGCCCAAAGCCAGAGTCCTCAAGGGTGTCCTGGGCCTCCACAGATCTCCCTTCTGCTCTGTTCACTGCCGGAGGCGGAGACAAAAATCGCGCACCAGCGGCACACTCTTAGGCCTCCAGGTTCGCCAGGATGAGATTGAAGCCACGCTGCGTCGGCCTCCCGTGAGCGGGGACGGCGAGCCATCTCACGCTCGCTCGCTCCAAATGTCCACGACCAGCCAGGGCCACGAGGACAGCCGGAGCCGACCGTGCCCGCCTATCAGCCACGTGTAGGAACCGAAACTCTGGGCACCGGGCCAGCAAAGCCAGGAGTGTGGACCTGGGACCGCTTTCTCTTTGTGCCATCCCCAGATTCGGGCTCCAGGGAGCACGGCATGACAGACCAGACACACTCGGCCAGACATTGACAGGCGGGTGGCCAGCCTCGGCCACTCACGCCCATTGTGGTTTCTGCGTCACCGCGAGTTCCTGAGCCTGTTTGGTGCCGGAGTCCAGAGCTGCTGGCCGAGCATCGCACGAATTCGTGGTATAGCTCTCGCTTCCCAGCTGTGCTCAGGGCTCCTTTCCACGAAACTCCCGGGAGGGGAAGGGTTTCCACCGAGGCAGGGGTACCAGGGGCCACAGGCCCAGCAGCCCCAACACCAAGGACAAGCAAGTCCAAAGGAAACACCCACGGCCCGGGAAGGGGAGACAGACGGAGCACGGGATCCCCGGAGCGCCACCGGCCCTCCCCCTTGGCACTGGAGGCCACATTTCAGGTAGAACGTCACTTGGCAGTTGACGCCGGTCTCCAGACGTGGCTGGAAGTAGGACCACGGCCTGCTGTGCCACCAGTTTTTTCTTGAATCCACCTGCAGAGAGCTTCCTGGGACCTTCCCAGCTCTTTCCCAAGGCCTGGCCACAGGCCGCTGCCCCAGCTCGGAGGCTCCGGACGAGTAAGGGCCCCATGTCGCCTCAGGGTCCCCTCCTTCCCAGTATGGCCTGTGGCTGGCCCGGAGGCGGCTTCCCCACCCTGAAATGAGGGCAGCGAAAGGATTCTCACTGTTTCTCAGGAAATAATGGCTGCTGTTTCTTGAGCGTCTTGTACACCAGGTAGAGTGCCAGGAACTTCACAATTAACGTTCACCGCGGCCGTGTGGACACCAGCACCTGCGTTTTCCCTGAGAAGACACAGGTGCTGGAGTTGCTCTCAGAGGACCAGGCTTCTGTCGCGGGAGCCCACGCTCCTGTCCCTCCACTGCAAGTCTGCGCAGACCGGATTCTCTGCTCTGCAGCGTTCTTGGCAACGCGGGGGATGGCCAACCTTGTCTGAAACGTGGTTCTCGGCACAAAGGAGGCTGACGAGGACAGGTCCACACGAGCTCACGACTGGGACGCTGCCAGGACCGGTCACTGTGAGGACCCTTCGCCTCTGTGGTTTTGCAGAGAGAGAGGCAGCACCTTCTCATGGAGGGTCATCCCCCCCGGTTTCTGCACTGACACCCAGCCAGGGCCCGACAAGTCTGGCCTGTGCCAGGCACGGGCGGTCATGCCGCCGGAGACGTTCTTTAGCATCGGGACTTCGGAGCGCGCGCAGATGTGGTTGGGGGGAAAGGTCAGCAGTGTAGGAATGAAAACAGGAGAAAACGGTTTCCACCTGCCATCCCGGCGCCAAGGACAGACCGGGAGCGTCTGCGCAGATGGGGCGTCCTCGTCCGCTCAGGCCACGACGACAAAATGCCCTAGACGGAATGGCTCAGAAACCACGGGGATTTATGGCTCATTTATGGTTATAGAGGCTGGAGGTCTGAGATCTGAGGCTGGCTTCCTGGTACATAGACACTGTCCTCTTGTCATGTCCTCACACAGCAGAAGGGAGGAGGAGGCGCTCAGGGGTCCCTTTGTAAAGGTCCTGATTCCATCAGGAGACTCCCCCCTCATGACCCAATCACCCCCAAGGACCCACCTCCAAATACCACCCCCTTAGGGGTCAGGCTGCAATGTATGAGTTCTGGGGGACCCACACCCCCCGTCTAGGGCAGCATGGTTCTCTGAGGGAGGTCGAGGGGCCTCACTCATTACCATTCCCCACCGAGATACCGCCTCGCACGCAGTGAATTATACAGAACTGAACCAAGCCTTTCGTAGAGTTCAAGTAAGTTTTCTTCTTCGGTAGAAACTCTAAGATTTTTAGTTGTACCAAGTGGAGTCTAAAATTCACACACGATGAAGAGGGTTTTGGTTTAAATCCCAGTTCCGCTTATTAAAACAAACGTGGATTTGAGTAAGTAATTAAACTTTTTCAAGCCCCACTTTTGTCTGGAGAAGAAAAGGAAACAATACAGCGCATCCCTGAGGTCGCGGCGAGGACCACGTGAGAGAAGGCGGGGCGGGGGCGGGGAGGAAGGGGCACCAACGTCGCAGACCCCCGCGTGGCGGTGCTGGCCGCCGTCACCGGGTTCAGCTATACTCTAACCACATTTTTCCGTGCCATTCAACACTGCCCTCTGCCACACTTCCCTTTCCCTCCGCTCTGCAGGTGGAACGGAGCTGCTTCTGGACGGTGACCCATCGAGAGCAGGGCCGGCTACTCTGGCCGTGGCCGACCCCGAGGGCCACCTGTTGGCAAATACGGTTGTCCTGGAACATAGCCACACTCACTCCTCTACTTACTGTCCACGGTCGCTCCCACGTGGCAGGAGCAGAGCTGAGCCACGTGGCCCACAGAGCCTGAAAGGCTGGCCGACCCCAGGTGGAGAGCAGCCCCCCACTTCGCAGATCTCGTCGAAGGGCAGGTGTGGTTCGTACACGCGCGGCGGGGCCTGGGATCCCCGTGGCACGCTGCCCCGTGGCCGAGGACCCCAGTGTCTCTGCTAATAGGACCGCTGTTTCCCACATCTCATGTCGGTCCTACCGAATCTAAAGGCATCTCCATCTGTCCTACGTGTCACTGATGGTGAGCGAGCAGGGTCTAAGCTGGCTCCTCAGTTGAGGAAGGAACCCGGCCCGTAAGCAGCCTCCTCACGAAGGGCCCCACGCCGCCGGGCTGCACACCTGCGATGGACCGTCTGCAGGGGTGGTGAGCCCTTTCCTCCCGGCACCTGCCGCCTCGCTCTTGTCCCAGCACTGACACTGCGCCCTCACGGTGCCCTGCCCCGGCCCCGTTCTCTGGAACCCTGTCCAAAGAGAGACCGATCTCTGTTTGAACTTAACCTATATGTTCACAGGAGCCTTGTCCGGTAAAGACCAGAAGCACGTAACACCCACGTCTGCGAGATGTGTGGCCACCACCCACCCGATCTCACTAAATCATAGTTTTCTGAGGAAACCGTCTACTTGCAGGGTGACGGGGTGGGCCGTTTTCATTTGGGGGAAGATGTCCAACTCGAGCTGTCACGTTCTGAGTAGGGATATGTGTGACGGGCAGCTAGCTAAGACCACTTTGCGGAGCCGGTCTGCAGCCACACGGTGGAGAAACGACCTCCACCGGGAGACCGAGGTCAGAATCGCCAGTGACAAGCCACGTGGATGCTACGAGCCCGGGACGTGTGGGCAGGGACGACACGTTTCTGCGTCTTCTCCTTCCAACGGTGAGAAAGCATCAGACGGGCATATCAGGGGCAGGGGGACAAAATAAGTGATTTTCACTCTTCCAGAGGGTCAAGCTGGAGAAAGGCAAGGGAAGCAAAGAGGCTGTCACATCCCCGACTGCAGGAGGCCACACGCAGGGTGAGTGCGGGTCTGCGGGGCAGGGCGGGATATGTCGTAAGTTCCTGACCCTGCGGGTTGCCGGGTAAGATGCAAACCCCATAAGGAGGCTGTGTGTGGGCTGCAGGGAAAACTGTGTCAGCACCAAGACCCTTCTGTAAGACTGAGCGAGTTCAAAATAAAAAGTGGGGGAGAAAAGGCATGTCTGACATCATTTGAAACAGTTTGCATGTCAGTTGGAAACCGAAAGACGTACACGCAATCCCAGCGAAAAGGGAGCAATTGGAAGCAAAGTCTTGGTGCCTTTTAAATGTGAACCTGGTTCGTGAAGGACCAAATCCACAAAACACGAATTGAAGTGTTTGCTTCCTGGCCCAACTCTGAGTTCGTGTGAACGGCCTGCGGGGCTTTTCTGGACCTGAAGTTGCCTGAGCCTCCCTGGGCCTCCTCCCCGACCCTGAGCCTGGGTCCCCAGGGTGCTTCACGGGGGCAGAGCATCTGGCGTAGAGAATATGCCCTAAGTCTTTGAGAAAACTCACTGAAGAATTAAGATCTGGCTTCATTGGGGCGATCTGCACACACGTTTCCAGAAATGTCCACTTCTGTGTAAACAATACCCAGTTGGGTGTGGACAGGAGCCCCCAGCCCCAGCATAGAGCTGAAGAACCCGAGACCCCAGACCCCTCACACTGAGTGGTGAGCTGGGTGTCCCGGGGTTCAGCACGAGCCCGGCCCCCGAGCCCGCCGTTACCACACGGCCCACACGCAAACCGCCCTCGGGTCCCGCATCCGGGCCAGCGGTCACCCACGGACGGCTGCCCTTCACAGCCAGCTCCTGGAGCCGTGACCGTCCAGGAGCCATTGTGACGTTTGGTCCCTCTCCTGCGCCTGGCGTCTTCAGGGGGTGTGACCCCGCTGGCCACTCCCCCATGGAGGGCCCCCTCTCCTGCTTTCTCTCCCCTCAGACTTTGGGGCTCCCTTTCCATTACCCCCCACCCCCTGGGGTCCCGGCTCAAGACCCCCTCTCCTCCTTTTGGGTGTCTTTACCCTCATCAGCGCCGTGAGCCACATCCACCTCCCGGGGCTGCAACCGTCGGAAACTCAGGAACATTCCAGGGTGTCGGCCCAACCTGTCTGAAGCTCCGCGTCTGGCTCTCCTCCTCAGGGTCAGCACAGCCGTCCACCCGGTTGCCCACAACAGACCCTCAGGCCCCCACTCGCCCCTCATGTCTCTGCAGGAGGCCAGCTGCCTGCCCCCTCCTTGATTGCCCCTCATGTGCCCTCTGCCCCACGTCCTCCGCCACAAGCTGAGCCAAGGCCGCCCTCACCCCCGACAACCCCCAGGCCAGAGAGATTAGAAGTGCAGGATGCCTCCCTTTGTGCCTGAGACGAAGCCCAAGACCCTCCCCTCCTCGGCCACCTCGCGGCTGCAGACCCCATATCACAGCGCTTGCCACGCTGTGGGCTCCCCTGGGGACAGCCGCCCCCTGGGGCAGGGACCCTGTCTTGTGTGTCCTCGTGCCTCTGGGGCATCTGACCCTAACTTTTACGTCCTCTGCAAGAGCTTCGAGACAGACGTGCGGAGTTTTGCTTCCACGCGTTGCACAGGCGCTGGCTGAGCTGCACATCTCCCCCTTCGGGGCCGTGACTCACAGGAAGGACACGCGCATGCCTGCCGCCCCAGGGACGGGGCCTTGGCGGTGTGAGCCCCTGGAGGGCCCCGGGCGGCCTGAGGCTCGTCCATCGGGAGCCCGGCTCGACCAGCTCCCGGAACACCTGACAGGCCGTGGCTGCTCCTCTAGGGGAGAGGCGCTGGCTTCCAGTGCATGTGGGGACAGCTTGGGCTCATTTGTCACCCCTCCCCCTGACAGTGACAAAGTGGCAGGAAGCCGCTTCTCGGTGGCTATTGAGGAGGGGACCAGCTGTTTCATGCAACCACGAAAGTGCCAAACCCCGGGTCATGTTTTTGGAATGGAATGTTTTAATTGAGATATTTAGCTAAGATAAACAAGCCTTTTCATAGTGTCTCATTTGCTGGAAAATTAGGATGTTGAAAAACTTTGGCAGATGGGGTAACAAGCGAACTCACCAAACCGACTGGGCTAAGAAGGGCATGGTGTGGGTGTGAAGAAGCAGCCTGCCGAGGCCCCTTGGGACCTGGGGGAAGGCGTGGTGGCATCCTGGGACTCTCACCCTCGGCTCCCTTGGCAGGTCCAAGGTCAAAGAGATTTGACCCTGGAGAGCTGAAAGGCGACATCAAGCTGGTGGGAGAGAAGGCGCTAGAGCTGCCTGAGATTCCAATGTCCTGGGGCAGGAGGGAGGGCCAGAGGGCGACAGCAGGGAACTCAAGAGCCCTGAGCAGCACCCCAGCTATGTCCCTCACCTTGCACGCACGCACGGTGCCCACATCTCAATGTTTGGGTTACGCTCTACTCGAAAGGAAAACTGTTCCGTGGAGGTGTTTGTAAATCCCCAGGAGTTCAGGAAGGGGAGGGACGTGCCTTACATGCGCTAAGGGGGTCAAGGTGCTTCAAAGAGAGAAAGAGGACTGTTGCAATCTCTACTTACACATAATTTTTTAAAATACTGTTTTCCTTTTCAAAGGGGCCAGTTTGAGAACCCCTGAGTGCAGAGGTTCTTGGGGATCTGATAAGTGTGTGTGGCTCCATCACTCCCGAGTTCTTTGTGCATGGGGCCACCATGGCCCCAGAGTTATCTTCACCTTTTTTCAATTTCAAGGAATTTCTATGATAGTCATGTATTATTTAACGTAAATCAATGGTGCTTATTCAGGAAGCGTAAGGAAAACTGGCAAACATTTCTAAAAAGGGTAGCGATTCTGCAAATGAGCTGAAGGGTGATCACAGGTGGCATTTGTTCACCAAAATCTCTGTACAAGAAACACAGCAGAGGCCCGTTTTCCCTCGAAAGCCGATAAAAGAAAAGGAAAATACAATAAGATTTGTTGTCAGCTTTGCTTTTCCTTTCTCGTTCTCACACTGTCAGCACGTTGTTTGCAAAGAAGAGTAGTGTCTCCAAACCCCGTGTGTCACTTGGGGGGCCAAATATCCACAGAGAAGCAGGTCTGCTGGGCTTTTAAAAGCTTTAAGTGAAAAAAGTCCTAACTTCGGATCATAACAGTAATTTGAGGGCATACTACATGAAAATGATTCCAGATTTTAATATACATCCAGCCCCTAAATTAAACACAGCACAATTCACTTAAAATTTATTGACGACGCATGAGTTTTTGTCACATTAATTGAAAGCCGTGTAAACTCTATGTCACTTGCTAAACGAGGAACTCGTAGGAACACTCTTAAGGTCATGTTTAAGTGAACTTAATGATGCAATATGTAATAAGTGTACAGAAATTACCTATTACTTAAGAGCACTGAGAATGTATAGATTTTGTACTAAGTCCCAGGAGACAAGATACTGGAATGACGATTCTGCACGTGGAAACAAGGGATAAGCCAGCGGGGCCAGGAGCCTTCCTCAGTGAGGTGCTCCCTCAGAGGCCGCCCGGAACCCCGATGCCTCCCTGGTGGGGTAAAGGCAGAGCCTGCCTGACACACTGGGGTTGCTGGGGGCAGGCCGGGGTGTCCCTGTGCCATCCTGTCCCCCCAGAGCAGGGTACCGCGTGGCCAACGAGCCGCTGGGTGTCCCGCAGCCGCCCTCTAGCCACACCGGCCACAGGGCTGGTGTGTGAGCAGGGCTGCAGCCGGGCCCCACTCGGTGTGCGTGTGTGTGCGTGTGTGCATGTGTGATTCACCCCCCGGGGAGCCAGAACTCTGCTGGGGTTTGTTTTCTGCCTTAGCCTTTGTCACTTTGGGGCTTGAGACCCTAGCGGGGCAGGGCCTTGGGGTCTCCCCGTTTCCCCAGGGCGGCCTCACTCTCCCGTCAGTCTCTGGGTCGGGGCCCAGGCGAGCTCTCTAGGATGACAGAGGCTCTCTCTCCAGCCGCCTCCTCCCCCTACGTCCCCACCGGAACCACTGCCAATGTCTGTGGCTACCCCTGCCCATCACCCAAGTCCAAAGTGGCATCCCACGGTTGGACACGTGCACCAGCAGCCCGCTCGGCCACGGCCTGAGCCGTGGAAACACCTCTTTCACAGGCTGCCAGCCACGAGCACCACGGGCAGGGGACAGGGGCACCTCCAGACTCGGAGTCTCCCCTCCTCCCTTCCCACCGCCCAGAGAGGGGTGCGAGCCTCCGCATGCAGTGCTGTCTGTGGGATCCAGGGCCCAGCACTAGGAGGGCACCGTAGCTCTCTGGAACCTTCTGGAAGCCGGTCATCTCGCCGGGGTGATGGGATCTTATCTCCACACCCCTAGCATTCTCTGCCGAGGAACCCACGTGTGCAGTCAGCAACACAGCTGGGCAAGCTTTCGGAACATCTCTCCCTGATCGGCTCGAAAGCCCAGTGAGTGCTTCTCTCCGATCGCTGGGAAGGTGGTTGCTGGACGATTGGAGCGCACACATTGTCCTCCATCGTCCAGGGCTCGGGTCATGCCCCGCAGTGGTCAAGTGCGTGCCATCGGTGCTCCCGACCCAAGTGCCCACGCTTTCCAGCGTGAAGTGCCTCTCAGGGCCTGGGAGGCTTTGAGCTTTGTGCCTCTGGCCCCAGACCAGGGACGCTGGTGCAGAGCTGGCGGCATGGGCGACCACCAGGTGGGACCCGACAGCCGCATCAGGCCGTGGACTGTCCCCTCTGCACACTGCAGGCTCCAGAGAGGACAGGGAGCCCCAGCGGGCCTGAAGAGCCAAGTGGAAGCAAGACCTTGGCAAGGGTTAGAGCTGCCTGAGATTAACACACTCACTCGTTCGAGTACACGTTTAGGGGGAGACCATCCACTTAGACCAGTAAGTGCTGCTCCAGTCACATGGCCACCACACGGCACAGCACCAGACCGTCTGGAAGGCCAGGAGCCATGCACGCGGGCCACGCTGGCTCTTGGAAGGCAGATGTCCCCGATACCTGAGAAGAGGGGCTCCTTTCCACAGGTGCAGATCCAGGAGGAGGGACAACAGGGAAGAAGCGGGGGTTGGGCAGGCCTGGAGGGCAGCCACTTCCAGAACACGGCAGCCAGAGCACAGGGCCAGACCGGAAAGGACAGGGCGTGAACTCTGCCTCCTCCCTCCGTCCCCTCCCTCCCCCTCCGTCCTCCTCCCTCTTCCTCTCTCTTCCTCCCTCCTCCTCCCTCCTCCCTCCTCCTCCTCCCTTCTCCTCCTCACTCCTCCTTCCTCCTCCCTCCTCTTCCATCCCCCTCCTCCTCCCTCCTCCTCCCTCCTCCCTCCTCCTCCCCCTCCTACCTCCTCCCCCTCTCTCTTCCCTTTCTCCTCCTCCTCCCTCCCCATCCTCCTCCTTCCTCCCCCCTTCCTCCCTCCCCCCTCCTCCTCCCTCCCCATCACCCTCCCTCTCTCCCTTCTCCCTCCCCCTCCTTTCCTCCCTCCCCCTCCCTCCCTCCCTCCTCCTTCTTCCTCCTCCTCCCTCCTCCCTCCTCCCTCCTCCTCCCTTCTCCTCCTCCCTCCTCCTCCCTCCTCCTCCCCCTCCTACCTCCTCCCCCTCTCTCTTCCCCTTTCTCCTCCTCCTCCCTCCCATCCTCCTCCTTCTTCCCTTCTTCTTCCCTCCCCCCTCCTCCTCCCTCCCCATCACCCTCCCTCACTCCCTTCTCCTCCCCCTCCTTTCCTCCCTCCCCCTCCCCTCCCTCCCTCCCTCCTCCTTCTTCCTCCTCCTCCCTCCTTCTCCCTCTCCTCCTCCCTCTCCCTTCCCTCCTCTCTCCTCCCCCCTCCTACCTCCTCCCCTTCTTTCTTCCCTTTCTCCTCCTCCTTCCTCCCCCCCTTCCTCCCTCCCGCCTCCTCCTCCCTCCCTTTCTTTTTTTCCTGGGTACTTGTTCTGAGTTAGGAAGGCAAGGGGAGAGAAAAACTCACAACCTAACAGTCAGGGGCCCTGGAAACAGCTGGCGAGGAGCTGCAGCCCCTCCTGGGCCCGGCCATACCCCTGTCCTACCTTATTTCTCCGAGTGGAAGTTAGTGCTTGTGGGGCCCTACCTGACTTACTGCAGAGAAGGCCAGATCCCAAAATATTCTGGGTCCTTGCCGGCCACGTGGTCACGCCCGGGAGACAGGCTGTCCCTTCCCTCCGGCTTCTTCCTCCCTGACACTTGCACTCTCTGGGAGAGGCGGGTGGAGGCCTCGGCGATGGTGTCCCCTCGCCCACCTGGGTCCCCACGTTTCTGGTCCTAAGCCTGCTTCCTTCTGCACACAAGCGGCAGCTGTCAGCCTGGTGGATCCTTCTGCTTTCCCCAAATACTTGCTCTCTTTCAAGCTCCGGACGCCCATGAGCAATCCCCTTGGGTCTGGGTGGCTAGGCACACCTGGACGGAGAGCCACAGACCTGGGCCGTTGGTCAACGTCCAGCCTGGGGGAGGACTGTCCTCCTCCCTTGCCCGGTGGGGCCTGAGGTGGCCTCCAGTGTCCTCGAGGCCTTCCTCCAGATGTCCCAGTGACAGGGCGACCACCACCCTCACAGATGACAGTCACTGGCTTTCCACTCAATGCACGGGGCCCCGTGCACACGCCTGTCCCACATGCCCCAGTAAATGCGGGTTCACAGGCCGACGGCAGAGGGCCCTCCCTGGAGCTACCTCAGCACAACCCAGGGCCCAGAGGCCCCGCTCTGCAGCAGGGAGTAAAGCACAGGGCGGGGAACAGCACACAGGCCCCTGGCAGACTAGAACACGGGCCTTTCTGAGGTGTCTCCGAGTGCAGCTCCCGGGGAGAATGTGACATTACTAATGTGAGAACCAAAGAATGTTCCGAAGCGGGAATGACGATGGATGCGGGACAGCAAAGTGCTGGCAGGAGACGCTCAGGCCCACAGGGCCTCTCGGGGACCTCGTGGCTGCGGGGAGACAGGCCTTGGTGTTGTTCGGGGAAAAGCCTGCCGTCTAAGGGCCCTGTCTCGGAGGTAGCCGCAGACCCCCCCTCCCCCCCACCCCGCTCCGCCCCACCCCTGCCGCCTGGTCTTCCAAGCCCTGACTCCGCGGCCGCCCCAGCCGGGCCCGATTCCGCCGGAAGAGGGTCTCTGCGGGGCTGGCTGCCGGCCTCCTCCCCCCCAGCTGCACAGAGGCGAGCGCCATCAGGCCAACTCATGTAAATATTTACCCGCTGTCCGGGCCGCCGGGCTGTTGCCACATCACAGAACAAGCAAGAAAACAAGGTGGCAAGTTCCAGAAAATTAAGCATCAAGAGGTGGCCTGGAGTGCAGGCATCTGAGGGAGGAGGCCTGCCTTGGGCCTCTGCCTCCTGGCCGCAGGGGGGCGACGGACGGGGCGGGGCTGCCCTGGCAGGGATGGGCCCCGCGAGGGGGCGGAAGGGCCCAGCAGGTGCCGAGCAGATTGAGCCCCAGCTGCAGCCCCGGCGGCCTGGAGGCCTCACTGCTACCCGGTTTGTTTCCTGGCCAGCGTCCCCTTTAGAGAAGGAGTCATGGGAGGTCAGCTGCCCCCGCATTGGGGTGCACAGGTCCTCGGGCACCATCCCCTGAGGGGAAAGGGAGCAGGCCTGGAAGGGCAGCTCTGGTGGGAGAGGATACGGGAGAGGACACGGGCGCTTGGCTGGGAGGTTGTCCTCGTGGGGTCCAGGAACTGCCCGTCCTTCAGGACCTGTAATGAGAGCCTGGTGGCGGTGGTGTGTGTGCACACGGGTGTGTGAGTGTGCACCTGTGTGTCTGCACACGTGTGTATGTGGGCAGGTGGGTGTACGAGTGTATGGGTAAGCATTGCGACAGTGTGTGCTCGCGCGTGCACGTGTGTGTGTGCACGTGAACATGCACGTGTGCCCAGCAGAACACCACGACCTGGGACCCTGGAGAGAGGACGGCGTGTGATGGGCCCTGAGCGGGCGGGAGAGCAGAGGGCAGCTGTCTGGCAGGAAGCGGCCGTTCCCGAGCAGTCGAGCAGTCGCCAGGGTGGGGGAGGGCCTGAGCGGAGCTGGAGGAGCCGGGTGTCCCGCCCGCCCTGGAAACTGGGCTCAGCCCCTGGAGCCATCGAAGCCCCACCTCTGACAGCCTCCCTCATTTCGCAAGGGCACCCCAGGCCTTGTTTCCCCTAAGCTTAAAATAGTTCCTTTGAAAACATCACCCAATTCCCAGTCCTCGGGGCTGCTGACGATAGTGTCCTGAGAGGGCCTGATTCTCAGAAGAGAAGAGCTGGGCGCTCCCTCTCCCTGACCTCAGCGTCTAGAAGCTTCCAGAGCCGGCAGAGCAGAGGAGGTCCCGCCAGGCGAGCGTGTCCGTGTGCCTGGCTGTCCGGTCTGTGTTGCGGGCTCCTCGGAGCCGGATGAGTTGACCTTGAGGACCTGACCCCGCGTGGCCCCCTCCTCTGTGGCCACCCCACCACCACCCGCCCGCCCAGGCCTCTCCCTCCTGCAGGCAAGGAGAGCAGCGGGGACTGCAGGGGGAGGCCTGACCTTCCTGTCACTGTGACTGCTCTGCTCACCTCACCCCTGTTCTGTAAACGCACAGTTGCATGTAACAACCAGCTGAAAAAGAAACGTGACAAAAACGTATTGATCTCAGTTTCTACGAGATCAGCTTTCTGTCTCAATCAGGCCTCCACAAAAGGTGCCGATTGAGGCAAACCTCTAGTGCAAAATATAAGTTTTGTGAAACTCAGTCTTTTTCATTCATTAAGCCCCATTAACAGCCTTACAGCATTTTTGTCCCAGTAATGAACTGTAATTGGCCTGGAATGTAAACAGATGTGTTTTCATTTTAGAAAAATTCTTTCCTGTGAAAGACAAGGGTCGGCCCTGCTGGTTCCTGCGATGCTGGATGTGAGTGTCCTCGGTTACCTGGGAAATGCATCTCATCTAAGCTGTCTTTTCAGTGACGGATCTGTTTCGGAGGCCGAGGTCCTTCCCGGCTACACCTGCAGCATCGGCAGGACGCCGTGTGAGGGTCCCTGGGAGCCGGGGAATCTGACCCCTCCTGAAACATTCGTCCGGGCAGGTACACTCTGAACACTCTGGCCACCATGGGGCCGTATCTGCAGATGGCACTCGTTTCGCAACACAGCACAAGGACACGTCCGGTCACCCGGGGCCATCCGGGTTCCACCACGTCCCTCTGGGCACCACCGCCCCTGACGTGCGGCCGAGGGCTGTGCGCACCCTCTGGGCCTCAGTTTCCCCAAGCGTCAAGAGAGAAAAGGCACTTACGTGTTGGGCAGGCTCGCAGTGAGTGTCACTGCTAACATCTGGGGCCCAGCGTGCCATGTGGCCGAGACGAAGTCCCGGAGGAAAAGATCAAGATGCTGGGATCGTGGCCCGGAAAGTGCTCTACAGACCTAGCGCTTTGTGTAAGCTCCAGGTAGCGTCCCGCATTAGCTTACGGTTACGAACGTCCACAGCACATACCACACGCATGTCCCGTGCACTCACACACACGTGGGGCACCGCCTCCGTCTCGGCTGCCTCCCCCCACACTCGAGTGTGTGCACACTCAGACACCCTCACCTGAACAGGCAGGTGTTTGGAGCCGGGCAGCGCGGCAGTGGAGTTGGGCCCTGCAGGGCGGACCCCGCGTCCGGGCGCTCAGGCAGGGAGGCTATCTGGGCAGGCACTGTTGTCCTGAGACTTTCACCCAGGCACACTTCTTCCAGCTGCTGGAAGCTTCCAGACTAAGGAAGCAGGAACCTGGCCCCTCACTGTAATGCAGACCGCACCCCCCCCAAGTAAACAGCCCCAGCACACCGCGTAGCCCATCCCATCCTTCAGCCCGACACCCCTGGCGGGCATCGCCATCCAGGGTGGGTGGGATGCCGGCTACACTTGCCCCGCAGCTCCGCATGCCCGCACCCCCACAGCCCTGCACCCCCTCCCCACCACTGCCCGCTCCGCGGGTCTGGGATGCCAGCCTGACAGGATGAAGGACAGAGGAGTAAAAACAAAACCCCAATATCTCACTATTTCTGAAGATGTGGATTAGAGAGTGAAGCACATCCACGCGGGGCCTGACGTCACGAGCCCGTCCGGGCCTTGCAACCCGGCCCCGTGAGGTGCCATGGCGCCCTGGCTCAGAGAAGTGGCAGATCCAGGGACAGGCAGCTCCTGAGGGACGGGGACGACACGGTCGGGCCCGAGGGTGCCCTTCTGCGCAGCAGCTGCCCCTGGACAGGTTCAGAGGGACAAGCGCTGGGCCTTGCGCCTTGGCTTTGCAGCAACGTTGTCACCGGCTGACGTGCTGACGGGAGGACCGCCCCCCTTGGCGTGTGCTCGTGCGGTCTCGCGGAGCCTGCATGTGGGTACGTGGCAGAGATTGTTCGCCATTCCGAAGAGGAGAAAGCTAGGGCTCTCCACACCTCAGCAGCTTTGTGCCAGGTCCCGGGACCCGTCCTCACCCGCCAGGTTCCGCCGCCACCTCTGTCTGGCCTCTCTCTGCATCCCTGCCCGGCTCTAGGCCCTGCCTCATCCTCCCGGGACCCCTCGGACCTTGGAGCCAAGGGCTGCCCAGAGTCTGCATTCAGGTCAGCCAGCCACCAAAGGAGAACAAAGCGCAGAGGCTGCCAACCCCTTAAAGAGCAGAGTTCCGCGTCTGGAATCAGGACACCTCAGTCCATCTTACCACGTGTAAGCCAGGTGGCTCGAGTACCCGTTTCTTTGCAAGGTGGGAAGAAATACACCGGCCAGGATTAGGCACGTGAGGCGTTCGAGGCTCCAAACCTCTGAAGCAAAGAGACAGTGTTACCAGGAAGCTTCTTACCAAATCTAGAATTTTACGTTTAGACGAAACAACATGAACTATAAATTAAAACTGTCAATATTCAGCTGCTTTGCTCTATAAACTCCTCCCGGGCTCAGCTGAGAGCCATCAGCACTGCTGACTTTCGAGACACCTGCCTTCCACACGGTTGCTGTGCAGCGAGTGAGCCGCACAGAGGGAGGCCAGTGCCAGCGGCACCACTGTGAGCGCCGGGCTGGGGTCTGTCTACGCTACAGTCACGATCCCCGCTGGGCTTGCTGCTGCAGAGATGGCCTTGTGTGTTCCTAGCTGACTGGCCAACCAGATTGGCGTGCCATCTATCGGTTTAGAAAGGTTTAGACACCGATAAGGCGGGATCTAGTGTGGATGATTACACATGTTTGCACACAGCAGTTGCTGGGAAAGTATTGGCATGGGGACCAGACCCGCAGCTTCCAGACAAGTACCTGCAATACTTCCCTGTGCTCAACCAACTTCATTCCTCCGCCAACCATGACCAATGCACAGAGCCTTTGCCTCCACTCTTCGAGAAGGTGGTGGGAGAGGAGGGGACCTGAGCAGAGTAGAGGGGAGGCGGGCGGGAGGGTCAGTGTCTGCAGCAGACAACAGGCTGTGTTCTCTTTCTCCTGACCATTTGTGTGACCTTCCGGGACCATCCACAGATCTGTTTCAATTGTCTTTCAAGTCACATCCTCGTTGACATCTGCAGTAGACAGTTCCTCAGGGCTCTGTGGTTCCCTGCTCATCCTCCAACCAAGCAGACTGGCCTTCCTTGTCTCTCCCACTAGAATGTATGTTCTGAGGGTAAGGAAGTTCTCCACTGGGTCTTAAGCAGCAAGCACCACTCATAATAAGTGGTCCATAGGTATGTGTTGGATGGAGAGATGGTTGTATAGATGGGTAAATGGACATGTGATGGGTAGCTGGTTGTATAGGTGGGTCAATGGACATAGGACTGGATAGATGGCCATACGGATAGGGAGATGGACAGATGATGGAGAGATGGCTGTGTGGTTGGGCAGCTGGACGTACAATGGGTCAATGTATGTATTGATGGGTAGGTGGATGTATGGTGGGTAGATGGATATATGGATGGGTAGATAGACATAGGGATAGATAGATGGATGGATGGGTGGGTAGATAGACATAGGGAGAGATAGATGGATGGATGGGTGGGTAGATAGACATAGGGAGAGATAGATGGATGGATGGGTGGGTAGCTGGACATACAATGGGTCAACGTATGTATTGATGGGTAGGTGGATGTACGGATGGGTAGGTGGACAGGTAACGGATAGATGGGTGGATAAGTGGACATAGAGATGGATAGATGGGGAGAAAGACAAGGTGTAGTAGTTTGTGGTGCTTGTTCGGGGACAGCACGGTCATGAGATCCGTACCGAAAACCACTGCAGGCGAGTTTGCTATCTTCTCAAGCAGTTGTGAAGTGAGGTCCCCCAATGCCTATGGAGTCCGTCAGTGCCCCAGTCCTGCAGCACCCAGATGACGTATTATAGAATATGCAGAACCAGTCTCAGATTCTGGACCATTTGTACTTTTCGGACTCACTAGAGACACGTAATTATTTCTGTATATCTTCCCCAAAACCTGTGCAACATTCTTCTCTTGTCGAAGACTGAGCTCCAGAGAGACCGGAATGTCGTTCCCATGTCGAAGTAGTCTGCGGCGGACTCAAGGAAAGCTGCGTACTCAGCAGGCGTGTGCGGGAACCGCCGGCCCTCCACCCCCACAGCATTCGCGGGCAGAGGGACGGCGCTCGACGCGGCCGCTGCCCTCGCTACCTGCCACGCTTTCGGGCCCACCTCCCGAGATACACGGTCTCTGAGACTCGCTGCTGGGGGCAGCAGTGCGCCGCAGGCCCCAACCTCCCCACAGGACACTTGGGTGCACTCAGCAGGAGGGGCCGGAGCCTGTGGGACTCCGCTCTCCGGGGCAGAGACGGCGCCACGCCATCCCAGGGCCTCAGGGACTGGCGAGGGCAGCGTGCCCTCAGGGCAAGCTCCGATTTTCATTTTCGGTGTTATCCTCCAAATGTGGTTTTACTATCACAAAAATGCACGAACAGGACGGAGAGATTGGACCCCGTGGCCCTTCAGCAGTCTGGACCTCTCTCGTCTCTCGGCGCGTCTTCCCTCCAGACTTGTCCCCCACGTGCCAACGGCCTGGGCACCGTCAGCCGCCGGAACCTGGGCGCCAGCTCCTCCTCTCCCTCACCTGCCCCCCGCGCCTCCAGTGTTGCACAGAGTTCACCCGGCATCTGCGGGAAGTCGGCGCTGGGAGCCGGGCTCAGGGGTCCCGCCTGGTGCACATAGCAGTCTAGTAGGAAGCTAAATATAAAACAGATAACCACACACCCAAAGGCATAATTGCACATTGCCTTACGCGCCATGAAGGCCAAGTATAGGTTTCGTCACGGGGGACCCAATTTAGGTTTGGGGCAGGGCAAGGCCTTCGTGAAGAGAGATATTCACGAAGACCTGAAGTGTTAGCAAGCGTTTGGTGGGGAACCGAGGGCTGAATGTCCCGGGTGAGGGACGGTTGTACAAGGGACTTGAAGCAGGAATAGTTCTGAGAATTGTGCCTCAGGCCTAATGGGGGTCAGACGAGGTCTGCAGCAAGCCCGGTGGCCAAGAGGGTGGGGCCCTGACCTCTTGGTTGGCCCCGGGGCGCGGCCTTGGTGAGGGAGCTGGGGGCTGGCACCCGAGAGTCGGCCAGCACTGACGAGGGAGTGTCTTTGCCTGAGGAGGGGAGGGCAAGGTCAGAGGGCCTGACCCCCCCCCCCTCCACTGAAAGGCTCCCTGTGGGCCCTGCCAGTCTCTCCTGCCCTTGGGGACCCCGGGCTTGGTGGCCTCAGTGCACCCCTGTCAGTACCTGGGGCCCCTGAGTCTGTCATCCCCACGGCATCACTCAGCTCCTGCTGCCTCGGCCCCACGTCTCTGCGTCACTGCCGGTCTCAGCTGCTGCCTTGTCACCTTGCACGGCATCTCACTGCAGTTGACCTAGACCCAGACATGCCTCTCCTCACCACAAATACCCTTCCGCAGCCCCCGCGGTCCTCAGGTATAAAGTGAAGTCTGTGAGGTCCTTCGTGTCTGGCTCTTTCCACGAGAAGCGGCCGTCAGCCCCCGGGACTCTCTCCAGTTCCCTGCGTGCCAGATGAGCCCTTACCCTCACCCTCTGGCTCTCCTCTGATCCCGGCGGCTGGGTCTTTCGGGGGCCACCCTCCCTTACCCTGGGCCCGGTGCCTGCAAACGTGGCAAGGATCCAGGCACTTGCCGCGTCCTGTAAGCTCACTGCCTCTCCCGTTGCCCGTGGGTTTCCTGAGGAAGCGACCTACGCCTTCTCCCGGTCACCTGTACCCCATGCCACCTGTGCGATGGCAGGGATCGCAGAAAAGAAAAAAGAAAAAAAGGAGATGGCTGAGCGGCAGGCATGTACGCTCTCAGCTCCTCTCGTCCCTGAAACGCGGCCAGATCGGCCTCAAACCAGCCTGCACCCTAGAAAACTGACCTGCGGACCGAGGACACGACAATGCGCAACTTCAGCCCCGGAACTCGGCAGGCGCGGAGAGGTGAGCCGGGGGAGAGAAGCCGCGGAGGGCGCGGAGCCACATTTGCAGAGGGAGGACGGAGACGGGGCTGGGGGGAGAGGACAGGAAGAGCACTCCCCCCCAAAAGCAGCGGGAGAGACAGGGAAAGCGTGGAAGCACCCGCGAGGGTCCGAACGAGAAAGGAGAAAGGAGAAGGGAGAGGGTTTCAACACCATTAGGGAAAAAAATCGGACGGCAAAGTGACTCTTCCTCCCCGATTCTCTAGGCGCAGCAAGAGGCCTCCTCGTGAGTCACAACGTCGTGGACCCCGCGATGCCAGTGTGTACGGGGTACAGACCCAAGAGCTAAGTAGAGGTAACGGAGGAAAACAAGGCACCGGGTCTCTGAGGGAATTTCCTGAAAACCCCAAAGCAGTGGCAACATCGGTCTCTCCGACGTCCCAGATGCACCCAACTCTGCTGCGGGACAACGACGGAGCAGACCTCAACCGGAATCTGCCAGGGCGCTGGCTTCGCTCGAAGCCTCGGCCGGCCCTCCAACGACACTCGCCACGGAAAGACGCCTTTGCCTTTCGGTTCGCCGTGATCTAACCAACCTCTGTTCTGTGGACGGAGTCTGTCTAACTTATGCTCCCCGCACGTGTGCTGTCGTGTCTGCAGCGCTCTGCATCGCCTCCACGACCTCTCTCGGGAGCCTGCGGCCAAGGACTCGCATCACGGCAGTGTCGTCGATGAGAAGCCTGAAGCCAGGCAGGAGCGCGCCGCCTTGCCCGTGGCCACAGGGCTGGGGGCTAGTAGAGCTACAATTCAAACTCAGGCTCATCCACAGTCACGACGGAAGAGACTTCCTCGTATTGCACGGCCACTGAAGGCAGGGAATCCCTGTCCTCCCCAGCTACTCTGGGTGGAGAAACCCTCGGCCTCCACAGTCACCGAGGGAGAAGAAATCCTCATCCTACACAGAGATGACGGGGGGAGGGGGGAGAATCCCACGTCCTCCCCAGTCACTGAGGGGGGGAATCCCTGTCCTCCCCAGTCACTCTGGGTGGAGAAACCCTCGGCCTCCACAGTCACCGAGGGAGGACAACCCTTACTTCATGGCCTGAGGTGGCTGACGCATGTGACCATGTAGATTCCTATTACCATTTGCGGCCCAGGCAGCTCACGCTCTAGGACGTGTCACCGAGTCCTGTGCGTGCTCCTGGGATGTGCCAGTCCTGCCCCCGCGGACACGGGTGATGTCGCTGCCGGGGATGACAGTGGCTGCTGCTGGCTCAGCCCTTTTGTGGGCAGGTCTTCTCACGTCCTGGCTTATTGGTGGCCGTTTCGGTAGCAAGGCGCTGCTGTCACAGGCTGTGCTGTCACAGGCTGAGTCAGTTCTGTCCTTCGTGTTCCGGTTTTGGGTTACGAGAGCTGCCGCTGCGGCGCTCACATTCACGACCAAGAAAACAGGGTCCGCTGTCACCTCAAGGTGTTGCCTCTTCTCCTCCCCGTTGGCAGGATCGATGTGTTGTTTGTCTCTCTGCCAGGAGCAAATTAGGAATGTTCTTTGGGGAGACGCGGTGGAAAGGAGCAGCTTCCTCCATCAGGGAAGCCTCCGGTGCAGCCAGAGGGCCTCACCCGTTGCCCTGTGACCTCTCCTGCCCACTGACAATGGCTTCCCGGTGTGCCTGTGCGTCCTTGAGAACAGGTCCCACGTCACTCTGGAGTGGGTGGGGAAGGCCACACCCTCAGGGGGGATGTGCAGTCCCCGGCCGTTGGATGGCTGTCCCGGCTGGCAGGGGTGAGTCCACTCCTTATTCCTTCTCTCAGACGCTCCTGTGGACAAAGTGACCCCTGGGCACAGCTCAGAGAGTGTGGGGGTCTCGGCTCAGTGCAGAAGCCCCTCCGGGCAGAGGCCCTCGCCACCCGGCCTCCCAGCCCTCTTCTCTGGGGCAGTTTCCACTGCGCTGTGAAGGAGCGATGGTGTGAATCGTTGGTCAAAAGCTGCCGGTGCCTGCGGGCCAGGGCCGGGGGTCTCACTCAGTGCTGCGTGCCCAGAGCCCGGCTCAGAGGACTCGCTGAGGGAAGGAATCCTGTTCAGTTTCCCGCCTCCCTCCTCCTTCTTCTGCGGCTCATTCCTTCCTCCTCCTCTCTCCCCTCCCCCTCCCTTGCCCTCCCCTCCCCCCACTTTTATTCCCTCTTCCTCCCTCCTCTGCCTGACCCAGGTCATTCAGCTCAGGGGAAGGCTGCCGAGTACCCTGCTGACAAGGAGGTGCCCACAGAGCAGAGGAAGCAGAGGGTGTGAGGCCCACAGCAGGTGTCCGATCCTTGGGGCGGGGGCTGGGGGGTCAGAAGAGACCCCGGGAAAGGGCAGCTGGAGCCATGTGCACAGGGAGAGGGGGGCTCCTCCTCGGGGCCTCGTGTGCCCGCTCAGCTTCTGTGAGCGCAGGGGCGAGGACCCAGCTGAATTCCTAGTCAGGGGAAGCCGAATCCCTGAAGAGAAAAGGTGGGACACTGGGGCAGGCAGCGCGCGGCTCAGAGCTGGGCCTGTGGGCATCCGAGAGGGCACGGCTGCCGTCGACGCCCACACCCACCTCTGTGATCACACACGGTTGGCTTCCCGAGACAAAAGCGGCGCATTCGCGTGGATGAACAGTTAGAAAATGCAGATATGCAGACTCAGGGGAAGAAAACCGTTAACGCTGCCAGCACCTGGGTGTCTATTCTCCCAGTGGTTTTCCGGGCTGTGTGTGTGTTTAAACCAATGCGGGATTGCACCTTCTATCCTATGGTGTGGCCTAGTGTTCTCCCTTGGTGGCATGTCATGAACAACTTTATAGCTACGGCTTTTGGGGAAGAAATTGTAGAAGGGAGCCAAAGAGCCGCTTCTATTCCATAAAAGTCTACACAGGGGAGGACAGACAGGTTACGGTCACTCTCTGCTCCTCCCAGACATCAAGAGACAAGTCTCACGGTGTGTGTGTTGGTAGGTGTGCCTCATTTATTACTCAGTAGTATTTACTGAGTAATTATTAGGTGTTAACCACAGTTTTAGGAACTAAGAATACATGTCTGAATGAGCACGACAAAGTTCTTGTTCTCATGAAGATGATGTCCCGTTAGCTAGGAATCCAGCCATTTCTGGACATAGAAATGACAAGGAAGAGAAATATATTTGGTGCCCAAACATGTTTGCTTTCAGATAACGTTAGACATATTGGTGACAGAACGGGCCCGTGTACAAGCAGCCGAACGTTCGTGCCCGACGATGTCGTACTCCCATGTATCAGTTCTTCGGAGCATTCGTTCAAAATGTCCCTAAATCCCTGATTTTCGCCTGAAAGAAAGTGACCCATTAACCCCGTTTAAAACACGTTTTTCTTATGGTCTGAATCCGATGCATTCACGCAAATTTAATTTTAAAAACTTTGATTCTGTACCTAATACAAGTTCAGAGATCCAAGTGATAACTAAGGTTGCCTGGAGGCCCGTTTTAACTGAAACCGGCCTCTGGGAGTGGGTTGGGATTCGGGCGGAGCTTCAGGAAGCTGAAGGTTCCCACCCCAGCCTGCATGGCCCATTCTGACTCCCAGGATTCCAGAAGCTTCTCTCACTTCGTTAGAAACATACCAGATGTGGGAACAAACTGAACTGCACCTAGCCCCCGTTCCGTTACCGGCTTCTCTTTCTCGGCGACCCTCTCTTCCCAGGAACGCTAATCTTCTCTACCCCAGGCTCAGTATCTTCCGGGACTTTCTCACGCAGGTCTTCCGGACTCAGCCCATGAAACCCTCAACATTCCACCAAGCTAAAAATGTGCACGGCCAAATCCTCCCCCAAGTGGGGCGTCTGACAAGCTCTCGGCTGCCCCTTGCGGTGGACACGTGCGGTGGTCTGATAATGCCGGGGGCGGGGTGTGTGTGTCGGGGTCCCGTACCTCTAGATAACACCACACCTGTGAGTTTCCCTCAAGGGTTCCCAGGAAGACGACACCAAGAACTCAAATCCCTTACACCCCTTATACCACACTCTTTAGATGAGCAAGCCGCAGGCCCGAGAGAGAGACGTTTGGAGACAAATCCTCTAAGAAATGACTTGTCTGGCATGTCCGTGGCATTGAGAGCAGGACACCTGCTGACCTGAAGCCATACGGAGAACAGAGTAACGCACGTTATGTTCAGAGTAGACCTGAACGTCGCGGGCTGGCTCTCCTGTGTTTTACGCACCCCAGCCTCATTTCTAGAAATCCACCACTCAGCGGTCTCGACCCGTCCCAGACCCGTCTCCCGCCACGCTAGAGCTGCCGGGCGCCCCAGTTGTGTGTCCACCACGGACCGCGTTCTGCTTCTCCTGGTGTCTCCCTGACCCTTCTGTGCCTGCGTGGCCCGCCAGCCCCTTGTCCCCAGGCAGGTCTGAGCTGCTCTGGCCACTCGGCTGTGCCGTGCAAATCGGTATTTGCCTGTGGCCGTCTGCATGGCACACACCCGTTAGGAGATTAAAAGGCTGAGGGCAGACACAAGATCGGCTCCTGGCTGCAGCTTAATTAGCAGTAATCAGTGAGAGGGACGCGGGTGATCCTGGCCTCCTACCCTTCACGGAACAGGGCCTGTGGGCAGTGGGGATGGGGTGCGGCATCTGCTGGTATACAGAAACCATTTGAGAGATCTCTAGGGTAACCGGGGTGCACGATTACAAACAACGTCTCTTTGGGGCATGAACTCTTGCTGCTTAGTCACAAGCCAGAGTGAAGACGCTTCTTGAAGCACAAGACAGAGCGGCCTCGGCGTCTGCCCAGTCAGTCCCGGGGGGCTGACCCTTTGTCACGTGAACGTTCGCCCAGGCAGCCCTCCAGGGTTTCGCCCGAAGGTTCCCCTTCCTGTGGGGCCATTGTTCCACAGAAATGCCACCCTGGAGGATCCCAGGCGGCCAGGGACCCTGACTCGGGGACCGAGGTGCACTGACTTGTTTGTGACCATCTGCTTGTCACACTTGCAAAATTTTTATTGCTAAAATTACAGCAGGCGTGCACGAGACCGGTGGTTTTCTTGCGGATCCCTGGTCCTGGCGGTGCACTGACGCTTCCTGCCGGCGTCCCCTCCTCCGACCGTGCCCGTCCGGGGGCCACGCGGCGGCGTTGAGGAGGCCGTCCTGTCGGGGCAGACGGCGCCTCCTTCCCCGCCGTCTCTAAGACGTGGCGCTGGGCTTCCTCCTGCACGGGCTCCTCACACCTTGTGAAAACAGCACGGGCTGAAAGGGACACAACAGCCTCGCTGGGAGCCACCCAGTCGGAAGCGTTTTTCCGCACGATGCTAGTTCTGCGTGTGCTACAGCCCATCCTCTGCCCGAGGGAGAGCGGGTTGAAACGTTTTTTTGCCAGGCTCTGGAGGAATTTCAGCCTCGCCTCCTGCGGGAAATCCTTCCGGGCGACCTTGCTTTGGTGGCTGTTCCCAGTTCACGAGGCTGTTCCTGCCCAGGGTCCTTGGCCTCAGCGCTACCGACAGGGGGGCCAGGGAGCGCTCCTTCTGCGGGGCCGCCGTCCTCAGGGCTGTCGCTCCTCTGTTTGCACCCGTGTGCCACACTGTTTTGATTACCGCAGCTTTATAGTAAGTTCTGAAACCAGGAAGTGTGAGTCCTCCGGCTGCCCTTTTCCAGGATCGTTTTAGTTCTTTGGGGTTCCTGGAGACTCTATACGGATTTGGGGATGAATTTTTCTATTTACACAAAAAATTACCACTGAGATTTTGGTAGAGATTGCATTAAGTCTGCAGGTTGCTTTGCGTAGTATTGACATCACGACAATGTTAATTTTTCAGATCCGTGAACGCAGGTGGCTTTCCGTCCATGTAGATTATAGCTTCTCTTTCTTTGGGAGACGTTTGCGGTTTTCAGTGTCTAACTCTTTGGCCTCCCTGGTTCAGTTTATGCCTAGGTAGTTTATTCCTTTGTGGTGATATTGTGTATGGATGTTCTGATTTATTTCCTTTTCAAATTGTTCGTTATTAGCATGGAAACACAAATGAGTTTTGCGTGTTGATTTCATATACCGCTGAATACATTACTTAGTTCTGACTTTTCTGCGGGACCCACATTCAATAATTCTTAAACAAACATCATACTGGCAGTGGTCTTACTGGAAGTAACAGGAGGCAACGTGTATTGAACACTTACGTGCCAAGCCCTTTTATTCCATTTCTAGCCTGATACTACGCATACAAGCTTTCTCCCTTTTTAGATCAACATTATCTGAGTGTCCAAATAACCTTGCAAAATGACCGTTTCCGCCGTCTTACGAAGGAGAAGCGTGAGGTTCACAGGTTAAAGAGTGAGTAGGAACCAGATGGAGGGTGTTCACCGGATTCCTCCACAGGCAGAGCCAAGCTCTCTGCATTAATGAGTAAATGGATCCTGACACAAATTCATTCATGTGTTTCTTTTGTTGTTGTTGTTTTGTTTTTGCCGTTATTCCTTTTGATTTGTACAGAATACCCTCCACATCTTTAACCACCATCTGGAGCTTTAGTTAAAAGACATTTAAAAAGTCCTTTCAAAATATTTTCTATGTAACCCCAAAGGACACCCCACTGGGTCAATTGATGCTTCATCTGGTTTTAATGCTGTAACATAAATAAAAGTTAATATGCTGTAGCACACCACAGAAGACCGAGGCAAAGAGAAGTGACTCACAGGCTGTGTGAGCCCGCAGGGAGCGCGGAGCGGTGCTCTGCCCAACAGACTCAGTATCTGGGCCGAGGCCTGGTGGTCCCGCGGGGGCCGAGAGGAGGCCCTGACCACCGGTGGAGGACCGTCAGTGCAGGATGGAAGCCAGACGGGGAGGCTCTTGAGGGAACAATTCCCTCCTCAGGAAGCGTTAGCCCGTCCTCCAGAGCAGGGCCTGGGGCGCCCAGCCCAGAGGCCCCTCGCTCCTGCCCCTCACCTGCGAGTCTGCCTGTGCCAAGCCCACGCTCCAGTCTCGCCAGCCGCTGGACCTTCTGCCGAGGAGCAGGTGACAGCAGCTTTCTTGTCCTCGTTTCCAGCCCGGCGTTTGAAGGACACAGGCTGTTGTCTTGGAGGGATTGTAGCTCCACGTCCCGGGGCGTATGTTTTCCCACTGGCCCCTGGCGGGTTCCCGCCCCTCCGTGCAGCTGCGTTTGGCCTTGGCCAACCCCATGGAGCCTTCCTTCTCTCAGGGGAGCGGTAAGGGTAGTCAGGGGGCGGGATTCCTCTTGGAGCCTGATGCCCAATGGGCAACCCCAGCTCGGCCCCTGCCTGGGAGCCCAACAGAGCGAAAGGGTATGGACGGAGGCTTTATTGGGTTCTCCGGTTGGGGACTCTGACTACTGTCGCTAACAAAGTACCCACGTTGCTGAGGACAGAACCATTTTGTCCATTTTAATAGCCCCACAGGACACGGGGACCCAGCCTAGAAGCAGAAGCGAGGGAAAACTGGGGGCTGAGGTCCCCGAGGGTGGAGGCCAGCTCAGAGCAGCCCCCAGGGCTCGGGGCATCCGGAGGGGCAAGGTCACGGCCCAGATACCCACAGCCTCGCCCTTCCCACATGGCCGTCCTTGGGTTAGAAGGACCGATGTCTGCTCTGTTCACCTCAAGAAGAGGCCTTGATGAGGGTGGGGAGCCTGGGGCCTGAGCAGGAACCACCCCTGGGCCCTGCCCGTGTCTGAGCCTCTCACTGCCGGCCCTCAGTGTCGGGGAGAGGCAGGCAAATCTGGGACCACGACTGGGAGTGGGCAGAGGCCGTGGAGGACACAGAACTCTACAGTTTATATGAGCCCCAGTTCCACTGCTACTCCCAGCAGCTCACCCTGCGCCAACAGGGGCCACCAGGCGAGTCCCGTTTCCACAGCGAAGCCGTCAGTAGGTAAGCAGAGGGAAAAGAGGTCACTTCCCCCGCGCCGAGTGCGCCGGGCTTGGCCCAGAAAACACGCCCGACCTCTGCAAAGCAGGAAGTGCGTGCAGGCAGCTCCGGAGGCCCAGCGCCGGGTCCCTGACATTTCAGTTCCTCCCGTCCAGGGCTCGGCGGACACAGGAGAGAGCTGCCTATGCAGGTGGAGTTTCTCCTGGTACAGGTTTCCGAGAGGGACGGTTGGAAGGGCAGGTCAGCCTTCCCGGGCCCGTGGGACTCCCGCGCACCGAGCACTTCAGGTTGAAGCCCGTGCCGGGTCCGCCCACACGTCCCAGGTGGCGGTGACTCGTGCCAGGCCCCCTGCTCTTTAGCTTTTTCAGAGGGGATTGTGGGACAGAGGGGACGGTCAGCAGGGAGAGGTCCTCACGGGCTCATGTCCCCAGGCATCGTCACACTTGCACCCGGGGCCGTGCGCTCCCCACGCACACGTGGGTCTGCCTCCCGTCTCCAGGGGGCCGTGAGGTTTGCCCCAAATGGTATCTGCAACGTAACACCCAGGTCTCGAAATCACTAGTTGCGTGAACTTAAAGGCGAAAAGTAAAAACTGTCGAGGAGTGAGCCAGCCTAGGGAGGAAGGAGATGAGTAGGCTAGAAACGAGGGAGGGTGCCTGGTGCCTTCCTCCTCAGCGCTGGCGGAGGCGGCTGGTGGTCCAGGAGGAGCCTGGAGGAGCCCCGCGGCCGCCTGGGGAAAACACAGCCAGCAGAATAAGGGCCCCCCGGGACGCCCACGCCCGGGACCTGTGAATGTGTCACCTCAGGCGCCAAGGGACCCTGCAGTGCCTTCGAGGGGAGGATGTCGTGTTGGGACGTGATTCGGCTGTCCCCGACGTCACCACGGGGCCCCACGTGTGGCAGAGGGATCGGGAGTGAGAACCGAGTGCAGGTGGCAGGAGGCGGCAGGCCAGCGTCTCAGGCTCCGAACATGGAGGCCGGAAGAGGGCGGAGCAGAGATGGGTTCTCCCCAGGAGCCTCCAGGGGAACCAGCCCTCGGACACCTGGACCGTGGCTCCTCAAGGCCCCGTTTGGACTTCTGAGGCCTCCGTGTGAGGAGGTACATTCGGGCTGCTGTCAGCGGCCAGGCTTACGGTAATTTGGTAGAGGGGCCGACACGCGAGGGGAGCAAATGCTGATGCTCGTCGTACTTGGAGACACGTTCTCTAAAGGGGAGGCTGAGGGGAGGTGCGGGGGCTCTCCCGGTCGGGGCTCCACTTCTGTCCGTGGCCCCGTGGCACGGCCTGGGGGCCTCGTGGGCCCGGCGGTTCTGTGACAGCAGGAGCTGAAGTTTACTAAAGGCGTAGTGCCAAGTGCCTCTGACGGTATTTGAGGATCTTTGTTATTATTATTCCCATTTTATAGAGAATAAAACCGAGGCTCAGGAAGGCCGACTGACCTTTCAAAGTTCACACTGCAAATAGCAAAACAGGCATTGAGCCCAGGCATTTTGTAGCTACACGGTGATGTCTCCTGTTTCTGGAAAAAGCGGGCTTAGCCCAGCGTGACTTGAGGGTCCGTAAGAGCACGTGGTGGTGGGTGGGGTGGCTCAGAGGGCAATCACCTCTGTCCAGGGCCTGAGAGAGGCCCACACGGGCTCCACAGACCCACGTCGCCGAGGGGGGGGACGCACCCGGGGGCCGCGTGCATGAGGGCCAACGCCACCCACCGAACTGGCCGGAGACGTAAGCCCCACCGCGCCACACAGACCGTGCCGTTGCATTGCTTTAGCCGGGCGTGCCCATCTCGCGGCTGCCCACGCCGCTGCACGCTCCGTGGCGCTGCAGAGACTGGCCTCCTGGGAGCCCCGTCCTCCGTGAACCACTCTCCACGGCTCCTTCCGGCCTCCACGTCCTCTGCCCCATCTGAAGGCTCATCTGCCTGCAGGTGCCCCTCTTGGCAGTCTGCCCTTCACCCTCTGTGTCTCTCTCTGTCTCTCTGTCTCTGTCTGCCCTTGCCCGAGTCTGTCTCTGGCTCTCTCTCCTCCTGGACCCACCCTCACTGATGCTTCGCCCTCCTCCGTTCCGACGGCAGCCAAGCCTCTCTTCTGGAAGCGGGTGCGCCTGTCCGGCTACCTGCCGGCCGTCCCCTCTCTTGGGCATCCCTCAGGTGCCCCCCAGCCTTCTCCCTCTGTGCGTCCCGGTCCGCCTGTCACCCCAAATGCTCCCCCAGCCCCAGAGGATCCCAGCTAGGAACCTCTGGGATCTGGGCACCAGCTCAGCCCGGGGTACTGATGCCTCTCCCTGGGTCACCCACCCCACCGCCTGGCCCCAGGATCCCCGCTCACGTGGCCCGGAGCCCCCAGACTCTTTGGGGGAGACTGCTCCCCCAGCTGTGTGCTCAGGGCCCGACGTGTGTCTGGCTCTCCCCCCAACCCCACGTCACTCCCCTTCTGGTGCCAGCGAGGCTGGGAGCCCACGGTGAGTCCAGCCCGCTCCCCACCACTGCTCAGCCCGGCAGCCCTGGGCACACTCCCTCCAGGGCTTCTGCCTCCCAGGCCTTCTCACCCCGGAGCCTCCGCCCCACGGCCCCCCGGGGCACCTTCCTGGCCGCCCAGCCACGTCCCCACCAGCACGCGTCCTGGGTGGACACCCACCCCGCCGCCTCTGGGGGCTCTCCTTTGGCTCGGGGGCCGTCACGGACAGCGCTTCACGGCTGTGTCCCGCCTCCCGGAGACACTGTGACAGGGCTCCCCGCCCAGGCTCCCAGGCTCCAACACCCGCTCCCGCGGGGAAGCCCTCGTAGACAGGGAAGGAGCTGGGGAGGGAGCCGGGGGCCCCGGGGTCCACGGTGCGGGACGTGCTGCCGGGGCCGAGCGGGGCGCCGGGGTGGAATCTGAACCCGGGAACCGAGGGGCCGCCCTGGCCGAGGGGGGACACTGAGGGCTCACGAGGAGCACGCCGTGCCGGGAGGCGCCCACCGCCGGCCGCCGGTGCCCGGTCTCGTCGGTGGGCACACCGGCCCTGCGGCGGAAGGACGGGCAGGGCCTCCGCCGTGCGCCCGCTCGGAGCTAAATTGGCCTCTGTGCGCGGCAGCTACGGGCCGAGCCAACTGAGCCGGGCAGGTGACCCGGACAAAAGGCCTGGCTCAGGGACAGAGTGCAGAGCCCCACGTGACCGGGCGGCAGGGCCTTCGGAGCCTCGGCAACAAAAGCTAACTCAGAGGCTAAACCAAGGGCCTCCATTCGGAGGTCGGGCGGCCTTTAGAAATGGGCTTCCTGGACCACGTCCCTCTGCACGGCCTCTGTATCAAAGACGCCTTTGTCACCACCTCTCTGCTGCGCGGCCCTCCTGCCAAATCCGCCCGCTGCCATGGAGACGCAGCGCCCGCCGGCTCCTTCCGCAGGAGTCCTCTGGCCTGGGCCGCAGGGAAATAATGAGACGGTCCGCGTCAATGTTACCTTGGAAGACTCGGACAAACAGCTAAATGTCGCCGGGGCAATTAGCGTCCTCGGCAACCGCGTCCTACGGTTTCCCGCTGCGTCTCTGAGCGGTGGGGTGCCGGCGTGTGTCGGTCGGGACGGGGGTTCTCCCGTCCCCTCCTGCTTCCGATGGCACAGGCTGAGCAAAACTGCACTCTCGGGGGCAGCCCCTCGATACCGAGCAGGTCCTGGGGCCGCGAGGGCGGGGCAGGGGGGCAGCTGACGGGCCAGCCCCTGGCCTTCCCACATCCGGAAGAGGGACCAGGACTCCTGGACGGACTGGACAAGAAAGGGCGCGATCGGGGTGAGAACAAGCCCAAACCTTCTAGGCCTGCCTCACTCGTGGTGTCGGGTCCAGGAGACACGGGGCCCCATGCTCTTTGGAAGGGTCTGTGTCACGATCCATGGGGTGGCCGTCCTCAGAATCTGTTTTTCCTGACTTGGGCGCTTGGTTTCAGTGAACGTGCGGTGGTGGCCGTCTGTCGGCTGTTACGTGTGGGCCACGCCGTGTCGTGCTGTGTGGTGTTACGGCCACGATTCTGTCTGCAGGAGGCCACGTTATTTGGCTGACTGCAGAGAATCGCCGCGGACGTTTCTTTGTCCGTCCCGGGAGCCCGGCATGAAGAGCACGTGCAAGTCCCCCATTGCACACACGTGTGAACAGACACGCCCATCTGGCGTCTGGGTGACAGAAGCCTTGAGGAGCTTTGCGTGGAGGGGCGACAGGACCTGAACTCCGCCCAGGAGGCGGCACTGGCTGTGTCCTCGAGGTGGAGCCCGCAGGACGCTGGCCGGTGGAGGGCGGGGTGGCCGGTCTCCGGCAGGAGGGGGGGGGCACCTGGGCAGTGCCCACGCGGACACAGCGGGCGTGAGGCGCAGGGACGTGGTCTCGGCACGCAGCCGTTCTGCTGGCTGAGAGGCCGGTGGGCGAGGACAGGCCATCCGTGGCAACACCTGGCCTGGCTGTATCTGCTTCCTGCCGCGCATTCTTCAAAGGAGGCGTGAAGGAGGCGCCGAGCCGGCAGGTGGGAACGTGGCTGGCGCCCAGGGCCACCACGTGAGCCGGACGGCCGGGCCACAGGCTCCGGGCAAGCCTGCTTCCCACGGAGGTTTGGTGGGCCTGGGCCCCGCACCCTCCTGCTGCTTCGGAAGAAAATGCGCCCTGAGCCGCAGGCGCCAAGGGCAGCGGAGTGCGCCCAAGGCCCCGCGGCGGAGCCCCGGCCTGAGTCCAGGGCTTGGCCCTCTCCGTGGGGAAAGCGGACACCGGGGATGCGGCCGCTGGTGTGGTTTCCCACAGGTGTGGCTTTTGGAAACAAACGGGACGGGAGGGCTCAGTGTCCAAAGCTGTGGTGCCAGGACCACGCGGCTGCCTGAGGTCCGGGGGGGCTTTCTGGGGCAAGATCACCTGAGGTCCCCCGTCTGTGTGGGCCGGCAACCCTGATGGTGGAGTTGAGTTAGGGCCCCGTTCGGACGGGGATGTGGGTCACGGGCCATCTGTGGCCCGCCAGCAGGAGCAGCGGCTCTCAGACCGACCCCCGCCCTGGTTCCCGGGACACCCTGCCGCAGGACAACACCCGAGTGGGGTCAGTTACTCTGCACTGCGGTGGGTGGGCCACGGCCACGGCCACGGCCACTGGGGAGGGAAGACCGCAGGACTGTAATGGAAGCAGTGACACAGAGTTTGAAGACTCAAATTTCAGATCTGCCAGGTGGGGGCTTCTGAGCCCCAGGTCCTCTGTCCCACCAGACACCCACGGAGGCAGGTCTAGAAAAAAGGTGGACAGGAAGGCAAGGGCCAGAAGTGATGAGTCCCCATTCCAGTGGACACGTGGCCCCCGCCCTCAGCCTTCCTGGCCCAGCGAGGGGGCAAACTGAGGTTCAGCCCAGGGCTCAGTGGACACAGCGGGGACCACAGGGAGGGGTCTCTGGGCCCAGAAGGCTGAGCTTTGGCGGCTCCCTAGCGAGAACACACAGATGGTCTGCACCACAGGCGAGCTGTCCACCTGGACTGCGCACCCACGGGGCCACTGCGAAATCTCAGTTTTGTGGTGTCTGTCTTTGACGCTCTACCACGGTTTCCTGTTTCAGGGGACACAGGTGGGGAGACATTTGCTTTGGGGACTCCTTTGGGGTCAGACCAGCTCGACAGGTACTGCCAAGAAAGCTGTCTGTCCTCGGGCGTGAGCTTGGAGACCAGTCCCAGTAAACAAGCAGAGATTCTCCCAGATGTCCGGCTCTGGACTGTCGGTCGGGCCTCGGGTGGGTGTGGAGGGGCCGCCGGGCCGCCGCCGTCTACCCAGAGCCGTCCTGAGGTCCCGGGTGTGCCTGGTGCCTGCGATCCTGCTGCACGTGCGTCCCCAGCCAGCTCGGCCCTCGTGGTGTCCAGGCACAGGCCTGGAAAGTACTCCCCGTCTCCCGCCCTACCGTCCAGACAAGGCCCCAGGGGGTGTTCTTGGCTGCGTTCTATCACCTAATCCAACAGTGGAGGCTCCTAGGGGCCTTGGGAGAATGTGGCCCACCACACCGGCCCAGCCCCTCATCTGTGACAGAGGCTGAAGAGCCCCCAGGAGGCGGCTTTGTAGCAGCCTGGAGCCTCCAGACCCCTGGGGCCCAGACAGGAGTCCCCCATGGCCTCTGCCAGCACCCCCACGAGCTGCCCCCCCCACTCCGAGTCCGGCCTTCCACCCTATCCCCCTAGACACCAGGTCCCCTGAACACAGACACAGAGGGACCCTTGCCCGGAGCCCCTCCCCTGAGCCCCGGCCTCCAATGGCCCCCGTCCCCCCCACACGGCGTCCGTTGGTCACAGATCACCCTACACACCGTGGCTCAGGGAGGCCGCTGTCACCGCGGCCGAGGTGTGGCCTCCAGCAGACCATCAGCCCTCCAAGGACGGAGCCCTCAGCCACTGCTTCCCCGTGCCCCTGAGACCTGGAGCCCGGCTCCAAGTTGTGTGGGCACGTGACCTCACGTAATCCCTGCGAGGACCTCGGAGCTCCTCAGTAGAGACACAGGGTCTCCACCAGACCCGCAGCCCTGTCTGAGACGGCTCCGAGGCGCCACCTCAGTTTGCGGGGGCCCTGCCCTGCGCCCTCTCACGTGGCCCCATGCCTGCTCTCTGCTCCCGGGAGGACACAGGCTGTCACTGGATACGTCCCGATTAGCTGATTTCACAGAGGCCGGAACCAAGTCTCAAAGGAAGTGACTTATGTCCTTCCTCCCCGACGCCCCTTCTCGGGCGCTAGACGGAGTGCTCAGAGCCCCGTGCCCCATTCCACCCCGGTGTCCGAGGCCTGGAGGGACCCCGACCCCTACAGGGGGGTTGGGGTTCCCTTTCCTCACAGGGGGTTCGCTTTCCACAAGGGGAGTGTCGCCTTTTTGAGTCCTGCTGCTGTCCCAGGAATACAAACGCCTCGCCGTGGGGCTGGCTGGGCGTCCAGGAGGCGCCTGGACGTGGGCCTAGCGGCTCAGGCTCCGGCACAGGGAACGAGCCCCACGTGCCGCACGCTAGGGACCCCCCAGCAGCAAGAGGCCGTGGGGCAGCTTCCCAGGCACACCCTGGCCGAGCCCAGCTCAGCTGCTACACACTTGCCCCGCCCCGGCGTCCAGCTGCAGGACTTTGATCTAAATCCCCCTGGACTCAGCCACCACTTGCGACAGCTTCCTGCGGGTTTCGTGTTCCCAGGCGGTCAGTCGCTGTGTCCCCCGCTGCCTCCAGGGGCCAGGGGCCTTTGAGTGACGAGGACACATGGGCATTTGCTGGCCTTCCTGGACGCACCGGCGTCTGACCTCAGGGATCCTGATTTACCTCCCTCCTCCGGGCTGATGGCTTCCACAGAGGTGGCCACAATTCACCAGCTGTCGCTCCTGCCCACCCTCCCCACCACCCCCCGCCCCTGCCCCCGCCAGCCACTCACTTCAAATGCCCACGTGTCCCCTGCGTCTCCTGGGACGGAGCAAGGTTCCACTACTCTGACTTCGAGACGCACGCCGGTGGCTCAGCCTCTGAGCGGCCCGGGGCTGCCCTCGTCCTGCGGGAGGCCCCCAGGCCTGGGAAGTGGGAGCAGCCCTGGTGCCCAGAGAAGAGAGAAGAAGCCACCCACTGGGGGCGCCCCTCCCCGTAGACCGAGAGGCGCAGGAGCCTCTGAAGCCCCAGGACGGAGCCCAGGGAACAGCGCCCGGAGGTCTCCGTCATTCTGGGTCCCGCAGGAAACCCAGAGCCTTCAGCCCCCTTTGCCCTAATCCCAAAGGAGGTGCTGCCTTTGGCTCATCTGCCGGCCAGCGGGGCGCCAGGAGAGCCGTGAGCACAGACGTTTCCAGCCCAGCACTGGTGTGTGAGCTCACAGGGGTGCACGGCTAAGCCCATCGCACAGAGAGGCCTGTCTTCGGGCAGTAGTGTGCCCTCACAGCTGCAACAGTTTCAACCAAGAAATCCAAACTTTCATCTGAAGTGGCCCAAAGTTTTAATGCTGGCCAGTAATTCAAATTTACAATATATGTGTCTCATGCTAAGCTGCAGGTGTACAAGCAAGATCACCTGTGATCTCCTGGTCCAGCCAGGGTCCACGAGATCGCGTGTGATCTCCTGGTCCAGCCAGGGTCCACGAGATCGCGTGTGATCTCCTGGTCCAGCCAGGGTCCACGAGATCGCGTGTGATCTCCTGGTCCAGCCAGGGTCCACGAGATCGCGTGTGATCTGCTGGTCCAGCCAGGGTCCACGAGATCGCGTGTGATCTCCTGGTCCAGCCAGGGTCCACGAGATCGCGTGTGATCTGCTGGTCCAGCCAGGGTCCACGAGATCGCGTGTGATCTCCTGGTCCAGCCAGGGTCCACGAGATCGCGTGTGATCTCCTGGTCCAGCCAGGGTCCACGAGATCGCGTGTGATCTCCTGGTCCAGCCAGGGTCCACGAGATCGCGTGTGATCTCCTGGTCCAGCCAGGGTCCACGAGATCGCGTGTGATCTCCTGGTCCAGCCAGGGTCCACGAGATCGCGTGTGATCTGCTGGTCCAGCCAGGGTCCACGAGATCGCGTGTGATCTCCTGGTCCAGCCAGGGTCCACGAGATCGCGTGTGATCTCCTGGTCCAGCCAGGGTCCACGAGATCGCGTGTGATCTCCTGGTCCAGCCAGGGTCCACGAGATCGCGTGTGATCTGCTGGTCCAGCCAGGGTCCACGAGATCGCGTGTGATCTCCTGGTCCAGCCAGGGTCCACGAGATCGCGTGTGATCTGCTGGTCCAGCCAGGGTCCACGAGATCGCGTGTGATCTCCTGGTCCAGCCAGGGTCCACGAGATCGCGTGTGATCTCCTGGTCCAGCCAGGGTCCACGAGATCGCGTGTGATCTCCTGGTCCAGCCAGGGTCCACGAGATCGCGTGTGATCTGCTGGTCCAGCCAGGGTCCACGAGATCGCGTGTGATCTCCTGGTCCAGCCAGGGTCCACGAGATCGCGTGTGATCTGCTGGTCCAGCCAGGGTCCACGAGATCGCGTGTGATCTCCTGGTCCAGCCAGGGTCCACGAGATCGCGTGTGATCTCCTGGTCCAACCAGGGTCCACATGTGCTCCTTAGGGACAGGCTCTGGGAAGGAGCACCCTGGACCCATTGAGGAGCAGCCGCAAGGCGCGTGTACACACGTTCCATGTGCAGAACCGAGCACGAGGACACGAATCTCAGGTTGTCCCGGTGGTTCTGTTAGGTCCAGTCCCCAGGGCTGTGGGACATTCCATAATCTGCCCCATAGTCTACCTCTCTACTCACGGATTTTGTGGGTTTCCGTCTTCTTCCCATTATAAACAACGCTGCAAAGAAAGTCTTCACCCACACACTGTGCAGAGAGGTAAAGGGAAGTCTCGGAAGGGACGAGGGGGCTCATTGGGGTGGGAGGCTGCACCCAGACCCAGCCTCGTGAGGACATGTGGCCCCTGGTCCCAGCAGAGGTGGAGCCTCTCCGGGGCCCCAAGTGTCCCCGCGTGCCGGGCAAGACCCTTCCGAGAACACGCCATCCAGGTCGAGACCCCTAGGAAGACCGGTCAGCAGCCTGGGCCTCCTGGGCAAGCGTCCAGGGCCGGTCCAGCAAGGGCCCCGCCCCACACGCCTGGCATGGGAGCAGTGAGTGTGGGGCCCGTGCGGACTTCCTCTCCTCACTGACCCTTGCTCTGGTGTCCCAGCCTGTGTGTCAGCTAGACATCCCACATGATGTTCTGGAACCTGTTCCACAGCGGTATGTGGGGGCACTCGGACGGAGGGACTGGCTGTCGCCACTGGCTTGTGCAGAGGGCTCAGGAAGACTTGGGTGTGGCTGGAGGCCACGTGGAGGCGTTCGGAAGAAACGAGGCGGCAGGGAGAGTGAGGACAGACCAGAACAGCCCCCAGCTCGGCGCCTCGGGGCCTCGGAAGGGGGTCTGGGGAGGCTGGATGCGGACCTGTGGGCCCTGAGGATCGCCCACCCGGGAGGGGAGCCTCCCACAAGGCCCAGGCATCCGGGCCAGGATGAGGGGGAGCCTGTGTGTGGGAAGGCTGTCGGTCATGCCTCTGTGAGTCAAGGTAGCCGGAAGCCTCGTGACATGTGAGGGTGCGACAGGGCCAGGCCAGGGCTGGGGGCGACCCCGGCCCGAGCTTCCTCTGCTCACTGACTAAGGACTCCGGGGCAGCCCTAGGAGAGAGGCCGCACGACTCCTTTCAGTTTTTCCTAAAGATGCAACAGAGTTCAATGGAAACACAACTTCAGCGAGAATCTCCACTGCTTCTTTGCAAATTCAAATTTCTATTAATTCACCAAAGTGTCTGATATTCCTCTTGTAATAAGTAGAAATTAGGGGGCGGCACCACAACGTGCAAGCCTCGGAAACACCTGGAGTCCAGGCCACACGGCTCAGTGTGACCCCACTGGACCGAGCCTCACGCTGTTGGCAAGTTGGGGACCCTCGGTCACGGTCGGGGCTCAGGCGTGGGCGCAGGACATCGGGAGACTGCCCCTTCCCGCCCTGGACACCTCATGTGCCCTCCCCAATGCTCCCCGTTTCCCCCTCCCCCCCGAGTCATCCAAGTGTGGACACAGACCAGAAGCCAGGGGCCTCCCGGAGGGCCCCGCAGTCGCAGGGTCTGCTCTGCCGTCAGCGCTTCCCCCAAGAGCATTTTCGTGTCGGCTTTTCTTAGGTCAAGAGTAACTGCTTATGTCTGTGTCTGTGGCACTGAGTGCACACAACCGCCAGTGTGGGCGTCTTCAGACAGAACCCACGTTCTTCCAGGCCACGGCCTCGGATCTAGATGCCTGGGCCCTCAGAGCCTCCACACGGGAGACCGATGGAAGGACTGTGCTCTCCGAGGATGTCCACACACTCGCGGGGACACCAAAGGAAGCACTTCACGATCGCTGGTGGCCAGGACAGCAGCAGGTGGATGGGAGGGGCCGCACCCACACACCCCTGAGGCTGTCCCGGGACACTTTCTTGTCCTCACTGACCCCCCACCGGCACGTCCACGCCATCATCCCCAACTGGTACATGTTCATCACCGCACATATGTTGCTTAAATCAAAGCATGCTAAGAACTGATCGTACATTATCACCACAAAAGTTCATCTTTCCACAAACAGAAAGCAGCCATAAACATAAGCCGGCTACTAATTATGAGCAAGACCCAGCAGCCTACAGGACCCGCTGAAGCCACATAAGAGATTAAGATGACCCTATATCGTTAACGGTGACTTTCTTCCTCGCCAGCACAGAGAATGAGAAAAAGGAAACACATCCTCATGACGTGATTCAAACACGATCTACGCCAGGGCCACGAATCGGTGAGAGACACTTTCGGAACCAAAGCGTTTCAGACTCCACCAGGGACCAGCATCCGATGCTCGGAAACATGCTGGAGGGACACGGGCGCAGCCGTGAGGCAGGCAAGTCTGAAGGGACACGATTCAGTAATTTCAGGCCAGGTTCCCACGTCCCTGTCCGACATTCCTCCTAGATGTGGGTGCACCCCAAGAAGACTGGGACCTTGATGGGAGAACAGCAGGACACAGGTGACAAGCAGAAAGACCAATTGCAGATTCTCTACGAGCACAACGCGGTCCCAGCAGAGGACATGCACTACAGTCACACAGGACACGCCCGCCCTACACAATCACACAGGACACACCCTCTCTGCACAGTCACAGTGGATCTTGGGCACAGCCTTCCCCAGTAGCCCTGGGAGTGAAGTAGGCATCCTGGCACCAGCTCCTTGGGTGTGGAATCAATGGCATGAACCTGTTAGATGGGTGTGGCTCAGAGACATTTGGGTGCCCACATAGGGAGGACTCACATCTAGGTGGCTCTGGGCACTGACGGTCCCCAGCAGTGTGCAGACACTGGGCCACTTGGCACGGGCATGCACTCACCAGTCCTAAGTCGGGCTTGTCCTGCGGGCCCGCCCATGGGTGGTGCCCCAGCGCCTGTGGCCTTTGTCTGGCCACCCGGTTGTGGCCTCCCACACAACCTGCCCTCCCACACAACCCACATCCAGGTACTGGTTGTCCTGGCCCACTGGAGGACCTGGACACCTGGGCCACCCCCCCCCCCCCCCCGCCCAAGGCATTGGCTCTACTCAGCCTGAGGGAGGGGCCGCCCTGCCATGCGGGCCAGGCTGGCTCACCTCCTCTGTCACCCTCCTGGCCCCCGTCCCTGAGACCAGCATGCAGGCAGGAGGCTCCTTTGCTCCCTGGGTTTTCCCCAGGGGGCATGAGTGTTTCGTGTCTGTCTCTTCTCCAAAGTGCATCCTCTCACTGTCTCACGCTTACAACCACCTATGAGTTTCCAGAAGACAAAGACGCCATAGATTCATGTCTTTTCCTTCTTAAAATATCTTTTTCTTTGAAGGTAGAAAGCCAAGGCCCGGGTAGGGAGCCAGCCCTTGGCTGCTGGCGTCCACGTGAGCAGCTGGGCTGACCTCCGTGCGGGCGGCCACCGTCCAGTTGCCTCGCAGCCATAAAGGCGGTGACGTGGCAACGACAGCGGTGGAAGGGCCGCGGTGGCTTGTCGGCGACTCAGTCCGTGGGAGCTGGACAGGCAGCTCAGCAACGCCGCCCCGCGGGGGCAGGACGCCAGGCGCCACTGCCTGGATGCCCACGTGCAAACCAGGTCACGCCAGTCTCCCCGCGTGGGGACACTGAGGGCTGAATGAGATGAAGGGTCAGCTGCCTGGTAGAAAGCCTGGGACCTGGGACCTGGCCCTGAGTGGTGGGTGTCAGGGCAGGGAAGGTGACTTGGCAACGACCCCACGGCCGAGAACTGAGCCCCGGAGACGCAGCTGAAGCCATGAGGCCCCGGGCTCCGTGCAGCAGGGGGAGGCCACCTGCAGGAACGCTGGGGACCCCGAGGGTGGCGTCGACCTCACCGCCCTGGAACCGAGATGGTACCTGCCCCCGGGCCCCGGGTGTATTGATTTAGTGTCTTGTCCATCGTCCAGTCATCACACTCCAGGTGCTACACCATCATCATATTTGATGAAGAAAAAATCAACCCTGAGAAAAGAAATGATGACCCAGTCAAGGAGTCTGGAAAAGCCTAACAACAGTGAGGGCAGGTCTGTGAGCGGCCACCCCCTCCCCAGGTGCTATTTTACCGCCATCAGCACAGAAAGTGCAGAGGAGCCCTCGGGTGGCAGCAGAGGCCTCTGCACCTGACAGGGCGGGGCTCACCCCGAGACACCCAGCGCCCCAGCGGCGCTGCGGCGTGGCCCTGGGCCCCCGAAGGAACCTGGCTCCTTCCTGGGAGCAGGCGTGCCGTGGGTGGGCAGGGGACCGGGGACACTGCCCTCGAGGTCAGTGGTTCGCCCCGGGAGCTCCTCTCTTGCCCTCCCTTCCTTGAATAATCTCCCCAGTTCTGTCACTCAGACAGCGGCTTCCAGAAGGAGGTCAGGAACCCGAAGAGCCAGGAGGGGACGCGGGGGCTTGGTGACAGGGCTGGGGGAAGGGCTGGCTGAAGCGAGAGGCCCTGGCCTTGGGCGGGAGAGCGCAAGGAGCCCTCCTCTCCCAGAGAGGGCTGCAGACCACGATGGTGGCCCCTCTTCCCTGGCACAGCAGGCGGGTGGCATCGCGGGCTCCAGACGCCCTCCCTGAGAGCTGGGCCAGCGCCGCACCCAGACCCGGCGCCAGGCTCCCGGGCAAGGTCCGCAGGCGGGCTGAGTGCTGCCACCTGTCACCTCCAGAGGCACAGACCTGCCCCCCAACCACACCTGCTCCCCAGAGCCCCCTAGCACACAGCTCCCGGCAGAGTAAATGTGATGGGCTCCTTCCGAGGGCGCCGATCCCAGCCCCCGCCTGCCGCAGGCAGACCCCTGCTCTGCCCCCGAGCTCACGCCCTGGGATGCGCTGGCCGACCGGCCAGTGGGGGCACCACACGGTGGGGAGGCGGGGAGACTGCACGGGGCCAGCCACTGGACGCCCGTCCCCGTGTCCTCCAGAGTCCAGCCTGCTCCTTGGACCCCACGTGTGCCTTTGCCCCAACCGCCCCCAGGCCGGGGGTGAACGCGGGTGTTTCCTGTGGGGAATCTCCAGGCTGGGGCCGGGCTCAGCCCAGCAGCTGGGGTCGTGGCCTCCGCGGCCCCTCCACACGTTTGTGCCAGTGGCACACGGACAGCCGTGTGCCCCCCACCGAACCCAGGATCCAGGACGTCGCCAGTTGCCGCGGGTCCGTCTGTGGCCCCGCGCTTCCTCGGGCGGCCTTCTCACGCGGACGGGGCCCCGACACGCCCGGTCTTTGCACGAGGCCTCAGACTTTGCGAAGAGAGGCAGCTGCTCCGGGCAGCCGCCTGGGACTCGCTCGCGGCCCTCCTCCCGGTGCTCACCGTAGACCTGCCACACTCCCCTCCAGGTCAAGTACAAATCAGACCGCGCGTCCCCGTGAGAACCGGGGGGAGGTAGGCTTCCCTCTGACAGAGCCCAGGGCCGCACCGTCCGGCCCCGACAGCGGAGGGTGGCCGCTCCAGGCCAAGCGCCGGTGCCCACGCTGGCCGGTGGGAGGGAGGGTCGCCGAAGGGCAGCTCAGCACAAGGGTGCAGGCCACTCACCAGCCTGCTCACGTCCGGCCGTCGGGTCAGCGAGCGGCGGGGGCGGCCCCACACCGAGGGTCATGGGGGCTCCGGCAGGTGCGGCGTGGACGTGGGTCCGGGGCCCAAGCTGCCAGACAACGATGCGCCATCGTTGCCCCCCAGGGGGCAGGGCCTCTGCCGCGACAGACAGGGAGTGGCAGCCTCAGCACGGACGGGGGCAGGGTGCTCGGTGAAGCAGGACGAGTCGGAAGTTCGGAGGTAAAGCACAGAAATCGTAGTCCCCTGGAATCTCAAGATTGGTCCTCAGACTTGGACACAGGACGAAGGCGTCAAGAACAAGAGAAAACCGGGGGGCGCCTGGGTGGCCCAGTCGGTTAAGCGTCAGACTCGGTTTCAGCTCAGGTCGTGATCTTGTGGCCATGAGTCCGAGCCCCAAGTCGGGCTCTGAGCTGACAGTGCAGAGCCTGCTTGGGATTCTCGCTCTCTCTGCCCCTCCCGTGCCCTCTTTCTCTCTCAAAATAAGCAAGTAAACTTGAAAGAAGATCAACAGGAGAACAGCAGGCCCGTGGCGGCATCAGTAGAGGCCGTTCCGGGGTCCACAGCCCCACCCCCGTCGCGCCCAGCCCCCGGAGAAGGTGGCTTCGCCGTGTCCCCCCAGGACAGGGGTTCACACCAGTGTGTCAGGGCCACGGGCGGGTGTGCGGCGGCCGACGCCAGCCACAGCAGCAGAAAGTGGGCTGCACATCAGCCCCGTCCGATGTGCAGGGAGCAGGTTTCCACCTGTTTGCAGACAGCCCGACAGAAGTGTCCCAAAACACCGCTGGAGTCTGGGGGGGCGGGGAGGGTCCAGCTCCCGGTGAGACCCTTCTTCCCGCAGACGCACGGTCACTGCCCCACCAAACAGCCGCTCACAGATCAGCCCTGGCCTGCCGTCCAGGCTGCGAAGCCCGCCTCGCCCTAACTTTGCCGGCTGAGGTTCGCGCGCAGTGGCTCCTTGGGGGCCGTGTAACGACACACACACAACAACCAGCCTGCACAGCAAGGTGGCTGGTGGCCCAGGGTGGCCACGGTCATGCCCCTGCTGTGCTCGCCTTCCCCTGTGGAAAGTGGGCGACTTGGGGCCGTCAGCCTCTCCCAAAGGGCACCCCTGAGGGTCCTTTCCAGATGTCCTCCCCAAAGGTGGGGGCCGTGCTGGGATGGCTGTGCCTGAGGGTCCCCTGCGTCCTGGACACAGACGCCCGCTCGACCCCTGCCTGCCTTCCTGGGGGCCTCAGCGCCCAGCACGTGGACACCACCAGCCCCACACAGCCTCCTTCAGGGCGCACGGCACAAACCGGGGGCTGAAGGAGGAGAGATGGGGACACAAGCTCAGGAAGGCCTGTCGAGGCAGGACGGGTGCGCTGTGCACGAGCGAGGGCGGCTGGCCCACCTCCGCGGCTCGAGGACCCCCGTCTGGGAGTGTGTCCTATGCCAGGGGTCCCCAGCAACGCGGCCACGGCGTCTCGTTTTGTTAGCAGGATGACGGATTCGTGGAGAGAATCTCCCGGGTGTTGAGAATAAAGCATCTGTCGACGTGTCGGGAGCTCAGACAAGTGTCTCACTGACACTGAGCCCGTCCCACGGGCCCAACGAACGCCTCTTCTCCAGTCTCAGCAAAGACAGAGCAAAGTCAGGGGCTCCAGGCGGCGTTGACGCCAGGGTGCACACAGCCCTCCCTCCCCAGCAAGCGCCTCCAGTGACCAGGTTCTGAGGCTCGCGGGTTCCCCGCGTCCCTTCCGCTCGCCGCCTCTTGCTTGTCCAGAGACTTCCACGCAGCCTCACGCCTGCTCAGGCCTCCCAAAGCCAGCAGCTGCCTGTCGGCACCACTGACCCTCTCCCCTACGGCTTACGGCCCCGTGGGCGTGCACAGCAAGAGGAAAGGCACGCGTGTGCGGGTGGGAGGTCAGAGGTTGCAGAATGAACGGCCGGGCCAGGGGGACGTGGGCCCGGAGGCCCCAGAGGGCAGGAGGCCTCAGCGGGAGGCCGGACTGGATGGGGAGCTGGACCCAGAGAGCGGGAGTCAGGCCCGGACCTCCCTCTCCTCCACAACGTTCCCCTCCCAACAGGCAAGTAAAGTGTCTCCCGAGACCAGCTTCCTTTCAAACAACCTGAGAAGCCACGGATTTTCAAAAACGGGCTTTTAGCCGTGACTAAACTTTTTCGAAGCGAGTGGTGACTCTGGCTTTATTTCAGGAGCTGCGACACTTCTCTACATTTTTCACGCTTGTGTTCTGGTGCAACAGACTTCAAACCTTCACCTGTGTGCAAGTGAGAAATCGTAGTGACGATAAACGTAATATTCCACGACCTGAACGGTAGCGGGACAGATTTCCATGCGAAGAGATCGTTCGCCCCCACAGACATCCTCAGTATGGGTACCAATGGCTCCTACACGCTCCTGTGCTGGGCCCTCTGGGGGGTGATTGATATGGGTCCCAAGGGGTCACAGACCAGCAGGAAGGCGAAAGTGAGCAGAGACCACAGGCCCGGCTACACGAAAGACTCGGGGACAGAGCCTTCGTGCACGGGGATCGGTGCAGAAGACGGACAGGTGGGTCTGCTCTCGGCTGCACGGCGGCCCCCTCTCCGGGAGGCTGCTGTCCCCGGTGAGGCTCGCTGGCCAAGCCCGAGGACAGACAGGCAGGTGCAGGGTGCGACCCGCGTTCCCCTGCTGGGTCTGCCGGCCGTGACCCCGCCCACCCTGTCCGTGAGCTCTCAGCCCCGGGCTCCAGACGCTGCCCCCAGCGTGTTCTCTGCCCTCTGCCTCTCTGTCTCTTCTCGCCGCTCACAGCCAAGTGTCCCATCTGGGAATCTGGCTCCTTTCCATCCTCCAAAAGGCAAACCTCGCTGCTCCAGTCCAGCCGCTGACTCTGCATGCAGGCCGCGTCCGCAAGCGGGGTCCCCTGCCCCACCCTGAGTCCCATGGGGGAGAGGACCGCCTCGTGCGCCCTGCGGAGTTTAACTCCTGTGTGTCGCGTCACCTGGACCCCGCCCGTGGAGTCCCTGCGGCGGGGGCGGGGGAGGTGATCTTCTCCCCCTTGATCCCACCACCCCGGCCGACAGCCCCCTTGGGGGTCACTGACCTGGGAGCCCAAGTGAGGCGATGGACCAGCTCGAGGAGCCATCACCCAAGAGCCTCTTCCGCCCCTCAAGTTTCACACGGGGCAGGAAATCCACTTCTGGGCTCACTCACGTGGCTCCAGTGGCCTTAGGTCCTCACCACGAGGGCCTGTCTAAGGCCACCCCGGTGTCCTTGTGACGTGGCAGCTGGGGACCCGATGACAGAACATCCTGGCGGCTCACGCTGAGCAGAAACACCACCACACGCGGAGGAAACACCCCACCAGGGTCCTTGGGGGCCAGCCCTCTGCACACCCAGCCCCAGCCCCCGTCTCCCCTTGTGTCTGAGGACCAGGAACACCCTGTGTGGACTTTGAGCCCTGAGACGAGACTCCTCCCCCGGGCCCTGCGTGTCCGGAAGGGCCTTATTTTCCAGGCCTGGGGGATTCCTCCTAAGCCCCGGCCTCCAGCCGGCCAGGCCCCTTCCACACCCCTTTGTCCCTGCGTTTCCCTGCCCAGTCCTGGAAAAGTTGGTGAGAGGGGAGGGGAGGCGGACGTGGCCTGAGAAGACGTGGTGTCTTCCAAGTTGGGAGGTCTCACAGCCGTCGGGGAGAGACGGCCTTTGAGTTCTGGTGCCTCGCCTCGACTCTGACTCTTGTGCAGACGCCCCATTCTTAGGCTGGCTCACCAGCCTGCCCTGCCTGCAGGCCCCCGGCGGGCCGGGCTGTGCCCCTGGCCCCGTGCCTGCGGCGACCTCCATCGGGCAAGTGAGTGGGTGTCTGACCGCCGTGCGGCCGGCTCTGCTCAAGCTCGTGCGTCCGTGTAGGGAGAAGCAGTTACGTTTCTCCTCCTACGACAGGCTTGTGTCCAGGGCTTGGGCTTTGGTGGAGCCTCTGGCCTCCGTGCTCTGTGAGCAGTGAGCCAAGGCCTCCCCAGAGAGTCTCAGGGCCCGGGACACAGACACCACCGCAGCCCTGCGGGCCCGCACCCTGCCTGGCCTCCCCCTCCCCCAGGTTCTGCCTCCTGTGGGGCCTTCTGCCCCCGCTATGTTGGCGCTGATGCTCGGGGCACACGTTCCCAGTGCCTGCCCTCATTCAGAGGGAGGGAGGCTGGCCCAGAAGGGCACCCCCGTCTCACTGACCCGCTTGTATGTTGAGGTGTCTGTGTTTCTGCACCTTGAAGCGAGCCAGTTTCTTCCACCCTGAGGGTTTAGCTTTTCTGTGCTAGATTAGCTTATTGTTTTATAATTCCCAAAATAAAGTCCACAAAATGCCTTTCAGAAACAATCAGGCAAGATGAGCTGGGGCAGAGAGCCCTAGGGGAGCCGCGGACCCCCCCCCCCACCGCCACAACCGTCAGTGGGGTCGGGGCCCTCAGACACGCGCCGAGCCCAGCGCACACGGAGGCCACACAGGAGGCCGTGGACAGGCCGAGGCATCATAGAAAGAGCACTGGTGCAAGGCAGCAAACGGGCCCCGGGGAGAACGGACGGAGGGCAGCTGGAGTCTGGGCAGGACGGGCATCCAGAGGACCGGGCTCCACGTGTGCCCTGGTGGCACAAGGCAATGCCCGCAGAGCCACCAGCCTTTGGTCACACGGCTGCTCCGTCAGCTTCCTGCTCGGCCCGATGCCTCACCCCGGCTAGGAATCCTACACGTGCGCACATGCTTGCACGTGCACATGCTCACGCACACTCGGGCACGTGTGCACACACTTTTATGGGCACCCACACAGGCACACACAAGGTAGCCATCCTGGAGATGGCGGCTGAGCACGAATCTCAGACAGTTTGCGGAACTGAGGTCAGAAACGGGGCCTCCCGGAGGAAAACGCTGCTGCTGCAGAAACCACGGGGTGCGTATTTGGGGTGCAGGTGGGTGGAGGGGTGAGTGTGGAAGCAGAATGTGGCTCCGAGATGCGACAGACTCCACCGTGCACTAGGGACACCGAGGAGACGTGGGTGGGCTCCTCTAGGAAGGCTCGGGGACCCTGAGACAGGAGCCTGGGGTGCCCCGAGTCCCATGCTCGAGTCCTGGGATGGCACCATCGGCCGGCCGGTGGTGAGGCGGTGCCCGAGCCCCGGCTGGACCATCCCAGGTGGGAGCCCAGGTGCCGCTGGGACGATGGTCACGGATGCCGCCACCGAAGACCGCACGTCTGTGCCCGCGGGCCTCCTGCTCCTACAGCGAGCTCGTCACTGCCCGTCTGGCCTCCCCTTCCCCGGTCAACATAGCAGGTAAACCTTGAAGTTTCCCCACCTTCACCACCTCTAGGAGGAAAAATTCCTGGTATTTAAAACTGAATGGACAAAGAAACGTTTTTTACTCAAGCTTATTTTTAAAAATGAATCTCAGACGAGCATGGGCGAGAGCAGCTGTGGATGACGCGCTCCGTCCCGCTTCCGCGTGGCCTTCCTCCAGAGGCGGGTTGTGGCCCCTTTGTCCCCCGTCAGTCACCAGGACGCCCTCTGCTCCCTTCTCGGGCACCGCCCGGCTTCCCTCTGGGGAAGGGGCTCGGGCACGACCATGCGGGCGGGGAGTGGCAGGAAGGCTCTTCAGGACCATGGGAAGGCACTGTTTTTGACTGACAATTTAGAATTACCGAGCCTTCCAGATAAAGCTTACTTCAAAAAAACAAAACAAACAAAAAAAAAACAGCACAAGTTAAATGTAACTGCATTTCTTGTCATGGTTAATTATTTCTCCCTGTTTCCTGCTTACCAATTGACTATTTGCCATCAAACCCTAAATTAGTTCTGATTATTTGGATGAGCGATAACAGAATTTCCATTGTTCCTAATACCAAACCAATCGTGGCCTTTTCAGAACCTCATTTGGAGCGGGCACTCGGTAAAGTTTTGCCAAATTGATTTAAATTGAATTCCCTTTCATTGCACTCAGCTGATAGTGTTTTAGGACACACACAAGACGCATGCAATTAAAGCGCTCTGAGACATCCCTCCATTTAGCAGATGTTCTCAGACGCTCCCGGAAAGTCTCCTGGGCGGGACACAGGCTCGCCCTGGCCCGCCGTCGGGCAGCCTTCATCCCAACCCTCCATCTCTGAGGCCAGCCCCTTCTTCTGTGTTTGGTGGCGCTCCTCACAGAATCCAGCACAGAGCTTTGGCCCGCGGGCTAGCGACTCCACCAGCCCCGGGTGATGAGCTCGGAATGGCCTAAAGATTCACACCCGGAGCCTGCATCTTGAACTCTCCCTCGAGGTCACAGAGGTTAGTCAATGGTTGGGCTTGAAGACTGACCATGCGTCCCTCCCTCCAGTGACCGACTCACGTGACATTTGAACCGCCTTCGGTGCTGGATGGAGATGCGGCCTGGACTCGCCGGACCCCGAGGTCGTCTGGGTTCGGGGTGTCTGGGCCACCTCATGAGGCTACAAGGAGGCCCCAAGCCAGCTCCTCCCCTTTCTGCCTCTCGCCAGCCGGACTTGCCCAGCCTTGCCTTTGTACTCGATTTTCATAGAAATGTCTTTTTTGAGATTGGGCACAGCTGCTTTCCCTTCTCTCCCAGACCTCCCTAAATAGCTCTGTGGATCCAAGGGGCTTTGCAGCTTGGAGGGTGCCCGAGGGTTGCCACGAACACAGGATCATCAGACATTGCCAAATAGTCCACTCGATCCGGCGTTAACCTCCAACTGCGCACCAGTATGGAGCAGGCTCTGAAGGGGAGGGGGGCTGCAGGGAGGCAGGGCAGTGGTGGGAGAGCTCAGGAAGGGGTGCAGGGAAGAGGAGCAGGGGCAGCAGTGGTGGGGGAGCTCAAGCAGGGGTGCAGGGAGGCAGGGCAGGGGCAGCAGTGGTGGGGGGGGCTCAGGCAGGGTTGCAGGGAGGCAGGGCAGGGGCAGCAGTGGTGGGGGAGCTCGGGCAGGGTTGCAGGGAGGCAGGGCAGGGGCAGCAGTGGTGGGGGAGCTCGGGCAGGGTTGCAAGGAGGCAGGGCAGGGGCAGCAGTGGTGGGGGGGGCTCGGGCAGGGGTGCAGGGAGGCAGGGCAGGGGCAGCAGTGGTGGGGGGGGGCTCAGGCAGGGGTGCAGGGAGGCGGGGCAGGGTCAGCAGTGGTGGGGGGGGCTCAGGCAGGGGTGCAGGGAGGCGGGGCAGGGGCAGCAGTGATGGGGGAGCTCAGGCAGGGTTGCAAGGAGGCAGGGCAGGGGCAGCAGTGATGGGGGAGCTCAGGCAGGGTTGCAAGGAGGTGGGCAGGGGCCGCAGTGGTGGGGGGGGCTCAGGCAGGGGTGCAGAGAGGTAGGGCAGGGGCAGCAGTGGAGGGGGAGCTCAAGCAGGGGTGCAGGGAGGCGGGGCAGGGGCAGCAGTGGTGGGGGAGCTCGGGCAGGGTTGCAAGGAGGCAGGGCAGGGGCAGCAGTGATGGGGGAGCTCGGGCAGGGTTGCAAGGAGGCAGGGCAGGGGCCCCAGTGGTGGGGGGGCTCAGGAGGGGTGCAAGGAGGCGGGCAGGGGCCGCAGTGGTGGGGGGGGCTCAGGCAGGGGTGCAGGGAGGCGGGGCAGGGGCAGCAGTGATGGGGGAGCTCAGACAGGGGTGCAGAGAGGTAGGGCAGGGGCAGCAGTGGAGGGGGAGCTCAAGCAGGGGTGCAGGGAAGCAGGGCAGGGGCAGCAGTGGTGGGGGGGGCTCAGGCAGGGGTGCAGGGAGGTGGGGCAGGGGCAGCAGTGGTGGGGGGGCTCAGGCAGGGGTGCAGGGAGGCGGGGCAGGGGCAGCAGTGGTGGGGGGGCTCAGGCAGGGGTGCAGGGAGGCGGGGCAGGGGCAGCAGTGGTGGGGGAGCTCAGGCAGGGGTGCAGGGAGGCGGGGCAGGGGCAGCCATGATGGGGAAGCTCAGGCAGGGTTGCAAGGAGGCGGGGCAGGGGCTGCAGTGGTGGGGGGGCTCAGGCAGGGGTGCAGGGAGGCGGGGCAGGGGCAGCAGTGATGGGGGAGCTCAGACAGGGGTGCAGAGAGGTAGGGTAGGGGCAGCAGTGGAGGGGGAGCTCAAGCAGGGGTGTAGGGAGGCAGGGCAGGGGCCGCAGTGGTGGGGGGGCGGCTCAGGCAGGGGTGCAGGGAGGCGGGGCAGGGGCAGCAGTGGTGGGGGGGGCTCAGGCAGGGGTGCAGGGAGGCGGGGCAGGGGCATCAGTGGTGGGGGGGCTCAGGCAGGGGTGCAGGGAGGCGGGGCAGGGGCAGCAGTGGTGGGGGGGGCTCAGGCAGGGGTGCAGGGAGGTGGGGCAGGGGCAGCAGTGATGGGGAAGCTCAGGCAGGTTTGCAGAGAGGTAGGGCAGGGGCAGCAGTGGAGGGGGAGCTCAAGCAGGGGTGCAGGGAGGCAGGGCAGGGGCCGCAGTGGTGGGGGGGCGGCTCAGGCAGGGGTGCAGGGAGGCGGGGCAGGGGCAGCAGTGGTGGGGGGGCTCAGGCAGGGGTGCAGGGAGGCGGGGCAGGGGCATCGGTGGTGGGGGGGCTCAGGCAGGGGTGCAGGGAGGCGGGGCAGGGGCAGCAGTGGTGGGGGGGGCTCAGGCAGGGGTGCAGGGAGGCGGGGCAGGGGCAGCAGTGATGGGGAAGCTCAGGCAGGGTTGCAGAGAGGTAGGGCAGGGGCAGCAGTGGTGGGGGGCTCAGGAGGGGTGCAAGGAGGCGGGCAGGGGCCGCAGTGTAGGGGGAGCTCAGGCAGGGGTGCAGAGAGGTAGGGCAGGGGCAGCAGTGGAGGGGGAGCTCAAGCAGGGGTGCAGGGAGGCAGGAAGAGATTGACCACGTGTAGGTGAGGTTTGCACTAAAACCCACTGATGGCTGCAAGAGGATCTCCCTGCAAGGAGTCAGTGCTCCCAGACGCCTTGGATTTACAAAGGCGTATTTCTCCCTCTAGGTCTGACTTGAGAGACTGCCTTTGCTGTTGGTTGACCTGCTTGTCGGGCTGTAGGTGTGCACAGCGTCTTCTCTCTGTAGGAAATAGCCAAGCCAGGGGTGAAACCGGGAACAGAGGGAACGTTCTTGAATGTCTTTTATGCGCAGGTGTTTTCACACTCTGCTCCAGTGTCCAGAGCATCTAGCTGCAGAGGGACCAGCACGGTCAGGTGTCGTAATGGCCAAAGATCGTGGTCAGCGGACAGCAAATCCGGGATTTGCGGGATTTACGGACCCACGTATTAAAATTTTTTAAATAATTTTTTTGAGATGAAATTCATAAGCACACATCCACAGTGCTGTGTAAACCACCACCTCTGTCTGATTCCAGAACATTCCCATCATCTTGGAGGAAACCCCATGACTTTTCTCCCGGTCAACTCCCCCAGCCCCAGAAACCACTAATCTATCTTTCTGAGGAGTTGCCTGGACATTTCTTGTAAATGGAATCACACCCCATGTGGTTTTTTGTGGCTGGCTTCCCTCCCTGAGCATCGTGTTTTCACGGTAGGATCTGTCGTCATGTGTGACAGTGCCCTGCCCCCCCATGTGGACGAGTAGTGCTGCCTCGTGTGGATGAGCCACATTTCACTCATCCACCCATCGTGGCGAGCCCTTGGGTTGTGTCTCCAACATCTCCGGCTGCCATCACAAATGGTTCAAACAACACACATGCGTTTCTCACAGTGTGGAGGCCGTCTGTGGTGGAGGTCCTGGCAGAATTGGTTGTTGGTGGCTCTCTTACTGTCCGGCAGGTAGAGGCCTTCTCTTCCTGGGCACGTGGAGAGAGAAGGAGACCTCTCTCCTCCTCTTACAGGCACTGATGTCCTCACGAGGTCTTGCCGTCAGGGCCTCAGATTCGCCCCATCACATCCCAAAGACCCTGCCTCCAAACACAGTCATGCTGGGAGCTGAGGCTTCAGCGTCTGAATCCAGGGGGACGTAAATATCCAATTCACAACATTCCACCGCTGCCCCCCAGATTCACGGCCTTTTTCCAAACATGTTCACTCCAGCCCAGCAGTCCAAAGCCTGAGCTCCTTCTAGCATCCAACTCCAAAGTCTTGTCTGAACACCATCCACGTCAGCCGTGGGTAACGCTGGGGGCAGGTTCATCCTGAGGCCAACTCCTCTCCAGCAGTGACCCTGTGAAGCCAGCATGTTACATGTGTCCAAAATACAGTGGCGGGACACACATGGGGTATGCGCTGCCATTCCAGAAGGGGAAAAGGGCCGCTGGGTCCCAAGCAAGTGCAAACCTGGGAAGGAAAACTCTGTTAGATCCGAAAGCCTGTGAGTGAGACTCTGTGGCTCCAGCGCTGCCCCCGCGGCTCGTCTGAGGGGTTGAGTCCCCAGGGCTGCAAGCGGCCACTGCCTAACCGGAATGAGACAACGCCCCCACCCACTGAAACGGGGAGGGAGCCCTGTGATCTGGAATGCATCCTCGGAGCCTCTCTCCCCCGTCTTAAAGAAGAGTGTGTGCTCACAGCCGAATGGCCTCACCCAGAAGCTCCAAGAAGTCCTTTGAGTCACCCCATCTCTGTCCGTCACTTCACGTTGCCAGTTCCTGCTGGTGAAGCTGATTCAGTCCATCTGGCATTTCCTTGACCTTGAGGCTACAGGGGTAATGGCCAGTCACTACACAGTACTCGAAGGGTTACAGGAACGGGTCCACACACAAGGTGATTCTCTGGTGACTGAAGATGGGCGGGCCTCAGTGCACTGGGCAGCCTGCAAGGAGAGGTTCGATGAGTAACTTGCACTAGGCATTCAGTATTTATTCAGCAGTTCTATGGAATATGTGCAATGTAGAGACACACATATAAATGTATATGCACACGTATCTATCCACATATATCCGCACATACACATGCAACACATACACACATGTATACTAGTGCATATACACACATACATGCACGCATACACATACATATATATGCACATGTGTCTATCCACATATATCCACACATATATACAACATATACACATGTATACATGTGTACATTTGTGCATATACATGCAAGCATACATGTACACATGTGTGTATATGCACACATGTATACGCCTGTGTCCATACATACACACGTGTATGTACACGCATGCACACATGTGTGCGCGCATGTGTCTATCCCCATGTATCCACACATACACATAAAACACATACACCAGTGTATACTCGTGCATATACATACACATATACATGCGCACATACACATGCAACACACACACATACTAGTGCATATACACACATATGTGCACACATACACATACATATATGTATATGCACGTGTCTATCCACATATATCCACACATACACATGCGACACACACACGTATGTATACACGTATACATTTGTGCATATGCATACAAGCACACATGTACACATATGTGTATATGCACACATGTATCCACACATGTGCACATGTATTCACACATGCACACATGCATGTGCAAGCATGTGTCTATCCCCATATATCCACATACACACATGTATACACATGTATACTTGTGTGTACACATACACATATGCATGCACACATACATATATGAATGTGCATGCATTTACACACATATATGCATATGTGGATGTACACACGTGTGCACACCCACATGTCCATCCACATGTATACACGTGTGCACATACAACACCTACACACATGCATACACATACACGTGCATGTACAAGCACATGCATGCACACTGATACACACTCACACACATGCATATGCATGTGCAAGCACACATATGTACACACACCCACATAACATGCATGTATGCATGCACACAGACATATACGTGGAGAGACAGGAAGACGTTTATATATGTACTCTATCATGTCGCTGCTAACTGCTGGGTGCCACCTCTCGGCCCTTCTGCCAGGTCTCTGGATGGGAGGGCCGAGATCCCACTGGAGCTCAGGCCTGATGGCTTTCTGTGGGTTTTCTCAGAAATTGTGGCAGGTCCGGAAGGAAGTGAGTAGTAAAAGAGCTGATGCAGAACCCAGAACTAAGCTAAACTCACACAAATGACTCACTGCTTAAACAACCCACTTTACTGAGTGTAACTCACATACAAGGAGATTCAGAAGTTTCACTGAAGCATTGGAAGAGTTTCAGGACATGCAACCACACAGCAAAGGAATCAGCTCCACAACCAATACACGGAACATTTCTGTCACCCCGTCTCCTTCCGCCCTCTGCAGTTAATTCCCTCCCCGACCGAGGGCACCTGCTTCTCCGGTAAATGTGACACAAATGGAGTCAAACAGGAAGGGGTCCTTTGTGTCTAGAATAATGTTTTCAGGATGTGTTAATAGTGTTGCATGTATCAGTTCATTCCTTCATTTCTTTCTTGTGTTTTTAAAATTTTTTTAATGTTTATTTTTGAGAGAGAGAAACACAGAGTGTGAGTGGGGGGAAGAGCAGAGAGAGAGACAGAGAATCCGAAGCAGGTTCCAGGCTCCGAGCTGTCAGCACAGAGCCCGACGCGGGGCTCGAACTCACAAATCTTGAGATTATGACCTGAGCCAAAGTCAGACGCTTAACTGAGTGAGCCATCCAGGGGCCCCCATTTCTTTCCTGTTTTGTTCTGTGTTTTGCTGAGTAGTACTCCCTTCACTGAATATACCACATGTGATGATCCATTCACTGTGAACATTTGAGTACAAGACACGTGTGAACATACGTTTTCACTTGCTTCCTGTAAATATGTGGGAGTGAGATTGCTGGGTTGGGCATTAACTGCATGCCTAACGTTACAAAAAACTGCTAGTGTTTTCCAAAGTGTCTGTGTCTTGGTATAGATGCACCTTTTGCATTTTCATCAGCAATATATGAAAATTCTATTGTCATATCTCTTTTTGAATTGCCTTTTCCTAGTGAACATGGAATCACATGGCTCGAATTTGAATTTTCCTAACCACTAATGATGTTAAGCATGTTTTCATATGCTTATGTCTATTGATCTACTTAGGTGAAGTTTCTATTAAAATCTTTCACTCATTTTTACAAAATCAGTAAAAAGGCTGTTTATCTTATTAGTAAGTAGTAAGAGCTCTTTACGTGTTATGGATAAAATTCTTATTTTTTGAGATACGTATCTTTCAAATATTTTCTACCAACTTACAGCTTCTTTTTCTCTTATTTTCTTGACGTTGTCTTTCAGAGAGCAGTAGTTTTTAATTTTGATGAACCCGAATTTATCCATCTTTTCTTTTACGGATCATGCTTTTGCTGGCGTATATGAGAAATCTGGGTCTAAGCCTAGGTCACAACGATTGTTTTCTGTTTTCTTCTAGAAGTTTTGTACATTTAGTTCCTGCATTTAAGTTCTTCACATATTTTGAATTGACTTTTCTATACGGTGTGAGGTAAAGGTCTCAGTTTGTTTGTGTGCATGTGGCCACCCAGTTACCCCCGATCCGTTTGTCCCTAACACTATCCTTCCTCATTGGATTGGGTTGGCATCTTTGTCTAAATTCAATGAACCATAGACGTAAGGGTCATTTGTGGACTTTTTATTCTGCTCCGTTGGCTTATGCCAGTAAGTACCATGCCAGCACCATGCCGTCTTGTTTCAATAGCTTTACAGAACATTTTGAAACCAGGTAGTGTAAACCCTTTTTCAACAATCATTCTACTTTCCTAGGCTTCCATATAAATTTTGGCGTCTTGTTTTGGGTCTTATTTTTCTATGCAATCGGAAAAGATTTGACTTTTGTCTGATGTGCCTGTGTCGCTCCACCTTAACATAACTATCACTATGGTTAGGTTTAAATCTGCCGTGTGTTCCAACTGTTTTTTGCCCTTTTTTCTTTCTGCCTCTTCTTTAGCTGAGACTTTATTAAAAAGAATCATTCCTTTTTTATCCACTGTTTTCTTATTAGGTATACATTTTCGTTTTACTTTTTGGTGGTGGCTCTAAGGCTTATGACATGAATCTTTAATGTATCCCAGTCTGCTTTCCAAAGAGAACAAAACTCTTCATGTTAGGAGTTAGAAACTCACAAGAGCGTTCTTCCCTCTCACACCTCCTGCCCTTCGTGCTACTGTTTTCTTACGCTATATCTCCATAAATTCTGTAAATGCCGCAATACAGTTATCATTGCTTTAAGCAGTCAATTATCTTTTAAATCTTATCTATAACTTATTTTCGTTGACTCTGTTAAAGGTAGAACCACCGCAATCATATTAATACCAATGACCTTTTTAAAAAGAGTAACACTGAGAGGGATACCTTTCCTATCTACCCCCATGTCTGCTATTTCTGGAATCCTTTGCAAAGACCCAAGACCCCAGCTGGCATCATGCTCCTTCTGACCAAAGCACTTCCATTAACACTCAGGGGGGCACAGGTCTGTGGAGTTTTCTCAGCTTTGATTTTTCTGAAAAAAATTCTTTATTTCACTTATTCTTCTGGAAGGCTTTTTGCTTTTTGTTTTTGGATAAAGATTTATAGTTAAACGGCCTCTGCCTGCCCTGCCCTCATTCTTCAAGACGTGCCCGTCCTGCTCTCCAGCCGCCATTCCCAGCGATCCGATGGTGATGTGCTTTGCTGTGGTCTTCTTCTCTCGGAGTCTACCTGGAGTTTGTTGAATGATTTGGATCTGTAAGTTTTTGTTTGCAATGTATTTGGGAAATTTACGGCATTATTTCTTCAAATTCTCTGTCTCTCTTCGTCTTTACACACACCCCTCCTATTGGCTTCTCTGACCACAGGGTGCAATTTAGGTCCTTCCTACTTTTTCATTCCTTAAAGTTGAGTTAATATTGAACTAATTTTAAATTTAATTAAAAGTGTGAATTTAAAGTGTAAAGTAAATTACATTGTACACCTGAAACTAATATAATTTTATATGCTAATTCCATCTCAAAAATGTATGTTGAGTAATTTAAGTTTTACTTTCAAACTGAAAAAGAGTTTTAAAAATTGTGTAGCATTTTAAGTAGCGGGATAGTATGTTTGCACTAGGGTTGATGGTCCTAAATTGATGTGTAGGACGTTTGTGACTATCCTTTGAGAAAAGTGGAGGGTCAGGACAGTTGAGCAAATTCTAGACCAAACCGGTTAGATCACCAGACAGTAAAGTACAGTAAAACCTTGGCTTGCAAACATCACTCGTCCTGAAAACATGCTTGTGACCCAAAGCACTTTTGCCTATCAAAGTGAATTTCCCCGTAAGAAATAAGGGAAACTCAGATGATTTGTTCCACAACCCAAAAATATTTGGATAAAAATGATTATACTGTAATATAATACAAAAGAATAAGAAAATACAAAATATAAAGAAAAACAAATTAACCTGCACTTCCCTTTGAAAACCTTTGTGGCTGGTGCGAGGGAGACAAGAGAGAGGAGGGTTACTGTGTAGGACGACTCTCACTATCACTCACGGAATCACTGCCGTCTGTTGGCTCAACGGAATCTTTTTCTTTTCCCACAACTTTAACAAGGAACCTATCGGGTGACGTTTGCTTTTGCCTCCTTTTGAGGATTTCGCAGAAATGTCACATTGCATCGTCGTTAAACAGATCCATCACTCTCACTGCTACAGCCGTATTCGGGTGGTGCTTTTCTACAATATTTTGCACCGTTTCCCACATTTTACACATCTCCCTAACCTCATTTGAAGTGAGGGATTCCCCCGCCCTTTTCTCCTCCTCCTCTGCAGACGAGACGCAGACGTAGACGTCTCGTAAACTCTTGCAATTTCGGCCGCTCGCATACCTCGTTCGTACTTCTCGGTGATTTCCGTCTCAACTTCCACAGTAAGCATCTCCTTCCCACCGCCTTTCTTTTCCACGTTTTTCTGCATGGGGGCCGCTGTATACACTCACACGGATGTTGACTCAGTACAGTATGAATGAACTCTTGTCATCTACGGTATTTAATGTAAGCGGCAATAAGGCAGCAGAGGAAAGGGTGTGTGTCTGCGGGAAGCCTGACGCAGAATGAGGCAAAGTGCTCCTAAGCTCACTCTTGTCCGGAAAAGCAAAGGACTGTTCACAGGTGCCTCGAAGTGACAAAAAACACACTAGTGCCAGTTGCGGGCACCTTCCCACGTTCCGAAAAATCACCGATTTCTGCCAGACCCGGTGGCCTGAGACCGAGCATCCGAGTGTGGGGGACGATCACCCACCGTCCCGCAGCGAGAGCAGAGACAGAAGCACCATCGGCTCAGCTGTGATCATGTGATGTTTGGCGTCAGGTACGACTCATATTGCAAGACATCGCTCGTTTATCAGGTTAGGTTTATCAGGAACGTTCGCTTGTCTTGTGGAACGCTCGCAGAAGTGTCACTCCCAAGCTGAGGTTTTACTGCACCTGGACCTCTAGCTACTTTCTTCTCCCGGTTTAACGTCTTAATGCATTCAGAGCACAGCAGTTCCTGACCTCTGACACCTATTTTGGGGACCCTCAGTAGTCCAGCCAGGGCACCGAGGTCCCATGGATCAGCGCTTGGGAGGCACTTTCTAGAGACTGCAGTTGTGAGGTTATAACAGCAACACTCCCCAACACAGCTCAGGACCCCTGCTAGCTGAGCGTTTGTCTCCAACATGGTAGCAACCAGGAAGCCCAGACTTCCTGCCTTGAGTGTCCCTCCTCTGTGCTGTCCCCACAGTGTCCCCCGCTGCTCCGTCCCCGCAGCGTCCCTCCCTGTGCTGTCGGCGAGCCAAGGCCATTCCAGAGAAAGCTTTGCCGTGTGCACCCCAGTCGTAACTCACCTTCCCCCCGCCCCGTCCCAGCCCCGTCCCAGCCCCTGCTCTGCCCTCTAGAGGCACAGGGCGCCGACCTTTATGAGGCCCTTCTTGTCATCACACACTGTGATTTGCAGACTCGCCGGCTTTCTTTTCTTGGTGCGATCGCCTTACAGGAGGCTGGCTGGTAAGGTCACACCCGATGGCCTCCACCCAGTGCCTGCATCTTCTGTGGTCTCAGCCCTGCCTCCCCCACTCTTTTTTTCCCTTTGGCTTTCTCTTGGGAAAACAAATCAGGTAGACGGGTCTGGAGAAGACATCCCCAGCTGGGTGTCTCGTGGCAGGCTGTCCCCCGGAGCCACCTCACGCCCTGTGGCCACCACCCTGAAAGCTGCCGTGAGTGGAGGTAACCACGGCCAAACTCCACACAACAGTGAGTGGACCCCACGGGGAGGGCAGCGCTGGGGGGAGCGACCGCAAGCCAGCCTGGCCCAGACTTCTGTGCGCCACTCAGGACCACCGTGCATGACCTTCCACGTGACCTCACACGACCGTCAAACGCAGTCTGGCTGCCTCAGCATCCGGAGACTTCCAGGGCCTCGGCAAAGGGATTGCACTGGTGTCTTAGAGGCCGCTGACAGACGTCTGTGTACGTCTTTATTAAGGGGAAGAACAAAGGGATTCCCATTTCCTGGAAACTACACGAGAGAGGAAACATACAGGGCCCTCTGTGCAGTTGAGCATGAATAATTTAAAGATGTGTCATGAAGGCGATCTCACCCTTGCTCCAGAGGACCGCCATCCCGGGGACGGGCCGTTCGGCCACCTTCACCGAGACGCCAGGATAAGCCCAGCGCCGTTAGCCTCAAGTGTGAGAAGCAAGGCCACAAGAAAACCCTCGAACGGGTCTCGCTCATGACTCCCGTGTTCCTTCTACCCACACTGGCTATGGGAGACCCCGGAGGGAGACATAAATGCCAGCAGCCCAAGAATCAGCAAGTGCCCCCAGCAGCTCACATCCTGGGGAGGCCGGGAGGGCAGAGCCCAGCGTGGCGGGGCACCCTCGCGCCCAGGCTCACAGCGGCCACGACCAAGGACCCCAGATTCCTTCCTCTGTGCTGGGAGCGCTACGGGGACAGCGGGCATCCGGGGGAGGTTCCCTCCTCAGACCCCCAGGTCGTCCCCCAGGGAGGGGGGTGGGGGCGCCCCGCAGAGACGCGTGCCCAGCCCAGGAGGGCAACCGTAGTGGTGATGCGGACAGGCCGCTGCGGGTCCCGCCGGATCTGGGCCGCCCGCCGGACCACGACAGGTGCCGTAGCCACTGGGGCTCGGAGCAAAGAGCCACACCCGCCGGGACGGCCCAGAGCGGCTTGTGGGGCACGAGCAGGGGAGCCACCCAACACCCACGGGAGGGTCCCGGCCCACAGGACGGGGAGAGTCAGGAGGCTCCCAGGCAGGCCTCCACCGGGTTAGCAGGTCAGTCACCCAGAGAGCAAGTGAAGTTGAGGGCAGCGAAGCCTGCACCTTCCCGATTTCCAGGGTGGGGAGGGTCACCGTGCGGGGGACGACGATGCCATGCCCTCCGCCAGAACCTCCCGGCCCCCTCGGCAGAGCCCCCAGTGTGTGCGTGCCCGTCCCCCCTGCTCCGTTCTTTCATCCCCATGTACCGGGCCCGACATCCTCCTTACGTTGCTTCTGTAATGTCTCTGTCCCCCATGAGGCTGTCCGCTTCCCAGGGGGCCGGCTGACCGGCCCACTGCCCGAGTCCCTGGAGCTGCACCTACCATGAGAAAGCACTCGGTGACCTGTGGGGACTGAAAGGAAGGTGACCCCTTCCCTGGGGAGGCCAGCACCTCCCAGCCGCTCTGCCTGCCTGCACCAGCCGCCCGAACCTCAGACGCACCTGCCTACTCTTGTACACACGTCCGCAGGGGCAGGGCTCCCGCGACGCCCCACCCATCAGCACCCACGTCGCGTCCTCCGAGAGGACATCTAGGCCACCGACTCCAACAGTGGCTGCCACCCACTGGTAAGTCGTGCCATGCATTGAGCAGTTGGGACCAGTGGACATTCGGTTTTATCCCGTGTTTTTATGAAATAAAACAGGGGAGAACACGCCAGAACGTGCCCCCCTGGTCGGGGCCGGTGTCGTTCCGTGAAGCTCTGGGCTCTTCGCACATGTGTCTGCGCCCTGGGTCCGTGTCATGCTTGTGTCCGTGGCCCCAGGCCTGCTTGCCGATCCCCGCCCACCCCTTCTGCCCCCCGGTGCACACTTCTTGGGGCTCGCCTTTCTTTCCTCGCGGCCCCCCCCAAGCTCCGAGAGCAGCCCGCTTCCACACGGGCTCCCGGGACCCGGGGCCCCGCCTGCAGGGTGGGTGCACCCAGCAGCACAGCCACCACGCACCCCTGTGCAGGGAGAGGCACCCGCACTGGGCGCTACAGCAAGCCTGAGAGAGACGTCTCTCTGTGTCGCCCAAGAGGCCGGGTGGACGTCCACCCCCCCAGGGCACGGACTAGAGACACCAGCAAGCGCCCGCCACATGAACCGCCCATGGGAACTGCCCACGAGGGAACCGTCCATGGGGAGCCGCCCACGGGGGAGCCGCCCACAGGGAACTGTCCACGGGGGCGGGTCCGGCCTGTCTCCCTGTCTCCCCAAGAGCCTCACTTCTGCCAGGTTCCCGCTTGTTCACCACATTTCCCTATTTTCTGCACCTGCACTTGTGACATGATGTTCTCTGGTCCTGGGAGGCTCTTCCACACCCTACAGATGTGACAAACATCCCCGGATCCCCTACAGTGGTCGGGACACAGTGCCATGAGATCGAAAAGCCAGATAGAATTGACCCCATGACCCTGCTGTCCCCTCCTCTCTGGGCACCCACCCAGAGCCCTCAGCCTCCCAGATGCCTGCACCGGTGTCTCCCCGGAGGGCAGTGTTTGTGAGACAGAGCTGGGCGCTTCCTAGCTGCACCCCCCCCACTCTGGGGGCCAGCGCTTGGCAAGGGCGGGATAATGAGAATTCACTCACCGGAAGGCTGGAGGCCTACGTCTCCACAGCACACACATCGTCAGAGGAGCCGTCAGGAGATGGGGTCGGGGAGGCCAGGGGAGGCCAGGGCAGGTGCTCCCCGAGACCCCGGACCCACTCAAGACCCGGGGCTGGTGATGGGGCCAGAGCAGGGAAGGGGCTTCCTTGGCAAAGCCTTCGGTTCCGGAGGTGACGGTGACATAGTAGAGGGAGGAAGGCCCACTCTTGCTGGCCCCGAAGAACACTCGGAAAACGGCCCCGGGGCCGTGGCCGGCAAGGGAAGAGGCTGTGCCTTCCTCATTACAGCCTCATTTCCTGCTTTCTTGAGGTGAGCCTGCTCCCCAGACGCCCAGGGGAGGAGCCGGGACCCAGAGCAGAAGCTCCCAGGGGAGAGCGCTTGGGGCCCAGAAGAGGGGCTGCTGGGGGCCGGCCAGGCCCGGGGTGCACGGCGCCCCCCTCACAAATGGGGTCGGACCCCACGGACTCCGTTGGACCGGGCACACGTCCTGCCTTCGTGGAGAGACACGCGTGCATCGGGCCTCACGGGGCCACCCCCAGCGCTCACCCACTCAGTCCCAGAACCGCTGAAGATGGCCCCACCGCCCTCCTCCCTTTGCAGAGGAGACTCTGCGCTCAGAGAAGGCAGGGCACTTGCCCGTCACGCCAGAAGCGGGGAGCTGAGGCCAGCCCAGAGCGCATCTCTGCCGTCCGCTCCGGCCTCGAGCGCCGAGAGCACGTGGCTGGGGCGGCCGGCTCGGCCACCACCTCCCCATACCAGAGACCCGGCCGGGGTGGGGCTGTGTCAGCCAGGACGCTTGCCCGGACCGTGGACGAGTAAGTGACCAGATAAAAATAAACGTGTCTGATGCCCCTGGATGTCACCCGCGTGCCCCTGAGTAACCCTGCACCCCGGATGGGACCCAGAGAAGATACGGGAAGGAAGGGCCAGAGGTGCTGGAAGAGGCCCCCGTGTGTGACGCCCAAAGGCCCTCTCAGGGTCGGCCCGGTGCGGTTGGGAAGGGTTTTGCTTCCATGTGACCGGGGGGTGGGGGGGGGGGGCGCCTCAGCATCTCGTCCCTCCTCTGGAGGCCCCCTTTCCACCGCTCGCTGCCCCTCGGAGCCTGGGGATGGGGTTGGCGCTCAGGGAAGTGCCCGGCTCCGTGTACCGCGAACGTGCACCCGGAGACCCTGGAGGAGAGGCCTCGGCTCCCGGCGCCCCCAGAAGGAAGCAGGGTCTGTGCTGCACGGCGCTCGGCCCCCTCGGCGGGCTGGCAGCCCCCCTCCCCGCCCCCAGCGGAGCCCACAGCCCGGAGCCCCTGCCAGGAAGAGTGGGGTCCGCGCCGGCGCTTGGTGAGCGGGGCACGAGTGAGGACAGTTGCAGATGAGGAAACAAACCTGTGCCCAGAGCCACGGCACCTGCCCCGGGCCCCAGGCCTCCAAACCCGGCACGGCCTCACCGCCTGGCGCCTCTCCCGTTCCCTCATGCCGGAGGCCCGGCTCCCTTCCTTGTCTCTGCTCCCTGCCCTCTGTGCACCGGCCTCGCTGGTCAGCGCCCGCTTGCCGTGCAGGTGGACACCTCCAGCTTCCTAGGGTCAGAACGCCCCATTTACTCGCGTTTTTCGGCTGTGGATGGTCTGCCCACGACCCTCCTGCACCCGTCCCCACGTGTGCTACGCAGCCCAGCTGCTGGAGACACGTCCCTGGACTTCCAGGGTGCTCCTGCAGGGTGTTCCTGCGATGCGGCCACGCTCAGCCTGCCCAGGCCGTGCGCCCGGTTCCGTCCCCGTCCCGCCCACTTTCCTCTCCACTAGGTAGTCGTCACACATCCACGGGCCGCAAGGTCAGGGAAGGGGCAGAATGAGCAGGGCCAGGACCCAGGCTTGGGGTCGAGGGGCGGCCCGAAAAACACGCTACACTCTCCGTAGATGCTCCCCAAAGTCACGATCAAGTCCACGGGGACACGGTGCACAGTGTTGACAGCTCCTGCCAGACGCTTCTTAACGCTTCCCCCGCTCCGCCGCTGACTCGTTAGACCAGTGCTCACACGGAAAGCAGGCCTGCAAACCAGAGTCAGGGTCAGCCGGTGCGGGCCGGCCTCCAGCCTGTGCCCGAGCCCCCCAGTCGCAGGTCTGCTCAGTCCCAGCTTCCTGGAGCCTGGGCCTGGCCGGTCACTGGCCGGCGGGAAGTCTCGCATCCTGCCCTCCCTCCCCGCCCTGGAAACTCATCTGCTCGGGGGGCCAGTCCGTGGAGATGCCAGCGGGGCCTCCCAGCCCGGCGGGGAGGCGGTGCGGAGGGTGGGACCCAGAGGCCGGGGGCTCTCGGCATCCAAGCCGCGGTGCAGCTCCTCCTTTCCCGCTCACACGGGGTCAGACAGCCCTGCTGGGCCCAGACCACGGCCTGCGTCTCAGCCTCGCGGACACCGCGGAGTGTTACTGTCGGCACCCAAACACCCACCTCGGCCAAGGAAGGCGGGCTGGGAAGCTCGATGGATGGCGTCCACAGCTTGGAGCTGCCACGGTGACGCTGGAGCACCCTCCGCCCTCACGCTCTGCTGCCCTCAGGAGAGCAACTGCATCCGCGTGGTTCCGGCCGTGCCACCTCGACGCCCCTGTTGGCTGTGGGCAGGGGTGCGTACAGCTAGCAGTGGGTACGTTTCCGCTCAGACCCACTGTGTTTCAGACACGAAGAAAAACCTGGGGCGCCTGGGGGGCTCAGTCAGTTAAGCCTCTGACTCTTGACTTCAGTCGGGCTCTGTGCCGACAGCTCGCAGCCTGGAGCCCGCTTCGGATTCTGTGTCTCCCTCTCTCTCTGCCTCTGCCCTGCTTGCGCTCTGTCTCTCTCTAAAAAATAAATAAATAAACATTTAAAAAAATTAAAAAAAAAACAAGAAAAAACTGTCTTTACAGTATGGCTTTTGGTGTTCACACACTTCAGAAATTCATTGCCATGGTTTTTATGTTTTCAGGGGTTGTTGGTTCACACATAATGTATCAGAATTTACTTAACACTTTACTCCGTGCTGTTCTCATGTGCGGCACGAGAGCAGGGCCTCCCTCCCAGTTGGCATTCGCGATGATGGTGACCGTGACTGTCTCTGGAGGCCACTCCTGGGAGCCGGGGCGCCCGGACAACGGACTTCTTCCTAGAAGGAAAGGAGATTCCCGCACCCCCCGCGACCGCCGTGTGACTGCGCATCACGAAGACGCCGTGTGGCTATAGGCGGCTCTGTGCCGTGTCAATGGGATTTACCAGGACTGTGGACCACGGCAGCAGCTATGGAAGTGCTTCCTAAGTCTGACCCTGTCAGGATTACCGGGCTTTTTGCTGGGGGGCGGAGCCTGACTCCCAGCCAGGTACGGGAGGAAGTCAACCCTTCCCCCCAGCCCTGGTCATGCCCTTCCCCTCAGCACAGAGAGCTCACCCTTGTCTTTATTCTTGAATGTCTGCACGGGTTTCTCAGCTGTCCTGAAGCAAGGTCTCTGCTGACCGGGGAAGAGGTCACATGCTCCGAGCAGAACCACGCGCATTAAGGCATCGTGGGCTCAGTGGGTTCTTGGCTTTCCGGCTTTTCTCCAGGCTGATGAGAACCGTGGTCTCCATGAGCTCAGCTGCCATAACAGAATAGCACGGGCTGGCTGCTTAAACAAAGGCATTCGTGGGGGCGCCTGGGGGGGCTCAGTCAGTTAAACGTTTGACTCTTGACTTCGGCCCAGGTCATGATCTCACAGACGTGGCATCCAGCCACACGGTGAGACCCTCACTGTGCCCGGAGCCTGCTTGCGGTTCTCTCTCCCCATCTTCCTGTCCCCTCCCCTGCATGCACCCCCCCCACCCCGTCCCCCTCCCACTCTCGCATTGTCTCTCTCAAAAACAAACAAACAAACAAACTTAAAAGAAGCCAGGCACCTGTTTCTCACAGTTTGGAAGCTGGAAGTGCAAGGTCAGGGGCTGGCATGGTGGGTTCTGGGGAGAACCTGCTTCTGGCTTGCAGACCCTGCTTTCTTGCTGGTCCTCCAGGGCAGAGGGACAGATGCAAGCTCTCCGGAAAATCTAACAGGGACCTGGGTCCCATCAGGGGCCGAGCCTCATGGCCTCATCTGAACTGCCGCAGACTGAAGGCCAGTGCCCCCCACCTTCTCATGTGGAGGCCCTAACCCCGAGGTGATTGAGGCGGGGCACGGGGAGGCCATTAGGCCGTGAGGAGAAGCCCTCAGGAACGAGTCTGGTGTCCCTGCAAAGGCGCCCCAGAGAGACAACCTCCGCCCCTCCACCGTGTGAGGCCCCAGCGGGAAGATGACCAAGTATGACAGCGGAAGGGAGTCTCGGCAGGCCCCGGCCCGGCCGCCACCTCCATCTGGGACTTCCAGTCCCCGGAACGGAGAAGAGAAGTCACCAGTGTGTTCTGTACCGTGTTATCGCAGAAGGACTGGGACATACACCTGATCACCTCCCCAGAGCTCCAGACACTGTCCCGCCAGGGCCAAGAGCTACTGCCCATGAATTCTGGGGGATGGGTGGGGGGTCCAATTCAGTCTGTAGCAGCCGTGAACAGAGACTTCCTTTTGACATCTTCTCTGCTCACACCAGGCTTTTCTGGCCGTTGCCGTGGCCCTGATGGGGCGCATGTCCCACGGACAGCCACGGTCATCAATGTAAAGTTCCCCAAGACCAGTGGGTCTGCATTGCTACAGAGCTGGGCACTTGCTTCCTCCTGTCTTGCTGGCTTCTGCAGATTCACACGGGAAATGCAGGGTCTGGGGGCAGGGACCCTGGTTTTGGTCACGGTAGAAGATCGGGACTTGAGGAGCTAAGCTCAGGCTGCTGGAACAGGACCAGGTTGTTGCTGCTGGACGTGGACCCCAGCAACGGGCGAGGAGCGACCCTGGATTCCGTGGCTCCTCCCCCGCCCCCTCCCTGCCTGGAGCCCCGCACACCAGGCTTGATTCCAGCAAGCACGTGCGCCGTGCTCTGTGAATCCCAGACCTGCAGCAGAGGGGAGAGAGGCCGCCGTCACGACGGGCCTGGGACAAGGCGGCTCTGGAGTGATGGTCAGTGACGGTCTAACTATGACAGAGAAGCCAGGCGACAGCGTAATCTACACTCGATGCCAACTGGAGTAAAAAGAACGTTGCAGGGAAGCTCGTACTTCACAAGGGAGGGAATTGGCATAAAGTATCTTGCACTGGAACAGTATTTTATGAAGAAAGGTGGTGCAGTTGGGGTCAAAGTAAAATATCAGAATAAACACATGATCTGAGAAGAAGTAAAGTATCTGATTTGGTTTACACCGGAGATGCCTTGCATGAGTCCTCACTCAAGACAAGCCACGTGGGCCCGGATCTCAGAGGTGAGCCTCTCCTCTGGCGTCCCCTAAAGCCACCAGGCTCCCGAGAGTGTGCCTAGAATAGCATGTTGTCCCAGAAGGGAAGAGGCCTCCAGGGGACTGGGGTGGAGAGCAGGCGTCCAGCTGGAGAGGGCCGCCTCCAGCAGGTGGCCAACGTGACACTACAGGGAAAACAGCCGGGCCACACGGAGCCATGCAGAGTCACCCACCCCCAATGGCACCAGAAGGAGCAAGGGGTCATGACGAGGGGTTTCGGGGACGTTCTCCTGGGATGTTGTGGACCCGGCAGCACAAATGTGGCTCAGAAGGTTGCAAACCTGTCAGGTCAAATGGGCGGTGAGAGGACTAAGGAGGAAACAGGACTCTGGGTGGGGTCGGCCCAGGCGATAGGCACGCACAGCCCCGGGGGCGTCGGGGGCGTGGTCGTCCCCACAGGAGCCCAGGGCCGTCCTGTCTCGGCTTGATCTCTCACCTCTACCCTGAGTTCCCATCAGACCCGAGACCGACCAGAAGCCCGCGAAGGTCCTCGGTTACAGGGGACGCCACCAGCCCCCGCTGGTCGGCAGGACCCCAGCCGGAGGGAGCCCATCACGACCTCAGTCTCCCCGCCTGGATGAGCGGCAGCAAAACTTTGCAATCATAGGGGGTTGATATTTTGATTGTTAAAAGCATTTGAAGTAGTAAACTTGTGATTTTAAGAAAATACTTGGGGTTAGCTAATAGATTTGAATCGTGTCTAAATGTTTAAGGCAGAACTTTTGGTGATGTCTGGAGACATTTCCTATTGTTACAACCCGGAGTGTTACTGGCATCTAAGGGTGGAGGCTGGGGTGCAGCTGAATGACAGACAAATGGCCCCCGATGGACAGACGCCCCCCCGCAGACTGTCACGCACCCAAAACGGTAGTACTGTGCTTGAAAACCTCCAGTTTAAGGAATCAGCTTTACTAAATCAAGCAGGTTACAAATATGGTTTAATTAGGAATATTGTGTGAGATTTCTAAGTTTTCCTTATAAGGTGTTTGAGGTACCCAAGAAAATCAGATATGTCAAACTTGTGATGGTCTGGAATGTAGCATCTGGAGAAATGTACTCAGTCAACTGCGATAGAACACTTATTTGAACTTTATCTTCAAAATGTAGAGCTAAGTGTTACCCAGAGAAAAAGAGCACTTTTAATCCTAATGTGAAATTACTATATTTATAAATAAAATGTGCAAGTCACACTTACAAGTTTAAGAAAATTGTTTTAAAAGTCACACTCTTGGGGCGCCTGACCGGCTCAGCGAGGACAGCGCGGGACTCTTGATCTGAGGGTTGCGAGTTCAAGACCCATGTTGGGCCTGGAGATGACTTCAATAAACAAAACCTTAAAAAAAAATGGACACAAAAATGGATTAATTAAAAAATAGAAGTCACACCGTTGATGAGTTAAGTGTCTGCTAAATAAACAAGATGCCCTGTGAGAGAACCAAGGGGGCGGCTTCAGGTCACCAAAGCCCTCGCAGAGCCTGTGACAGCTATCACCACTGAGCATACAGCAGGTGACCGATGGAGGTCACCCCTTGACTCTCAGTCCCTGTAGGGTGCCTGAGGGGGCAGCAGCCCCTACAGGGGCTGGGACAGTGACAGACCCAGAGGCGCCAGGAAGATATCCTGGGACCACCCACCCCACTGAAGGTGGGGACTCCAGCCTAGACGTGGCTTGAACCCCAAACCAGGTGTCACTGTCCTGATTTCAGGGTTAAGGGCAGTAAGGCCACTGACCTCATCTAAGGTCACCCAGCCAGTGGGAAGCAGCCAGCTCACAGAAGCACATCTGGCATCATTCCTGAATTCCTTCCTGGTACCAGGCTATGTAGGGTGAGGACTCAAAGGTCAACCGCTCTGGCTCTCTTGGACACAATCTCCTTGAATGTGACAGTCCCCTGTGACACCTTAATGTCCTTCCTGCTAAGATATTCTCTTCTCTGTTGATTTTAACCACAGCAGCCGAGAGGGGAGGTCCAGATGGCCAAGCGCTGAAGGCGGCCTGTGGCCGACAACCGCGAGAGCGTGAGGCCCTTGTCTGCTATCTCTCAAGCATCTGAATCCTGCCAAGAGCCCGAGGAGCTGCCAAAGGAGAGCCCAGCCCTCGACGGCAGCCCTGCGGATGACCCAGCTGAGCCGGGACCAGATTCCTGACCCACAGACCCTATAAGACAATGACACGGCTTTTTCAGCCTACGTTTGTGACTTGGTGAGGCAGCCATCGATAGCTAGCCCAGCACGTATAGCAATCACGCCCTTCCTGAATTCCAAAAGCGTTTTGTCCATCACTGAGCCAAACAACTGACACTTCACAAAGACAGTATTTTGAAAGATACTCGTGGGAACATCTAACTTTATAAATGTTTAATACAATCTCAGGACTTCAGCCGTTTTGGCTAAACAATGACTTCCTAAGCACCTGTGATATGCCTGGCATTGAGTCTACCACTGGGGGATATGGCTAAGACGCACCGCTTTCCCTCTAGGGGTGTGTGCTCTAGAGAAGTGTGTGTACGCGTGTGCATGTATGTGCGTGGGCATCTGTGTATTTGTGTGCATGAGCGTATGTGGTGAGTGGGTATGATACGATTGCGTGTGTGTGAATGAGTGCCGTTGTGTGGATGTGTGAGTGGCCGTGTGTGAGAGGTGATACGTGCACGTGAAAGTACGTGGGCGTGTGGGGGAGGAGGAAGCCAGGACAGGGCGGGATTGGCTCTGAAGGGTGTGTGTTAAGTGGCTCGCTGTCGCCAGCTCAGGCATGGTTCTGTCAGGCTACAGGGAGAGTTTTGTGGAGACCACGGGCAGGCAATGGGAGAGGCGATTAGTGGGAAATAGTGTGTGTCTGGAGGGCAGTGACAGCAAAGCTCTGAGTGACCTGTTGTCTCTGTTATGTGACCTGTTATGCCAGACAACAGCAGCTAT